>NC_053492.1:400720648-401320648 GCF_905171775.1 Rana temporaria | reverse complement strand
ACATATTATACAAAATGAAAAAAGTCTGAATTTGTCACTCCTGGAGTTCTCAGGAAAGAGCAGGTGAAAAAGGTAAGTAGCAATTTTTATGTAACGTTAAATGAGTGGGAACATGTAACAAATATAAACTAGGTGCTATCCCAATTTGACTACAACAGTGAAAATATACTTCAGACACTTACTTGTGGGACCCCTTCTTTAATCTCCTTATATAGGAAACACCCTTCCAATTTTCACATCCAGGATTGTACCAGCTGACAAAGATGGTATTTCCTTTTACATGAAGCACTGTCCTGACTGTGAGAAATTGGGCAGTGCAGTTTTAAACCCAGTTTCTCACAGCCACACCTTGCTGATACCATCACTAAGACCCCTTTCATGTGGCAGGTCCACTATGGTCTGCCTATCAGTTTTCAGGTGGACCTGATGGGAAGGTCCATACATCCCTATGGACAGGCAGATGACTCTAACCACACCCCCTTTAAGCCACGGCCAATATAAGCACAATTTAAACCACACCCATCTCTGCCCTGGCACCCTTTGCGTGATGCCATTCCCCCCACTAGCCACGCCCACAAAATGAATGCCCTGCCCCTAACGTACAACTCCGCTCCACTTACACTGGCTTTCTGTAAAAAGGTGTCCCTAAATTTTTTATTTTTTTTTCCAACTATGTTTTCTAGGTGTTCTAACCCACCGCTATGTAGTCTTACTACTATTGCTGCTGCATTTTTTAATAATGTAAAGTAATTACAGATCAAATATGAAGAGACATTACGGCTCTGGGCAGCCCCTGAGAACTTGGGTGCAGAGATCGTCCCGTGGGCGTCACTTCAACATGTACTGTAAGAAAGCAATTCAGCCCAAGCAGCATTTTGGTTTTGAGGGAAAAGCCCTTGGCATACTGCACTAATCTACAGCAACCAATCAGAATTCATATCAGGGGGGTGAATGGTACACATATTAGAGAAGTTACCATAAAAAAACTTCTACCTGAGCATGTGAAGGAACGTTGAAGATTTTATAAAGGCTCAAGTTGGCCTTCATTTTCATGCACAAAAGCGGTCATACACTTGCCAGTAATTATTATTTACACTAGGAATAAGAGAAAACAATATTGTCTTGGCTACAGTACATGTCTACACTGGCTTCTTTTATAACATTAGATTTCTTTTGAATTCTATTATTAAACTCTATGAGCTCAGTTACTTCCTGCTAACTGTCTATGTGTTTAAAGGAATCAAGGTGTTCATTTTTTACTCACTGTATGGTCCAGACGTGACCTTATCTTAAATTAAATATATTGCATTATTTTTTAAGATCTTGATTATGTCCTCTGTTAAACCATAGATAAGTGGATATCTCCACAAAAAAATGATAATGGAGGGACCTTAATGAAGGGACCTGCTTCGCTTTCTTGTGCGACTCCCCTGATGGACTGAGGATTGGTTTTCCTACTGGGGATATTGCAAAGAAAAAAAAACTGTCCCATTTCCTACTTCCACCTATGGGCTGCCTAGGCTACTCCTCCTCTAGCTTTAGGCGGCCCCTCCCTCTAGCCGATCTCCTGGGACACGTGACAGGTCCCAGGAGATCGCCTGTCCACTTCTAGAGCGCAGTGTGACTCGCCAATTGTGCAGCACGTTCCCGGCCGTGAAACCAAAAGCCATCAAGGCCGGGTGTCCACAGTGTGAATGGAGGAGCTGACGGAGAGAGGGGGAGAGGAGCGGTGCTCCGGGCGACCGCATCACTGGACCGTGGAACAGGTAAGTGTCTGTTTATTAAAAGTCAGCAGCTACACATTTTGTAGCTGCTGACTTTTAATAAACATAAAAAGGCTGGAACTCCGCTTTAATCCAAAAGATGAAAAAAAAACTTTAGTCTTTAGCTATACTCTAACACAACCTTTTTCAACCAGGGAGCCCCCTGGAATGCCTTCAGGTTTCATCAGTGGTGCCTTGGCAAAAATGCCCAAAAACTGTATAAAAGCCAGCAGGTGGATCAAGCCTGCCTTTTAGTTACACAAAGCCACAGGTCTTCATTGTGCACCATTACAACCTTCCAGCTACCACCATCCTAACAACCAACAACTTAATCGGTTGAGAAGAAGGACGTTGGGAGCCTGCACAGCATCCTTGTTTACTCCTCCTCTGCCCACCTTCGTCAGCACTGGGGTGACATTACTTGAGTAAAGGAAAGAAAATGAGGGCGAAAGGAAACGCTGAAATACTAGTCAGTGCCATTGTGCAAAGGTATGTATTCTTTGGAAGAATAAATAACCTCTAATGTTGAGTTTCCTACGTGTGTGTATGTTGCTGCATTTTGTTGCTCTGTTATCAGCATAACTTCTGACAAATTCTTTGTCAACCAAGACAAAACCAGCCTGAAATAAGTGTTGAGGGAGGTTGCTCTAAATAGATTAGCAGAGAGCTTGACTTGTCACAGCACAGCTCTGCAAGTCTCTCCCCATATGGAGTGGGGGTGTGTTCTTTTCCTCCAATCAGCTGTCTTGGCTGTATGCCAATAGTCTATTCTGCTGAACAGGAAGAGAAAATCTCTAAAACGATGTGCACTCTCTAAAGAATATATAAAGCTGAATACATGAAAAAACGTACGTAGGAGGATTTGTTTCATCTGTGTATCATCTGAGGCTGTTCACTTCAGGTATATGTGAGGGTTTAAATCTACTTTAAGTCTTAAGTTATTACTAAAACCAGTAATAATCGAATGTAAGGGTGATTATTTAATATGACAAAGTGTAAATACATTTATATAGTATTACAGATAAAACCGGCCCTTTGAGGTCGACCATAATGCTGATGCGGCCCACGATGATATTGGGTTTGACACCCCTGATCTACACCAATATTGCACTGCAAAGTGAAGACAACAAGAAGGTAATCTGTAAGGAGTGAAAATATCTGCTCGGATTATTATAGATCCCAACACACAATTTTTTTTCATAATACTTTATTATAACAAGTACACATTTTCTTTGATTGATTAACTGATCTGTGTTAATGCAGCCAGGCTCTCCTCCACCTCTGACAATTTCTTCAGCATTTCATTCAGTTTGGCTTCATTGAATTCAAGGCACAAAAATTCAGGTTGCTGGAAAAGAAAAGAAAAGAAAAAGACGAGTAAATAAATCACATATATTCTAAATCTAAGCAGTGTATTGCTTGAAAAATGTGAATCGCAATTCCTTCACAGAAAGTTCAGGTATATTTGTTATGTACAAATAGACCACAAAAACCTGAATGTTGTTAGTCTATTTGCTGGTCGAATGTTTTCCATTGATTTAAAATGGAAAATTGTAGCCACTAAATGGCGCTAAGTATTATGCGAATTGCTGTATTCTCAGTTTAAAATCAGTGAAAAGCATTCCACCAGCACAAGAACTAGCCTAAAAAAAACATTTATTTCTTTGCCCTATTTGTACAAGACAAATGTACATGCACTTTTATTGAGCAAATTGCTAAGCAATTTTTTTTTATAAATGCACCTTTATGAATTAATTTCTTACAGAGGTTGTGGTACCGATGGTTAAGAGAATAAAAAAAAACACATTACATATGCCCAGTAATTACCTAATGACCACATTTTGAAAAAAACATATATACATATATATTTTTTATAGTTATAAAATTTTGCAAACAGGCAATTTTTCTCCTTCACTGATGTGCACTTATGAGGCTGCACTGATGAGGATGTACTGATTGGCAGCACTGTTGGGACTGCACTGATGCTCAGGACACTGATAATCAGTTCCCTGATTATCAGTCAAGGTGTCCCTTTAACACAAGCCGGTTGTTGGCTCTTTTCTCCTCTTTGCACTGGCAGCGCAAGGAAAGCAAAGCCGATAACTGGCTTGTGTTTACATCGTGATCAGCTGTCACTGGACACAGCTGATCATGTGGTAAAGGGCTGCTGTGATTGGCCCTTTACCCCGATCTGTGATCAACTGGGTCCGAAAGACTCAGCGATCACAGAGCGTGCCACTTGTGTGTAGCAAGGGGGCATGCAGGCAGTATGATCATGGGAGGATGTCATAGGGCGACCTCCCGGGAAAGTAAGCCTGCATTGTAGCCGTGTTCCGGCTATATCGCAGATGGGAAGTACCGCATATACTCGAGTATAAGCCGAATTTTTCAGCACATTTTTTTGTGCTGAAAATGCCCCCCTCGGCTTATACTCGAGTCACCTTTTTGTGCCTGATCTTCCGGAATTTGGGGACCTGGTACTGGCTGGCCGTAGGTCCCCTGGACCCCAAACTTGGCACACATGTAGCCCCACTCTTCCTCTACAAGTTTGCAATGTTTGTTGTCCGGGGGACCTACGGCCGGGGAGCACCGATTTTTCAACCCGGGCACCCCTTCCAGAAAACTTGGACAGGGAACTTGGCACACATGTAGCCCCATAGACTCCATTTGTTAAATGGTCATTTCTCCAGAGACTTTGAGGACCCGGTACCGGACGGTCGTAGGTCCCCTGGACAGGGAACTTGGCACACATGTAGCCCCATAGACTCCCATGTTAAACGTCAGTCTAGTCATGGGCACAGTGAGGCATGGACACAGTGAGGCATGCACATGGACACAGTGAGGCAAAGTGTGGCACATGAAGGCATGCACATGAACACTCTAGGCTTATACTTGAGTCAATAAGTTTTCCCATTTTTTTGTGGTAAAATTAGGTGCCTCGGCTTATATTCGTGTTGGCTTATACTCGAGTATATACGGTAGTTAATGTTGTGTGCCTTGGTGTTTTGATCCTTTATCTTTTGTTTTTTGTAAAGTAAACCTTTCTGTTTCCCAAGCATATCAACATAGTGGCAAATTCATAATATTCTCCATCAGCTATTTCTACACATTTGTTCTTTCTCCCCAACTGCACAGTCTAGACCAGCCTTTCTTACCATTTTTACCCCAGGAACCCTTGAAAAAAATGTTTTGATTCAGAGGAACCCCTGCCAAAAACAATTCATTTGAGGATCATGGAAAAATTGCCTCTTACATCAGTGGTAATTGGGAAGAATGCAGCCCTTACATTGTTGGACATAATGTCACCCCTACAAACTGCTAAATAGATCAATGGTGCCATGCCACTGGCTCTGCCAAGTGGTGTTGGCCCCAGAACTATGCAGGCACTATCAAATGGAAGATCAATCAACCACAGCTCAAAGAACCCTTAGCAACCTCTGGAGGCACCCTATAGTTGAAAATGGCTAGTCCTATCTTTTCAGAGTGCTCCCCGTCCCACTGCCGGCATACTTTTTTAGAATAGCACAGAAAAGAATGGCGACCTTTATCTGGGGCTCCTCCAAGCCTAAAATAAAAGCGCAAATACTGCACCTCCCCAAAACACACGGAGGATTAGGGTACCCGAACTTGGTGAACTACTACAGAGCAGCACAAATATCAACCCTTGCCAAATACCATGCAAAAAAGGAAGCACCCCTCTGGGTAGCGATAGAGGCAGCTAAATGTGACCCCGTCCCACCAGCTAACTTATTATGGATCTCCCCAAAGTCATGCAGAAACATTTGCAACCCCATTATTAAACACTCGCTGTCATTGTGGGACAAATTCAAAACTAAATACCTATTAAAGTCCCCCCTTAATCCATTGCTCTCATTTTACAAAAATCCTGCATTCTACCCAGCTTGGATCTTCCCTAACACATTCAAGGAATGGGTGAAAAGAGATTGTATATATGTTTATAAATTCCTAGGTCCATCAGGCATCATGCCCTTCCCAACATTGTGCAAGAAATATGGTATCCCCCAATCAGAACTGTTTAGATACCTCCAAATAAAACATTTTGTAGAGTCGCTCATGATCCCGGCGACACCGAAAAACCTGATGTCTCCATTTGAAAGAGTTTGCAAGGAAAATCCACACGCAAGAGGTACAATATCGACCCTATATCTCCAAGCAACGACTCAAACTAGTATGGCAAAACTCCCATATGTACAGAAATGGGAAGATGACCTAAATCTTGTACTCAATACCTCTGACTGGAACCAGATATGGCAAAACACTAAATCTGCCTCCTCCAACATATTAGCATTGGAAACCAATTATAAGGTGTTAACCAGATGGTACCTGGTGCCTGATAGAATAGCCAAATATGTACCGAGTTACTCTGGACAATGCTTTAGGGGTTGTACAACCGCGGGTACATATTTTCATACATGGTGGACGTGTCCTAAAGCACAGAAGTTCTGGAAAAAGACTTTCGAGATAGCAAATATCCGGACCAAATTGAAAATTCCTCCAGACCCTAAATTAGCCCTTTTGAATTTAAAACCCAGTAAATTATTACACGCACAATTTAAACTACTAACACAACTCTTTACTGCGGCCAAGCAGACCATTGCTAAAGCCTGGAAAAGTGACGGAAACAAAAAATAGAATAAATACTGCGATGTCACATGCCAAAATGGAGGCATTGGACACGGACACGATCGCCAGGTTTGAAAATATATGGTACCTGTGGACGCAATACACAGCACCAGGAAACTTTAACGAAGGAGTAATGATGCCATGGTAGCTTGCTCAATAAACACATTTGTTATATAAGGTATATATTGACAACAGAACCAAGCCCATCCCTGCAGACCCTATTATTCTATCCCCTTTTTCCCTTCCCCCGGTTAGTTATTGTATGTGATTATATCCTCTTATTTTTTACAATCGACGCAGAGATGGTAGCGTACTTTTGTAACTCATAATTAATATGTTTAAGGTTGTGTTAAACAGAAACTTGTAGCCTTTAATGTACGGCTAATCTGGAAACGAGGCAACTGGGACAGACTGTAAGCATTCCACATCTAAATACTCAAGCTTCTCCAGTTGTCGCCAGAAGTATTTGGTTATACTCTTCTTTGTTTTATTTTGCATTTAATTCTAAAGATGATATAATTTGTTGAGAATATGGAATGCCAACCTTTTGTTCACTATACCAAAAGTTTGCTACATGTACAATGTAACTTTACAATCACCAAATAAAGATAATTTTGACAAGGAAAATGGCTAGTCCAAAGAAAATTTAATATCACTGTTACAAATATGAAATTTTCAGTTTATATCGGAAGTCAACAGATCTCTCATTATCTTAATTTCTAACCTCTCCTCCTGGCTGATGGTACAGGAGAATTTGACATATCAACTGTTGCCGACAGCTCAGCTTCACGTTTTCTATGCAAGACAAAATGGCAGCTGCAAATGGGGGAATAACTGGGTCTCAGTGGCCACACTGGAGCAGAGTTTTTGTTCACTGATAACATAAAAGTGACCTGTTAGGCCCCTTTCACGTGGGCATCATCTGCTCAGTCATCTTCCCAACTTCCCAAATCCTTACTGGGCTCTTCAGGTCCCTTCAGGTCTGCTATAGATTTTGGGGGCTGGTGAACTCCAAAAATGTAACAATTGAAAAAATTGGGGGGATGGAGCCGATGACGTTATTTGCGGTGACTCCGGTATACGGAAGTGCGCTGAGGAGGCAATACTGCTACATGTTTTACACTGATACTATGCAAGATTGTTCCTAATGTGAGCATATTTGGAATATTTTAATTATTTAAAAATTGGTTTATACTTGCCACTATGAATGTCTATTTATATTCTGAGCGATACCTGAGATGGGAGACAATGATCTAGTGTAAACACTGCAGAGAGATCGGTGGAGTGAAGTGTGGCTCTAGAGAGGAAGAGCTTTATCGTTCAAATATTTTATTAGTTGTTTCAAAGTACAGTAAAAGTTAAAATTCAATAACATTTGTAATAAAGAGATGGTTACAAGCTCAGTTAACAATGCTTCTCAAATGAAGAATTATAAGTATTTGACAGCTTATAGGGCTGTTCAGTGGTACAATGTACATTTTAGGAGGTATGTTTCAGATTGAAGAGATCGTAATCTACAAACAGTGAAAAATAAACAGTATAATTTAACTTCAAAAGAAAACCAGGGTGAAAGGGATGAGGAGATAGAATAAGTGCTTGGTGCGGGATAGTTAAGGGAGATAAAACAAACTTTTCCCAAGGCCAAGTTCCAGCAATGTGGCTTGGCACTTTCTCGTGGGAGGATCATTGAACCAATTTACCCCAGGTGTCCCTATAGAAGGAGGGTCACTAAACCAAGGAGAAAGAGCTTTCTTGATGGAAGTGATCAGTATATATAGACCACCCTGTCCATTTTAAGCACATCTTGACCTTTTGGTCAGTCCTTAAGGTTTACGGCCATTTCACCTGAAGGGGGCTGTTGCAGTTTACCATATCACCATATAAACTTTTTAGCACATTTCTGGGTTATTCACACACCTAAATTGGACTTGATCATATATTCTTTATTTTCACTATTTATGTTGTTTAAAAAAATATTGTGAAGTTTCCCAAGTCCATACCACACCCTTATCGAGCATGCAGCCTGGAAGGCCACATGCCCTCAACACGGGGGTAATGGAACACACAATACTATTGGGGGGGGGAATGTCCCCTGATGTAGATCCATCGTTATTCACGTGATTCAATGAAGTAATTTACGTTTAATGATGGACACTGACCCACACGGCGAAGAAGCCCGCTACCCGTCAAAGCCAACTGCTAGTGTTGCTTGCCAGTTATGAAAAAAGTCTGCCACCTGTCAAACCTAACTGCTCCTGTTGCTTGCCAGTGCTGATTGACATTGCCGGATCTCCCTGTTGCTAAATTAAACAAAGGGGCAGGGTCATCCGCTGTCATTACCAGGTAACCCCATCTATGGGCAATGACGTCATGATGCCTTTTTTTACTTTACTGATGAGGTGAAGGAAAGCTGTCATTCCGCCCTGCTGTGATGTCACCGGGTAAACCCACCCACTTATGACTTCACTGAACATATATGGATATGCCACTGGGTGTCCCTACCCCTTTACTTCAGCAGTGGGTCTGCATGACAGCTCTGCTTCCCCTGCCACTAAAGTAAACAAAGGGGTGGAGTCAACCAGTGATGTCCCTGGGTGACCCCCTGCCCCCTTATGATGTCATTTGATGCTGGCAAGTGAAGGGTTCAGCGGGCGGTGTTTTTATTTATTTTTTTGGCTCTGTGGCTGTCATTTATCCTGATTAATGTGGTGTTACATCACTGGATGATGTGATGGATAATGGATTTACATTGGGGATTTTTTTTTTTTTTAATAAAGGACTTGGCAAAAATTGTGTATGTGTTTATGTCAGGGATCGGATGGGAGACTGAATTGATGAGGTCGGCCTCTCTTATATCTCCTGTCCTGGCTCCGCTAAAGGTGAAACAGAGGAAGCCGAAGGACAGGAGGGACACGAGTGCCTGGAGCCGGGGGTCCCGGGAGAACAGCTTGGCAGGGTTCAGCGGCCTGGAGTAGTCCGTGATGAGTTGCGCATGAACAGGTGAAAGCCAGGCAGGTAACCGAGGGTTAACAGTGACCAGGGGCATAGACAGGAGCAAGGTCTCAGGGATAGCCAGGTTCGTCAGCAAGCGGGCAGTGAGGTACCGAATTGTAGACAGAGCCAGAGTCAGGAACGGAGCCGGGTCAGAATACTGGGAAAACATACAGGATCAAGCAGGATTACAGAAACAAGCTGAAGATCAGTCAGCAAGGGCACAAGAGCCCAGACACCCTTTAAATAGGCTGTCTGGTGCCAAACTGAATTAGGCTCGTACGTGTGCGCGCGTGCCCGTATCTGTGCGCATGCGTGCCCGCAATTGCGAGCTCTGGCGCGCATGCGCGCATCTGTGAGCCATTCTATGGCAAAGACTATGCGCTTGCGCACGTCTATGTGCAAAGCATCTTACGGGAATTCCCTGACATTGCCCCCCCCTTAGGGGCAGCCTCCGGATGCCCACAAGAGACCGTTTTTCAGGATGAAGCTGGAGGTAGGCCTGTATCAACCGGGGAGCATGAACATTGGAGGCTGGTTCCCAGGAATTATCCTCAGGACCATAACCTTTCCGTTTAATGAGGAACTGAGTCCGACCTCCCCTCTTCCTACAGTCCAGAACAGCCTCAACCTCATTCTTCACTTCCTTCAACCAGTAGTGGGGCAGGGGCTTCGGTGCCACGATTTGGGAAGGGGTTAGAGACCGTAGGCTTGAGCAGCGAAATGTAGAACACAGGATGCATCTTTAAACTGCTTGGCAAGGATAATTCAAAAGCCACAGAATTGATCCGTTTTTTTATCGGAAAAGGGCCCAAAAATTTTGGCCCAAGGTTCTTTGAAGGGCATTTCAGTTTTAGGTTAGCTGTGGACAGAAAAACCCTGTCTCCTGGCTTCAAGTTCAGGTTCCCTCTTCTCTTCCTATCAAAAAACTTCTTATTAGTCGCCTGTGACTTTAGGATCGTTTCTCGCAAGAGTTGATTATTGGTGGTAAAAAAGTCTAGTCTCTCTTGCACAGCTGGTACAGAAGTCTCCATGGGTACATCGGGTAGAAAGGAAGGGTGATACCCATAATTAACATAGAAGGGTGACTGTTTGATAGCAGAATGAACAGAATTATTATACGCAAATTCCGCCAAGGGGAGTAGGGACACCCAATCATCCTGAGAGAAGGATGAGAAACACCTCAAGTATTGCTCTAGGGACTGATTAGTCCTCTCAGTCTGACCATTGGTCTGCGGGTGATAAGCAGATGAAAGACATAGTTCAATCCTCAAGGCTTTACATAGGGCCCTCCAAAATTTGGAGGTGAACTGTACCCCACGATCTGAGGTTATACTTGCTGGAATGCCATGCAGTCTCACGATCTCCTTAATAAATACAGAAGCGGTTTCAGAGGCAGAGGGGGTTCCTTTCAGAGGTACAAAATGGGCCATCTTTGAAAAACGATACACTATAACAAAGATGGTGGTGAATCCTTCGGACGGGGGGAGTTCCACAATAAAATCCAAGGAAATCATGTTCCAAGGTTTTTCAGGTACAGGAAGGGATTCTAGCAACCCCCAGGTCTTGGCACGATCAGACTTGTTTCTGAGACATACGGAGCAGGACCTGACATAATCTCTACAATCTTTCAATAAATCAGGCCACCAAAAGGAACGGGACACTAGGTCAGAGGTTTTGTGAATTCCAAAGTGACCGGCAAGTGGATGGTCATGGCATTTCTTGAGGATGTGAACTCTAAACTGCTCAGGAATAAAAATTTGCTCCTTGTGGAAGAAGAGCCCATCCTTTGGTTGAAGGTGCAGATCCAGAGGAGGGGGATGATTAGCAAATGCCTCCTTGATTTGGGACATCACATCTGCCTGCAGGAGTAGAAAGTTTTTGGCAGGTAATATAGTGTCAGGTTCAGGAGATGAGGCCGGCTCAGAGAACATGCGTGAGAGGGCATCGGGTTTTCCGTTCTTGGATCCGGGGCGGAAGGCAAGATGAAAAGTGAAGCGTGAAAAGAATAGTGCCCATCTGGCCTGTCGGGGTCTTAGGCGTTTGGCAGTTCTTAAATATTCCAAATTCTTATGATCGGTAAAAATAAGGATAGGATGCGCAGCCCCTTCCAACAGATAGCGCCATTCCTCTAGGGCGGCTTTGATGGCTAATAGTTCACGATCCGACACGTCATAATTCTTTTCAGAAGAGTTCAGTTTCCTAGAGAAGAAGGCAATTGGATGGAGTAAAGATTTAGCCCCCTGTCTTTGGGATAGTATAGCCCCAACTGCGGTTTCAGAGGCATCTACCTCGAGCACGTAGGCCAGAGCAGGATCAGGGTGTCTTAGAATGGGGGCAGAAGTGAACAAAGTCTTTAATTTTTCAAAGGCATCCTGTGCCTCGGAAGTCCATTTGAAAGAAGTATGTTGTTTAGTCAACTGGGTGACAGGAGAAATGATACCGGAAAAGTTTTTAATACATTTTCTATAAAAATTGGCAAAGCCTACAAAACGTTGAATGGCTTTCTTGTCTTCAGGAGCAGGCCAATCAAGCACAGCAGCAACTTTTTGCGGATCCATAGAGATGCCTTCTGCAGAAATAACAAGTCCCAAGAATTGGATAGAAGGTCTTTCAAAGTCGCATTTTTCGGCTTTAGCGTAAAATGGTGTTGTCGCAGTCTTTCAAGCACTTTCTTTACATGACACCTGTGAAGATCAAGAGAACTGGAAAATATAAGAATATCGTCCAGGTAGACGACAATGAACAAGTCTAAGTAGTCCCGGAAGATGTCATTCACCAGATGTTGGAATGTGGCAGGGGCATTGCAGAGGCCAAATGGCATGACAAGGTATTCATAGTGTCCAAAGCGTGTTCGGAATGCAGTTTTCCATTCGTCCCCGTTACGAATTCTGACTAAGTTGTATGCACCCCTCAGATCTAACTTAGAGAACACTTGTGCCCCTCGCAATCTTTGAAAGAGTTCTGGAATCAGAGGAAGTGGGTACCGATTCTTAACCGTTATCTTGTTAAGATCTCGATAATCCACACAGGGTCTGAGGGTATGATCCTTTTTTCGACAAAAAAGATGCCTGCCCCTGCAGGGGATGTGGAATGTCGGATGAAGCCTTTCTCCAAATTTTCGTCGATGTAGTGACGGAGGGCTTCTAATTCGGGCTCAGAAAGAGGATAGATGCGGCCAAACGGAATCTCAGCTCCGGGCAACAGTTCTATGGGGCAATCATAGGCCCGGTGAGGAGGTAGAGAGTCTGCATTCTTCTTGTTGAAGACATCGAGAAATTCGTGATAGACTGCAGGAACAAGTTTTGAGGTTTCTGGATCAGGCTGGATGGCCAGGAGAGGTGTAGTGGTGCGTACTTCGTGCGAAATACAGTGTACCAGGCAGTAAGGTGAAGAGAAAAGGACCTCCCCTGTAAGCCAATTGATGCTGGGATTATGTGCCCTCAGCCAGGGCATACCCAAGATGATAGGGAATAAGGGTGACGAGATGACATCTAGACGTAGGAACTCATGATGACTGGTAGAAGAAAGGCAGAGGATGGGGACCGTTTCCTGTGTTACTGGGCCAGATTTTATATCAGAGCCATCAGCAAGGTGTACCACGAACCCTTGTTTTTTGGTATTAAGAGGGAGATTGTGTTGAGCTGCGAAACTAGAGTCCACAAAGCAGCTGCAGGCACCAGAGTCTATGATTGCAGAGACGGAAATTGTTTTCTCAGCGAGCTGTAGATGAAAAGGAAGGGTTAGGTGAACCCGGTCAGGTCCGGGTGGATGCAGCGTGTGGATCCAGTTAATAGGGGATTTGTGTGGCCGTACAGGACAGCTGCGCAAATAGTGACCGGCATCACCACAGTAGAGGCACAGGTCAGAGTGCTGGCGATGAAGGCGTTCGGCTGCGGACAGAGGGGACCTCAAAAAACTCTTCCGAGAAGGAGCTCGGGGTGAGCTAGTCGTGTCACTGGAGAGACAGGTAATGGCATTCTTGGATCTGCGATGGGGAAAGTCTCTGTGGGTCTTCTCAGACTGGCGTTCCCGTAACCGTCGGTCAATCAAAATGACAAGTTTAATCAGGTCCTCCAGAACAGGGGGTACTTCCACTCTGGCAAGTTCATCCTTAATAGCATCAGATAACCCACAGCGAAACTGGTGATGAAGGGCTGATTGGTTCCACTCTGTATCAGTACTCCAGAGGCGAAAGTCTGTTACGTAATCCTCCACAGGTCTCTGGCCCTGCTGTAGTTTGCTGAGTTCTTGTTCGGCAGTCTGCCTACAAAAGGGGTCAGCGTACAGCTGCGACATGGCGGAGAAAAAAGAGTCCATAGAGGCTAGGGCTGGATCAAGCTGCTCACGAAGCTGAAAGGCCCAGGATTGGGGCTCATCCAGAAGGAGGGAGATAACAAATCCCACCCTGACATCTTGCGTGGAGAAAGTTCTTGGGAGGAGAGAAAAATAAAGTTCGCATGCATTGCGAAAATTCCGGAATTTCCTGCGATCTCCAGAAAAGCGTTCGGGGATAGGCACTCGGGGTTCAGGGATAGGGTAGGTTCCACTGAATATGTAGGCCTCCGTCTGAGTAGCAACATCTGTAGCATCAGAAGGACCTAAAAGTGGCAAAGTCTCTGCGTTAGTTGGTAACTGATTTTCCATGCGACTTAGATCTGCTTGCAACTTTTGCACGATGTGCGTTAATGCAGCGATTGATTGCAAAAAGTCCTTGGGTGGAGAGGCCTCCCTTTCAGACTCCATTATTGGCTGACTGATACTGTCAGGGATCGGATGGGAGACTGAATTGATGAGGTCGGCCTCTCTTATATCTCCTGTCCTGGCTCCGCTGAAGGTGAAACAGAGGAAGCCGAAGGACAGGAGGGACACGAGTGCCTGGAGCCGGGGGTCCCGGGAGAACAGCTTGGCAGGGTTCAGCGGCCTGGAGTAGTCCGTGATGAGTTGCGCATGAACAGGTGAAAGCCAGGCAGGTAACCAAGGGTTAACAGTGACCAGGGGCATAGACAGGAGCAAGGTCTCAGGGATAGCCAGGTTCGTCAGCAAGCGGGCAGTGAGGTACCGAATCGTAGACAGAGCCAGAGTCAGGAACGGAGCCGGGTCAGAATACTGGGAAAACATACAGGATCAAGCAGGATTACAGAAACAAGCTGAAGATCAGTCAGCAAGGGCACAAGAGCCCAGACACCCTTTAAATAGGCTGTCTGGCGCCAAACTGAATTAGGCTCGTACGTGTGCGCGCGTGCCCGTATCTGTGCGCATGCGTGCCCGCAATTGCGAGCTCTGGCGCGCATCTGTGAGCCATTCTATGGCAAAGACTATGCGCTTGCGCACGTCTATGTGCAAAGCATCTTACGGGAATTCCCTGACAGTTTATTTACATGTGTATTTTTTTTGTAAATGACTAGGGGTCCCCTTGTTAAAGGAAACTTCCAGATTCTGATAAGTCACACCCCCTGGGCCAGGTTGTGGTGGAAAAGCCCTTGACCTCATTAACATGCACACTTGCTGACTCCTGTTTACATTATTATTGCATGCCCATAGTACACTATTTTTTCTGGTATTTCAAAAAAGATGGCTTTCTTTGAATACATAACGTAAGTGCTGGCTCATATATATGACTGTTACCGTTATTCTCCCATTGGGGAGATCCACCTTTCTATTTGTCCTGGTGATCATTTTCACAGAGAAATAAATGAGTGGAGAAAATTCTTGAGTTGTCCCCAGAAAAAAAGGTGAGGGATCACCTGTTCTGCGGACAACAAAGACTCACTTTTTTGTCTAACTTCCTGTTGTGCCTCTCCTATTATACACAGCAAAAAATAAATTGCAAATGTTTTAACCCTTTCTTACTCTATTTAAAAAAAAAAAAAGTATTGGCTATACATATATATGTTAACGTTACATATACGTTTCTGTGTGTGTGATCATGTCTGTCTCAGCAAGTTTTCAACCTGACTTATAATTTTCCTGCTCATCACAGACAATGATTAACTTGTTTTATGGCCTCTGTATGTCTACTCTCCGTCTTGTAGAATGCATTTGGTTTCAAATGAGAATAAATCTTGTGATTCAGCAAAACAGAAATAATGCATTAAGCTGAATGTACATGGAAGATTTATCTCCATAAACGAGTCTAAATGATCAGTAGCTTGTACCTAACATAATGCCATAAACACCACTACATAAAATTATGAGTTATGCCCTGGTTTAGACATAAAGTAAGTTCATCCAAGTGACATCACATGTCTTGTGGAAAACCAATTAGAATTGACATGTGCGATCCATCACTGCGTCTGGGGCGTACACTTTATTACAGCGGCAGAACCTTTTATTTCCAGCAAACTCTATTTATGGAGTAAAACGCACTGCACTGGGCAAGGAAATGAAACCGCTGTTATGACGGGTTAAAATGCAGTTGAATGACTCCAGATCTTGAAGACTGGTAAATGGCCAGGAGAAATCAGGACACTAAATGTATCAATCAATGGGCTGTCTATAGTGTAGTCTGCTCTTTTTCTGCTTAATTAATTGAATAAATGATTTAAATGGAACTGCTGACTCAAGCGTAGGTCAGTGCCAGACAAGTGCTCTTATATAATTGGACGATGCAGGTTTCTTGCTTTATATATAAAATTATCTGGAATCCAACAGCAAGCTGTTAAATGGATAGAAGAGATGTAAGCTGCACTGCAGCCATGCTCCTTGAGCTTGTAAGAAACATTGTCATGTCACTGAACTGGGTCCTCCATTGCCCTGTCATGTCGAACCAGTAATGCGTTTTTATATTTGACTCGGCCCTGGTTCACACTGCTGCGATTTGACATGTCAAATCGGCGGCATTTGCTGGCAATTGCACCGTCCTAATCGGTGCGGCGCTGCACCGATTTCAAAAAGTTGTTTCTGTACTACTTTTTGTGATTTTGGCCCGCGATTTAAATTGACATCTGTGCAGAGACCTGCACAGATGTCTCTGTAATCGCGGCTGAAATCGGGACTGACAGGGGGGAGTGAAATTGTGCGAGTTCAGCTAAACTCGCATGGCTTCATTCCCGCAGCCCATTGTGAACCTGGGCTCAGGCCTCGTTCACACTGGTACGATTTGAGATGTCAAATCGCATCTCAAATCGGCGGCATTTGCCGGCAATGGCACCGTCCTAATCGGTGCGACGCCGCATCTGCGGCGCTGCATCGATTTTTCAAAAAGTAGTTCCTGTACTTCTTTTTTGCGATTTCGGGCCGCGATTTATATTGACATCTGTGCAGAAACCTGCACAGATGTCTCTGAAATCGCGGCCGAAATCGGGACTGCCAGCGGGAATGAAATCGTGTGAGTTCAGCTGAACTCGCACGGCTTCACTCCCGCAGCCCAGTGTGAACCTGGGCTCAGTGTCGGTTCTACAGAAGGTGATTTCAATTCTACTCACTGGGGCGGATTTACTAAAACTGGAGAGTGCAAGATCTAATACAGCTGTGCATGGTAGCCAATCAGCATCTAACTTCAGATTGCTCAATTAAGCACTGACAAATAAAACCTGGAAGCTGATTGGATTATATACAGACCTGCACCAGATGTTGCACAGTTTTAGTAAATCTTTCCCATAGCGTTCCTCAAAGTTTAACCAAATTGTTAGGGGTAGAACATTCATTGAACCTTACCTTAAAACTGAACTTTGGGCACAAAGATATATATCTGCATGGGAAGAAGTGCTCTGCTTACATCCACATTGTAGAGGTTCTTCCCAAAACCCTCTTCTGTAAGGCTTGGTTCACACTTCTGCGACATGTGATCCGACTTGTGAGACCCCAAGTCGCATGACATGTCCAACTCAAAACCATGGCTTTAGGGCTAAGGATGCTGAAAAGGAGAGAGCAGAGTGACCCTGCTCATTGCTAGTGGTGGTACAATACATGGTTCTTGCAGCTACATCCAGCTCATACTCTTCAGGCATGCTGTACACTGCTGTATACTGTAATACTGTAGCGTGCAGACAGCCCTTTATCTCTCCTGAATATAGAACAAAACTTTCTCCTGTGTTAACACTGCTCTGTTAGACCCCTTTCACACTGAAGCGTTTTTACAGTGTTTTAGCGTTAAAAATAATGCTATTAAAACACTCATAAAACGCTCTCCATGCATCTCAATGGACCCTTTTTACAAGCAGCATCTTTGGAGCAGCTTTTGGGCGCTGAAAAAATGCTCCAAAAACGCACCTCTCCATTGAAATGAATTGAAAGCGCTGTAAAAACGCACTGGCGGGGCGTTGAGAAAAGTCCTGCAAGCAGCATCTTTGGAGCAGCTTTTGGACGCTGAAAAAAACGCCCCTCTCCATTGAAATGAATTGAAAAGCCCTGTAAAAAAAGCCTTGCCCTTTCACACTGCAAAAACGTCCTAAAACGTTAAGGTCTTAGCGGGGCTTTACCAGCGTTTTTCGGGCACTGGCAGTGTGAAAGGGCTCTGAAAGCACTTGGGCTTTCACAGTGGGATTGCAGATGAGGCTTCGTTTGAATAACGCTTGAATAAAGCTTGAAAAAGGCTCGAAAAACACGGAGAAGGGGCCTCAGTCGGCACCTTCTCCGCTCCACAGCTCAGCCTCCTGTACCTATTAATCACCTCAGAGCTGAGGAAGTTGAGCACAGAGATAACACAGTTGGCAATCTGATAGCACAAGCTTTGCTGTGTTCTCCTTGATACTTTACGTTTAATTACCTTTTGCACACCTTGCCTACAGTGTTACTGAGCATCCTCAGCTCTGAGACAACAGCTACATGACGCTGAGCTGTGGAATAGAGAAGTACTAGACTAATAGCATTGTTTAAACATGAGAAGTAATTGTTTTACATCTAGCAAACGGGAGAGATCCATGTATTGCTCCACCACTACAGATAAACGGGGTGACTGTAGTGTTTTCATGGTCCCCATCCCTGAAGCAACTGACTGCTGGGATACTGAGCTGTTCAGAGCAGTAGAAGAGGACGGGCCTTGCAGAGGTTGTTGGATCAGAGCAAGGAGCGTTAAAGTGATAGTAAACACACACTGTTCAATTTACATTGTCTCTTCTATTTCTGTATGTGGATGACGGCACTGTAATTATTTTAATAAAAAAAAATCTAAGTACCTTTTTCCTAATCAATATACAGCTGTCACATGACCCAGTTCTTTCCCAGCCTGTCTGCAGGTAAACATAAGCAGGAGGATAGTCCTCTGCTGCTGGTCACATGTTAAAAAAAAAAACAGCCTTTGAAGTACAGGAGTAAAAATAATTCATATAAAAAAACTGTTTCAAATTGACATACAAATATATATTTGAAATCAAATCTTTATTATTTTGTAGAAATAACATGGGTGGGCAGTCACAGGCTCTGTCACGCCCCTCCAGCCTGTGTCTTGGAATAAGAGGGAGGTGAAGCCACAATTAACCACTTGCCGACCGCCGCCTGTACTTTTACGTCGGAAAAATGGCATGGCTGGCCAAAGTAACGTATATTTACTTCACTTTGAATTTCATGCCGTGCGTGCCACTGGTGGCGCGTGCGCCCCTGCAGCGAGCTCCGTGACCATGCCTGTGGGACCCGCGGACTCTGTTTTTGTCTGTTTCCCTGTGTCGTGTCGTGTCAAAGCAAGCCCAGCCACACACAGTTAGAATCACTCCCTAGGACACACTTAACCCCTTCCTAGCCCCCTAGTGGTTAACCCTTCCCTGCTAGTCACATTTATACAGTAATCAGTGCATTTTTATAGCACTGGTCGCTGTTTAAATGTGAATGGTTCCAAAAAAGCGTCAAAAGTTTTCGATGTGTCCGCCATAATGTCGCAGTCACGATAAAAATTGCTGATTGCCGCCATTACTAGTAAAGAAAAATATTAATAAAAATGCCATAAAACTATCCCCTATTTTGTAGGCACTATAACTTTTGCGCAAACCAATCAATAAACGCTTATTGCGATTATTTTTTACCAAAAATATGTAGAAAAATACGTATCGGCCTAAACTGAGGAAAAACATTTTTTAGATATATATGTTTGGGGGATATTTATTATAGAAAAAAGTTAAAAATATTGTTTTTTTTTTCAAAATTGTTGCTCTATTTTTGTTTATAGCGCTAAAAATAAAAACTGCAGAGGTGATCAAATACCACCAAAAGAAAGCTCTATTTGTGGGAAAAAAAGGACATCAATTTTGTTTGGGAGCCATGTCGCACGACTGCGCAATTGTCAGTTAAAGCGACGCAGTGCCAAATTGCAAAAAGTGGCCCGGGTTATTTGGCAGCCAAATCCTCCGGGGCTGAAGTGGTTAATCTATACGTAATATTCCACCCCTATTGTGTTTAGCTGGTTAGTGGGCATGGAGGAGGAGGGAGGGAGTGGGCTGTCCTTTAACACGGTATACATAGCTCCCAGCTGTCCCTGATTTCGAGGGACTGTCCCTCATTTTGGTCTCATCTATATAGTTGTATATGATATGCACTTTTTGTCACGGTGCCAAGTCTTTCATCGATTTCTAAACTGCTGCATTTGTAAATTTCAAAGGTCAGTATAAAGGAATAGTAGTAGTAGAAAAGCACTTGTGGGTTTAACCAGTCTTTATTTTTGTACATAACCCTAACCCTTCCACACACTCAACGCTGTATCCTGGCCTGGGCCAACAAGGCCCAGGCCTAGGGCAGCACTTTGCAGGGGGGCAGCACGGAAAGGATCCCCGCCAGCTTGCGCTACACTGTTATGCCACGTACACACGATCGATTCATCCGATGAAAACGGACTGATGGATTTTTTCATCAGATATCCGATGAAGCTGACTTTCATCAGTCTTGCCTACACACCATCGGTTAAAAATCCGTTTGTGTCAGAACACGGTGACGTAAAACACTATGACGTGCTGAGAAAAATGAAGTTCAATGCTTCCGAGCATGCATGGATTTTTAACCGATGGACTTGCCTACAGACGATCGTTTTGTTCTATCGGTTTTTTAACCATCAGATAATTTTAAAACAGGTTCTACGTTTTTTCACCGATGGGAAAAATAACGATGGGGCCCACACACGATCGGTTCGTCCGAATAAAAACGGTCCATCGGATCGTATTCATCAGACGAACCGATCGTGTGTACAGGGCATTAGTGTAACGCAAGCTGATTCTAATTTTGACTGTCCTATCATTCTGGACCACAATCCTTCCTCACTGTGCTTTTTTCCAGCTGCACCACAGGCATGGTTTTATCTTCTTAGTCCTCTCCTTAACCACTTGACCACTGGGCACTTAACCCCCCTTCCTAACCAGATCAATTTTCAGCTTTCGGCGCTCTCACAATTTGAATGACAATTACTCAGTCATACAACATTGTGCCCATCTGAAATTGTTGTCCTTTTTTCCCCACAAATAGAGCTTTCTTTTGGTGGTATTTGATCACCTCTGGGTTTTTTATTTTTTGCGCTATAAAAGAAAAAACACTGAAAATTCTGTAAAAAAAAAAATCTTGTTTCTGTCATATAAGCAGGTATTGCGGGGTATTGCGGAGTATTGGGGGTTATTGCAGAGTATGGGGGGGTTATTGCAGAGTATGGGGGGGTTATTGCAGAGTATTGCTGGTATTGCAGAGTATTGCACAGGGAGGGATGGATGGCTGGATCTGTGACTGCATTTGTCACAGATCCAGCCACAGCAGCTGCTGCTGCTTCCGCTCTCCCCTCTCTCCTCTAACAATGTACCGATCGGTACAGAGAGGAGAGGGAGGAACCGGCGTCATCACATGACGTCGGTTTGTTTACAAGTGATCGCTTCGTCATTTGACGGAGCGATCACGTGGTAAACGGCCGCCATCAGCCCCATGGGGCGCGCGAGAGGAGGATTCTGGGAGGACGTCCCAGGGACATCCTCCCAGAACTCCACCGCGCTGTAGACGTGTTTTGTCTATAGCACGGTGGTAAAGAGGTTAAAATTATCAGAAATTTGTGCTTAAATGAGAACTATAGGCAACACTTTTTTTTTTCATTTTGGATAGAGTAAGGGAGGGTTATAGCCCCTGACAGTTTATTTTTTACCATCCCTGACCCATTGCAGACATTTCCCTTTACTTCCTGCCCCATAGCCAAACAGGAAGTCAGAGGAAATCTATGCAAATTAAGGGAATACAATGCCTTCCCAGGCCCTAAGAACTAGTGTCCCCACTTGAAAATTTCAGGGCGGGTCTTAAACATAAAGGGCTGTGGCCTTGACAGGAAGGGGTGGACCATATTTTAATTAGGGGGTGCACAAAATGTTGTCAGGACTAGGGCAGCACAAAACCTAAATACACTACTGCACACACTATCCAAAACCTAAACAAAGATGCATACAGTTTCCCTTTAGGACGGCAGTAGAATATGTTTCTCCAAACTCCTATCCTGCTTGGAGGAATAATGTACATTCCTCATATGAACAGTAACACACACTAATGACATAAACTTTACACAGTTGGGTTAATTAAAGAAAATCAAAGAAAAGAATGAATGTTTTGGATAAAGCTATCATATGATGTTAAAACTATTTTCGTAGATAGAACAATGAGGCCTTTGTTCAGCTAATTAGAAGTACTTGGTTATGGAGAAATGTACAAATCAAATTTGGCTCAAGTTTACTCATAATTCAAACATGCCAAAGACAAAATACATTTTTTCTGTAAAGCAGTACTTGCAGAGGTCGGATGAAGGAAGAATAATAAAAAATAATTACAGCTCCGGGGAAGGTAAAAATCCTCCCTTCCAATGGAAACGCCCATATACTGCAAGAGTTAGAAGCATCTATGGAACTGGGAAAAAAAGTTTTTATTTGCTTGATCCTCAGCTTCTTCAAGCCCCTTCGTGTTGCAAGACAGCCTCTTCTTCTCAATACTCTGGTGGTCAGATGCCCCTGATAGTCATCAAGACTGATGCAGGGCCCATAGGATGCCAAGGGTCATGCCACCTCTGCAGCCTAGAGGACCGATGGATCAAGTAAATAAAACAGTTTTCCCCCAGTCCTCCAGCAAACAATCATTTAACCCTTGCAGTGCAGGGGCAGCATTCCCCCTAGCCCCCCCCCCCTAATACTTACCTGAGCGCCATCTCGATCCAGCGAGGTTCACAAGATCAGCGGCTCTCCCAGGGCTCTTTCTCCTCATTGGCCAAGACAGCAGCAGGAGCCATTGGCTCCCGCACTGTCAATTACAGCCGGAAAGCCAATGAGGACAGAGCGGGGGGCTTAGCCAAGCCACGCTCTGTGTAAATGGACACACAGATCAGCTGCTCAGGTGCCACCATAGCAAGCTGCTATGGGGGCACTTAGCACAGAGCAGGTAAGTATAGCATGTTTGTTATTTTTAATTAAAAAAATATTGCCTTGGATAACACTTTAAAATTAACTTATAATTATAACACAAACCAGAGTTCACAGTTTATTTTTTTAGATAGGATTGTTACTAGGGTTGTCCCGATAGCAATACTAGTATCGGTACCGATACCGAGCATTTGCGCGAGTACTTTGCCGATACCTGGGATGGGAGTCAGCGGAGAGCAGAGTGGAGTCCTCAGGTGGTTAAACTTGCAGGGTGTAGCCGGCGACCGGAGCCATCACATTCAGTAAAGGAAGTGACACTCCGTGTTGCCAGTACACTGTCAGTGCTTGAAAATCTGTGACGCCCATCTTGGTACACCCTGCACCCTATCAGTGCGTGCCACCTATCGGTGCCCATCAGTGCATGCCACCTATCAGTGCTTGCCACCTGTGCGTGGTGCCCATCAGTGCATGCCACCTATCAGTGCGTGCCACCTATCCATGCCCAGCCAGTGTGTGCCACCTATCAGTGCTCATCACTCACCCTATCAGTGTCAGCTTGTCAGTGCCACCCATCAGTGCCCATCCATCAGTGCGTGCCACCTATCAGTAATGCTTAATCAGTGCCACCTAATCCTATCAGTGCCCAACAGTGCTGCATATTAGGGCCTCCTCATCAGTGCTGCCTTATCAGTGCCAGTTTTGTTATTTTATAATGTCTTGAGTTAGAGTTCTTCATAATTATAAATAAGATATCATTAGTCTGTATTGTGGTTTGAAAACTGTCACATGACATTAAAAAAGTATTGTTAATGGCGAGTACTTGAAAAAAGTATCTGTACTTGTACTTGGTCTTAAAAAAAGTGGTATTGGGGCAACCCTAGTTGTTACATTAAAGTATTAAAAACAGGTATGAATAAGCCGGCCGGCTCAAACGTGGTGACGTCAGCACATCGCTCCTCCCTACGCATTTAGTCATAAACCAACATTATTCTGGGGCACACAGAGGCGTGGGGGTCAAGAGCATGCCTGCGTGGGTGCCCCCACAGCAAGTTGCTTGCTGTGGGGGCACCCGGGAGGAGGGAGGAGCCAGGAGCACTGGCATGGGACCAGAGAAGAAGAGGATCCGGGCTGCTCTGTGCAAAACCACTGCACAGAGCAGGTAAGTATAACATGTTTGTTATTTAAAAAAATATATATAAAAACAAGGCTTTAATATCACTTTAAGAGTGGTTAAGGCTTTATTATCTAATGCTAGTAACTGAAGCTCTAGGCCTGGGCACAAGGCATAATATATCAAGGACAATGCTGTAAAGGTATGGCAGTTACAAAACAATTGTGAACCTGTTTATACAGCGATCTCCACAACAGAGCAGCTCACCACATTGACATTGATTACTATGCATAGTTTCCACTATTTAAAAACAAAAATTCAGATGTCTTTTAAATGATGTCTGTAGTTTTCAATTATGGCTGGGGCTAGAGACATGCTAGTTTTTAGACACTGAATACAAAGTTTTCATGCAACAAGCGTGTCTCCGATGTCCTGACTGTGTCCAGATGTCAAACAGAAGGACTCACAAAAAAACAAAACAAAAAAAAAAACATTGCAGATTCAGCATTCTGCATGTTGTCAGAGCTCAGTGTCAACCAGTCATTCGGAATACAGACACCTGCAAGTCATTAATGATTTTATAGCGACAGATGTTCTTTCTATAGACTCAATGATAAAAGGAACACATCAATCCTGCATATCAACACTGTGAAATATTTTCAGATTGGCAAAAAAGCAGAATTGGACTATATTATATAATAGCAAATAAAGTTTACAGATTGAAAATATAAATGGGGTCAGTGCTAAAGAAAAGAAATGTGAAGTTTTCAATAGGTGTATACATTATATATACCGTATTTATTGGGGTATAGCGCGCTCCCGCATATAGCGCGCACCCCTAAAGTTGGCCAGAAATTCCTGTGGAAAAAAGGATTTTGTACTTACAGTTTTGGTGTCTTGCGCGGCGGCCTCGTCGGGTCCGGCGTCCGTCTGCGGCTTCGGGTGTCCTCTTCGTCGGGTCCGGCGTCCTTCTGCGGCGTCCTCCTCGCTCGTTTCCCACGCCGAGTTTGAATACTGCGCCGGCATATACCGAGCACAGTACACTCGGGCAGGCTCGGCTACTGTCGCGCTCACGTCCTGTACATCCAGGACATGAGAATGGGAGGAGCCGAGACTGGCCGACTATACACGAGTGTACTGCGCTCGGCATATGCCGGCGCAGTATTCAAACTCGGCGCGGGAAAGCGGGTATCAGCATATATAGCGCACCCACGACTTTGCCCTGATTTTCAGGGCAAAAAAGTGCGCGGTATACGCCAATACGGTATATATACTCACACACTGCTGAAAAAAAATTAAAGGAATACTTTTGAAACAGAACTCCTGGGATATTGATCTGGTCAGTTAAGTAGCAGAGGGGGAGGGGTGTATACAGAGGGGGTTGTTAATCAGTTTCAGCTGCTTTGCTGTTAATTGGAATTAACAACAGGTGCACTAGATGGGCAACAATGAGATGACCTCCAAAACAGGAATGTTTTTTCAGGTGGAGGTGTCTGACATTTTTTTTTCCTACTCATCTTTTCTGTTTTTCACTAGTTTTGCACTTGGCTAGGGTCAGTGTCACTACTGGTAGCACAAGGCGATACTTGGACCCTATAAAGGTTGCAAAGGCAGTCCAACTCCTCCAGGATGTCACATCAATACGTGTCATTGCCAGAAGGTTTGCTGTGTCTCCCAGCACAGTCTCAAGAGCATGGAGGAGATTTCAGGAGACAGGCAGTTACTCTAGGAGAGCTGTACAGAGCCGTAGAAGGTCCTTAACCCATCAGCAGGACCAGTATCTGCTCCTTTGTGCAAGGAGGAACAGGATGAGCACTGCCAGAGCCCTACAAAATGACCTCCAGCAGGCCACTGGTGTGAATGTCTCTGACCAATCAGAAACAGACTTCATGGGGGTGGCCTGAGGGCCCGACATCCTCTAGTGTGCTCTGTGCTCACTGCCGGACACTGTGGAGCTCGATTGGCATTTTCCATTGAACACCAGAATTGGCAGGTCCGCCACTGGTGCCCCATGCTTTTCACAGATGAGAGCAGGTTCACCGTGACCATATGTGACAGACGTGAAAGGGTCAAATGTTGCAGTGAATGGGGGGGGGAGGGTGCGAACAAGCGGAGCTTCCCCTTTTTGGGTGGCGCCTCACTATAAATCATGTGCGATCAAAGCAGCATTTATAATTTTCAAAAAGTATCCACAATATTCAAAAATTTTAATGATAAAAAAAAAACTGTGTGAATAAAGTCCAATGCAAAAAAGGCCAAAATATGGCATAAACATCAACGCTCTGAGGACTCTGTGGGGCAGTGCACATACAACAAGCACTTGCAGCACCGTGCAATACAAAAAAAAAACATTGTTAGGGAGTCACTGAATAATCACCATGCATTTCCTTTGCAGTCTTCAGACAGCTCACATTATGCAGACTCTCAGCTCCACTGAACGCTACAGAAGGCTCCCTCTCTGCTGCCCACACCTCTGCCCACCTCATGAACTCTGGATGTTGCTGTCCACTCAACTTGCCCTGTCATGCTGTGTCACTGGCAAAAAGGTAACTCAGAGGGACCAGGCCAGTTAGGAGTCTTGCGCTGCATGCAGGCCCGGACTGGGACAAATAATAGGCCCGGGCATTTTAGGCTGAGCAGCCCATTTTTTTTTTTATATATAGATCAGGGAAGCATGACATGTTTGTTATTAAATCAACCCCCCTACCCCCGGCCCCCTCCTATTACAGTGTGCTTCCAATTGTAAGCAGCGAGGACATTTCATGGTCTGCAGCTGTACATATACAAGAGGAGTGTATATGTGCGGCTGCTGGGCTATGCTGGCTAAAAAGCTCAGGATAGTTCAGACTAGGATCCAAACACACCTGAGCTCACTCCTGCCAAGGGGAATGCTGCAGCTGGCTTTAAGGCCTCAGCCCGGATTCACACTACTGCGGTGTGAGACACCACATGTAATTCGCACAGGAATCGCTCAACATTCCTGTGCGAATTACATGTGGTGTCTCTGGGGTGCAACTTGGGCCATGGATTTGTATGGCTCAAATCATACTGCATTCAAACCACACTGGTGCAGGACCCTTTATTGTCCACACCAGAATCATATCGCATGGGTGTTCACACCCATGCGATCAGATTCGGCAAACTGTGCTGCGTTTTGTAAACCGATTGTAAAGTGTCGTTAACAGTTATAGTTCATTTTAGGGCACATTAAAAATCTATTACCCCAAATTATATAGAAGGCCCCTTTCACATGGGGGCGGCGACGGTAAAGCGCCGCTATTTTTAGCGGTGCTTTACCGTCATTTTTGCGGAGGTATTCGGCCGATAGCGGAGTGCTTTTAACCCCCCGCTAGCAGCCGAAAAAGGGTTAAAACCATCTGCAAAGTGCTGCGGTATGGCCAAACTGTCCATTCATTTCGCTCCAAAGATGCTGCTTGCAGGACGTTTTTTTAACGTCCTGCCAGTGCACCACTCCAGTGTGAAAGCCTTCGGGGCTTTCACACTGGAGTAAATAAAGCGGCTCTATCAGGGCGCTTTACAGGCACTATTTTTTGCGTTATAGCGCCTGCAAAACGCCTCAGTGTGAAAGGGGTCTAAAACAATCCAAAAGGTGTCATGCATTTAAAGTGTATATATGATTTTTTGTTAACACTGCACTTACCCAGCCAACCAGTACTAAACATACCACAATTACAAACACAAAAAATAAAATAAAATAAATAATATCATATATACACTTTAAATGCACCTTTTGGGCCCAACAAATGTCCCTCTCACACAATGTTTTACACATGCATTTACACAGCATGATAAGAGCATGCTTGGGTCTGGTCAATGGTCTCTTTTACACAGTAAAGAGTGATGCTAAACAACCTGAGTTCAGCATCACTCTCTTTTACTGTGTAAAAGAGACCACTGACCAGTTCCAAGCATGCTCTTATCATGCTGTGTAAATGCACGTGTAAAACATAATTTTTGGCTGGCTGGCGTTACTTACTTTTTAGCAGTCTTCTCTAGGCCCTGGTGCCAGTGGCTGCAGATACACATTTGCGACAGGCAGAAGGGGATTCCTCCAGGCAGCTCCTCCCCCTTCATGGTCACCTGACCTCTTGATTTCCGCCCCCCTAAGCTGAATAGTCAGCCGGACGGCCGCGGAGCTGGCCGTGTTGGTGCCGGCTGAGCGGCCCCCACCCACGGAGCAGCCAAGATGCTTTGGCTTCTGGC
Organism: Rana temporaria; assembly: GCF_905171775.1. Taxonomy (NCBI): domain Eukaryota; kingdom Metazoa; phylum Chordata; class Amphibia; order Anura; family Ranidae; genus Rana; species Rana temporaria. The sequence goes on along the minus strand of NC_053492.1, from coordinate 401,292,620 downwards.
GGGGGGGGACTGGGGACCCCGGCCAGAAGAACATAGATGCGGCCCCTTCCCGCAGAGCCGGCCGCAGAGAGGCCGGCAGCGGGTGAGCAGGGCCGGCTCTAGCAGCTGCCCATGAAGTCGGTCAGGCCCGAAATTGATATGTGGCCCTGACAGCTGCGGCCGACCGGGCATATGCCCGGTGTGCCCTATGGCCAGTCCGGGCCTGGCTGCATGCCATGACTGTACGCCGACACAAAGTATCAAGTTAATTGTAGTCCATTCCTTGCCACAGCGCCCCATCTTGTCTACAGGAAGAGACTTCAACTCCATCCTCTGACTTTTCCCCAGGAACACAGTGTGACAGGTGCCCCTGAAGCAGGGATGGCGTCACAATTCAGACCCCTGTGGCCACTGTAGCCACGCCAGTGGGTGTTGCCCCTGTGTGGGTGTGGTCTGCACCTCTATAGCAATGCCACTGGCAAACAGCAGCTGCATGCAGTCACTATCCATGTGTTCTAACCGCCATAGCTGTCAGAATACAATAGCTGGGAGTGGAGAGACCTGGGTTCACACTAGTGCGATGCTGGAACCAGCGCGATTCCATCGCCATTCCCGCATCGCTCCTCTCCCGCAGGCAGTTCACACTGCCTTGTGCGAACCGCCGCGGGTGTCATTAACAAAGCTAATGGATAGATAGATTTATTGCATTTTATTTTTTTACTTGTAATGGCAGATCATTTTTGGCAGATCATTTTTTATTGTGACCGCGACATTGCGACGGACATATTTTTGGGACCATTCACATTTACACAGCGATTAGTGCTATAAAACTGCACTGATTACTGTGTAAATGTGACTGGCAGGGTAGGGGTTAACACTAGGGGGCGCTGAAGGGGTTAAATATGTTCCCTAGGGAGTGATTCTAACTGTAGGGGGAGGGGACTCACAAGGGGAGGAGACTGATCTGTGTTCCTCTGTACACATTTGTCTCCTCACCTCTGTAATCAAGGGCGATTGCGGGTGCCCAGCGGACATCGCAGCCGGCGGGCACGCGCATCGGGTCCCGAGCAATGCCGCGCGCGCACCCCCTAGACAGCCGGGAAGCCCAGGACGTCATATGACGTCCACCCAGGATGGGAGATCCCACCTGTGGACGTCATTTGGCTATGGGGCGGGTAGGGAAGTGGTTAATAAAACCATATAATATGAGGTCAAATCTAAGCACTTTCAATCTGTGTGTAATCAGGCAGGCCCTTGTACTACACAGTATGGCCAGCTTTAGTGGTATATACTGACAGTGTTAATTAACCTCAGATTTGCTTAGATGGGAGTGAAATCATCTACAATGGGCCAGATTCAGAAAGATCAGCTGATCTTTCTGCTGGCGTAACATATCCCCGATACGTTACGCCGCTGTAACTTTGGGCGCAAGTTCTGTATTCTGAAAGAACTTGCGCCCTTATTTACGGCGGCGTAACGTATGTGTTGCGGCGTAAGGCCGCGTAATTCAAATGGGGATGTTGGGGGCGTGTTTTATTTAAATTTGACCGTAAAATATCCCAGTGTGCATTGCTCCAAATTACGTCGCAAGGACGTATTGGATTTGACGTGAACGTAAATGACGTACAGCCGTATTCGCGAACGACTTACGCAAACAACGTAAAAAATTCAAAATTTGACGCGGAACGACGGCCATACCTAACATTGAGTACGCCTCATAATAGCAGGGGTAACTATACGCCGAAAAAAGCCAAACGCAAACAACGTAAAAAAATGCGCCGGCCGGACGTACGTTCGTGGATCGCCGTAACTAGCTAATTTGCATACTCGATGCGGAATTCGACAGAAACGCCACCTAGCGTCCGGCGGAAAAAATGCATCTACGATCCGACGGCGTACTAAGACGTACGCCTGTCGGATCGATCCCAGATGCAGTCGTATCTTGTTTTGTAGATACAAAACAAACATACGACGCAGGAAATTTAAAATTACGCGGCGTATCAATAGATACGCCGGCGTAATTCTTTTGTGAATCTGGCCCAATGTGTTTAATTGTTTACATCCAAAAATACAATGGTCGGTTAGAATAATTTGAATAATTAAGCATTGCTTAGACAGCATTCACTTTTAGCAAATATATAAGATAATAATGTTGATAACCTCCTCTAATATTTCCTACGGCGCTTGGCAAAGAGAGGACTCTGCAGACATATGGGCATCGATTTACTAATGTACAAGAGAAGCTTTGCAGAGATCATCTCGAAATATGCAATCTACTGATGGAACATTTGCACGCCACCGTATGAGCTAAACGCTACCAATTATAACCTTTTACTGATGAGACCGAATCCCCTGATAGATTGTCAGATCCCGTGACGTGGGAAGTCTGAAGTTTAATGATTGTCTAATCTGGTGGCTCGAACATTTGCAGCACAATCATGCATTACGCTGGGATTATTATTATTACTGTACATGAGTGTGACCCATTTTTTTTTTTTTACTGTTAAAAATGGCACAGAAAAGCATAGATTAAAAGGTTGAAAATACACCACCTGCTGACCTTCCGAGATGGAAACGAGGGACGCATTTCGGTGCCAAGGCTTTAAAGCGGTATTAAGCCCAAAACCAAAAATGTAATCTATTGCAGCTTACCAAACATTAGATGTGATGTCTGCATCATTTTCTTTTCTTTGGCTTTTTCCCTTTCCTTTCACATGGTTATTTGGCCAATATTATACACCTCCTGCATAGTAAAGAGGCACAACTCTGGAGGAATGCGAACAGGAGGCAGAGCAGAAAGCAGTCTGTGGGAATGGGAGTGTTAAAGTGTTACTAAACCCAGGACCCTGCATTCACTATATCTGGTCTCCCACAGTACACCGAACATGGAAATGCAATTATTTTAGTAAATATAAACTGCTAAATACCTTTTCTCATCAGCATTATCTAGCAGTCTTGTGACTTCTATCAGTGCCAGATTAAAGCTTGTAGAAAGAGTTTCCAACTCCTGTCCTCAAGGCACCCCAACAGTTCATGTTTTCAGGCTTTCCATTATTTTGCACAGTGGGGTGGATTCAAGAAGCAATTGCGCCTGTGTAACCATAGGTTAATTGCTTACTTGCCCCGGCATAACGAGTGCTCCTGATTCAGGAACCTCGTTACGCCGACTGCGGCCTAAGATATGCGTGGCATAAGGCTCTTATGCCCGCATATCTTAGGCTGCATTCTTGCGATGGCCGCTAGGTGGCGTTCCTGTTGTGCTCAGCGTATAGTATGCAAATTGCATACTAACACCGATTCACAACGGTGCGCGAGCCCTGCGCACGCAATTTACGTTGTTTTCGTACGGCGGTTTTTGCGTAAGGCTGCTCCTGCTATTAGCAGGGGCAGCCAATGTTACGTATACCCATCATTCCCGCGTCGCGAAATTTAAAATTTACGTAGTTTGCGTAAGTGAATCATGAATGGCGCTGGACGCCATTCACGTTCACTTTGAAGCAAATGACGTCCTTGCGACGTCATTTGCCGCAATGCACGTCGGGAAAGTTTCCCGACGGAGCATGCGCTCTATGCTCGGCGCGGGAACGCGCCTAATTTAAATGATTCCCGCCCCCTATGGGATCATTTAAATTGCGTGCGCTTGCGCCGGGCATTTTGCCGGCGCGCCCACGCAATTTACGGAGCTTCTGCTCCGTGAATCGAGGGCAGCGCAAAAAAATTGCGGGGCGTAATAAATGCGCAAATCTACTTGAATCCGGCCCCGTGATTTGATCAGTTTTACTGCTTAGTAATTACCACAGCTGTTTCATCTGAGGGAGACCCTAAAAAAAAACATGACCTGGAGTTTAGAAACACTGCTCTGGACAGTGCCGATTGGCCCTGTGGTGATCACATGCACCCTCCAAATAAATCTCAAAAAAGTCTCTAGCAATACACATCAAACTGAGCATGTGCAGAGTGTCCCTAGGGCTCTGTACTATCAGCAGATAAATTGGAGACTGTGGAAGAAGGGGAGGATCAGAGAAGACAGGATCAAACAGACTGTTTACACAATGAAGAGGATTAACCCCTTCCACAGGTTCCACAGTGAGTATAACCAGTATTACTGCATATACAGACTGATTTTACTGTTGTAGGTTTAGTAACACTTTAAATGTATTAGCTGATTTAAACACACTAACCGACTAAGGCATTATAGGGTGAAATGCGTCAACCATTCCTATTTGCGTTTGTCCACTGTGGCTTGGTAATAAACACAAGAAATTTTTAAGAGCAATGATTAGAGTGTGGATCATCTTTTCTTCCTTACTCTACCCAGCCAGCGACTGTGGATCGAGCACCCGGGAACCTTGCTTTCTATGTGATGTATGGGTAGCAGCACTGACTTTTTTGTTTATATTCCAAATCCCAAACCCAGTTGGGATTAAGCAGAAGAATAGTGGAAGAGCAAGCCAAAGATTGGTAACGAATGGTAGCGAAGATACAGACAATAGCAGGAGAGACAAGAGCGAGATATTAGCTAGAGAGAGCATAATAACCTGGAAAACAGGAAGTGCAGAGACATGGCTTAAATCAGGAAGTTCATGGGAGGAGCAAAGAGTTCAAGGTTCAAGACACACAAGATTCAAGGCAGGATGAGTCAAGGAATTGTTCGGGGAACTGTCCAGCATTCGATGTGGCTCAGGAAGCAGAGTCACTGCCAGACACAGCAAAGATCCCAGGTTCAAGTCCAGCCCCCAACACAATCAATGTAGCACCCCAACTACTACTGTGATTCTGACTGTCTTCCTTATCCCCATGCAGAGCAGGTGCCCTGCTGCATAGTGAACATATCTCCTAAACTTTTATGGTTTAGGAGATATTCCCCTTGCAATGAGCCGCTGACTGCAGCGGCGCATGCGCAAAGGGGATTTTCGGCTAAAGGCCCGGCAGACGCCGGACCTTGCCGGAAAGAAGTCTCCCGCGTGCATGCGGGAGTGACGACATCGCGGCTCCAGCCACTCAGAGCGCTGGAGCCGCGATACCCAGATAACACGCTGATGCAACATGTCAGCTACCTCGGCCTGGACCAGGTAAGTTACCGACGCCTTGTTCTAAGGTAAGCATTTCATAATGAGCTAGTTCAAGGGTTCGTTCGTTTGGCAGGGGCACCATTCAGAGAAGTCCTTACATTTTTCTTAAATAATGCTAAGCATTCTCTGATTGGACGAGGTGAAGTGCTGGGAGAGTAATGTTAGAATCATGATTGGGCACAGGTGGTAGTGGTAGTCTCTACAGTGATTCTACACTTTCACAGTAATTGGTCAGGTATGGCAAATGTTTCGATTAGTCAAAGCTGGGCCACTGCAGCTATTCCAATAAAAAAAGATTTGTGCAATACAGCTATAAAAAAAAAAAAAAGCAACAAAAGAACCTACACATTATTATTCATACTCAACAAACAACTTTTACTTACACTTACATTAGTCAAGATGAGCTAAAATGGGACACTACGAAATAAACAACCCATACTAATACAGTGATTTATAAAGCGATAAGTTGCAATAAGATTCCTATTGTGTAGACTCACAGAACAAGGCAACTAAACTCCAGGAAATCTGCAAATCACACAGTTGAAATATCTGGGAAGTTTTATCTGCCAATTGATTTGTAATTCTATGAAGTCAGTCTTGTGATCCAGGCGCTCCTGAAAGAATGTACACCTAAAAACCATGTGTGCTGGTGTCTGATGTGTGAGTGAGTGAGTGAGTAACTTATATAGCGCTACAAATGCAAACTAAATCGCCTTAAGGAACTTTGGGCCAGATTCACGTAGAATCGCGGCGGCGTAATGTATCTTAGATAAGTTACACCGCCGCAATTTTTCATCGCAAGTGCCTGATTCACCAAGCACTTGCGATGAAAACTACGCCCGCGGCCTCCGGCACAAGGCGGGCCAATTCAAATGGGCGTGTGCCATTTAAATTAGGCGCGCTCCCGCGCCGGACCTACTGCGCATGCTCCGTTTCCTAACTCCCGCCGTGCTTTGCGCGCCGTGACGTAATTTTTTTGAACGGAGACGCGCGTAGCGTACTTCCGTATTCCCGGACGGCTTACGCAAACGACGTTAAATTTTGAATTTCGCCGCGGGAACGACGGCCATACTTTAGACAGCAATACACTTGCTGACTAAAGTTAGGGCACCAAAAAAAACGACTAACTTTGCGACGGGAAACTTGACTACGGACGACGTAGCAAACGCGAAAAACCGTTGTGGATCGGCCGTAACTCCTAATTTGCATACCCGACGCTGGTTTACGACGCAAACTCCCCCCAGCGGCGGCCGCGGTACTGCATCCTAAGATCCGACAGTGTAAAACAATTACACCTGTCGGATCTTAGGGATATCTTTGCGTAACTGATTCTATGAATCAGTCGCATAGATAGAAACAGAGATACGACGGCGTATCAGGAGAAACGCCGTCGTATCTCATTTGTGAATTTGGCCCTTTGCTTCCAGTGTTGTCCTGATCCTTAGGGTCTTAAGTTTTTTCCTGAAGGCCCGATGGTTTTCTTCCATGCAGATGTTCGTGGGTAGAGAGTTCCATAGCCGTGGTCCTTGGACTGCAAATCTTCATTCTCCTTTATATTTGTAGCGGGTCTTGGGGATGTGGAGGAGGTTTTGATTAGTTGACCGAAGGGCACGACTAGGGTTGTAGTGTTTTATTTTCTCGCATAGGTATTGAGGAGCGTTTCCTTGTGCGCATTTGTGAGTGAGGCAGAGGGTCTTGAATGTAACCCGATCCTTTACGGTTAGCCAATGTAGGGACCTCAGGGACAGGGTGAATGATTCCCAAGTTTTTTTTACATTACCAGTCTGGCTGCTGTGTTCTGGATGACTTGTAGACGCAAAATCTGGTATTTGGGTAGTCCGAGGTAGAGGGAGTTTGCGTAGTCTAGTCGGGTATTAACGATTGATCCAACTACTCATGCTGTGTCCTCTTCCGGGATGAAGGGGATGAGTCTACGTAGAAGGCGGAGAAGATGGTGAGATCCGCTGACTACTGATCCTATTTGTGCGTCCATTGTCATGTCTGAGTCAAAGAAGACTCCGAGGCTTTTGACTTTGGTGCTGGGGGTTATGGTTTGTCCAGAGATGGTGGGTGGTGTGCCTGTTGTCCTAGAGTTTTCTTTGCGTGGAGAAAGAGAAGTTCTGTTTTGGATCCATTAAGTTTGAGGGAGCTCTCCGTCATCCAATTATCGATCAATAAGGCCTTGTACACACGGTCGGACCAAACCGATGAGAATGGTCCGTCGGTTCGTTTTCAGCGGTTCACCTCTGAAGTGGCCTGACGGCCTGATATGTGTACACACCATCAGTCCAAAATCCGAGTGGGTCAGAACGCGGTGACGTAATACACACGACGTGCTGATTAAAACGAAGTTCAATGCTTCCAAGCATGCGTCGACTTGATTCTGAGCATGCGCGGGTTTTGAACCGATGCTTTTCTGTACTAACCATCGGTTTGGTCCGATCGCCCAGTGGTCCAGCGGTTCGGTTTTGAAGCATGTTTAGAAATTTTGGACCGAAGGAAACCAGACCGCTAGCCTATACACACGGTTGGTTCGGTCCGATGAAACTGAACTTCGGTTCATTCTCAGCGGACCAAACCGACCGTGTGTACGAGGCCTAAGAGGCAATTTTCTAGTGTGTGGTATTGGTCTTTTTTCCGGTGATGCGAAGGTAGAGTTGAATGTCATCAGCGTAGGAGTGATAGAACAGGTCCTGTTTTCTGACGATTTTGAGGAGTGGGTGGAGGTAGATGTTGAAGAGCACGGGCGACAGGGGTGATCCTTGGAGGACTCTGCATGTAATTGTACGCGCTTCTGAAGTGAAAGGTCCTAGTTTCACTGTCTGGGATCGATTCTCTAGGAAGGATGCGAACCAGGGTAGATCAGTCTGCGACTCCGCTACTTCTGTGAGACGAGTGAACAGAGTTTTGTGGTCTACTGTGTCGAAAGCTGCGCTGAGGTCCAGTAGCACCAGGAGACATGATTCTCGGTCATCTGCTGCGTCGAAAGGCGTCATCCCATATTTTGAGAAGTGCAGTTTCTTTCCCGTGGCCTGGGTGGAAACCCGATTGTAGTGGGTCCAGGAGTTTGTAGCTGTTGTACTACTGCTTTCTCCATGATCTTGTAGATGGTGTTAAGGCTTGTTACTGGTCTGTGGAAATTTGGGTCTTTGGGGTCGATGTTGGCTTTCTTTAGGAGGGGTTTGATTATGCCTTGATTGATGGAGATCGGAACAATACCTCCTTTGAACGATTGATTTATGAGATGCGTTATGGAGGTTGCCAAGCTGTCAGTACATTCTTTCAGAAGTTTTCTAGAAATAATGTAATTTGGTGATGTGCTGTTTTGGAGGCTTCTGATGATGATTTTTGTGGTGTCGATGGGGATTGGGACCAGAATAAATTTAGTTGATTGTAGAGTATTTATGAGGGCAGTGAGGGACGGGGCAATGCATTGTTACAACGCATCACACAGTTTACTTTTTTATTTTATGTACTTAAAGTGATTGTAAACCCTCAACTTGTAAAACAACCCATTCAGTTTAAAATAGAAATGAAACGCAAAACATTTGTGAATAGATATATAAAAAGGTATTTATGTTTTTTTTGTTTTTTTTTTAAAGTGATTTCATTCGCTGTTCTCAGCTGCATTATACCTGGGGGGAGAATAAATAACAGTACACCGAGCTTCCCAGTGAAGGGAGCGTGTCTGATTATTGGAGGAAAGTAGGCACAGCTAGAGAACTGACTATGCCGTATTCTCCTGCTTAGGCCCCATACACACGAGAGAATTTATCCGCGGATACGGTCCAGCGGACCGTTTCCACGGATAAATCCTCTCAAAGATTTCCGCAGATTTCTATGCGATGGAGTGTACTCCATTGAAATCCGCGCGGAAATCCTCTGGCGATGACGTGTCACGCCGTCGCCGCGATTATGACGCGGCGACGGGCGCGACGCTGTCATATAAGGAATTCCACGCATGAGTCAAATCATTACGACGCGTGCGGGGAATCCCTTTGGACAGATGGATCCGGTGAGTCTGTACAGACGAGCGGATCCATCCGTTGGGATGGATTCCAGCAGATGGATTTGTTCAGCATGTCAGCGAATATCCGATCTGCTGGAATCCATCCCAGGGGAGATATATCCGCGGATAAAGATCCGCTGGCGTGTACACACCATAGGATCTATCCGCTCAAACCCATTTGATGGGATTTATCTGCGGATAGATTCTATGGTGTGTATGGGGCCTTAGAGTGGTCAGTTTTAATAGGAAAGCAGACGGACTGGCAGGTACACCAGGACATTCATACAACGAACAGGATACTTTTTCATACAGCAGACATATATCAGCAATATGAAATGTTGGGTTTACATATTTTTGAACCACTTGACCTCCAGAAGATTTACTCTTCATGACCAGGCCCATTTTTGGCAAAATTAAACTGCATTACTTTAACCTAAAATTGCGCGGTCGTGCAGCGATGTACCCAAATAAAATTTAGGTCCTTTTTTTCCCACAAATAGAATTTTCTTTTGGTGGCATTTGATCACCTCTGTGGTTTTTATTTTTTGTTTAAGAAGCAAAAAATTACCAACAATTTTGAAAAAAAAATAAATAAAAATAATAATAAAAAAAATTATATATATATATATATATATATATATTTACTTTCTGCTATAAAACATATCCAATGCAATTTTTTTTAAATCGAATTTGTTTATCAATTTAAGTCAATATGTATTCTACTACATATTTTTGGTAAAATTTAAGTCCTTTTTTTCCAACAAATAGAGCTTTCTTTCGGTGGCATTTGATCACCTCTGCGTTTTTTTTTTTTGCTCAAGAACAACTTTCTGCTATAAAGCATATCCAATACAATTTTGAAAAAAAAAAAAAATCAAATTGGTTTATCAATTTAAGCCAATATGTATTCTGCTACTTTTTTTGTAAAAAAAAAAAAAAAATACCAATAAGTGTATATTGATTGGTTTGCACAAAAGTTATAGGGCGTATCGTTGAGCGGGCGTAGCGCATCTCATATGCGCTACACCGACGTAACTCTGAGACAAGAGCAGTATTCACAAAGCACTTGGGGCCAGATTCACATAGAAGAGCGGCGGCGTAACGTATCGCAGATACGTTACACCGCCGCAATTTTTCATCGCAAGTGCCTGATTCACCAAGCACTTGCGATGAAAACCTACGCCGGCGCAAGGCGGGCCAATTCAAATGGGCGTGTGCCATTTAAATTAGGCGTGCCCCCTCTCGCCGGACCTACCGCACATGCTCCGTTTCCGAACTCCCGCCGTGCTTTGCGCGAAGTGACGTCATTTTTTTGAACGGCGACGCGCGTAGCGTAATTCCATATTCCCGGACTGCTTACGCAAATGACGTTATTTTTTAAATTTCGACGCGGGAACAACGGCCATACTTTATACAGCAATACGATTGCTGTGTAAAGTTAAGGCACCAAAAAAAACTACTAACTTTGCGACGGGAAACTAGACTAGCGGCGACGTAGCGAACGCGAAAAACCGTCGTGGATCGCCGTAACTCCTAATTTGCATACCCGACTCTGGATTACGACGCAAACTCCCCCCAGCGGCAGCCGCGGTATTGCATCTTAAGATCCGACAGTGTAAAACAATTACACCTGTCGGATCTTATGGCTATCTATGCGTAACTGATTCTATGAATCAGTCGCATAGATAGAACAACAGATACGACGGCGTATCAGGAGATACGCCGTAGTATCTGCTCTGTGAATCTGGCCCTAGCTCCCTAAGTTACGGCGGCGTAGCGTAAATGGGCCGGCGTAAGCCCGCCTAATTCAAATTTGGAAGGTAGTGGGCGTGTTGTATTAAAAATTAACCGCGACCCCATGTAAATGAATTCCCAAACGAACGGCGCATGCGCGCGCATGCTCAGAATTACCTTGAATTTACGCCCTAAGATACGACAGCTCAATGGCAACGATGTGAACGTAACCTACGCTCTGCCCCATTCACGTACGACTTACACAAACGACGTAAAATCTGACAGCAGTTCCGACGTCCATACCCTACGGTATGGACGCAATACGGAAACCAGCTATTTGGTGGTTTATCTTTACGCCGGACGTACGCCTTACGTAAACGTCGTAAATTCGACGTGTAAATCAATGGAAGCGCCCCTAGCGGCCAGCGTAAATATGTACCCAAGATATAATGCTGTAGGAGACTTACGTCGGTCGTAGGAAGCCAGAATTCAGGTGTATCTAGTATTGAGAATAAAGCGCATAGATAGGACGGGGAACAGAAGGAATTTGTTCCCTGTATAATCACAGCAGGAGCGAGCAGCCTCAAAACCTTGATGACTTGGAGAGGCTCTGCATATTTTGTAGGCACTATAACTTTTGCGCAAACCAATCACTACACGCTTATTGCAATTTTTTTTACCAAAATAATGTAGAAGAATACATATTGGCCTAAACTGAGAAAAATAATTGTTTTTTTTTTTTTCAAAAAAATTGGATATTTATTATAGCAAAAAGTAAAAAATATTGGCCCGGATTCAGATACGACGGCGTATCTCCTGATACGCCGTCGTATCTCTGAGTGCGGTCGGTCGTATCTATGCGCCTGATTCAGAGAATCAGTTACGCATAGATTTCCCCAAGATCCGACTGGCGTAAGTGTCTTACACCGTCGTATCTTAAGCTGCAAATTCACGCTGGCCGCTAGGTGGCGCTTCCGTATAGTTACGCAAGGAATATGCTAATGAGGTATTTACGCCGATTCAGAAACGTATGTCCCGCCGGCGCATTTTACGCCGTTTACGTTAGGTTATATGAGGCGTAGCTAATGTTAAGTATGGCCGTCGTTCCCGCGCCGAGTTTTGAAAATTTTACATCGTTTGCGTAAGTCGTTCGCGAATAGGGCTGGACGTCATTTACATTCACGTCGAATCCAATATGTCCTTGCGGTGTACTTTGGCGCAATGCACACTGGGATATTTCACGGACGGCACATGCGCCGTTCAAAAAAAAACTTCAAAAACGCGGGGTCATCTGAAATTTAAATAAAACACGCCCACAACATCCCCATTTGAATTAGGCGGGCTTACGCCGCCACACATACGTTACGCCGTCGTAACTAAGGGCGCAAGTTCTTTATGCATACGGAACTTGCGCCCAAAGTTACAGCGGAGTAATGTATCTAAGATACGTTACGCCCGCCCATAGATAGAGCATTCTATCTGAATCCGGGCCATTGTGTTTTTTTTTTTTGTTTATAGCGCAAAAAATAAAAAACGGCAGAGATAATTAAATAGCACCAAAAGAAAGCTCTATTTGTGGGGGGGGGAAAAAGAACGTCAATTTTGTTTGGGAGCCACGTCGCACGACCGCGCAATTGTCAGTTAAAGCGACGCAGTGCCAAAAGCTGAAATTTCGCCTGGGCAGGAAGGGGGTATATGTGCCCAGTAAGCAAGTGGTTAAAGATGTAAACACAGTACATGAGGAATAATGTTAAAAGGTTAAATTAAATTGTAAATAAAGAAATGTCTGTAGTCGTACTAAATAACTGTAACAAAACAGAAAGTATTTATCATTTAGATTTCCATCCCCGTATAAAGTTGGCACTGTTCTGTATAGCAGCATGTGAGTGAATTATGCAAGCCATGACAATGTAGGTCATTGGACGGAGTCGTGTTCTTTTCTGGAGAATATTTCTCACTAGAAAAAAAACAAGCCCGGACTAGCTGGTATTAGAACTACAAAATGTAGCTTACATTAAGCACCAATGATACACCTTTTCAAAAACTGATAGCACCGTCTAATCTAGCACATTGGGACCATGTTGTTTTAATTCCAACTTGATGATTTTTTCTTTTTGTCAAGTAAGACAAAATAAGCAGTAAATTACCTATTGCCATAAAAGAGGTATGCCCATTTAAACTAAAAATCCTCATAAAAGCCTTGTTTTCCTTTTTGCTGATATAAATTAAACATAAAATAAAACATAAAACATATCATTTTATAAAATGCGACTTTGCTAAGCATTTTAATTTGTTTCTCACACTTGCCTTAATGTGTAAATATGAAAATATAAGCATACAGTAAAAACACATTACTTTATTTTTTTCCTTGAAAGATTATGTTTATTAACCACTTGTCCACCGGGCCTATTTTGGCACTTCTCTCCTTCAAAAATCACAGGGCCAGATTCACAGAAAAAGTACGCCGCAGTATCTGCTGATACTCCGGCGTACTTTCAAATTTGCCGCAACGTATCTTTATTTGTAATTCACAAACAAAGATACGACAGCTTTTGGCTAAGATCCGACAGGCGTACGGCTTTGTACGCCTTCGGATCTTAGGATGCAATACTTCGGCGACCGCTGGGTGGAGTTCGCGTCGTTTTCCGCGTCGGGTATGCAAATTAGCTGTTTAGGCGATCCACGAAGGTACGCGCGTTCGTCGCATTCTCTTACGTCATCGCTAGTCGGTTTTTCCCGTCGCAAACTTAAGCCTGCTATTTCATGGCTTAGATTTAGACCAGCCATGTTAAAGTATGGCCGTCGTTCCCGCGTCGAATTTCAATATTTTTTTTTTACGCAAGACGTCCGGGAATACGAAAGGACGTAACGCACATTGCCGTTCAAAAAACACGTCGGGGCGCCGTAATTTCGCGCAAAGCACGGCAGGAAATTTCCTAACGAAGAATGTGCAGAACGTTCGGCACGGGAACGCGCCTAATTTAAATGGTACACGCCCCATTTGAATTAGGCGGGCTTGCGCCGGACGGCTTTACGATACGCCGCCGCAAGTTTACACGCAAGTGCTTTGTGAATCAAGCACTTACGACGAAAACTTGCGGCGGAGTAAGGTAAAGGGGATACGTTACGCCGCCGTAATTGTTCGTGAATCTGGCCCACAATTTTTTTGCTAGAAAATTTATCAGAACCCCCAAACATTATATATATATTTTTTTAGCAGACACCCTAGGGAATAAAATGGCGGTCATTGCAACTTTTTTTCTCGCACGGTATTTGCGCAATCATTTTTCAAACGCCTTTTTTTGGCGAGAAAAAAACTGTTTAATGAATTAAAAAATAACAAAACAGTAAAGTCAGCCCAACTTTTTTGTATAATGTAAAAGATGATGTTACGCTGAGTAAATAGATACCTAACATGTCACGCTTTAAAATTGTGCACACTTGTGGAATGGCACCAAGCTTCAGTACTTAAAAATCTTCATAGGCGACGATTACACTTTTTTTTACAGGTTACATGTTTATAGGTTACATGTTTAGAGTTACAGTGCTAGAATTATTGCTCTCACTCTAATGATTGCGGCGTATGTGCATCTGTTTCTGATATTAGCCAGTGCCTCACCAGCCACTGACCTCACCGTATGTCCCTGGTGTGAACATGAGGACTAATAATTGCATCTTTAGCGCATTCTTTTTTTTTTTTACATTATTTAGAAATGGGTTTTATCAGCGTTCGACAAACCCCGGGCGCTAGGTCGAAATTGCGACTAGAATTAGCGACCTGTCGCCTGTGGCGGCACTGTTGGGGTATTCTGGCGGTCGTTGCAATACTTTCTGTCACACTGTATTTGCACAGCAGTCTTACAAGCGCACTTTTTTGGGAAAAAATACCTTTTTCTAATTAAAAAATAAGACAACAGTAAAGTTAGCCCAATTTTTTTTTTTATATTGTGAAAGATAATGTTACGCCGAGTAAATTGATACCCAACATGTCACGCTTCAAAATTGTGTCCGTTCGTGGAATGACGACAAACTTTTACCCTTTAAAATCTCCATAGGCAACGTTTAAAAAATTCTACAGGTTGCATGTTTTGAGTTACAGAGGAGGTCTAGGGCTAGAATTATTGCTCTCGCTCTACCAATCGTGTCGGTACCTCACATGTGTGGTTTGAACACCGTTTTCATATGCGGGCGCTACTCACGTATGCGTTCGCTTCTGTGCGCGAGCTCGGCGGGACGGGGCGCGTTCCTGGTTCCTAACTTTTTTAGCTGGCTCCTAGATTCCAAGCAAATTTGTCAAGCCCTGGGTTTTACAATATAAGACTCGTGTCAACATGAAAGCAAATCTTCTCTTTTCACATTGAATCAGGTACCCTCCACTGCCTAAACTTACCATTACAGTCAACCACCACTCCTTTTTCTGATTCCGTTCTTAAGAGGTCGCTAGGAAATATTGACAACACCCATCATGTCAGAATTTACACTCGGTTTGGTATGCCTCCCCCAGTTGTCATGTAACAGAGCTGGTAACTAACCACAAAGGCCCCCAGCACTCTATTACAGGAGGGCAGGGACGGTGCCAGTTGTTGCTCCATATGTGGAAATGCTGCAGCCGAAGGGAACTGGGCAGAGGACAGTGGCGCTAAAGTTATTGTTTAATATCCGCATGGGTCTGCTTTAACTGCCTGGATACGCTGTAAAACATTTAAAACAAAACGAATTGCCCAAGGGCAGTAAAGGAATAAAAGCACAAAATAAAAATGTTTGGGTTGGGAAGAGAAAAAGAGAAAATTGCCACAAGGCGAAGATGCAATGAGGATGTAACAATCTAAATTGAAAGGAGAAATTACACATGGGGGTTTTTCCAGACTTAGCTACTCATCTATGGAAAATAACTCACACAAAGAGATGTACATTATTATGTGTGCTTTGCTTGTGTTTGCAATTCCCTGTGAGCCAATATATCTGCACCCTTTACTGACGACGGCACATTCTGACAACAAAATATAACAGAAATAACCATATAGGGCCAGATTCACAAACAGCGGCGCAAATTAAGTTACTCAAAACGTATGTCATTTAAGTTACGGCGCCTTAAATTTTGTGTCGTAAGTGCCGTATCCACAGCGCATTTGCGCCCCAAATTGCGCAAGCGTAACTTAAATACAGAGGCGTAAGGCGGGGTTATTGCAAGTGGGAAGGAAGTGGGCGTGCTCCATTGTAATGAGCCGTGACCCCATGCAAATGAAGGGCCGGCCGTACTGCGCATGCGCGCACGAATCTGCACCTCACTGGACATGTGCAGAACTTGGCTCGGCGCAATCAGTGAGATAGGAAAAAGGCCAAGCGTACTTAGTTTGAGAATCGCCCTGTGTATAAATAGCCCCAGACAAACACACTTCCCTTGCAAAAGTACATCCCTGTGTTGCCCTTCTTGGGGAAAGTTGCTTCTGCTCTGTCGTCTGTTGGTGTGTGTTGGTGAGTTTTGTGTTAGTTAAAAGATTTGGAGGAGTAGTAGAGTGTAGTAGTTGTGTGTTTTTTTGATTGTATTTTCTGTTTGTTTTTTTTGATTGTTTTTTTTCTGAGTGTATTTTCTGTTTGTTTTTTCGGAGTTTGTTTTAGAATTTGTATTAGCTGTCTGCTTGTGTGGTTTGATTTTTGTGTTTGTTTGTTGTGTGAGTATTTTTGTTTGTTTGTTGTGTGAGTATGTGTGTTTGTTTGTTGTGTGAGTATGTGTGTTTGTTTGTTGTGTTTGTTTTTTGTTGCTGCTGAGTGGGGGGTGTTATGGCACCGAAGCGCAGGAAGCTTAATTTTTCGACCACAGAGAAGCAGATTCTTGCTCGGGCCATCACCCGATATGGGCATTATTTGCATGGCCCTGAGAGCCGGAACACCACCCGGCCAGGAAGAGGGAGCTCAAAAAATTACGGATCAGATCAATGCGGCGAGGGGGGGGGGGGAATGAGGACCCCCAGTGGGATACAAAAGAAATAAACGATCTTAGGAGCCTGGTCCGTGACAAGATGGCCAAGATCAATGCCCATGCCACGGGCACTGGAGGAGGCCCAGCCTGCCCCATCAGGCTGAGTGAGGAGGAATGGGCAGTGGCCCGGTGTTTCCACCCACAGCAGGTGGTGGGCCTGCCTGGCTATCAATCTGATTCTCCTGTGAGTAAGTGAGGTAAGTTTTGGGTTTTTCTATCTGGTGATTAGCATGTGTGGGTGGGGGAAGGGAAGATGTGCCAAGTGTGTGGATCCTCCAACCTGTGATTGTTTTGTGTCCTCCACAGATGGCCAGGAGGTTGCTGGGCCATCAGACCAGGAGGTTGCTGGGCCATCA
Source organism: Rana temporaria (assembly GCF_905171775.1). Classification (NCBI taxonomy): domain Eukaryota; kingdom Metazoa; phylum Chordata; class Amphibia; order Anura; family Ranidae; genus Rana; species Rana temporaria. The sequence goes on along the minus strand of NC_053492.1, from coordinate 401,275,490 downwards.
GGCCAGGCTGCTGCACCATCCCCTGGACAGCAGGCTGCAGGAGAGTCCCAAGAATGGCAGGAGTCCCCAGGGGAGGGGAGTGGCCACACCTCCCCTCATGAGGAGGTTGAGGGGGGGGGATGAGGGGGTGGAGGCTGAGGAAGAAGATATGGACATTGCCAGGCAAGTCCTTTTGGCCTCGGATTTGTTGACCCTTGAGGCTACCCCTGAGGCTGGCAGCAGTCAGGCCACCATCAGGGGTAGCCCCTCCCACTCCTCCCCCAACAGGCCTCAACCCACAAGGGTATCTCTCTCTCCTCCTCCCAGGCCACAAGCCTCAGCGGCAGGCAGGATGGCGACCCATGAGAACAGGGGGGTGGCCGAGCGTCTGCCGGCCAATCTGCAGAAGGACAATGCCCGGTAGACCCGCAATCTGGCTCAGATCAAACAGACTCTGAGCCAGATGGAGGACAGCCTGGGTTCAATTAAGGAGTCAATCACTGATGTGGCCACAAACTCCTTGGCGGCCATCACATGCCTTTGTGACCTGCAGACCGCCACAACAGGCGTGGCCCAGGAGGTGAGTGCCCTGACCCAGGCTGTCCAGGACAATACCCGGGCTGTCCAGGCCAATACGGCTGCCCTCAATCTCAGTCTGAACAGGATAGCTGTGGCTTTGGAGGGCAGGCCAGCAAGAGGACAGTCACCAGGGGAGGCTCCTCCTTCCCCTGCTCACCCACCCCCCCAGGATGATCCTCCTTCCCCTGCTCACCCACCCCCCCAGAATGATCCTCCTTCCCCTGCTCACCCCCCCCAGGAGGCTCCTCTGGTTGGCCGTGGCCGTGCCCATGGGCGGCCCAGGCGTAGCTTACACCGCCGCCGTTAATTTGTGGGGGTACTTTTTATTTTATTTTTTGATTTTTTTTTATTATACTGTACTTATGATTTGTTTTATGTGTGTGAATGATGTGTGAATGTGGGGGTGGCATTCCTGATTAAATAAGGGTGTCACCCTCAGTTTTGGTGGAGTAGGGATCCCCAGGACCAGGGAGAAGTGATCCCAGGTCCATGTGAATGGTGTATGAATGCACAGTGACATAATTGGAGCCGTGGCGTTACTGCTCCCAAGTACCATTGGGGGTACTTGGATCTAATCCAATTAGATGTGCATGTGATGTGTCTGTGCTAGGGACCACAGTGGGTGTGCATTCATGCATTCTCATTGTGACATGATTAATGTGTGTGTTTACTGTGCAAAGATGCATTCTGCGAGGCGTCTCCTGACTGCTGTTCCCTCAGAAGAGGGGGTACCCTCGGTTACTGAAGTCACTAGTATAGTTATGAGCATGGATGCCCCTGGCATGTTGGCATACAGATTGTTGTCCTGCAAGTGTGTGTGCTCAGCTCTTCCTTAATGGTGTTGCTTTAGCTGACCTTAACACGGCTTGTGTAAAATTAGGGCACCTTTTATAAAGTGTATTTTACACCATGAAACTAACAGAAGCGCACAGGGCGTAATCTACGCCGCACACACTTAATTTTGTGGATCGCCTTATCTCCCTCATTTGCATCTTTGCCTATCAAAACAGCGGCGTGTCTAGCTTATTTTGCATGCGAAGAAGCGCCGGTGTAATTATTTTAGGCAGGACGGAAAAACCTGGATTTTAGGCGTATCTCGTTTTGAGGATCAGGCGCAAAAATACGTGCGGCGCAAATTTCAATTACGCCGCGCATCTCGAGTTAAGTCGGCGCATCTGCTTTGTGAATCTGGCCCATAGTTCATAAACTTTACTTGTAGGTGTATCTATTAAAGGGGTTGTAAAGGTACAATTTTTTTTCCTAAATAGCCTCCTTTACCTCAGTGCAGTCCTCCTTCACTTACCTCATCCTTCCATTTTGCTTTTAAATGTCCTTATTTCTTCTGAGAAATCCTCACTTCCTGTTCTTCTGTCTGTAACTCCACACAGTAATGCAAGGCTTTCTCCCTGGTGTGGAGTGTCATGCTCGCCCCCTCCCTTGGACAACAGGAGAGTCAGGACGCCCACTAACACACAGCTTCTTTCTCTATCTGCAACGTAGAAAGCGTCCTGACTCTCTCCTGTAGTCCAAGGGAGGGGGCGAGCACGACACTCCACACCAGGGAGAAAGCCTCACATTACTGTGTGGAGTTACAGACAGAAGAACAGGAAGTGAGGATTTCTCAGAAGAAATAAGGACATTTAAAAGCAAAATCGAAGCATGAGGTAAGTGAAGGAGGACTGCACTGAGGTAAAGGAAGCTATTTAGGGAAAAAATATTGTACCTTTACAACCCCTTTAATAGATAATATTCTTATACAACAGCATCAAACTTATAGGAGTACTTTATTGCAAACACCAAAAATATCTGGTGATATCTGGTGACCGCAGCCATAAAATACTGGAAGTGGACATAGGACATGAACTATGATACATTCATTACTCTACTGTGTTTTTGCAGAGATCACAATGCTAAAAATAGCAAAGCCAGCGCTATATTCAGAAATCACTGACAATGCCCGTGATATTTTTATCATTCACCGGATAAACCTTGAAACCCGCCTGTTCTGTTTGTGCTGTGACAGGTGTTTGATAAAGGTACAGCCAGTACTGATGATCTGCTCTTTGGTGGGATAAATAATGACTATTTTTAGCACAGCTCAAGCGATACCATCTTTTCTATGAGTGAAAGTCGGAGCAGAAATAAGCACAGTGCCATAAAGCAAGCGCCACAAACTCCTGGCATAGTATATACAGTATCTCACAAAAGTGAGTACACCCCTCACATTTTTGTAAATATTTTATTTTATCTTTTGATGTGACAACACTGAAGAAATGACACTTTGCTACAATATAAAGTAGTGAGTGTACAGCTTGTATAAGACTCGGTTCACACAGGGGCAACACGACTTCCAGCACGACTTTGGGAGGCAACTTGGACACGACTTAAGTATGAATCATGAGGCAACTTACAAGGCAACTTCAAGTCCCTCCAGGACAGGAGGCTTTCCAGTGGCCAATCAAACAACAATCAGCTTTGTGGGAGGGAGGGGGTTTGCCTGAGAAATGTATGTTATCTTCCTGTATTGTTGCTTCAGTTAAAAGGGACACTAAGGGCCCTTTCACACGTACGGACAAACGGTCAGTTTATTACAAGTCCGTTTACGGACTTGTAATGTATCCCTATGGGATTGCAGACGTTAGCGGATGATGCATCCGCTAACGTCCGCAACCATCCGCGTCCGCAAAGATCCGCTTTTGCGGACGGAAGAAAACCCTATTTTTCTTCCGTCCGGCGGAATGGATCGGATGAATACGGACAGATGGTCCGTATTCATCCGATTCCCCATAGGGGAGAGCGGAGGAGAGACAGGGCAGTCTCTGCACTGTGTGTGGGGACCGCCCTGTCCGCCGACAGCTCAGCGGGGATTACGGAGGAATCCCCGCTGAGCCAAACGGGCTAACGGAGCGGATCAATTACGGATCCGCTCCGTGTGAAAGAGCCCTTAAGGCAGAATTTTTTTTTTTTTAAATAACAAACATGTTATACTTACCTCCGCTGTGCAGTTCGTTTTGCACAGAGTGACCCGGATCCGTGTCTTCTGGGGTCCCTCGGCGGCTGTCTCGGCTCCTCCTCGCAAAAGCTTTCCACGTTCATGCGAGCCCCCTCGCATGGTGGAAAGCTTTTGCGAGCGCGCTCCCGTGATACATCGGCGGCCATAGCCGCCAACTGTATCACTCGGCCCCGGTGCGCCGCGTCATCCGCTGAGATTGACAGCAGCGCCAGCCAATGGCTGCGCTGCTATCAATCCGCCCAGCCTAGCCAATCAACGGCCAGGCTGTGACCCGAACAAGATGACAAGCATGTGCCCGGGACTTTCAAGCGGTGAGGTAAGTAAAACGGGGGCTCGGGGGGGGGGGGGGGGGCGGTGCTGTCAGATGTTTTTTTACCTTAATGCATAGGATGCATTAAGGTAAAAAAACTTTTACCTTTACAACCCCTTTAAGACAGTGGGCCAGATTCATGAAGAGATACGACGGCGGATCTCCTGATCCGCCGTCGTATTTCTGAGATCCGACGGTCGGATCTATGCGACTGATTCATAAGAATCAGTTCCGCATAGATCTCCCTTAGATCCGACTGGTGTAAGTGACTTACACCAGTCGGATCTTAGGCTACAATCTACCGCCGGCCGCTAGGTGTCGTCACGTTTTTTTTATGCGTCGGATATGCAAATGAGGAAAACCGCCGATTCAAGTCCGAACGCCCGCCGTTTTTTTTTTACGTCGTTTGCGTTCGGCTTTTTCCGGGGGATAGTTACCCCTGCTATATGAGGGGTAGCTAATGTTAAGTATGGCCGTCGTTCCCGCGCCGAGATTCAAATTTTTACTTTGTTTGCGTAAGTCGATCGGGAATACGGATGGCTGGAATTTACGTAGCCGCCGAAAACAATGACGTCCTAGCGACGTCATTTGGAGCATGCGCACTGGGAAATGTCGCCGGCGGCACATACACAGTTAAATCGGCGCGGGAACGCGCCTGATTTAAATTGTACACTCCCCCTAGCCGCGGAATTTGAATTCCGCCGGGGGAGTTACGATCCGACGGTGAAATTTTCGAGGTAAGTGCTTTGTGAATACTGCACTGGCCTCGCTAAATTGCACCGGCGGATGGTAAATCACATAGATTACGCGGATCTAAAGACCTGCTAATCTATGTAAATCTAGCCCAGTGATCTGACTTCTGAGGCAACTTCCATTGAAATCAATGGGTACAAGTTGCCTACAAGTCGCCTAGAAGTCGGATTGAAGTAGTACAGGAACCTTTTCTGAAGTCGGAGCGACTTCAGTAGTGTGTATTAAGACGGCTCTCATTCACTTCTATTCATTTTCTCAACCACGCGACTTGGGACGACTTGGGGCAACTTCAAGGCGGATCCCAGGTCGCCCCTATGTGAACCAGCTCTTACAGTGTAAATTTGCTGTCCCCTCAAAATAACTCAACACACAGCCATTAATGTCTAAACCACTGGCAACAAAAGCGAATACACCCCTAAGTGGAAATTTCCAAATTGGGCCCAAAGTGTCAATATTTTGTGTGGCCACCATTATTTTTCAGCACTGCCTTAGGCTAGATTCACACCTGTACATTTTGCAGATTTGCACTACAGTCCATTTAACATGGTTTCCTATGGAACACGTTCTGTAGTGCAAATCTGCAAAATGCAAAAGGCACAAAACATGCATAGGTGTGATCCAGCCTTAACCCTCTTGGGCATGGAGTTCACCAGACCTTCACAGGTTGCCACTGGAGTCCTCTTCCACTCCTCCATGATGACATCACGGAGCTGGTGGATGTTAGAGACCTTGCGCTCTTCCACCTTCCATTTCAGGATGCCCCACAGATGCATGATAGGGTTTAGGTCTAGAGACATGCTTGGCCAGTCCATCACCTTTACCCTCGGCTTCTTTAGCAAGGCAGTGGTCATCTTGGAGGTGTGTTTGGGGTCGTTATGTTGAAATACTGCTCTGCAGCCCAGTCTCCAATGGGAGGGGATCATGTGCTGCTTCATTATGTCACAGTACATGTTGGCATTCATGGTTCCCTCAATGAACTTTAGCTTCCCAGTTTCAGGAGCAATCATACAGTCCCAGACCACAACACTCCCACCACCATGGTTCCAGTAATCCATATCCTTAGTCTGCTTGTCTTCAGCAAACGGTTTGCTGGCTTTCTTGTGCATTATCTTTATAAGAGGATTCCTTCTGGGAACAATTTGATGCAGTGGGTGGTGTATGGTCTGAGCAACGACAGGCTGACCCCCCCCCCCCCCCCCATCCCTTCAACCTCTGCAGCAATGCTGGCAGCACTTATACATCTCTTTCCCAAAGACAACCTCTGGATATGACACAGAGCATGTGCACTCGACTTCTTTGGTCGACCATGGTGAGGCCTGTTCTGAGAGGAACCTGCCTTGTTAAACCACTGTATGGTCTTGGCCACTGTGCTACAGCTCAGTTTCAGGGTCTTGTGCAGCTCGTTTTGCACAGAGTGTCCCAGAATCTGGTCTTCTGGGGTCCCCCCTCCCCAGACTGACAATGCAGCTGTATAAAGATGCCCCTATGCGCCGTCATCATAGTCATGCGCAGGGGGCAATAACTGTGTAATCTTGAGGTCTATGGACCTCAAGTCGCATCAAAGTCGGACCAAAGTAGTGCAGGGATTTTTTTTTGAAGTCGCACAGATATGAATAGTACTCATTGGAAATCATGGGGTACAGTCTTAAGTCGCACAAGTGTGAAAGGGGCCTTAGGCTCCATTCACACTTGTGCAACTTGTCATGCAACTTTGGACAGCAAAGTTTCATGATAAGTCGTTCCCTATGTTTTCCAATGACACCCATTCATGTGACTTAAAGTTGCAGCAACTTCAAAGTAGTTGCACTACTTTGGTCTGACTTTCATGCAACTTAAGGGCCAAACACTTTAATGTTAACCCTCAGAAGTTGCATGAAAGTCGTACCTGAATGTTATACAATGCAACTTGTGTGCAACAGTTGTCCATTATCACTGGTCAAAGCCAAAGTCGTATCCAAGTTTCACCCATCCAATGTTGATTCAAAGTTGCACTCCAAAGTTTGTGTAACTTTGGAGTGGTACCAGTGTGATAGTGGAAACAATTGTGATCTTTACATGAGATTTATATATAAACTTCAGCTGCATATGCTGTAGCTCTGGATCTGTGGAATTCCCTGTCAAAGTAATCTCTACTTCTCTTTTAGTTCCATAATATGCTCAGGTTTGTAAAAGGTTTTGTTTTTTTATATATTTTTGAGGGATATTTATTATAGCAAAAAGTAAAAAATATTTTTTTTTTTTTCAAAATTGTCGTTTTTGTTTATAGCGCAAAAACTAAAAACCGCAGAGGTGATCACATACCACCAAAAGAAAGCTCTATTTGTGGGGAAAAAGGACACCAATTTTGTTTGGAAGCCACGTCGCATGGCCGCGCAATTGTCAGTCAAAGCGACGCAGTGCCGAATCGCAAAAAGTGGTCTGGTCTTTCACCAGCAATATGGTCCGGGGTTAAGTGGTTAAAATACCAAGGGCTTGTGTAGCAATTGTATATGTTCTATCAAATTTTAGATTGTCAATTGATGATAAAGTTTCAGCTGAACTGTAGGCAGATATTAAATACACACTTGTAAGATGGTATGTATTCCACAAAAGTTAATTAAATGCAGTTTTATGGAACTTGTTATGTACGTGAATTTGACTTTGTATCAGCCTTTAGCAATCTCTTAATTGGCAGGAATGGCTGGAAAGAAATACAGTAAAACCTTGGTTTGAAAGTAACTTGGTTTGAGAGCGTTTTGCAAGACAAGCAACATTTTTTTAATAAATTTTGCCTTGATATACAAGCAATGTCTTGATATAAGAGTAGTGTCATGTCACAACTGAGTATAAAAAAAGAAGAGCGGAGCCTGTAAGTGTAGCAATATGGTTACATTTAATGAAGGTACAACATTTAGCAACTTATTGCTACACTTCTTTTCTCTTTTATACTCTGTAAAAAAAAAAATGCTTTGATATACAAGTGCTTTGGATTACAAGCATATTTCGGGAAAGAATTATGCTCGCAAACCAAGGTTTTAATGTACAAATTATTTGGCAGCTAAAACTACTACAATATACGTTTTTTTATCTATATATTTAATAGTTTACCTTGAGATCAGCTTTATTTAATATTTAAATTCAATTTACCAACAGGTCCTATGAGTGAACCATAGGTTATTCCTGAAGACATTGTAATGGAAGTTACTAAAATGAATATTTTTGTGTTATGATTACTTTTCTCCTGAGCTACTCAAATGTTGTTTTTCTTTCATTATATTCTTTATGTTTTTATCTATATATGTGTAGAGTTAGAATACATATGTATGTGAGTGTATTAGAAAATTACTTTCCTTAAGAGACATTATAGAGTTAACCAACCCTTCAGGAAGTGATTAAGTGAAAACAGATGTCTCCAAACCCCTCCCGTGTACTTTTCACTCCAAAACTCCCTCCATCGAAGAAACAAAGATGGCCCCCAAAGACTTTTGAAACGTGTGCAGTATGCCAAGAACAGATGTCACAGGGGCGTGTAATAAGGGACTATATATGGACTGGCCTATCAGCTGTGCTCATGTGTATGATGTCATGTTGTTTATAAAAGACCAATAAAAAGTCCAGCCCCTTCTGGACGCCGAAAGAAACAGATCTCTCTCTCAGTTTTCTGTAGGCTTTCATGATTTGGGTCAACGGCAGAATGGGTTAAGCCCTGAGGTTGTGTCAGGGGTCAATCCTTATCAACATCACTCATGAGAGAGATGGTACATGCTTAAAGGGGTTCTAAAGGCTCAAGGTTTTTTATCTTCATGCATTCTATGGTAAAAAAAACTTCTGTGTGCAGCAGTGCCCCAGCCCCCCTCCCCCTAATACTTACCTGAGCCCCATTATGATCCAGGCAAGTACATGAAAGCCTCAGCTCTCCGAGGAGTCTCCCTCCTCATTGGCTGAGACAGCAGTGGGAGCCATTGGCTGCCTTCCACAAAGCCAACTCTTCTCAGGGTTCAAGTTCCTCCTCACCACCATGAGCCGATCGTCACTTCTTGATGACTCACAGCTGAACCCCCTACTCTGTATGTGAAAGATAAAGCCAGCATTGAGACCCAGCACTGTAGCTTTCTAGGATGTTTGACATTCCCCTAGGAGGCTGCAAATTAACGAAGTGTCATATCGCAAAAAATGGCCGAATCATGAAGGGGGAGGGGTCAAGTGGTTAAAAGAGGTCAGTTAATGACCAACCACAGCTGAGAACTTGCATCCAATTGAAAATACGAGATACGAGTAAGCATCTTACATCTGTCACGTAGGGTAAATGAACTACCCCCAGGGAAGTATAGGCTCTGGTCAGGTGGGAGACGTGGTGCTCCCCTAAGTAGATAGGTGAGAAGCTAAGAGAATTAGATGTAAGGTGACGCCATGTCACTTGAGTACAGAATCTAGAGTCACCATGAAATACATCTACGTATGTTTATCTGGCTCTCAAATTACAATGTATTGTCTTTAAAACGTTAAATGATTTTCCTTCCCCCTGCAGAAACCCAAGAAGAGGAGAAACGCCAAAACCGGCAATGCCTTTAAGACTACATCAATCTACGATGACTGATGATCGATCAACTTCAAACTTCAAACAATCAAGCCAAGATCCCCAAATTATTATTTTTTATTAAATTAAAGATCTCCAAACCATTGTTGGCTTACCCCTCCATATCCAAGTAAAACAACTTTCACACAATTTGAAATGTAGAACCAGAAAAACGAATAACGTTATCTAAACTATACACGTTCTGCTTGGTTTCTTGCCCGTGTATATAGAGCAGCAGATGCTCAAAGATGCTGCCACAGGCAACATCAAAGGGAGCCAAGAACCACATGTGAGTCCCAGGATCACAAGTCAAGGAAATATATCCTGTATACAGTATTTTTATTATTATAATCACACACACACACAAACCCAACAAAAATAGAAATGTATAAAGCTGAAATTTTGGCCCGGATTCAGGTACGAGTTACGACGGCGTATCTCCAGATACGCCGTCGTAACTCTGAGTGTGCGGCGTCGTATCTATGCGCCTGATTCTTAGAATCAGTTACGCATAGATTTCCCTAAGATCTCTTACGCCGTCGTATCTTAGTTGCATATTTTTGCTGGCCGCTAGGTGGCGCTTCCGTAGATTTACGCATAGAATATGTAAATTAGGTAGATACGCCGTTTACGTAACGCTTTTTCCGGCATAAACTTACCCCTGCTATATGAGGCGTAGGCAATGTTAAGTATGGACGGGGAGCCAGCGTAGGATTTTGCGTCGTTTACGTAAGTCGTACGCGAATAGGGCTGTGCGTAAGTTACGTTCACGTCTAAAGCATTGACAATTTGCGGCGTAATTTGGAGCATGCGCACTGGGATACTTTCACGGACGGCGCATGCACCGTTCGCTAGGAACGTCAAAAACGTGGGGTCATGATTATTTAGCATAGAACACGCCCCCGACAAGCCTATTTTGAATTAGGCGGGCTTACGCCGGCCCATATACGCTACGCAGCCGTAACTTTAGTCGCAAGATCTTTGTGAATACACTACTCGCCTAACTAGGTTACGGCGGCGTAACGCATATGAGATGCGCTACGCCCGCAGAAAGATATGCTATTCTTTCTGAATCCGGGCCTTTGTGTCTAGAAATATCTGCAGTCACCTCAGTCCTAACAGGTATGCTAAAGCTCCACCAATACGAAGGACAAATTGTCAACCATTACTGTCTGTGTATCATTGGGGTAGGTCTGAATTGGAAGTGTCTTGATATGATATCTGAGTATGATATAAACGATATTACCAAAAGTATTGTGACGCCTGCCTATACACATACATGAAATTTAATGGCATCCCAGTCTTGGTCCTTAGGATTCAATACTGAGTTGGCCCACCCTTTGCAGCTATAACAGCTTCAACTCTTCTGGGAAGGCTGTATACAAGGTATAGGAGTGGGTCTTTGGGAATGTTTGATCATCCTTCCAGAAGCACATTTGTGAGATCAGGCACTGATGTTGGACGAGAAGTCCTGGCTCCGCTCAAATTCATCCCAAAGGTGTTGGGGTCAGGACTCTGTGCAAGCCAGTCAAGTTCCTCCACCCCAAACTCGCTCATCCATGTCTTTATGGACCTTGTTTTGTGCACTGGTGTGCAGTCATGTTGGAAAAGGAAGGAACCGTTCCCAAACTGTTCCCACAAAGTTGGGAGCATGAAATTGTCCAAAACGTCTTGGTACGCTGACGCCTTAAGAGTTCCCTTCACTGGAACTAAGGGTTTAAGATCAACCTCTAAAAAACAACCCCACACCATAATCCCCCCCTCCACCAAATGATCTGGACCAATGCACAAAGCAGGGTCCATAAAGACATGAATGAGTTTGGGGTTGAGGAACTTGACTGGCCTGCACAGAGTCCTGACCTCAACCCTATAGAACAGTGGTCCCCAACCTTTGTGGCACCGGGGACCGCTTTTGGTGTAGCCACTTTTTTCAGGGCCCGGTGGGGGTGGCGTCATATAAGGAAGGTGGGTGGTTTGCGGAGTGTTACAACCCACCCTGCACTGTACTGTAAAGGGACACTGTAATATTAGGGGGCCTGCACTGTAAGGATTACATTCCCCTTTATATCACTCCCCTTTATGCCCTTTTGCAGTCATGGCCCCCAATCACACTCCTCCCTTCAGCCATGGCCCCCCATCACAGTCCTCCCTGCAGTCATGACCCCCACCCCCATCACAGTCCGCCTTGCATTAATGCACCCCCTTTCCCCCTCCAATCACAGTCCTCCCTGCAGTTATGCACCCCCCCTCCAATCACAGTACTCCCTGCATAGTGCCAATTTTAATCGCTGCCTTCCCTGCAGCCTATGTCTATTTCCTCATGCTTTCCTCAAGAGGTGAGCCCTGTCACGGACCGCAGTATAGTTAGCAGCCTGTATGTATTCTGCCATTTCTCCCGAGCGGCAGACAATGCCAGCCTATTAGCAAGGCAGGGGGCGGGACAGCTGCAGATCGTGACAGAGAGCGAGAGACTCTTCATAATAACAAGTGGGCATTCGCCCGCTTATTAATATAAGTTTGGCAGCTCTCGCTCTCTGTCACGATCTGTAGGCGTCCCACCCCCTGCCTTGCTAATAGGCTGACATTGTCGGCCGCTTGGGAGAAATGGCAGAATACATACAGGCTGCTAACTATACTGTGGTCCGTGACAAGACTCATCTCCTGCTCCGATGGCAGCCCGCTCGACAACAGGCCACGGACCAGTACTGGTCCGCGGCCCGGAGGTTGATGACCCCTGCTATAGAACACCTTTGGGATGAATTAGAGCGGAAACTGCGAGCCAGGCCTTCTCATCAACATAAGTACCTGACCTCACAAATGTGCTTCTGCTAGTGTTGACAACAATGATGAAAATGATAAAAAAATATATTATTATATTATACTGCCAAGTAAATTATTTTATACAGATTTACACTATGTGCATCCTCGTTTTTTCTCTTTTACTTCTCATACTCTGAGCCTTTGGATCTTTTACTATTGGAAAGTGCCCATTGTCATCATTGGCTGGTTTGGCTGTCCTTTTCCATCGTTTTACCTTACACTGCGCATGCAGTAGAAACCTTCAGGATTCCATCCCTCTGTCCATCATTCAAGCTGCCTTGGAGTCAGGATATAGTCCCCCTTTTAAGCCTGTTTTGACCTAATAAGTATATGCTTAAAGGGGAGGTTTACCCTAAAAACGACTTTCTAGTATTACATTGGCCCCCCACATTACAATACAATTATGCCTATTATGTTTTCTTTTATGCTGTACATACCTTGGTACAGCTAATTCACCCGTGGCTTCCGGGTTGCGAGTCCCACGGGAGTGGGCGTTCCTAACATGCTGGTGATTGACGTGATAACAAAAAACGAGCTCCCCCCGTCGCGTAAGCTGCGTCACGATTGGCGAAAGGAGCCGAACGGCGAGTCGGCGCTATCAGTGGCATTGCTAGGGGGGTGCGGGCCGCACCGGGTGACACCCACTAGAGGGGTGACACCATCCCGATTTAAAAAAATATATATATTTTTTTTTTATTTATTTATTTATTTATTTTTTTAGCTGACATGACCAGAGGTGCAGAGGGCTGTGTAATGTAAAAGGGGTGCAGTGATGCAGGGTGTTGTGTAATGTAAAAGGGTCCAGAGGTGCAGGGGGCTATGAGATGTAAAGGGGGCCAGTGATGCAGGGTGCTGTGTAATGTAAAAGGGGTGCAGTGATGCAGGGTGCTGTGTAATGTAAAGGGGTCCAGAGGTGCAGGTGGCTGTGTAATGTAAAAGGGTCCAGAGGTGCAGGGTGCTGTGTAATGTAAAGGGGTGCAGAGGGCTGTGTAGTGTAAAAGGGTCCAGAGGTGCAGGGGGCTATGTGATGTAAAGGGGTGCAGAGGTGCAGGCGGCTGTGTAATGTAAAAGGGGTGCAGTGATGCAGGGTGCTTTGTAATGTAAAGGGGTCCAGTGATGCAGGGTGCTGTGTAATGTAAAAGGGGTGCAGTGATGCAGGGTGCTGTGTAATGTAAAGGGGTCCAGAGGTGCAGGTGGCTGTGTAATGTAAAAGGGTCCAGAGGTGCAGGGTGCTGTGTAATGTAAAGGGGTGCAGAGGGCTGTGTAGTGTAAAAGGGTCCAGAGGTGCAGGGGGCTATGTGATGTAAAGGGGTGCAGGCGGCTGTGTAATGTAAAAGGGGTGCAGTGATGCAGGGTGCTGTGTAATGTAAAGGGGTCCAGTGATGCAGGGTGCTGTGTAATGTAAAAGGGGTGCAGTGATGCAGGGTGTTGTGTAATGTAAAAGGGTCCAGAGGTGCAGGGGGCTATGAGATGTAAAGGGGGCCAGTGATGCAGGGTGCTGTGTAATGTAAAAGGGGTGCAGTGATGCAGGGTGCTGTGTAATGTAAAGGGGTCCAGAGGTGCAGGTGGCTGTGTAATGTAAAAGGGTCCAGAGGTGCAGGGTGCTGTGTAATGTAAAGGGGTGCAGAGGGCTGTGTAGTGTAAAAGGGTCCAGAGGTGCAGGGGGCTATGTGATGTAAAGGGGTGCAGAGGTGCAGGCGGCTGTGTAATGTAAAAGGGGTGCAGTGATGCAGGGTGCTTTGTAATGTAAAGGGGTCCAGTGATGCAGGGTGCTGTGTAATGTAAAAGGGGTGCAGTGATGCAGGGTGCTGTGTAATGTAAAGGGGTCCAGAGGTGCAGGTGGCTGTGTAATGTAAAAGGGTCCAGAGGTGCAGGGTGCTGTGTAATGTAAAGGGGTGCAGAGGGCTGTGTAGTGTAAAAGGGTCCAGAGGTGCAGGGGGCTATGTGATGTAAAGGGGTGCAGGCGGCTGTGTAATGTAAAAGGGGTGCAGTGATGCAGGGTGCTGTGTAATGTAAAGGGGTCCAGTGATGCAGGGTGCTGTGTAATGTAAAAGGGGTGCAGTGATGCAGGGTGTTGTGTAATGTAAAAGGGTCCAGAGGTGCAGGGGGCTATGAGATGTAAAGGGGTCCAGTGGTGCAGGGTGCTGTGTAATGTAAAGGGGTCCAGTGATGCAGGGGGCTGTGTAATGTAAAGGGGTCCAGTGATGCAGGGTGCTATGTAATGTAAAAGGGGTGCAGTGATGCAGGGGGCTGTGTAATGTAAAGGGGTCCAGAGGTGCAGTTGTGGAGAGGGGTACACAGTAGTAACAAAAAGATATTGAAGGATGCAGAGGTATGCAGGGGGCACAGTGGGGTGTTTTTACATTTTAACGTGGGGGGGGGGGTGCCAGATATTGGATCCGCCCCGGGTGCCAAATGCTCTAGGTATGCCCCTGGCCTATAGGCTCCTGAGATGTGAATTCGGGTTCTGGAGAAAGAGAGGTGGGGGGAGGGGACAAAAAATGGAGAGAAAGAAGAAGGGATAGAACGAACAAGAAAGATGGATAGGGAGAGAGAGAAAAGGGGAAGAAAGGAGAACAGAAAGCGAACGGTAGGGTAAAAAATATTTGAAAATTTTTATTGGGGGGGGGGGTGTGACACCATATTTTACCGCACCAGGTGACACCAACCCTAGTGACGCCACTGGGCGCTATACTGCGCCGGCGCACCGCCATTCGGCTCCTTTCGGCAATCGTGACGCAGCTTACGAGACGGGGGAGCTCATTTTTTGTCATCACGTCAATCACCAGCATGTTAGGAACATACCAAGGTATGTACAGCATAAAAAAAAACATAATAGGCATAATTGTATTGTAATGTGGGGGGCCAATGTAATAATAGAAAGTCGTTTTTAGGGTGAACCTCCCCTTTAAGTGGGTCCATTCTCTCTGGTAAGCCTCCCATTTAATTTGGTGGTGGATCTACTAGCAAATTTTCATCATTATTGTCAACACTAAGTCACCCTTGGTTGGATTATTTTGATTATGAATTTTAGAGACTTTTTTCCTTTTTTCACAATCTGTGGACTTTTGAGCACTTATGGTGTTATTATCACATGTTTATAGGACTCATTATTTGCAGTCTTTCTTATTTTTCACACACACACACATATATATATATATATATATATATATATATATATATATATATATTTAGCGCTACGCTTTTTGTTTTTTGACACTGTAGATCAGCCTTTCTCAACTTTTTTACCCCAGTGAAACCTTTGAAATAATTTAAAGGTCTTAGGGAGCCCCTGCTAAAATCAATTTATCGGGGGGACAGTGGGAAGAATGCACCTTACATTTGTGGTGGTCATTGAGAAGGACAACCCACTTACAGTGCTGGTCACACACAATGCCACCTTTACCGACAGCTAAAAACATCACTGGTGTCCAGCCATTGGCTCTATCATGAAACTTTCCGGGCACCATCAGATGGAAGGTCAGTCAGCCATTGCTCAAGGAACCCCCAGACACTTCTGGAGAAATCCTAAGGCCAGCCAAAGACGGTTTGAATCTTGGCCGGTTCAGCAGATTCGAGCCATGTATGGGCAGGCTGAAGGTACCAAAGTTGATCGCTCAACTTGGGTTCAACCAGCCTGCTGGACTTTACATGCGATTAATGCTAATGGCTGTAATAGTCAACACTGAGATTTCCCTGTCAACGCTGTCTGTGTTAATTGGGGAATCAAGCAAACTTCATTCCTGCATCTGCGGAACTTCGCTTCATCTATGGCCGGCCTAAGATTACATGGAACCTTGATTTAGAATGATAATTATAGGGAATGTGACGCTTTCTAAACTCATATATATGACAAAACTAACCTAAATACATACATAATAGGGCTACAAGTGTGAAACTTTGCAACAAAAATATAAACATATAAATGCAATCAAGTATAAAATATGCAACAATAGCAACTGTGCAAAATGTAAAAAAAATGTGCAAAGAATAGCAAAAATTGTGCAATAATGGCAAAACAATGTGCAAATGGCAATCATAAACGTTCAACAAGGGAAATGTGCAAAGTTGCATGTGCAAAAAGTTCAATGTATAAGGAATATTCACATAAGTAGTGCAACAATCCGAATGTGATAATGAATCCAAAACGTGTATTAAAGTTCATCAGACGTAAAGTGTCACCATCCAATTGATCTCCACCATCCAGTGTGGGTAACAAAGTTTTTCCCAGCCTCTCACCTCATGTATCAGATAAATGAGCATCAACGACATATCCTCACCAGCCGATCGGTCTCTGGCAGATCGATTTCCTGGTCATTCAGGTGTAATCAAGCTCTCAAGATATTATCGCTAGGGATGCACCGATATATCGGTGCCGATACATATCGGCCGAAAACAGCTGTTTTGGCGACATGCCGAAACAGCTTAAAAATTGCCGATAATGTGCATCGGGTGCCCGTAAAAAAGATGGCCACTGGGCTGTCACGGCTCCGTCCGAGTGCACTGCACGAGCGTCACTGCCAAGGTGTCCCAGTGTCCCTCCTGACTCGATCGGCTTTTAAAAAATGGCGCCGAGTGGCGCCATTACGTAACTGCGCATTCGCCGCCCGGCCGTGCGGATACAAGCTTTCCCGAGCCCGAAGCCAGCCGGGCTTGGGAAAGCTCGTATCCGCTCGGCCGGGTGGCGAATGCGCAGTTACGTAATGGCGCCATTTTTGAATAGTCGATCGAGTCAGGAGGACTCAGGAGGGACACTTTGGCAGTGACACTCGTTGGCTCGTGCAGTGCACTCACCATAGGCAGAGGATGGAGCCGTGACAGCCCAGCACAGCACAGCCATGTCCAGCTTTAAGGTAATAAAGAAGCTGGTGGTGGCAGTAGGTGATGGTGGCAGGAGGTGGTGGGGGCATGAGATGATGGTGGAAAAGGTAATGGTGGCACCATGGCAGGAGGTGGGTGAGGTGATGGTGGCAGAAGGTGGTGGGGCAGGAGGTGATGGTGGCAAGAGCCGATTGTGGCAGGAGGTGGGGGTGGTGGGTGCAGGAGGTGGTGGTGAGAGCAGGAGGTGATGGCGGCAAGAGCTGGCAGGAGGTGGTGGTGGGAGCAGGAGGTGATGGCGGCAAGAGCTGGCAGGAGGTTATGGTGGCAAGAGCTGGCAGGAGGTGATGGTGGCAGGGGGTGGTGGGGGCAGGAGCTGGCAGGAGGTGATTGTGGGGGTGGTGTTTTAACATACAATTATAAGAAAAAAAGAAAAGTAATTTTCGGTTTCGGCCTGACATTTTTTTTTTAAATTTTCGGTTTCGTTTCGGTTCTGAAATTTCCATTTCGGTGCACCTCTAATTATCGCTAATTGATGTATAAAACAAACAGCATGTATTGCATAGGAGACTTCGGATCTCGGCCGCGACCGGAAGTGACGTCACCCGGCTCTCTCCCTGACGCGTTGCGTCACTGTCCACATGACTTTTTCAAAGGGCCACCTTTATGTTGGCAGCTACTTTTTTAGTTATAGTTATTTATTCACCCTTTTTGGTTTGTGCATTAGTATTCCCTATACACTTTATTTAGAATGGCTGTTGTAGATTCTTCCATCCACGCTGTTGAACATGGATGGGGGAATCAAGTGAAGCGGAGCAAAGCAAACATTTTCATTTAAACACCCCCCCCCCCCAACTTTTACAGCAGCACATTTGCAATAAAGCAGAATTCTAGCTAAAAAGCTAAACATGCAGCTAAATTGAAAAACATGATTTGTTTTCCTGCCAGAATATTTTAGATCTTGCCACCTTTGTGATTCATGCATGTCTGTAGCCCAAGCAGAAGGCTGACTCCACTTTTTCTATTATAGTTAAGGCTGTCAGTAGGGTTGTCTTTTATAGTGCCCCCCATCCCTTACATGTATCTGTCCCCGTTTCTCCAGAATCTTTTCCACAGAGTCCATTTACTAAAAATCTCCTGGTCAGGTCCTGTTTATGTGCATGCCTGTCTCAATTTCTATTCAAGCCTATGGAAAATCCATCTATTTGCCAACTGTGATGAAAGCCCTTTAATAGGAAGCAATGGAGACTGCGGTACAAATGAATAATGTGGTCATGTGTACTCTTCCCTCCTGTAAGCATGTGCAGAGAACATTAAATAAAGCAACAAAGCCCAGGTCAGTTCCGTGTGTTTGCCCTTCTATTCCCAGCCTACAGTGCAGAATACATAAGGTTTTTATCTAGACAAATTCAAGTAACTAAGTAAAATACATGCAATTACAGTGGAACCTCGGATTGCGAGTAACGCGGTTAACAAGCGTTTCACAATATGAGCACTGTATTTTTGAAAATCCTGACTCGGTTTGCAAGTGTTGTCTCGTAAATCGAGCAGGATTCAAGCCACATCGGTGTGCAGTACCACGTTTGGCCTGAGGTGGGGGGGGGCGGCGCCAAACTGAGCTGTTTGGAAATGCTCGGAAACACTCCGTTCCAGAGTCTTTCCGAGTTCAGTCGAGCTGTCCTTAGGCCTTTTCCGAGTGTTCCGGCACCCCCCACCTCTGGCCGCATGCGCTATTGCATGACATTAAAGTCAATGCAGAACAAATGATTTTCGTTTCCATTGACTTCTATGGGGAAACTCGCTTTGATATGTGAGTACTTTGGATTACGAGCATTTTCCTGGAACGGATTATGCTCGTAATCTAAGGTTCCACTGTAATTCTAATAAATACATACCTGTAGTAAACAAGGTTTTAAAATAAAACCCTGTTTCTACCTCCGTGTTTTAGTGCACGCATCAGAACGCAGACCAGTGGAGCTGTTCACATCAATGGTATGCATTGTGCGGCTTTGAAAAATTAGGTATGTTATTTTTTTCTGGCATTTATATTCACTGTGACGCCTATAAAAGTCTATGGCACGCATAGTGCATTTTAATGACTTGTAATATGTTGCCAGCCCCTGAAATTAGATCCTTCCAGATTCCACAACAATGAAGTCACTGCAAGAAAGCAATCCTCTCCGGACAAATCAAAAATGCATGATGCATGAAACGGCTTATTAGTGCATCAAAGAACGCTGCAACACCAAGTTTAAAAACATGTAAAAGTGCTAAAACATACAGCAAAAGCCACACTCAAATGCGGTAAATGTGAAACTGGTATTAACCACTTAAACCCCGGACCATTTGGCTGGCCAAAGACCGGGCCACTTTTTGCGATTTGGCAGTGCGTCGCTTTAACCGACAATTGCGCGGTCGTGCCACGTGGCTCCCAAACAAAATTGACGTCCTTTTTTCCCCACAAATAAAGCTTTCTTTTGGTGGTATTTGATCACCTTTGCGGTTTTTATTTTTTTGCCCTTTAAACAAAAATAGAGCGACAATTTTTAAAAAAATCTATATATTTTACTTTTTGCTATAATAAATATCCCCCAAAAATATATATATATATATATATATATATATATATATATATATATAGGCCGATACGTATTTTGCTACATATTTTTGGTAAAATTGCAATAAGCGTTTATTGATTGGTTTGCACAAAAGTTATAGCATCTACAAAATAGGGGATAGTTTTATGGCATTTTTATTAATAATATTTTTTTTTACATCGGACACTTTTGACACCATTTTGGGACCACTGTCATTTTTACAGCGATCAGTGCTATAAAAATGCACTGCTTACTGTAAAAAAAATGACACTGGCAGTGAAGGGGTTAAACTGTAGGGGGCGCTGAAGGGGTTAAGTGTGACCTAGGGAGTGATTCTAACTGTTAGGGGGCATGGCTTGCTGTGACATGTCACTGATCGCTGTTCCCGATGACAGGGAACAGACGATCAGTGACATGTCACTAGGAAGAACGGGGAGATGTTGTGTTTCGGGCACGGTCATGGGGCTTGCGACAGGGTCGCAAGCACGTCGCCGGCGGCAAGCGCGTGACCACACGGTGCAAATTAAAGGGGACGTATATATATATATATATATATATATACACACACACATACATATGCCCATTTGCACAGCGTGCCATTCCGTCGACGTAAAAACGTGTGAGG
The DNA here is from genome assembly GCF_905171775.1 of Rana temporaria. NCBI lineage: Eukaryota > Metazoa > Chordata > Amphibia > Anura > Ranidae > Rana > Rana temporaria. The sequence continues at coordinate 401,255,441 of NC_053492.1, read as the reverse complement.
TGGGGCAAGCGGTTAATGTGTTCGGATTTTTTATTAAAATAACCATATTCTAGATATTGCAGAAAGTGAATTGTTTTGTTTTCTTTCCTAGTTTGGAAACTTGCAGCCTATTCCATTTCCAGTGTGGGAACCACTACTTGTACCTACCAAGATCTGCGGGAAAGACTAGAAATATTTAGAATTAGGAACATAAAACTACACTGTATAAAACCAGACTGCTAATTTTGGACACCAAACTCCTAGGGTTGAACTTCTCTAATTAGCAATGCTGGTTCCCCTCCAGTGTCGGATCACAGGAGTTTTCAGCTCTAGGTTGGATGTTTATTGAAGACCCGGGAGCTAGCGCCAGATCACGGATGGTGTTGTTCCCCTGGGCTTGGACATCAAAGCTAAAAATAAGCCATGTAGGCTGGAAAGAGTTTGTTGGGTTTAGGTTAGCTCCAGGGTAAGCATTCACAAGACGTAACATGAATGAATCAGTATCACCGGTCCACATTTTCTACATAATTAAGAATTTTCAATTAGCAGGTTTAAATGCACTGATATACTTTACAGTGCCTTTCAAAAGTATTCACCCCCCTTGGCTTTTTACCTATTTTGTTACATTACAGCCTTTAATTCAGGGGCGACAATATCCGGGCGCCAGGTCGCAATTGCGACAAGAAATTGTGACCTGGTGCCCGCGGCGGCCGGTAATTGAGGCCGCCACCTCAATTACCGGCCGCGGCGGGGGAGGTGGGGGCGCACGGAGGCAACGGATCCTGTGTCTCCGTGCGCCCCCACCTCCCCAGCCGCGCGATCGCAGCGGGCCCGCGACGGCCGGTAATGTAGGCCGCGGCTTTGTGGCCTTGTGAAGTCCCAAGCTCTTCCTTCTGTGAGCTGGCGCCATCTGGTGGTGGCCGTTGGCATTACAAGTTAAACAGCAATTCTAATGTGTAATTTTTCACTATTTTCACTGCCATCTCCTTCCCTCTAATTAGAACCCCCAAACATTATATATATTTTTTATTATAACCCCCTAGAGAATAAAATGGTGATCGTTGCAATACTTTCTGTCACGCTGTATTTGCGCAGCGGTCTTACAAGCGCACTTTTTTGGTAAGAAAATACACTTTTTTTAATTAAAAAATAAGACAAACAGTAAAGTTATCCCAATTTTTTTTTTATATTGTGAAAGATAATGTTACACCGAGTAAATTCATACCCAACATGTCACGCTTCAAAATTGCGTCCGCTCGTGGAATGCCGACAAATTTTTACCCTTTAAAATCTCCATAGGCGACGTTTAAAAAAATCTACAGGTTGCATGTTTTGAGTTACAGAGGAGGTCTATAGCTAGAATTATTGCTCTCGCTCTAACGATCGCAGCGATACCTCACGTGTTTGTTTGAATACCGTTTACATAAGCGGGCGCTACTCACGTATGTGTTATCTGCGTGTGAGCTCGTCGAGACGGGCGCGTTTTCTGGCTCCTAACTTTTTTAGCTGGCTCCTAGATTCCAAACAAATTTGTCAAACCCTGCTTTGATTAAATGTTTTTTTTTTAATCTATATGTGATGGTTTAGAACACAATAGTCTAAGTTGGTGAAGTAAAATTTGAAAAATATATACATAAAACTATTTTTCAGAAATAAAAAACTGATAATTGGCATGTGTGTATGTATTCACCCCCTTTGTTATGAAGCCCATAAAAAGCCCTGGTGCAACCAATTACCTTCAGAAGTCACATAATTAGTGAAATGATGTCCACCTGAATGTAATCTAAGTGTCACATGATCTGTCATTACATATACACACCTTTTCGAAAGGCCCCAGAGGCTGCAACACCTAAGCAAGAGGCACCACTAACCAAACACTGCCATGAAGACCAAGGAACTCTCCAAACAAGTAAGGGACAATGTTGTTGAGAAGTACAAGTCAGGGTTAGGTTATAAAAAAATATCCAAATCTTTGATGATCCCTAGGGGCACCATCAAATCTATCATAACCAAATGGAAAGAACATGGCACAACAGCAAACTTGCCAAGAGAAGGCCACATATCAAAGCTCACTGACCGGGCAAGGAGGGCATTAAACATAGAGGCAGCACAGGGGCCTAAGGTAACGTAAGGTAAGAGTTCCACAGCGGAGACTGGAGTATCTGTAGATAGGACGACAATAAGCCGTACACTCCATAGAGAAGGCCATTACTTTCAGCAAAAAACAAAATGGCACGTTTTGAGTTTGCGAAAAGGCATGTGGGAGACTCCCAAAATGTATGGAGGAAGGTGTTCTGGTCTGATGACACTAAAAATTAACTTTTTGGCCAACAAAGAAAAATGTCATGTCTGGTGCAAACCCGACACATCACATTACCCAAAGAACACCATCCCCACAGTGAAACATGGTAGTGAAACATGGTGGTGGCAGCATTGTGCTGTGGGGATGTTTTCAGCAGTCAGGAGTTGAGGGAAATATAAATGGTGCTAAATACAGGAATATTCTTGAGCAAAACCTGTACCACTGTGTGCGATTTGAGGCTAGGACGAAGGTTCGCCTTCCAGCAGGAAAATTACCCCAAACACACTGCTAAAGCAACACTTGAGTGGTTTAGGCGAAACATGTAAATGTGTTGGAATGGCCTAGTCAAAGCCCAGACCTCAATCCAATAGAAAATCTGTGGTCAGGCTTAAAGATTGCTGTTCACAAGCACAAACCATCCATCTTGAAGGAGCTGGAGCAGTTTTGCAAGGAGGAATGGGCAAAAATCCCAGTCGTAAGATGTGGAAACCTCAGAGAAGTAGCCAAAGCGAATTAGAGCTGTGATAGCCGCAAAAGGTGGCTCTTCAAAGTATTGACTTTAGGGGGGTGATTAGTTATGGACATTTACATTTTCTGTTATTTTGTCCTATTTGTTGTTTGTTTCACAATAAAAAAAAACATCTTCAAAGTTGTGGGCATGTTCTGTAAATTAAATGATGCAACTCCTCAAACAATCCATGTTAATTCCAGGTTGTGAGGCAAAAAAACACGTAAAATGGCAAGGGGGTGAATACTTTTGCAAGGCACTGTATATGTAGTTGAATAAAAGAAAGAAATAAGAAAATATAATTATGTATGCGTACACACGATCGGAAATTCCGACAAGAAAACCGTGGATTTATTGGGATTATATGTGATAGACCAACACAAAGTGGCACATAATTGTGAAGTGGAAGAAAAATGGTAAAGGTTTTTCATTTTTTTTACAAATAAATATGTGTGGTGTGCATTTGTATTCAGCCCCCCTGAGTAAATACTTTGTAGAACCACTTTTTCCTGAAATTAGAGCTGCAAGTCTTTTTGGGGATGTCTCTACCAGCTTTGCACATCTAGATAGCGACATTTTTGCCCATTCTTCTTTGCACAACAGCTCAAGTTCTGTCAGATTGGATGGAGAGCATCTGCGAACATCAATTTTCAAATCTTGCCACAGATTCTCAATTGGATTTAGGTCTGGACTTTGACTGGGCCATAAATATGCTTTGAGCTAAACCATTCCATTGTAGCTCTGGCTGTATGTTTAGGGTCGTTGTCCTGCTGGAAGGTGAACCTCCGCCCCAGTCTCAAGTCTTTTGCAGACTCTAACAGATTTTCTTCGAAGATTGTCCTGTATTTGGATCCTTCCATCTCCCCATCAACTCTGACCAGCTTCCCTGTCCCTGCTGAAGAAAAGCATCCCCACAACATGATGCTGCCACCACCATGTTTCACGGTGGGAATGTTGTGTTCAGGGTGATGTGTAGTGTTAGTTTTCCGCCACACATAGCGTTTTGCTTTTAGGCCAAAAAGTTACATTTTGGTCTCATCTGACCAGAGCACCTTCTTCCACATGTTTGCTGTGCCCTCCCACATGGCTTCTCACAAACTGCAAACAGGACTTCTTATGGCTTTCTTCTTGCCACTCTTCCATAAAGGCCAGATTTGTGGAGTGCACGACTAATAGTTGTCCTGTGGACAGATTCTCCCACCTGAGCTGTGGATCTCTGCAGCTCCTCCAGAGTTACCATGATTAATGCTCTTGGTAGGTTTGCAGTTGTGTGATACTATTTCCATTTTCGGATGATGGATTGAACAGTGCTCCATTAGATGTTTAAAGCTCTGGATATTTTTTTTTTATAACCTAACCCTGCTTTAAACGTCTCCACAATTCTATCCCTGACCTGTCTGGTGTGTTCATTGGCCTTCATGATGCGGTTTGTTCACTAAGGTTCTCTAACAAACCTCTGAGGCCTTGTACACACGGCCGAACATGTTCGATGAAAACGGTCCGCGGACCGTTTTCATCGGACATGTCTGCTGGGATCTTTTGGTCTGATGTGTGTACACACCATCAGACCAAAATCCCCACGGACAGAGAACGCGGTGACGTATACGTTCTCTGACACGGGAGTTCAATGCTTCCACGCGGGGGATTTCGGGCCAGCGGACATGTCCGATGAGTCGTACTAACCATCGGACATGTCCGACGGACAGGCTTCCAGCGGACAAGTTTCTTAGCATGCTAAGAAACATTTGTCCGCTGGAAACCTGTCCGCTAGTCCGGAAAACTGTCCGGTAGGCCCTACACGCGGTCGGACATGTCCGCGGAAACTGGTCCGACGGACCAGTTTCAGCGGACATGTTCGGTCGTGTGTACAAGGCCTGAGGGCTTTACAGAACAGCTGTATTTGTTCTGAGATTAATTTACACACAGATGGACTCTATGAATTAGGTGACTTCTGAAGACAATTGGCTCCACTAGAATTTAGTTTGAGGTATCAGAGTAAAGGGGGCTGAATACAAATGCACTCCTCACTTTTCAGATATTTACTTGTAAAAAAAATTGAAAGCCAGTCATCATTTTTCTTCCACTTCACAATTATGTGCCACTTTGTGTTGGTCTATCAGATAAAATACATTTACGTTTTTGGTTGTAATATGACAAAATGTGGGACATTTTTAAGGGGTATGAATACTTTTTCAAGGCAATGTATGCTCCTAATGATCATTCCCGTAGGGCGGGGGTGTCAAACTCAATTTCATTGTGGGCCACATCAGCACGATTGCCCTCAAAAGGGCCGGTTGTATCTGTAAGATTAGATGTCCAGCTCATCCCCTCCCCTTACATTAGATGCCAAGAGTCACCCCACCATCAGATGTTGAGTCCCCCACTCTCCCTTACATCACAGTGCACCCCCATTTCCTTATGCTGCTGCTGGGAAGAAGCTGGATGCATTGCTTTAAAAGCAGAAAGTAAGGGTCTGGAGGAGGACCAGAGGAGGGCTTGAGCTCAGGAGAGGTGCGAGGGCCACATGAAATTGCCTGGAGGGCCGGATTTGGCCCGCGGGCCTTGTGTTTGACACCTGTGCCATAGGGTTTACATCAACTGTGCATAAAATAATGAATGAATAAAATACATCAAATTAAATGGTGTTATTTTAATATGCAGCATGGATTCAGCTTTAAACAATTATTTATACTATGGACAGGGGGTATTTATGATGAATCACAAAATGTAAAACGCTTTTATACAGCATAACCATTATTATGCTTAATCTTAGGTATTTTCTCATGTGTTAGCCAGTTTCTGTGATCTTTAACTACTCTTAAATTGTTTATATTATATTATGCGTATAATCGTTATCCAGACAGAAATCTTAGCGATTAGACTGAACACTGGTGAATACCACACATTAAATATTAAGAATTTTCTTCAGATGAAATTACAGGACAGTGAAAAGCTCATTAATGGCTTTTTTGTGTGCGCTGTCATTAAAGTGCACAATTTAGCTAATGCATTTCTTAATGTTTTATGACATAAAAATGGTGTTGTCATGGAAACGCAGTAAAAAAAAACACAACAACTTTTAAACAGGAATTTAACAGACATACAATGTCTTAAAGCTAGCAACGGACAAAACTGTACTGAGAGAAAAAAGTAGGTTGGCATCGCCTCTCCTGAAAATGCTACGTGCTTAGCTATTATAAGCAACACTTTTAGGCCTCATGCACACTGGGCGTTAAAATAACGTTATAAAAACGGCAGTAGCTTTGCAGTGAGTCTTTCAACTTTTTTTTATCTTTTTTCAACTTTTTTTTAATAGCGTTTTTTAGCGTTTATTAGCATTTTTTGTTGAAGAATTCATTTTTTTTCAATGGATCAAAAACTTTAAAAAACGCTGGTGAGTGACATTTTTGAGTGTTTATCAGGGTTTATCGACGTTTATCAGCGTTAGAGCATTTTTACAGCTGAAAAAAATGTCTCTCAGAACCCACTAGTTTTTTTTTTACTGCTCAAAACGCCACTGCCCAAAACTGCTGATAACAGCCTATGTGTGCATGGACACATAGGATGACATGATGGAGAGTTTATTGACTAGAAAAAAACTTCTACAGCCAAAAACAGCTTCTGTAAAAATGTCCAAATTCATCCAGTGTGCATGAGGCCTAAAACTTTTCAGATTCCATGAACAGTGGGCACAATAAGGAACCCGCAACATGGGATTGTGATCGCCATACAGTTTATAAAGTTTTTGTTTTGAAGTTTTTCAATAAAAAAAAAAAAAAAAAGAGTTATTGTCACGGGGCTTTGAGCGGGAATAACGTGAGGGCACAGGTGGCTGGAGGTTATATAAGCCACCTGTGTGACAGGATTCCTCACAGCAGCCCTGAGGCAATTAGGATCGGAGCTACGCTTCCCTCCCACCCTGTCGCTGGCACCATTATGTGGTTGTATCACCCTTGGATCAAGGGGGGACTTTGGTTTAACAATTTATTCATTATAGCTCGAGTCCTATGACTGAGCCGGATTAGAATTTGTTTAAAAGTTTTAATTATATATTTATTTATGTTTTCAATGATTGATATTTGAATAAAGATTTATTTATTTATTAAATACCAATAAAGGTGCCGCGGCCGTTTAAAACACCAATTTATTTGTCTTGCTTGTTATTTACTGGGTTTTTCGATAGAGAATCTACAATCCCATGACCTGCAACAAGTAGGTTGTAGCGGTGCAGATGAGGTGTAATGACTTCAATCTTGTAAAAATGCATGCTCTGGGTTCATGACTAATGCTGCCTACACACGATCGGAAATCCTGACAAGAAAACCGTGGATTTTTTTCTGACTGAATTTGGCTCAAACTTGTGTTGCATACACACGGTCACACAAAATTACAACAGTCAAGAACGCGGTGACGAACAACACTACAACAAGCCGAGAAAAATGATGTTTAATGATTTAGAGCATGCGTCAAATTAATTCCTAGCATGCGTGTTTTTTTTGCGCGTCGGAATTGCATACAGACCATCGGAATTTTGACACTTCACTCCTACATGTAAAAATCATATTTTTTTTTGCTAGAAAATTACATAGAACCCCCAAACACTATATATGTTTTTTTTAGCAGAGACCCTAGAGAATACAATGGCGGTCATTGCAACTTTTTCATCTCACACGGTATTTGTGAAGACATTTTTCAAACTTTTCAAGCTTAAAAAAATAAATAAAAAAAAACAGTAAAGTCAGCCCAAATTTTTTTGCATAATGTGAAAGATGAAGTTACGCCGAGTAAATAGATACCTAACATGTCACGCTTCGAAATTGCACACACTCGTGGAATGGCGCCAAACTTCTGTACTTATAAATCCCCATAGGCGACGCTTTACATTTTTTACTGATTACCTGTTTTGAGTTTCAGAGGAAGTCTAGTGCTAGAATTATTGCTCTTGCTTTACGTTCGCGGCGACACCTCACATGTGTGGTTTAAACACCATTTTCATATGTAGGCAGGACTTGTGTATTGCGTTCGCTTATGCGTGCGAGCACACGGGGACAGGGGCACTTTCATAACATCGCGCCTGGCCTCCGATGTTCATAGAGACTCCAGCGACCATCTGGTCCACCTGAAATCTCTATGATCAGCATCCGGGGCCGGCGGATCAGTTCTCCGTCTCACCGATCGCAGCGGTGAGTCGGGAGAAGCACAAGAGGGAAGCGGGAGGGGGGGGGGACCCCTTTTGTTGCCCATACGAACGATCAAGCGGTGGAATATCCGCTATGATCGTTCTTAGGGTGTAGGGAATCGCCGGCTAAAAAAGGGCAATATCTGAATGATGCCTGTAGCTGCAGGCATCATTCAGATATACCACCACAAAGTCCAGGACGTCATATGACGTCCTCTGGGCACCAAGTGGTTAAGCTCCTAGAAGCCATTGGCATTTTTTTTGCTCCTAGAAACTAAATAGTGTTTTCCTATGTGTCTATGCACACTACTTTAGGCTATTAGCATTTCGTGAGCTTCAGCAGAAAAAAAAAACGTTTTTGTGAGATTTTGGAGCGTTCTTTCAGCACTACTAATATTGTTTTTTGAGCTTTTTTTTCCCCCTTTTTACTGACAAAACACAAACAAAATGCTGACGCTCCTAAACACTCTTAAATGCTCCTAAAACGCTACTACAAAAACTTCTGAGTCATCTTAAGGATGAAGTAAGGTCTTATTTTTTTAATTGTACCTACAGGTAAGCCTATAATAAGGCTTACCTGTAGGTACTGTTAATATCTCTTAACCACTTCCCGCCCGGTCAATAGGCAATTGACGTCCGGGAAGTGGTTGTGAAATCCTGACTGGACATCTATTGACGTCCTGCAGGATTTCATGCCGGCGTGTGCCCGTGGGGGTGCGCAGCACGGCTATCGGTGATGCGGGGCGTCAGTCTGACACCCTGCATCTCCGATCTCTGTAAAGAGCCTCCGGCGGAGGCTCTTTACCACGTGATCAGCCGTGTCCAACGATGTAAACAGGAAGAGCCGTTGATCTGACAGACGCGAGTAGAGGAGAGCCGATCGGCGGCTCTCCTGACAGGATGCCAACACTGGACCACCAGGGAGTGCCCCCAGTGCTCAATAGAGCAAAAAACAAAAGGAAAAAAAAAAACACCAATAAAAATAAATAAATAACACAATCGATGCCAATCAGTGCCCACAAATGGGCACTGACTGTCAACATGGGCACTGTCTAAAATGATGCCCAGCAATGCCATCAGTGCCACCCCTCAGTGTCCATCAGTGCCACCTTTTAGTGCCCATCTATACCCACCTATCAGTGCCCATCTGTGCCACCCATAAGTACCCATCAGTGCTGCTAAAGAGTGCCCATCAGTGCCGCCTATGAGTGCCCATCAGTGCCGCCTATGAGTGCCCATCAGTGCCGCCTATGAGTGCCGCCTATGAGTGCCCATCAGTGCCGCCTATGAGTGCCCATAAGTTCCACCTATGAGTGCCCATCAGTGCAGCATACCAGCGCCGTCTATCAGTGCCCATCAGTGCCGCCTATCGGTGCCCATCAGTGCCACCCCATCGGTGCCCATCAGTGCCGCCATATCAGTGCCCATAATTGAAGAAGAAAACTTACTTATTTACAAAAAAAATTTACAGAAAAAAATTAAAACGTACATTTTTTCAAAAATGTCAGTCTTTTTTTAGTTGTTGCGCAAAAAATAAAAAAATCGCAGAGGTGATCAAATGCCAACAAAATAAAGCTCTATTTGTGGGAACAAAATGATAAAAATTTCATATGGGTACAGTGTAGCATGACCACGCAATTGTCATTCAAATTGCGACAGCGCTGAAAGCTGAAAATTGGCTTGGGCAGGAAGGTGCGTAAGTGCCTGGTATGGAAGTGGTTAAACTTGCACAGTTTAGGAGATATTGAGCCTGGGTTCACACTACTGCGAACACAGACATCACATGCGATTTGCATAGCATTGTTGAGCCGATCACATGCAATGTCTGAGCAATGCAAATTCAGCCATACAATTGTATGGCTGAACTCTCATTGGATTCACACTAAAAAAAGGTGCAGGAACCTTTTTTCCCCCTGCACTAGGTGTTCACACCCATGCGATCCGATTCCTGTCTGAATTCACAGTTCACACTGCGACCTGCAAACCGATTTGGGGGTATCAATAACTTTGTATTGACATCCGTAGCAGTTCGCAGAGGGCAGTGTGAACCAGCACTGGAATTTTTTATATATTTTTTGGGGATATTTATTATAGCAAATAGTAAGAAATATTGCTTTTTTTTCAAAATTGGCGCTCTTTTTTTTAGTTTATAGCACAAAAAATAAAATCCGAGGTGATCAAATACCACCAAAAGAAAGCTCTATTTGTGAAAAAAAGTACGTACATTTTGTTACCGGGTCGCATGACTACGCAATTGTGAGTTAAAGCAACGCAGTGCTGTATCGCAAAAAGTGCTCTGGTCAGGAAGGGGGTAAATTGGTAGTAATGTGTTATTGACAGCAACATAATGTTTTGGTGGCTGTGTGCTGCCCCTGGGAACCCTGCCGCCCAAGGCCACAGCCTATGTTGGCTGTGTTGAAATCCAGTCCTGCTGAACAGGGATTCTGAATTATAAAGTTAGACAAAACGGCGGCAATTTTTTCAATGATACATAATGGTAAGTCAACCAGCTACCGGATCTGAAATTGTATTTATTTACTTTGCTCAAGTTCCTGTGATCTGGCAAAAACACAGAGAAACCCTAAACAGTCCTGTCAGTGTAGTGAATGTGAAAACGGTTTCTCAGAATAACAAGTCCAACTGTACAGCAGAGCTTGTTCTGCTGCCAAAGCTTCCAGATCTTTCCACACAGGACACGCAAGTAAAATATGTCAGTCTTCATGTAGAGGTCTTTCAACCCTGCGTTTGTTCTCATTTCACTGTGTGCTTTTTCATCCCTGCTGTCGACCACACAGGCAAATTGTGGTAGCTGAATGAGTCATTGCAAATCGAATTCAAGCCGATCTAAATAAAACAGGAAGCACTTGGAGAGAGAAAAAACATCTGAGAGCAAAGGGAATGCTAACCAAGAAACATTTCATTTCTTTCATTCCACATTGAAAAGCGAACCTTCATTTCATCCGTGTATCAGACCATTTACAGCCAGGAGCAAAGAGCGCTATCAGGTACTTGTGGGTACTGTGGCTAATGTGACTTACTCACGTTCCCCCCGTATGACAGCTCTGGTGCTTACTAATTGGCCACTTAGGCGCCAGCACGTGGAGGTGAGACGAGCGTCCTCAGCTCTGTGCAAGTTCCAAATGTAATCGAGCTGGGCTATCACCAAAATAAACTAAATACTGGCACCATTTAAAGTGGAGCGCCTTCAGAAAAAAAGAAGTCAGCAGCTACAAATACTGTAGCTGCTGACTTTTGCTATTAGGCCCCTTTCACACTGGGGTGGGGGCGGCATCAGGGGTAAATTAGCGGTGCTTTACCGTCAATTTCGCGGCACTATTTGGCCGCTAGCGGGGTGCTTTTACCCCCCGTTATCAGCCGAGAAAGGGTTAAAACGGGCCATGAATCCAGTGGTGGCTTCACCTTAATCGGCTCTCAGGTGCTGCCACCGCCATCTCGGCTAACGGAAACCAGCAGCGAAGCCTAGGGGCTTCACAGCCGATTCCCTACTGCGCATGCAGCGGCAGGGTGAATGAGGAGGGGGGGGGGGGCGAATGAGGACGGGGAGTCTCGGTCAGCCGAGTGTCTCGTGCAACATTGCTGGAACTAGAAGGAGCTCAGGTAAGTATTAGGCTCCGTTCACATCTCTGTGATTCGCAATAGCGGCAAATCGCGGGATGCCCATACATTCTCGGTGCCTTGCCCATTGATTTTAATAGCATCCCAAATGCTACACAATATTTCCATGATTCTGCGGTAAAAATGTGCAAACAGAATCGCAGGATGCCTATCGCCCTGCGATTCTATTCGCGCATTTTTCCTGCGATTGTCGCCCCCATACGTGGAGATGTGAACGGAGCCTTAGGGGAGGCTGAGGGGGGAGCTGCACACAGAAGGCATTTTATCCTAATGCATAAAATGCATTAAGATAAAAAAAACTTCTGACTTTACAATTAAGTCCTATAATAAGGCTTACCTGTATTTACAGTGAATATCTTATAAACTTGCACTGTTTAGGAGATATTTTTACAGCATGCAGCAGGTGACATCACCAGCACATGCGCTATAGGGACAGTATACCCATGCCGTACCTTCAGAGCTTTAGCAGGAGTGACATCATTGCGGCCCATACATTCATACAGTCGAGTCCGCGAACCTGGAAGGAAGACCAGGTGAAGACAGAAGTGTCGGGGATCTGTGACAGCGCTGCGTGTCTCAATGAGCCTTGGCCGCCCATAACCCCGTCGTGGTTTACCAGTTTGACCTCTTTGGTCTACTTTTGGTAGGTCTTGACCACCACAAACTTAGCCCCTTGTTAAAGTTGCTCAAATCTTTATGCGTGACCATTTTGTTTTTACTATTAAATCATCAGGGCGCAGTGTTCATTTGCTGGGCCACATTTTTAATAGTGTAACTGTCAGATACAATTGCATTACTAAAAAATAACATTAAATTCATTAAAAATAGAAACCTTTTTTTTTCCCCAGCTTTGTCACTCTATTATAAAAACAGAACATAGTATTTTTTTTTTAATAAAACAGTGTACCAAATGAAAACTTAAAAAAATAAAAATAAATCTGTTCTCCTACTAACCATAAACAAATACCACTAATCTACAGGGTGCAGGAGGGTGTAAAATATAAAAAATATTTCACATTCTTTGTTTTATGTATTATTATACTTCCAACTTTCTGATCACACTAATGCATTGATTCGATAATTTTTTTAGCAGGGGCTCTCAAACGCTGGTCTATAGGTACTCGCCTACCGTTACAGAAGCAACAAAATATAAGGTCTTCTGCTTGGACAAGTAGGACAAAAAGGTCCTACTGTTTCTGTATCCACATAACTATCTGCCAAACATAAATGGAGTTCCCATTATGTTAGCTGATGCTCTGCTTTGTCCTTGCTGCTAAGAATGATGTGGTGGAAAGGGAGGCCGCAGATACCAATGATGCACACTTATTGGGTTCTTTTCACATTAGCTTTAAAAAATTTGAATAAGAGATTTATTGGCCTAAGCAATGATTAATGAGTTCTTTTTATTATTATTTTTTACACAATGAAAGGCAAACACTGAATTGTGGCTGTGAGGAAAAACTTTTTCCTATATTTTTAGTTTTTTTTAAATAAATTGACCTATAAAGCTGAAAGATCAACAAAACGAAGAAATACTTAAAAAAAAGTACAATAACCAGTCGGAACTTCCCGAAAAAACCCCCATAATAGGCCCCTTTTAAAATTGTTCTATAGATACGTGCAACACAAGATCTGGGATCATTTCTGAAGTACATCTGCCATTATTTTCTACCAGGCTCATTTTAAATGCGGATCTAAGAAGATCATTTAGAAACAAGCCTGCACTTATCGTCTAACGAAGCTTTATTGTCCATTACTAACTGTGCACTCCATATCAAGTGACAAGCATATGACTTGGGTTTACAGTTCCATTTTTCAATCATCTGGTCTTCAGCGGGTTCTTGCTCGGAGACTGATGAGTCTCTTTATCAGCAGCAGTCATGTGCTGGTCCTTTGAATGGGCTTCGGGGAAGCAGGCAGTCTGTAAAAAGGGATTACTGAGAGGTCTGAAAAAATGCATTTGACAGGTTCACAAAAGCCTCTATGAAGCAGGGTATAAATAACTAAAGACTGTGTTTTCAGAATGAACTTCTGTTCGGTTTCCTTTTCTGTGAATTAAAACGTTATTCAAGAGATAATGCTTGGATTCTATTACCTATGTTCTACTACCCCCCCCCCCCCCACAAGCTCAAAGCGGTATGCTACCCAAAACAACATTTTTATATGCTTTTAGGATCTTTTTTCCTTTATTTTCACTTGGTGATCCAGCCAGTAAGTCTGTTATTTTTCAACTTGCCTTAATAGATCAAACTGTCCGCATAAGTGGCAGTTTGAGCGATGAGACAAATTATTTAACACTTCTGAATAAAGAGTGAAGCAACAGGTAAAACATCTCAGGTAAAAGCATAGACATATACGGTAATGTATTTTAAACTCTTCCTTACAGTGTTTTACATACATTTTTTATTCACCGGTAATTTGCCTGAACTTGCTAGAAAAAGCAGCTCTTATCTAAAGAGAACAGGCCACAGAAACTACAAGTGTGCCAAAAGCCTTTTGGCAAGGAGATCTATAGACGAGGTACCCTATTAACAGGCCAGTTATTGCAAGACCCTGTTAAAATTCCGGATGGTCATAATATGTCCATGTACACCAAAGCTAGGCCCCGACAGCTTTGTCTAATATTAAATTCTCTGCATGCCGCAGTCACATTTTAATGACTAAACCTTAGTCCAACTTAGCAATTATGTTTATAACCGGCACCAGTTATAAGTATTGGGAGGCAGGAGCAGATATTTTATACAATGTTGTCTGAACTTTTCTACTTTATAAAAAAAGCACTTAAAAAAGGGACATTGTGCACTTTTACAAGAAAATTCCAGATTTGATATATCTTCAGCTGCATAAATATCTAGAGATCTATGGATTATATTGACCAAAAGCTAGATTCAGATAGCCCGCTATAACTTTGTGCGGGCGTAGTGTATCTCAGATACGATACGGCGCCGTAACTTAGTGAGGCAGGTTCTGTATTCAGTCGCAAATAGTCAATGCTTTCGACGTGAACGTGATTTACGCAAAGCCCTATTCGCAAATGACGTAAAATTCGACGCTGTCCCGACGTCCATACTTAACATTGGCTATGCCTCATATAGCAGGAGTAACTTTACGCCGGAAAAAGCCTTACACAAACGACGTTTCTGAATCGGCGTATCTAGCTCATTTGCATATTCTACGCGGAAATCAACAGAAGCGACACCAAGCGGCCAGCGTAAATATGCACCCTAAGATACGACGGCGTAGGAGACTTACGCCGGTCGTATCTTAGCAACATTTAAGCGTATCTCAATTTGAGCATACGCTTAAAGTTGCGACGGCGTAGATTCTGACTTACGACGGCGTATCTACTGATACGCCCGTCGTAAGTGTTACTGAATCTAGCCCTTACTGTTTTTAGAAAAGTAAACCTCTGCCTATGTGTTTCTTTTATGGCATGCTTAGTTTAAATTTCCCACATTCAATTTTTTTTTCGCTGCCACAGCCATTTTGTTTCCATTAGTTTTGTTTCAGTCACATGTGCCTAAATGCACCAATGACGACAAAACAGTATATATTTTCTGAAAGGCCCCTAATGCCGCGTACACACGACCGTTTTTCGGGTTGTAAAAAATGAAGTTTTTTTAATGTCATTAAAAACGATCGCGTGTGGGCTCCAGAGCATTTTTCACGTCGTTTTTAACGTTGTCGTTTTTAACGTCATAAAAAATGGTCGTGTGTGGGCTTTAACGACGTGAAAAAAACTGCGCATGCTCAGAAGCAAGTTATGAGACGGGAGTGCTCGTTCTGGTAAAACTAGCGTTCGTAATGGAGATAGCACATTCGTCCCGATGTAACAGACTGAAAAGCACGAAGACTGAAAAGCGCGAATCGTCTCTCACCAAACTTTTACTAACACAAAATCAGCAAAAGCAGCCCCAAGACGGCGACGGCGGGGGGGGAGTGCTTGGCTTTCTCTTGGGGACATGGCTGCATATTTGTGGGGAGGGGGACATGGCTGCATATTTGTGGGGAGGGGGACATGGCTGCATATTTGTGGGGAGGGGGACATGGCTGTATATTTGTGGGGAGGGGGACATGGCTGCATATTTGTGGGGAGGGGGACATGGCTGCATATTTGTGGGGATTGGGACATGGCTGCATATTTGTGGGGAATGGGACATGGCTGTATTTTTGTGGGGACATGGCTGCATTTTTGTGGGGACATGGCTGCATTTTTGTGGGGACATGGCTGCATATTTACGGGGACATGGCTGCATATCTGATGTGGAATTTCTGATCAGAAGTGGAATTTTGAATACAAGTGGAAGAGTTAAAAAACAGGAGTTTAAAACAAGAGTTAAGGCATGAGTCTTCTAAAACTGTAAGTATCATCTTAATCTTCATACAAGTAATTATATTGTAACTGGTAAATGAGTGCTAGCAGGGTTGAAGGTTTTGCTCAGTGCACAGTATGTCACATGTATGCAAAATTGGTGCAACAGCTCCAAGATGGATACCGCTGTGACAGATGTGAGCAGGTTGCCCTTCTGGAAGCTCGTATTAGAGATCTGGAGGAGCAAGTTGCAACACTGGGTAGAAATGACAACCTTGAAATGGGTCCTCTGCTCGCTGAGCAGGTGGTCAGTAAGGTTGATGTGGAGGGTGGAGGGGCAAGTCAGGGTTATTAGATAGGGAGATGGGTTAATGTAGTTAGAGGGAGTGGAAGGGGCATGAAGAAAGGGAAGGCCAGTCCTGTATTTGTGCATCAAAACAAATTTGCCAAGTTGGGTGATGATGTGGAGGTGGCAAACACAGAGGTGGCAGCCCTAGATGTTACTGCTACCCCTAACAGCCGGGAGAGCAACCCATCTAGTAGAGGTGGGGAGGGGGGTGCAGGTAGGCCTAGACAGTTGGTGGTAATAGGGGATTCTATAATCAGAAGGACTGAATAATTTGTCGCCAGGATCGCTTCAACCGAATGGTTTGCTGTCTCCCTGGTGCCAGGGTTCGGCATGTGGTGGACCGGGTGGATAAATTACTGGGAGGGGCTGGGCATGACCCAGCTGTCTTGGTCAACGTTGGAACCAATGACAGTATACATGGAAGGTGGAGGCTCCTTAAGAATCAATTTAAAGAACTAGGCTGCAAGATGAAGGGAAGGACCTCCAAGGTGATATTCTCTGAAATATTGCCTGTGCCATGCGCAACACAGGAAAGGCAGGGGGAGATTAGAGAGCTGAATGCTTGGCTAAAGACCTGGTGTAGGAAGGAGGGATTTGGGTTTCTAGAGCACTGGGCTGACTTTTCATTGGGGTGCAACCTATATGCTAAAGACGGTTTGCACTTGAATGGAAGGGGGTCTGCTGTGCTGGGGAGAGGTTTATGGGAATGCTGGACGAGTATTTAAACTAGGATTGAGGGGGGAGGGTGAACTAGAATTACATCGGGCACACAGGTCAGCTAGGGGTCAGACATTAATGGAGAGTGGAATGGGGATAGATGGGGGGAGGGTTATGGCAGGCGACAAGAAAGTTCCCATGTTGCAAACAGCCATTGGAAATAATAGTGCCATTTGTACTACTATAAATTATATGAAAAACATCAGAGAAAAATGTAACAATACATTTAAGTGTTTGTTCACCAATGCCAGAAGTCTGCCAAGCAAAACAGGTGAGTTGGAAGCTCTGGTGCATGAGGAGAGCTATGATGTAATCGGTATTGCTGAAACTTGGCTTCAATCCTCACATGACTGGGCTATTAATATTCCTGGCTATGCTCTCTTTCGGAAAGACAGGGTAAAAAGGAAAGGTGGAGGGGTCTGTCTCTATGTGAGAAGTGACCTCAAAGCAAGCGTGAAAGAGAACCTGGTTGATGGAGAGTGTGATGAGGCTGAAGCATTATGGGTGGAACTGCATACAGATGTGCGTAGTTCAAAATTAATCATTGGAGTTTGTTATAAACCACCCAATGTTAATGAGGAGGTGGAGACTCAGCTCCTTGCACAGATGGAAAAGGCTGCAAGGGCTGGGACGGTGATAATAATGGGGGATTTTAACTACCCAGAAATTGACTGGATTAATGGCACTTCTGGGACAGTTAAAGGACAAAAATTTCAAAACCTATTGCAGGACAATTTTATGGTGCAGTTTATTGAGGCCCCAACTAGGAATGATGCTCTGTTGGACCTGATAATCTCAAACCATGCAGAGCTTATTACTAATGTTCAGATAAAGGAACACCTGGGTAGCAGTGATCATAACATGATTTAATTTAATGTTAACTATAAGCAAGAAATACATACAGGAAATATTAAAACACTAAATTTTAAGAGAGCAAATTTTCCAAGGATGAGGGCTGCTCTCCAGGACTTGGACTGGGAGGGACTATTGGCACCGATGAACACAGAACAGAAATGGGAACTCTTCAAAAAAGACTGTGTGGAACCTCACTGCAAAGTATGTTCCCATGGGCAATAAGTTTAAAAGGCTAAAAATAAAACCTATGTGGCTCACGGTCAAAGTTAAAAAAGCTATAAACAATAAGAAAGTAGCTTTTAAAAAATATAATTTAAGTTTAAATGTTACAAAGAATATAACAGGATATGTAAAAAGGAAATCAAGGATGCAAAAATTCAAAATGAACGACAGATTGCAAAAGATAGTAGGACAAACCCCAAAAAATTCTTTAAATATATTAATAGTAAAAAGGTGAAGTCTGAGCATGTAGGCCCCTTACAAAATAATCTAGAGTGGGTGACTGGGGACAAAGAGAAGGCAAATTTATTAAATGCTTTCTTCAGCTCTGTGTATACAATGGAGCATGGGGGAGCTCATGTCCAAAATGGGGGTGGGAATGACACTGCCCCAAATCCACAATGGCTCAAAAGTGATATGGTCCAGAAATATTTAGACAGAATAAAGGTGTCATTTCAAAGCCACTGTATCTAATATTTAGGGACTCATTAATGACAGAAATAGTACCACTGGATTGGCGCAGGGCCAATGTGGTGCCCATATTTAAAAAGGGAACAAAGTCTTTACCTAGTAACTATAGACCTGTTAGTCTAACTTCTATAGTTGGGAAGATACTGGAACGTTTAATAAAAGACCACATGGATGAGTTCTTGCTGGAAAAAAACTATTTAAGCAGCAGTCAACAGAAGTTGTCAGACAAACCTGATTTCCTTTTATGAAGAGGTAAGTAAAACCCTGGACAGAGGCGTGGCTGTGGACGTGATATATTTGGATTTTGCAAAAGCGTTCGATACAGTTCCGCACACACGGCTCATGTGTAAGGTAAGGTCTACAGGATTGGATATATCAGTTTGTAAATGGATAGAAAACTGGCTGAAAGACAGAATTCAGAGAGTGGTGGTTAAGGATTCTTACTCTGAATGGTCCAATGTTATCAGTGGAGTACCCCAAGGTTCAGTGCTGGGACCCTTACTTTTCAATATATTTATAAATGATATTGGGTCTGAGATCAAAAGTAACATTTCTGTCTTTGTAGATGACACCAAGCTATGCAGTGGAATAACGTCCTTGCAGGATGTCGCCAATTTACAAGCCGACCTCAATGCTCTGTCTAATTGGGCGACTGAGTGGCAGATGAGGTTTAATGTTGATAAATGTAAAGTTATGCACTTAGGGAATAAGAATATGCATGCATCATACATGCTAGGGGGAGTACAACTGGGGGGATCTGTAGTGGAGAAGGATCTGGGGGTCTTGGTAGATCATAAGCTCAATAACAACATGCAATGCCAAGCTGCGGTTTCCAAAGCGAGCAAAGTCCTTTCTTGTATTAAGAGAGGTATGGACTCCAGAGAAAGAGAGAGATATCATTTTGCCCCTGTACAAATCATTCGTAAGACCTCATCTGGAATATGCAGTTCAGTTTTGGGCACCAGTTCTCAAAAAGGATATCGGAGAACTGGAGAAAGTGCAGAGAAGGGCAACCAAACTGATAAGAGGCATGGAGGAGCTCAGCTATGAGGAAAGATTAGAAGAACTAAATCTATTCACTCTTGAGAAGAGGAGAATTAGGGGGGATATGATCAACATGTACAAATATATTAGAGGTCCATACAGTGGACTTGGTGTTGAGTTATTCACTTTACGGTCAACACTAAGGACAAGGGGGCACTCTTTACGTCTAGAGGAAAAGAGATTTCACCTCCAAATACGGAAAGGTTTTTTCACAGTAAGAGCTGTGAAAATGTGGAACAGACTCCCTCCAGACGTGGTTCTGGCCAGCTCAGTAGATTGCTTTAAGAAAGGCCTGGATACTTTCCTAAATGTACATAAAATAACTGAGTACTAAGATTTGTAGGTAAAGTTGATCCAGGGTAAATCCGATTGCCTCTCGGGGGATCAGGAAGGAATTTTTTGCCCTGCTGTAGCAAATTGGATCATGCTCTGCTGGGGTTTTTGCCTTCCTCTGGATCAACTGTGGGTATGGAGTTGGGTGTATGGGATTGTACTGTGTTTTTTATTTTGTTTGTTTATTTTTTGTGGTTGAACTGGATGGACTTGTGTCTTTTTTCAACCTGACTAACTATGTCTGCATATTTGTGGGGACATGGCTGCATATTTGTGGGGAGGGGGACATGGCTGCATATTTGTGGGGACATGGCTGCATATTTGTGGGGACATGGCTGCATTTGTGGGGACATGGCTGCATTTGGGGACACATTTAAAAAAAAGTATCGGTATTCGGTATCGGCGAGTACATGAAAAGAAGTATCGGTACTTGTACTCGGTCCTAAAAAAGTGGTATCGGGACAACCCTAATTGTATTCATTACTTTGCTCAGTAAGGGAAAAAAACACTGTTCAATTCATCATCCCAATGGAAAGAGTATGGCACAGCTGCAAACCTACAATCACACGGCCGTCCATCTAAACTAACAGGCTGGGCAAGGAGAGCATTAATCAGAGAAGCAGCCAAGATGCTCATGGTAACTCTGGAGGAGCTGCAGAGATCCACAGCTCAGGTGGGAGAATCTGTCCACAGGACAACTATTAGTCGTGCACTCCACAAATCTGGCCTTTATGGAAGAGTGGCAAGAAGGAAGTCATTGTTGAAAGAAAGCCATAAGAAGTCCCGTTTGCAGTTTGCGAGAAGCCATGTGGGGGACACAGAAAACAGATGGATGAATGTGCTCTGATCAGATGAGACAAAAATTTCGCTTTTTGGTCTCAAAGCTATGCGTGGCAGAAAACGAATGCTGCACATCACCCTGAAAACACCATCCCCACCGTGAAACATGGTGGTGGCAGTATCATGTTGTGGGGAAGCTTTTCTTAAGCAGGGACAGGGAAGCTGGTCAGAGTTGATGGGAAAATGGATGAAGCCAAATACAGGGCAATCTTTGAAGAAAACCTGTTAAAGTCTGCAAAAGACTTGAGACTGGGGAGGAGGATCACCTTCCAGCAGAACAACAACCCTAAACATACAGCCAGAGCTACAATGGAATGGTTTAGATAAAAGCATATTCATGTGTTAGAATGGTCCAGTCAACGTCCAGACCTAAATCCGATTAAGAATCTGTGGCAAGATTTGAAAATTGCTGTTCAAAGATGCTCACCATTCAATATGTTGAATGTCCCTCTCTAGATGTGCAAAGCTGGTAGAGGCATCCCCGAAAAGACTTGCAGCTGTAATTGCAGTGAAAGGTGGTTCTACAAAGTATTGACTCAGGGGGCTTAATACAAATGTACACCACACTTTTCACATATTTATTTGAAAAAAATAAATTGAAAACCGTTTATCTTTTTCCTTCCACTTCACAATTATGTGCCACTTTGTGTTGGCCTATCATATAAAATCCAAATAAAATACCTTCATGTTTTTGGTTGTAACATGACAAAATGGAAAATTTCAAGGGGTATAAATACTTTTTCAAGGCTCTGTATTCTTTGGGGCAGATCCACAAAGAGAGTACGCCGGCGTATCTACTGATACGCCGGCGTACTTTCAAACTTCCCGCGTTGTATCTTTGTTTTGAATCCTCAAAACAAGATACGACGGCATCTGGGTTAGATCCGACAGGCGTACGTCTTCGTACGCCTTCGGATCTTAGATGCAATTCTTCGGCCTCCGCTGGGTGGCGTTCCCGTCGTTTTCCGCATCGTGTATGCAAATTAGCTATTTCCAACGATCCACGAACGTACGAGCGTCACATTCTTTTACGTCGTCTCTAGTCGGCTTTTTTCGGCGTATAGTTAAAGCTGCTATCTGGTGGCGTACTCAATGTTAAGTATGGCCGTCATTCCCGCGTATAATTTTAAAAATGTTATTTCGTTTGCGTAAGTCGTCCGTGAATCGGGCTGGACGTAATTTACGTCCACGTCAAAACAATGACGTCCTTGCGACGTCATTTAGCGCAATGCACGGCGGGAAATTTAAGGACGGCGCATGCGCAGTTCATTCGGCGCGGGGACATGCTTCATTTAAATGAAACACGCCCCCTACTCGCCGCATTTGAATTGCGCGCCATTACGCCGCGAGAGATAGACTATGCTGCCGTAACTTACGGCGCAAATTCTTTGTGGATTCGAAGCTGGGAACAGTAAGTTACAGCGGCGTAGCGTATCTCACATATGCTGCGCCCATGCAATTGTTTGTGAATCTGCCCCTATGTACTTTATTATAAGCTTACCTGTAGGGACAAGTCACCAAGCGGTGTTTACTTATGCTTTAACAAGAAACTGTGTATTTGCACTAAGTGCTTTATACGTGATTTATAATTTCCCTACAAGCTGAAACCTGAAATATGTTAAACAGTAATGCCAGTAATAAGCATTACATGTCCTGTAAATGGAATCTCATGGTTAAATTAGTCAGAATCAGGGTTTTATGGAAAAATTTCTCTTAAAAGGCATCAGATCACATAACAGTAAAGAACTGATTTTAATCTGTTATGCCTTGTACACACGATCTAAATTTCCGTTGAAAAATGACAGACTAAATTTTTTGTGGAACTCCGCCGGAGAAGAAATCCACACATGCTCAGAATCAAGTCGACGCATTCAGGGAAGCATTGAACTTAATTTTTCTCGGCTCGTCGTAGTGTTTTACATCACCGCATTTTGGACAGTCGAAATTTGGTCTGACAGTGTGTATGCAAGACAGCTTGAACGAAATTCCGACGGAAAATACCATTGGATTTTATCCCATCGGAAATTCCAATCGTGTGTACAGGGCATAACAAAACAAAAAAAACGTACATTGGCGATAAACGAAGGCCCCAAATGGTAAATCCATATTTTCTGGATGAGATACACATAGCCTAATTGCTGGCATTTCCTGAGCTAAAGTAATGTACATAGTATATATGAAGGATTGAATAACCGTTTGTGATCATTCTGAGAAAATACACCATTTCTTGTTGTGAACTGTGTGTACATTGTGCTAAAGTGCCATTGAGTTGGAACTCTGGAAAGTGAGTCTCAGCAGTAATTTAAAGGAACACTGTACAGTTTACTGAAACGGTACAACTGCTGTCTATATTCTGGAGGAAAAACTCAGTAGCCACAGTGACCCCGCTGACATCCGACTGTGTTGCATGAAGGTGCAAATACTGTGAGAGCTATACTCCTTTAAAGGCATAGTGCACTGCTATGTACATTTTGAATCCGTGGCATGGAGGACTTGATAAAAAGCATTGCTGCAAGCTCACATAGGTAGATTCAGGTACATGGGTTTAACTTTAGGGCGGCGTAGCCTAGCCTGTTTAGGCTACCCCGCCGTAATTTAGCTAGGCTAGTATTGATTTTCAATCTTCTTACCTGCTAATCTACGGCGGCGTAGCCTCAAACGAGCGGGCGTAAGGGCGCCTAATTCAAATGACTTGGAGGGGGGCGTGTTGTATGGAAATGAGGCTTGACCTCATGTTTTTGACGTTTTTTGTCACTGCGCATGCGCCGGGCGACTACATTTCCCAGTGCGCATTGCGGCTAAGTACGCTGTACGGGCCTATTGATTTCGACGTAGACGTAAACGACGTAAAAAATTCGAACCTCGCGGCGGGAACGGCGGCCATACTTTAACATTGTTATTCCACCTCATAGGTGGAATAACTTTAGGCCGCCTAAGGCCTTACGGAAACAACGTAATTCGACTGCGGCGGGATGGCGTACGTTCGGGAATCGGCTTACAAGCTCATTTACATAATCTACGCCGGCCGCAATGGAAGCGCCACCTAGCGGCCATCCGAAAAATTGCAAGCTGAGATAGAACGGCGCAAGCCGTCCTATCTTAGTTTTGTTTAAGTGTATCTCTGTTTGAGCATACGCTTAAACATACGGCGGCGTAGATTCGGATTTAGGTCGGCTTATCTACTGATAAGCCGGCCTAACTCTTTGTGAATCTACCTAACACTGCCCAGTCACAGGCATATCAACAGAACCTGGCATAGCAGCAAGCGAATGACAGACTCTTGGCTGAATGCAAGCACTGAGGCTCAGGTGACTGCTTTGGCCCAGGCATCGAGAGAGACCAACAGGCCTTAGCAAAAGTGATGCAGCAGCTTTCAGGCCAGACGTCAGCTGTTTATACCATTTCCCCTTGTGACACCTATGCAGACACAGTACACCCCCTCATAAAGGGATTTTGGCCCAAAATTATGTGGAGGACACTCTTATGTACTTTTGAGAGGGCAGCAAAAATGCAGGCCTAAAAACAGTGGGCAGTGCTGGTCCTGCTTTGGTTATCTCCCAAAAGTTATACTTCAAGAGATCCTGTGTTGTCAGGGGGTGACAATCTTGGTGAGGGTGCAGTGGGTACACTGGAACAACCAAGTGGAGTGGGCTCCCCAATCCCAAATGTATGATGGAGATCGCAGCCTAAGGGCTCTTACAGGGCAACAAATCATGGAGAGGGTTACCATGGATTAGTTCTTTAGGGCTCTTCCTCCAGAGCTGTGAAGGTGGGTAAGCCAAGTCATTACAAAATTGACTGCTCACCTGGTGAAGTCTTTTTTGCTGTAGAGGACCTCTTGGTCAAATCTACAGCTTTGAGACCCCTAACAATCAAGAGGCTATCTCTCTTAGCAACCAGTTCAAAAATAGCTTCATAACCTGTAAAGACACAGAGGATAGACACATGGCAAGAAGGGTCAAAGGGGTCTCTTGTTGAGAGATCCAACTTGGAAAGCCCAGTGGAAACCCATGGATATTTCCAATATTGGCGGCGTAATGAGTGGGGCCATATTGCCACCAAATGACCTCTAATTCAAGAGCACAGGGAGTGTGGCTAACCCGATCGCTGTCCTTGTTTGTATGCCCAAGTCTGGTCACTGATTCTGATATACCATCCAATGTGGTAAAGATAAAATGAAAAACTGCGCTTGTCCTACTAGACTCTGGAAACCTAGGGCCAGATTCACAGAAGAGATACGACGGCGTATCTCCTGATACACCGTCGTATCTCTTGTCGTATCTATGCGGCTGATTCATAGAATTATTTCCGCATAGATAGCCCTAAGATCCGACAGGTGTAATTGACTTACACCGTCGGATCTTAGGATGCAATACTTCGGCCGCCGCTGGGTGGAGTTCGCGTCGTTTTCCTGCGTCGGGTAAGCTAATGAGCATTTACGGCGATCCACGATGGATTTCGCGTTCGTTACGTCGTCACTAGTAATTTTTTCCCATCGCAAAGTTAGTCATGCTTTTACATGCCTTAACTTTACACGAGCCATGTTAAAGTATGGCCGTCGTTCCCGCTTCGAATTTCAATTTTTTTTTGTTTTTGCGTAAGACGTCCGGGAATACGAATGGACGCTATGCACGTCACCGTTCTAAAAAATGACGTCACATCGCGCAAAGCACGGCGGGAATTTCTAATCTGAGCATGTGCAGTACGTCCGGCGCGGGAGCGTGCCTAATTTAAATGGTACACGCCCCATTTGAATTGGGCGGGCTTGCGCTGGACATGTTTACGATACACCGCCGCAAGTTTACGGGTAAGTGCTTTGTGGATCAGGCACTTACACTGAAAACTTGCGGCGGTGTAACGTAAAAGGGTTACGTTGCGCCGCCGCAAATGTACGAGAATCTGGCCCCTGGTTACTTTGGTGAATACTCAACTTGTCAACTTGAGTCAACTTGTCTTAACAGAACTGTTTGCCGTGACATGGCTGTGTCCCCAGTATCGTTACATAGTGCAATCTTGGGGAGAGACTGTCTGCTGTTCCGTGAACTGCTCAGTGAGAAGGAAAAGGACACTATACCTGAAAATACAATATTTTCCATGGATGGAAACCTGAGTCAACTATACATAACTCCGACGATGGTGTTGTACTGGTGACCACTGACAAAAGTGTATTTCCCAGCGATCCCCATGGTACCCATTATGCTGGAGATAGAGGTCTCTTTGGACAGGTTTGGAACTGCTCAGTGACACAATCCCACTCTCAGAAAACCCTGTGAAAATGTAAAGCTCGGCAAAGGTAACCCAGTAACTCCTGAGGTTAGAAATTTGTTTCCTTATATTGAAGTCCATCATGAATTGATACACCAGACTGATAACATTTGGGGTAACGTTGTGTAGCAACTCACAGTGTTCATGGAGTTGTGGAGCAATTCATATTGCAGTTGCATTGTAAAGTTTGCTTTAATGTAGAAGATAACACTGACCATCTCAATTATTCCCAGGTCTACTGGGCAGTAAACAGGAGCTAGAGAAGACAAGGTGAGGATATGCACAGGACTATAGTACAATTTTCATAATTACACATATTCACAGCCTTGGCAATTTTTCTGACATGTCTTTCAGTATTTTGACCCTTCACTAAGTTACTAAGTTACAGAGAGGTTGCTCTGTGTGTAAGCTTGGGACGTGGATTAGAGATGGGTATTGATCAGAGCAATGACCTACACTCATAGGTGTGCGCAGCCTATTGCATTAGGGTTTGCACCCCAAAGCTCCAACACATATGCATTTGACATACTTACCGGCCTCTTCCCCGCTCTCCATCCTAAAACAATGGGAGGAAGAGCAACAAAGTACATGGGGGACCCAGGCACCAGGAACAGGGAAAGGAGGGGTGGTGGGGGTGGCATATATTAGTATTGATCCCCTATATTTTTCTCCTGTGGCAACTGTTGACAAAAGGGAGAGGAGGAGAAGCCTACTTTCAGCTGCTACAGGAGGAAAATACAAATCGGTTCCACTAAATTCCACCCCGTCCCCTCTCCTGTCCATGTTCTGAGTGTCGGCAAGGAAGGATTGTGGTTGCCTGTCACCTGCCTACCACTGACAGGTTGCCAACCCCAGGATTAGGGTGTGCCCAGGCACACCTGGCACACCCCCTACGCACGCCTATGCCTACACTGTATGTGACAATGTGGTTCAAACATGGTGTTTGCATTCATTTCACATTTTGGAAGCGATGGCTCTAAACAGCACAACACATCAAAGCTAAAATCCAGTCAAGATATACTGTATATATATATATATTAGTTTTGGATTAAGTGAGAAAGAATCAGAACCTTTACCATGTCCTTATTACCATCTATGATCCCAGTGGAGAGATTTTCTTACCAGCTATAAAAGATATTAGGGAAAGACCAAGGAAAAAATATCCCATAGCAATAAAAACTTGAAAGAGTTTGTAACTCATTCCCTACTCTACTGATATTTTTGGCAGTGTTTGTTCCTATTAAAGCTAGTTCCCAAATAGGAAGCAATGAGAATTCTTCCTAAATGAGGACAAAGATAGTGATTCAAGCCTAATGCCTCGTACACACGGCCAGTTTTCCCGTCAGGAAAACTGCCATGACAGCCTTTTGCCGGGAAAATTGGCCGTGTGTATGCTCCATGGCAGTTCCGCTGGGAATTCCGGCGGGAAAAATGAGAACGTGTTTTCTTTTTTCCTGCCGGGATTCCCAGCGGTCTTTTTCCTATGGGAAACACTGCGATGGAGCATACACATGGCCGGGATTCCCAGCCAAAGCTCTCATGGCAGTTTTCCTGCCAGGAAAACAGGCCGTGTGTAGGAGGGGGAAAAGGCTGCCGAGCAGGTTCTCGGCTTTCCCCTCGGTTTTCCAAGTGGACTTTCTACCGCCGGGAAAACCAATCGTGTATACAAGGCACAACAGTGATTTTAACTCTTTCTCGCTGTATCTAGAAATAAGCTTTTAAGGTAATTTATTGCGGGATAAACAAAGGAAATTTAATGCTGATCTTCAGGTTTCAAAAAAGTATACCTGAACCCTCACATTCTAAAACAACCAATTCAATTTCAAACAAAAACTAAAGGCAAAATATTTGTCTATACATGTATTAAAAACATTATAAAATATTTTTTTTCATCCTTGTTTAGTGATCACATACCCTCTGTTCTAAGCTGAATAAAAAGGCTCAGAGAGCTAGGGCAGGAGAAATGGCAACACACTGGTCTTCCGAGTGAATGGCTTTGCGGGGGGGGGGGGGGCACGTCAGGACAAGGCTGATCATTGGAGAGCAGGCTGGGTTCTCAGTACAGCCAGAAAAATGATCATGCTGTGCTCTCATGCCTAGTGTGGCCAGTTCTTAATAGAAAAGCAGGGGGACTGGCAGAACACCAACTACTTCACACAAAGGAAGCAATACAAAGAGAACGAGTACAAGTACAAGGTACAGCAGGCACATATCAGGAATATGAAATGTTGGGTTTACATATTCTTTAAAAAGTTAATTTGGACCAATCTTGTTAAAAAAAAAGCTATTTACTTCACTGACAGTTGCATCAGCTGTATAAACTTTGGGCCAGATTCACGTAGCTCAGCGGATCTATAGATCCGCTCGTTCTACGTGAATTAAGATCCGCTCCCGCAAGTTTAGGAGGCAAGTGGCTAATTCACAAACCACTTACCTCCAAACTTGCGACGGCGGATCCTAAATCCCCCAGCGGAATTCAAATTCCGCGGCTAGGGGAGTGTCATATTTAAATCAGGCGCGCTCCCGCGCCGATTTAAATACGCATGCGTCGTCCGGGGAATTTCCCGGCGTGCATTGCTCCCACTGACGTCAATAGGACGTCAGTGGTTGCGACGTGATCTAGACTTGCGACGCGCGTGTTCGTGAATCGGCGTACGCAAACGACGTAGGAAATTTCAAAATCGACGCGGGAACGACGGCCATACTTAACAATACTTACCCCTGCTTTTAGCAGGGGTAAGTATACGACGGGTACCGCGCTACGGAAACGACGTAAGAACACCGCGTCGGGTCCGCGTACGGTCGTGAATTTCGCGTATCTCGCTGATTTACATATTATTCAGTGTAAATCAGCGGGAACGCCCCCGGCGCCATTTTTAATTAAAAAAAAAGATCCGACAGTGTAACACAGTGTGACACTGTCGGATCTCAGCCCTATCTATGCGTATCTGATTCTATGAATCAGGCGCATAGATAGGACCAGAAAAAATCCGAGATACGATGGTGTATCTGAGATACACCGTCGTATCTGCTTCGTGAATCTGGGCCTTTATGTAACCTTAGCTACGTACAGCATACTGTGTTCTGGTTGTGGGATAAGACCTTCCATCCCACTCCTGGATGAAAATTGAGACAGGCTGAATGCTGCAAAGGCATTCAGAGGAAGCATTGTATTATATTAAGGATGAGCTCAGGTGTGTTCGCAACCCGCACGTTTGGAGCCCGCCAGGTAGTTGGCACTGCACATCGCTAATCACAGGCAGAGACACTTTCCCGATCCCCGGCTACAGAGATCGAGAAATGTCTCACGCCCAAGCTCATCCTTATATTCTATGAATGAGTACAAAGCTTCTTCTGATTGGCTGAGGAAGAGTTCATGATTTCATTAGCTCGTGTAGAGCCTGTGTACTTTCTGTATAGGTGCTATTTTAAATTTAAGGGGGATGAGAGAGTTAGTTAGCTCTCATCCAGTTGATTTGGCTAAATTGGGCCTCTGCTTTAGCTGGGCTGTGCTGTGGGTCCATTCTGTTGTTTCCGGGTTGCTATGCCACCCCGGAGCGACAGGTGGCGCCAGTGGAGTCCAGGCTAGGCCTCTTGCCAGCAGCCAATCTGGAGGGGTTTTCCCTCGCGGGGCATGCTGGGGGAGGGTACTTCTTGAGCAGACGCCATTGGGCGGGGTTCTTGTTCCTGGTGCGTCACTCACCTTCAGGGTGACCGCACATCACGGCACCCCGGTGAGATGGCCTACCAGGCCGGGGTGTGCGCGCCACGAGGAGTTCCTGGTTCCGGGACCATGTCAGCCCGGAACATTTAAAGCTGTGGCGGGGCCCCAGTATTCGACTGGGTCCCCAATTCTGAGAGGATCCCAAGCGAGATAGCTGTTCGGTGGGGAGTCCGTCTGAGGAGAGCCAAGAGAGGCTGGTGATCCAACAGGGCCTAGACTAGGGTGACCAGACATCCCTAGTTTCAGGGGACAGTCCCTTGATTGAGGACACTGTCCCCGGACCAAGTCTGTCCCCAGTTTTGTCCCCAGATTGGATTTAATAGGGGGCAGGGGCAATTTCAAAGACAATCAGTGCAGAATTAAAAAAACATTTTTTTTTAATTACACACCTCTGCTTCCACCATGCCTACTAGCATAGGGGGGTTGTATTTTTCCCATTATCTGTGCCCCTTTCTGATGATCATGTGCTGGTCGGAGCGGAGGGAATATTTCTTCAGTTTTGGGCACATGCCCATTCAGCTCCTCTCGCATCTTCTGCCTTGGCTCAAATCCTGGCCAACCGCCTGCCCGTCTCCTTGCCTTCCCTGGTGGAGTGATCTTCCTCTGCTCCCCACCCAGTAGTAGCCGGGGCCCGAAGAGTAAGACTTGAGAGGCTGTGAGGCGGGCGGTGACGGGCAGAGAGACGCTGATTATTGCTATTACTAGTAAAGAAAAAATATGTCCCCGGATTTCATTTTAAAAATCTGGTCACCTTAGCCTAGACAATCCATCGGGGATCGAGGTAACCGGACACAGAGGTTGGATGTCAGCAACCTGTCAGTCGGTAACCTGAGGAGAAAACAACCTGAGGAAAATTCAAGCGCAAATTCTACCAAGGAGGATTGTCTCCATGATCTAAGTTCTAGGGAGGGTCTGTGGCAGAGATCTTTTCCCTCAAAGTTCCGAGTGATACTCTGGCTGCCTGGTCGGTGTGAGAGGCCTGTCCAGGTACACTATACCCACTCCGGCTGGAGTGGCGACGAAAGTAAAAGTGTTGTGGGAAGCAGAACTGCTTCTTTACTACTGAACCTGAATCTGCCATTTCTCCTCCTCATCCATCGTTGCTATCTACCTCAAGTTTATTGTTTACCGTGTTGGGTAAAATAAAAGCACAAGAAAAGACACCTGCTGTTTGGACATTCCATCATAGCTGCTCTCATCATCTACCCCTAGACGCTCACAGAGGTAACACGCCATACCAATCTATAACCAGCGGCTCCTTCGGGGGTGAGCGCTACACTCATCTTTCCGTTTCAGCCAATCAGCAGAAGCTTTATATTCATTTATAGAAAAGAAAGCTTTCTTTGAATGGCCAAGCAGCGTTTAGAACGACTAGGCTTAAGTGATGTCATATGATGTGGGCAACGTACACCTGGAGTGACGTGAGACGGCGCAGAAGACGCCACTGTTCATTTTATATGCACTCGTTTATCTTTTTTTTATGTAAGGGCATACTTACCGCAATAAAACGTTCCCTGTTGGTTTTAATACTACACCATTGCAGGCCCTCTTTCTTTCTCTTGTTCCCTGGATCGAGATTATACAGGTATTGAGTGAGGAGACCAGATTAGGCATTGGCTATCTGGACAGAGAGGCACCAGTGGAGTGTTTGTGTGGAATGTTAAAGACATCTAAGGCTATTCGTATTGCTGGCTTTATTCGTTAGTAAGGTGAGAGTTCTGGGAGACCAGACAGAAGTTTTTGATACAGTTATCTTTCCTCTCTGGGATTTGTGGACATTTAGTTCTTCACCTCTAGCAGTATTCACTGCCACATTACACATGGACTATCATTTATATTTATGTCTATTTATTGCACTTTGGATCATCTCTTCACCATTCACTATCTATGCACCTTTTGATTATTAGTGTGTTTTACAAATTAAAGTGCCTCTCATGTCACTCCAGTGTGAAAGCCAGAGTGCTTTCACACTAGAGCGGTGCTTTTGCGGGACATAAATAATAAAGTCTTGCCAGCAGCATCTTTGGGGCAGTGGAGGAGCAGTGTATACACCGCTCCTCCACCGCCGCTGTCCACTGAACCCTTCTTCGGGCCGCTTTCGGCAGCTAAAAAGACTATAAAGCGCCTCTAAATCTAGCGGTGCATTAAAAAATGATCATATGAGGTCACTGTTCAGGTGCTATGGCTGTGTAAATACAATAGCCAGCAGCACAGATATCCCAAACCCCACTATTTAGTGTGGAGAATCAATTTAATTTATTCAGCCCACAGGATGAAAAAGAAAATCCCAAAAGGTGTATGGGTAGCTTTAGCGACCAATAATTCTTCAACATTTGTAACTCTGACAGACCCCTTAAAACAATTATGAAAAAAAATCAGTTTTGCTTCTTTATGTAGAGATTGAAATTCCAGATGGTCAGCAGGGATAGTTTACGGATAATTTATACCCAGGACACATGTGCCTTTTATAGCATGTGAAATAGCAAACTTAGCATTTTACTCGAGTTGAATTCAACATTTCACATGGTTTAATGTAACAAAGTGTTCTTTCATATAAAGGCTGCACATCGCACTTCTAAATATGCTTAGACGATCATACCCAAGGGTCAAATTTTGAACTATTCCCAAAGAAACACTAGTCTCTATTTCCCTCTAGGGAACGCTGGTTTATCTTTACCGTAACAGTTACAAAATGGCAATCATAAACATTTCCAGACACTCCATACATGATATTTCACATCTGTGTTGGCTAAATGTTCACAAATGTTTTCAGTGATTTTATTATCAAGTCGCCACATGTATTTGCCACACATTCCTATACCGACCGCCCACTGAAATTTTAAGGCTTGTTTTTAAAGATGGATATCGCGGTAACAGCAGCAGCTGCTGCCACAACCGAGATATCCATCTCTTCAGTGAGCGGTCCTGTAAACGATAACGGCGGTCTCCGCAGCAGATTCGCCGCAAGATCGCCGTTATCGGTGGCGGGAGAGGGCCCGCCCTCTCCCGCGCCCTCCGCCGCTTACCGGAGCCGACGGTAGAGGCGGAGGTGATCGGGTGCTGCTGCCTACTGTGTGAGGATGCGAGTGAGGGCAAGATGGCCCCCACCCGTCCTCATAGCATTGCTGGGCGGAAGTGACGTCAAAACGTCAGTCCCGCCCAGCGTCTTAAAGAGACATTTTTTTGTTGTCGTTTTTTTAAATGACAACATTTCCATTTTTTTTTTTTTTGCATTTAAGTCTAAATATGAGATCTGAGGTCTTTTTGACCCCAGATCTCATATTTAAGAGGACCTGTCATGCTTTCTTCTATTACAAGGGATGTTTACATACATTTTTTTTTTCAGTGTAAAAAATTATAAAATCAATAAAAATAAATAAGAAAACAAAAAAAAAATTTTTTAAAGCGCCCCGTCCCGACAAGCTTGCGCGCAGAAGCGAACGCATACGCGAGTAGCGCCCGCATATGAAAACGGTGTTCAAACCACACAAGTGAGGTATCGCCGCAATCGTTAGAGCGAGAGCAATAATTCTAGCCCTAGACCTACTCTGTAGCTCAAAAAATGCAACCTATAGAATTTTTTAAACATCGCCTATCGAGATTTTTAAGGGTAAAAGTTTGACGCCATGCCACGAGCGGGCGCAATTTTTAAGCGTGACATGTTGGGTATCATTTTATTTGGCGTAACATTATCTTTCACAATATATAAAAAAATTGGGCCAAATTTATTGTTGTCTTATTTTTTAATTCAAAAAAGTGATTTTTTTCCAAAAAAAGTGCGCTTGTAAGACCGCTGCGCAAATACGGTGTGCCAAAAAGTATTGCAATGACCGCTATTTTATTCTCTAGGGTGTTAGAAAAAATATATATATAATGTTTGGGGGTTTTAAGTAATTTTCTAGCAAAAAAAAACTGTTTTAGTCTCGTAAATGCCGAATCTGAAAAACAGGCTCGGGGGTTAAGTGGTTAAAGCCCAATTCCAACCAAAGGCCCAGATTCAAGAAGCAATTGCGCCTTGCGCCATAGGTTACACAGTGCAATTGCTTACTTGCTCTGGCGTTACGAATGCTCCTGATTCAGGAACATCGTAACGCCGACTGCAGCCTAAAATCTGCGTGGCATAAGGCTCTTATGCCACGCATATTTTAGGCTGCATTCTTGCGATGACCGCTAGGGGGCGCTCCCATTGTGCTCAGTGTATAGTATGCAAATTGCATACTAACACCGATTCACAATGTTGCTCGAGCCCTGCGTACGCAAGTTACGTCGTTTCCGTACGGCGTGTTTAGCGTAAGGCTGCCCCTTCTAATAGTAGGGGCAGCCAATGCTAAAGTATACCCGTCGTTCCCGCGTCGCGAAATTTGAATTTCACATCGTTTGCGTAAGTGATTCGTGAATGGCGCTGGACGCCATTCACGTTCACTTGGAAGCAAATGACGTCCTTGCGACGTCATTTGCCGCAATGCACGTCGGGAAAGTTTCCCGACGGAGCATGCGCTCTACGCTCGGCGCGGGAGCGCGCCTAATTTAAATGATTCCCGCCCCCTACAGGATCATTTAAATTGCGTGCTCTAGCGCCGGGCAATTTTGGCGGCGCGCCCGCGCAATTCACGGAGCTTCTGCTCCGTGAATCAAGGGCAGCAGAGCAAATTTGCGGGGGCGCAGGGCAAAATCGTTGCCCTGCGCCTCCGCAAAAAAAGCGCAAATCTCTTTGAATCCGGGCCAAAATGTTTATGCTTTACATAGAGTTGGTACGGGTTGCCTCTCTTTGTACTGATCGCTGTGTCCTTATTGTGGGAATTAGAGAGACACTGTTGTTAGTAGGGTTGTCACTATCTCCATGTCCACACTCTTTAACCTTGTACATACGATCGGATATTCCGACTGCAATTGTGTGATGGAAGGGTTTTGTCAGATAATCTGACCGCCTGTATGCTCCATCGGACAGTTGTCTGAATTTGCGACAACAAATGTTGGATAGCCATGCTCTCAAATTGTCAAACAACAAATGTGTTCCGTCGGATTATCCGATCGTGTGTACACAAGACCCTCGAACTAAAATCCAAAGTACAACCGATCCAACCGAACCAATGCCAACCATCAGACAACATTAGCAGAAGTTGCCCAAAGGGTGGAGCTAAAGAGCTGAAAAACCACGTAATTTCATGTATGTTGGCTGAAAAAGTTCTGCTGTCTGTATGCAGAACAAGTTCACGGCCAACGGCCTTCGGACAATAATCCACGGATTTGTCCGATGGAAATACGATCGTGTGTACGAGCCTTTTGACCATCTCTTGTAGGATGCTTGTAGTCTTGGACCATCTCCCATTGCATGTCTTTAGTCTCTGACAGCACTCTGTAGTAGAGGTCGACCGATATATCGGTTGGCCGATACATCGGCCGATATTTGGCGTTTTTCAATTTAATCGTCATCGGCCGATTTGTGCTTTAAAAAAGCCGATTGATAAATTCAGCACCGCGACTTGCAAAAAGCTTCTGCAATACAAGTCAATGCAAGCAGAGGCGTCTTTAGGGGGGGGCCAGAGGGGGCCCTGACCCCCCCAACATTATGCTGTGCCCCACCATGTGCCCCAACCTTTGCAACCCTGAAAGTTCTCCCACTGCTTTGGACCCTTATATTTTCTTGGTGTGCTGGTGACATATATCTCTTGTTTTCTGCCACCCTGGGGGGCCCCGGTATAGTAGGAAGGGAGCTCACGACAGAACATGTAAAAGGACCCGTTGTGGGATCATAGTAAAGGGCCCCAGGAGATTATATATATATATATATATATATATATATATATATATATATATATATATATATATATATATACATACTGTATATATATAAAATTGCATTTTATAGTTGGCCCCCCTACTTTTTTCCCTGTCCCCCCATGTGCCCCCCCTAAATATGAAAGCTGGAGACGCCACTGAATGCAAGTGCTTCCCGTAGAAGACTTCTCTCTCGCTCCTGGGCAGACTGCCAAGTTTTAGAAAAGATATACAATGTTGCTACTTATCAATTAACTGAACTCCGTGTAGGAGAATTCTCAGTTTAACCATTTAAAGGCTAAATCTTTTTTTACATTTGTTGCTTACAAGTAAAAATCCTGTATTTTCTGCTAGAAAATTACTTGGAACCCCCAAACATTATATATTTTTTTTTAGCAGAGACCCTAGGAAATAAAATAGCGATTGCTGCAATATTTAATGTTACACGGTATTTGCGCAGCGGTCTTTCAAACACATTTTTTGGGGAAAAAATATACTTTAACAAATAAAAAATAAAAAAATAAACAGTAAAGTTAGCCCATATTTATTTATTTTTTCGACCAAAAGTTTTCATTACCTGTTTTTGTGTATTACATTTTATATATATAAAAACAGGTAATGAAAACTTTTGGTTGAAAAAAAATAAATATGGGCTAACTTTACTGTTTAGCCCAAAAGCGCCTGAAAAATCGGCTTAACATATCGGCCCAAAAAAATCGGCATCATAAATCGGCTATCGGCCTCCGTGATTTCTAAATATCGGTATCGGTATCGGCCAGAGAAAAACCCATATCGGTCTACCTCTACTCTGTAGTATTGTATTCACTGAATATCACATGTGGCCTTTTGGCGATGTCAATGGCCGCACTCGAGGCCCCTTATATTAAGTAAGTTGACCACCACTGGGGCAGAATGTGGCTGCTGCCTGCTATGGGGTTCATTTACTACTGGAAAGTGCAACATTTTGTGCAGCTGTGCATGGTAGCCAATCAGTTTCTAATCTCAGATTGTTTAAATAAGGCTGGCCATACATTATGCAATTTTCTTGTAAAACTTTCCTTTAGATTTACCAAAACCATATAATAAGAGGTCAAACCTAAACACTTTTAAATTTGTATGCAATCAGGCAGGCCCTTGTAATACATAGTTGAAGAAAAATCTAAAGAAAATAAAAAAAAAAAATTGTATGGTAAGCGGATTGGTTTTCTATGCAAAGCTGCACCGGATTTTGCACTGTCCAGTTTTAGTAAATCAACCCATATGTGTTCTGGCAAGGATTACCTCAAAGCCAGCTTGTATTTGACATGCTGTTAGCACAACCACTACTGTAATGCCGCGTACAGACGATCGGACATTCCGACAACAAAACCGTGCATTTTTTTCCGACGGATGTAGGCTCAAACTTGTCTTGCATACACACGGCCGCACAAATGTTGTCGGAAATTCCGAACGCCAAGAACGCTGTCACGTACAACGACACTATTAAAGGGAAGTTCAATACCAGTCGTGTTAGTAGAAGTTTGGTGAGAGACGATTCGCGCTTTTCAGCCTTGTGCTTTTCAGTTCGTTACAGCGTGACGAATGTGCTATCTCTATTACGAACGCTAGTTTTACCAGACCGAGCGCTTCCGTCTCGTACTTGATTCAGAGCATGCGTGGAATTTTGTGCGTCGGAATTGTCCACACACGATTGAAACGGATTTTGTTGTCGGAAAATTTGAGAACCAGCTCTCAAATTTTTGTCGTCGGAAACTCCGACAGAAAATGTCCGATGGAGCCTACACACGGTCGGAAAAAGCTCCTATCGAACATTTGTTGTCGGAAATTCCAAGCGTGTGTACGCGGCATAATAGGGAAGACACGTATGTAAAAAAACAAAAAAAAGTCAAAAGGGAGAAGTTAGGGGAGTTTTAGCAAAGATAATTTCTTGTGAAGCAAAAAGAATTTGCACAACTGGTGACTGGTCAATCTCCCAAGATATATCTGGTAGGCCTGGAGTGGGGCTTATAATGTTTATATACATACTACAGCAATTAAACACCACTAATACCACCATTTTCCCCTAGTGCCTTAGGCCTAACTCAGAAGGCCCTGATGACCTATAGCTAGATTCAGGTTGGCAAACGCATACTTGCGGCGGCGTAGCTTATGGCATTTAGGCTACGCCGCCGTAAGTTAGCGAGGCAAGTACATGATTCACAATGTACTTGCCTGCTAAGTTACGGCGGCGTAGCCTAAAGCGGGCGGGCGTAAGGGCGCCTAATTCAAATTAGGCTGAGGGGGCGTGTTTTATGATAATTAGGCTTGACCCGACGTGATTGACGTTTTTTTGGAACTGCGCATGCACCGTGTGCCTACATTTCAAAGTGTGCATTGCAGCCAAGTCCGCCGCACGGGCCTATTGATTTTGACGTGGACGTAAACTACGCAAATCCCTATTCACGGACGACTTACGCAAACGACGTAAAATTTTTGAATTTCGAAGCGGGAACGGCGGCCATACTTTAACATTACAATTCCAGCTATTTGATGGAATAACTATAGGCCTGATAATGCGTTACGTAAACGGCGTATCTGTACTGCGGCGGTCGGGCGTACGTTCGTGAATAGGCGTAAGTAGTGATTTACATATTCTATGCCGACCGCAATGGAAGCGCCACCTAGCGGTCAGCCTAAAAATGACACTTTAGGATACGAGGGTGTAAGACACCACTTAGGCTCCTTTCACATTGAGGCGTTTTTCATGCGGTACAGCGCTAAAAATAGCGCTGCTATACCGCATGAAAAAACCTGCCCTGTAGTGTTCAATGTGAAAGCCCGAAGGCTTTCACACTGAAGCGGTGCGCTAGCAGGAGCGCTCCAAAAGTCCTGCTAGCCGCATCTTTACCGCGGTATAGGAGCGGTGTGTTCACCGCTCCTATACCGCGCCTTCCCATTGAAATCAATGGGAAAGCGTGGTAATACCGCGGTATTAACCCTTTTCCGGCCGCTAGCGGGGGTTAAATCCTCACCGCTAGCGCCCGAATATCGCGGTAAATACGACGGTATAGCCGCGCTACAAATAGCGCGGCTATATCGTCATGCGGCTCCACGCCTCAATGTGAAAGAGGTCTTACGCCGCTCGTATCTGAGCCTAATTTAAGCGCATCTGGTTACCAGAATACGCTTAAATTAGCGCGGGCGCACATTCAGACTAAGTCTCTCTGAATCTAGCTATTAGTCTTCCCAGGGGGCATCTGTTAGGCCGTATTTAAATAGTAGGCAGTAAAAACACGTGGTTGAGCCACCGTTTTACAGCCTCCTGACTGCCAAGGAATAATGAATAGCTGAAAATCTCAAGAAAAGAGGATCCTGTACGGTGTTGGAGTCTCAGTCGCGTCTCACCTAGTCTACTCTAAACTAACTTCCTCCATAGGTTTTCTTTTCAGTTTAGAGTCGTGTTTTAGGCCGCATTCACACTGTAACGCGGCGTATTTCGGCGTATTTTGCCGCGACAAATTGTGGCGTATTTAACCCGCGATTTGCCGCGACAAAACGGGTCTTTTTTTTTTTTTTTGACAACACATTGTTGTCTATGGCCGAACGCCAATGCCGCCTGAAAAAAAGCGTCGGGCGTCTGGCGTGAAAACGCCTAGATGTGAATGGAGCCTTAGCATAGCTACTGTAAGGGGCTTGGAATGCAAGGTCCACTTTAAAAAATCATTAGCAGTTAAATCTTTGCTACGAAAAGGGTTATATTTACTCAGAATAGTTTTGACACAACCTTTGTCACACAGGGGTTAAGGCCATGTTCACATGTGTGCGGTTTTCTCTGGCAAAAAGAATCGGTTTTACACAGTTCATGTGGAAAATCCATTTCAAAGGAACCGGTTGATGTTATTGAACTGTGACAGAACTCTGTCATGGAAACTCTGATTCCTTCAAAAGTCTTTTTATCATTTAGCAAAATGCCTGAGAAAGAAATGCATTCACACACAAACATTGGTTCATGCAATAAGTTTCATGTGAAAAATCTTGCTGTAGGGCAAAGTCCGGCCCGTGGGCCAATTGCGGCCTGTGTTCCGGTTTAATATGGCCCCCCTGGTGATTTGGATATATATCTTTTGTAGCCCCCAGGGCCACAAAAGATATATACCGTATTTATCGACGCTGCCTCAGGGGGGACAGGGAGGGGGCGGGGCGAGAGTCATCTGATTACATACAGGAGAATTTCCTGTTTATTTGGCGGCATCTGTAATAGGAAGTCCCGTCTTCTGGAAGACTGTTCTGTCTATCATAGAAGGCAGGACTTTGTATTAAAGAGGCCCGGGTAAACAAGAGATTCTCCTGTATGTAATCAGGGGGGTACTCGTCTCGCCCCCCTCCCTGTCCCCTCCGAGGCTGCAGATGGGCATCGATCAGGCTGCACTGATGGCAATGGTAAGGCTGCATTCATGGCACATGTGAGGCTGCATTCATGGCACATGTGAGGCTACATTCATGGCAATGGTGAGGCTACATTCATGGCAATGGTGAGGATGCATTCATGGCAATTGTGAGGATGCATTCATGGCAATTGTGAGGATGCATTCATGGCAATGGTAAGGCTGCATTCATGGCAATGGTAAGGCTGCATTCATGGCAATGGTAAGGCTGAATTCATGGCAATAGTAAGGCTGCATGCATGGCAATGGTGAGGATGCATTCATGGCAATGGTAAGGCTGCATTCATGGCAATGGTAAGGTTGCATTCATGGCAATGGTGAGGATGCATTCATGGCAATGGCGAGGCTGCAGATGAGCACCGATTAGGTTGCACTGATGGGCACTGTGTGTTTGTTGACATGCGTCCGCCCTTCCAATGCTCCTTGCGGTGAAGACCAGTCATAGGTAGGGGCAGTGACAGTTGTTTTGTCATTGTGGTCAGGCAATGAACTAGCACCTTTGCTTCCATGCGCTGGGTTTTTAGTGTGCCCCTGCTCCTTTAACCCCTTAAGACTCGGACCATTATGCAGGTTAAGGACCTTGCCCCTTTTTGCGATTCGGCATTGCGTCGCTTTAACTGACGATTGCACAGTCGCGCGGCGTGGCTCCCAGACAAAATTGGCGTTCTTTTTTTCCCCACAAATAGAGCTTTCTTTTGGTGGTATTTGATCACCTTTGCGGGGGTTTTTTTTGCGCTATAAACAAAAATAGAGCGACAATTTTGAAAAAAAAAACAATATTTTTTACTATAATAAATATCCCCAAAAAAGATATAAAAAAACATTTTTTCCCTCAGTTTAGGCCGATACGTATTATTCTACCCATTTTTGGTATAAAAAAAAAATCGCAATAAGCGTTTATCGATTGGTTTGCGCAAAATTTATAGCGTTTACAAAATGGGGGATAGTTTTATTTCATTTTTATTATTTTATTTTTTTTACTACTAATGGCGGCGATCAGCGATTTTTTTTTCATGACTGCGACATTATGGCGGACACATCGGACTCTTTTGACACATTTTTGGGACCATTGTCATTTTCACAGCGAAAAGTGCTATAAAAATGCACTGGTTACTGTGAAAATGACAATTGCAGTTTGGGAGTTAATCACTAGGGGGCGCTGAAAGGGTTCAGTGTGACCTCATATGTGTTTCTAACTGTAGAGGGGCGGGGCTGTACGTGTGAAGTCAGTGATCGTCTTTCCCTATATCAGGGAACAGACGATAACTGACATTACACACACACCTCTCCCCGTTCTTCAGCTCCGGTGACCGATCGTGGGACACAGGCGGCCACCAGGCCGCGAGCGTGCCGTCGGCGGCGCGCTCGTGACCCCACAACTTAAGGTTGGGCTTACAGGTATGTGATTGTGCCCAGCCGTGCCATTCTGCCGACTTATATCGGCGTGAAGGGGTCCTTAAGTGGTTAAATACAGGTGTAACATGTTCTAAATATGAACTTAGCATTTAAAACTTGAGCTTAGAAACTTTTGAAAAACCATATACCGTATCTCACAATAGTGAGTACACCCCTCACATTTTTGTAAATATTTTATTATATCTTTTCATGTGACAACACTGAAGAAATGACACTTTGCTACAATGTAATGTAGTGAGTGTACAGCTTGTATAACAGTGTCAATTCGCTGTCCCCTCAAAATAACTCAACACACAGCCATTAATGTCTAAACCGCTGGCAAAAAAGTAAGTACACCCCTAAGTGATAATGTCAAAATTGGGCCCAATTAGCAATTTTCCCTCCACGGTATCATGCGACTCATTAGTGTTTACAAGGTCTCAGGTGTGAATGTGGAGCAGAGCAGCGCCAGGAAGTCTGAATGGCGCTGCGCTAACCACAAGCAGGGAGACATTTCCCGATCTCTGCAGCCGAGCAACGGGAATTTGTCTCCCTACCTGTGATTAGCGCCGTGCAGACTTCCTGGCGGGCTCTGCACGTGGACTGTGCGAACACGCCGGAGCTCATCCCTATCCAGAGTTTGTCTTTGGGAAAGAGATGTATGAGTGCTGCCAGCATTGCTGCAGAGTTTGAAGGGGTGGGGGGGGGGGGGGGTCAGCTTGTTAGTGCTCAGACCATACACCCCACACTGCATCAAATTGGTCTGCATGGTTGTCGTCCCAGAAGGAAGCCTCTTCTAAAAATGATGAACAAGAAAGCCCACAAAGTAGACTAAGGACATCGATTACTGGAACCATGTCCTGTGGTCTGATGAGACCAAGATAAACTTATTTGGTTAACCACATCCCCTTTAAGAAGCGTCATTGTGGACGTGCGGGCATACCCGCGATCGTGTCAAAGTGAGGAAGAAGGGGAAAATGTTTGTGTAAACAAGCATTTCCCCAGTCTTCCTAAAGACAGGACAGTGTACACAGCTTCCTGTAACCGGAAGCTGTGATCACCGTCATGTCACACATAGCCCATCCCCCCTACAGTTAGAACACATCCCTAGGCACACTTAAACCCTTCAGCACCACCTAGTGGTTAACCCCTTCACTGCCAGTGCCATTTTTACGATAATCAGTGCATTTTTATAGCACTGATCGCTGTAAAAACGACTATGGTCCTAAAAATGTGTCCGATGTGTCCGCCATAATGTCGCAGTCACGATAAAAATCGCTGATCGCCGCCATAACTAGTAAAAAAAAAATATTATTAAAAATGGCATAAAACTACCCCCTATTATGTAGATGCTATAACTTGCGCAAACCGATCAATAGACGCTTTTTGCAATTTTTTTTACCAAAAATATGTAGAAGAATACGCATCGGCCTAAACTGAGGTAAATGTTTTTTTATATATTTTTGGGGGACATTTATTATAGCAAAAAGTAAAAAATATTGTTTTTTTTTTTTCAAAATTGTCGCTCTTTTTCTGTTTATAACACAAAAAATTAAAACTGCAGAGGTGATCAAATGGCACCAAAAGAAATCTCTATTTGTGGGGAAAAAAAGGACGTCAATTTTGTTTGGGAGCCACATCGCACGACCGCGCAATTGTCAGTTAAATTCACGCAGTGCCAAATCGCAAAAAGTGGCCTGGTCTTTGACCAGCAAAATGGTCCGGGGCTTAAGTGGTTAAGATGGTGTGAAGCATGTGTGACGGCAACCGGGTGAGGAGTACAAAGACAAGGGTGTCTTGCCTACAGTCAAGCATGGTGGTGGGAGTGTAATGGTCTTGGGCTGCATGAGTGCTGCCAGCACTGGGGAGCTACAGGTCATTGAGGGAACCATGAATGCCAACATGTACTGTGACATACTGAAGCAGAGCATGATCCCCTCCCTTCATAGACTGGGCCGCAGGGCAGTATTCCAACATGACAACGACCCCAAACACACCTCCAAGAGGAACACTGCCTTATTAAAGAAGCTCAGGGTAAAAGGTGATGGATTGGCCAAG
Source organism: Rana temporaria (assembly GCF_905171775.1). Taxonomy (NCBI): domain Eukaryota; kingdom Metazoa; phylum Chordata; class Amphibia; order Anura; family Ranidae; genus Rana; species Rana temporaria. Next base: position 401,212,053 of record NC_053492.1, on the reverse strand, counting down.
CATGTCTCCAGACCTAAACCCTATAGAACATCTGTGGGGCATCCTCACACGGAAAGTGGAGAAGCGCAAGGTCTCTAACATCCACCAGCACTGTGATGTCATCATGGAAGAGTGGAAGAGACTCCAGTGGTAACCTGTGAAGCTCTGGTGAACTCCATGCCCAAGAGGATTAAGGCAGTGCTGGAAAATAATGGTGGTCACACAAAATATTGACACTTTGGGCCCAATTTGGACATTTTCACTTGTTGCCAGCAGTTTCGACATTAATGGCTGTATGTTGAGTTATTTTAAGGGGACAGAAAATTTACACTGTTATACAATCTGTGCACTCACTAATTTACATTGAAGCAAAGTGTAATTTCTTCAGTGTTGTCACATGAAAAGATAGAATAAAATATTTACAAAAATGTGAGGGGTGTACTCACTTCTGTGAGATACTGTAGTTTACAGCTTTATGCCCCACTCACCCCCCTCACCCCTTTCACTGTGACAGTGGGTGGTGGATCCTCTGCCTACACCAGCTGTCAAATTTTAAAAACGGTACAGTTATGTCCGTCTGCACAGCCGCCTCACATCAATTATTTACAAGAATCTTTGAATGAAGAAACTACAAGTCCCATCTTTCACCACGGCAGACAGCATGTAGTTCTCAACAGACTGCAAGGGCGCTGATGAGCACCCTTGTAGTCCATTCATTTTACAGAGATACAGCCACAAAGCTGGAGTGAGGGCATGAAGGAGCCCGACATTGAACCCACGATCCACTGATTATACGTGGAATGCTTTGCAGGCTCCTGTAGGAAAAAAATATAAAAACACATTTTTTCCTTAAAAAAATAGGTGCATTCATTTATTTTTCTAAAAAGAAGAACTTATCCTTTAAGCGTAATCCTACTAATCTGTTCCTATGCAAAGTAAGTACAGGAAAAGAATTCAGGCTGTGTGTCTGTTAATGTAGTTTTACATATGCAAATGGTAAGAAGGCACCAGTAAGTGAAAGCTGGCCACTTGTTTCCATCTCTCCATAAAGAGGACCTGTCACAGTGATTCCTATTACAAGGGATGTTTACATTCCTTGTAATAGGAATAAAAGTGATCAAAAATAAAATTCCAAAAAAAAAAAGTCAAAAATAAAAAAATGAAGTAAAATAAAAATAAAATGTTTTTTTTTTTAAACGCCCGTCCCCGGTAGCTCGCGCGCAGAAGTGAACACGCATGCAAGTCCCGGCCACATATGTAAACGCCGTTCAAACCCCACATGTGAGGTATCGTCGCGTGCGTTAGAGCGTGTGCAACAGTTCTAGCACTAGACCTCCTCTGTAACTCGAAAATAGTAACCTGTAAAAAAATTTAAAGCGTCGCCTATGGAGATTTTTAAGTACAGAAGTTTGGCGCCATTCCATGAGTGTTGCGCAATGTTAAAGTGTGACATGTTAGGTATTTATTTACTCGGCGTAACATCATCTTTCACATTATACAAAAAAATTGGGCTAACTTTACTGTTTTGTTATTTTTTAATTCATGGAACTGTTTTTTTCCCTAAAAAAAGGCGTTTAAAAAAAAGGCGGTATTGCGCAAATACCGTGCGAGAAAAAAAAGTAATGACCGCCATTTTATTACCTATGGTGTCTGCTAAAAAAAAAATATATAATGTTTGGGGGTTCTGATAAATTTTCTAGCAAAAACATTTTGATTTTTACATGAAGGAGAGAAGTGCCAAAATAGGCCCGGATGTCAAGTGGTTAAGCTAGCTATAGGCTGTTTTTTTTTTTGTTTTTTTTAGCCTGCAGGCTTAAAGGGGTTGTAAAGGTTAGTTTTTTATTTTCTAAATAGGTTCCTTTAAGCTAGTGCATTGTTGGTTCACTTACCTTTTCCTTTGATTTCCCTTCTAAATGTTTTTTTTTCTTTGTCTGAATTTTTCACTTCCTGTTCCTCCTCAGTAAGCTGTTCAGGCTGACTAACCACCACTCGGATGATGGTGGAAAGCTTAATGAGGAGAAACAGGAAGTGAGAAATGCAGACAAAGAAAAAAAACATTTAGAAGGGAAATAGAAGGAAAAGGTAAGTGAACCAACAATGCACTATTTCGAGAATAAAAAACAAACCTTTACAACCCCTTTAATGGAAAAAATTAACAGATTCCTAATCCACACAAACAAGGTGGATGGAGAAATCCCCTCTGCAAGGACATTGTGTTTGACAGCGGCACCCAGCACTGTCAGAATACACTGATCAGCAGCTGAATCTGCTGAACGACAAAAGTTTTCCAACTTGTTGGTTTAAAAGAAGTCAATTTAACGATCGATTTTTGTCAAACAGGGGCCTTTACACACTGGTCAAAGTTTAGCCAGTCTCTGCTGAGCTGGTTGAATTTAGAGTCATATATGGCCAGCTTAAGTCACATGCCACTCAATGCTTGAAAGTACTAGATACATTCTAAACAGGGAAAGGGAATGAAAGGTGAATATTTACTGCTGGTGAGGGAAGCATTAAAGTAAACCTATTGTTTTCCCTTGCATGGTCATAGCACAGGTTTGCTTTAACAGAAAATGCTGAAACATCAGGGCTATTTTTGCGGACCTCCTCCTTCTCTGCTATTCGCATATCTTAATGCAAATAGAAGAGGAGGTATCAAAGTCACCAATACAGAACACGTATGTACCCAGTGACTTTGTAAAGACCAATGTGACAATGGGGCCTCCGTTGTACTTATTGAACCTGGAACACCGCTGGAGAAGGTAACAGACATTAAGGACAAAGAGTGACACAAGTGCTGGACTTCACAAGGTGGACAGCCTGGAAATGGGTAAAGACACAGGCTTAGGTGAAATGCATTTGGGTCTTGGGGAAATTAACTGAATCAACCCAATAGTTTAGGCTGAGGATGGAAATCAGCAGACAGCAGGAGGTACCAACTCTGCAGGCAATAAGCAAGGACAGGAAACAAGCCAAGGTTTAGGATCAGGCAGTCAAGAGGAGGAACCACAGACAATGATTGAGGTCACAAGACAAGTGTCAGGAACCATAAATCAGACAGAGAATAGTGCAGTAAAATCCCACTATTTAATAAAATGGTATAAACAGAGCAAACGTAGTCAAAACATAGCCAGAGTGCGGTAACCAGGAAGGGTAGTCAGAACAAGCCAGAGAAACAGGAGTCCAGAGATCAGCGTAGTTAGGTGCAGCAAACAGGATCGGGAACCAGAAGAGAACTCAGCCAAGCAAAAAGTATTTCACAAGAAAACACAGCAGAGAGTCCAGATATGTTGACCAAGGCAAAGGCACAGAGGATCCATCCACATGTAACTGTTCAGTGTGATTAGGCACTCTGATCAGCTCCGGACCCAGACAGCTTGTGTCCTAAGACAGCGTTTCTGGATGCATACAAACTGGCTGCAACTAATTGGCCAGTTTGTATGGTGAATACAATGCTGCTGCGTTCAGAGCGCTGTCAATACTTTCCAATACTTTCAATGCACTGTATCTGCCCCAGATCACCCGTCAGTATGAACCTTTAACCTTCCTGACACTGTAAACTCAGAACTCACTAATGTGCACAACTTAGAAAGTACTGAAGCCATTGCATCAGCATAACTGCCTGGCAGTTCTTAGACCACTTTCACACTGGGGCGGTGGTGGTATTTTAAGCAGCGCTTTACCATCATTTTTGCGGGGGTATTCGGCCGCTAGCGGGGTGCTTTTAACCCCGATAGCGGCCAAAAAGGGTTAAAACCACCCGCAAAGCCACGCTGCAGCGCCGCTTTGCCGGCCAGCCGTACGGCTGCGCTGCCCATTGATTTCAATGGGCAGGAGCCGTAGAGGAGCGGTATACACACCGCTCCAAAGATGCGGCTAGCAGGTCTTTTTTTACCGTTCTGCCAGTGCACCGCTCCAGTGTGAAAAAGCCCTCTGGCTTTCACACTGGAGTGTGAGGAGCGGCTCTTTCAGGGCACTTTGCAGGCGCTATTTTTGCCTCAGTATGTAAGGGGTCTTAAGGAAAATACGGCCCACATATTTTTCTCAGCATAGATTATTTTTTATTAAATAAAAATACAATATACTTTAAAACAGAAATAACTTTTCATCCATTCTTACTGCTCTTATATATTAAACAATTTAAAAGGATTGGTTGCAGCAACCGATCATGGAATGACTTAGAGGGACACTTTTGAGCCTTTTTTCTTTTAATGCAATGTTTCTGCAAATTCCCAATGTATATTAATATAGCTTTATGTTCATTAACTTAATGGACTAAGAGATGTTGTTAGCTAGCACTTGGCAGTGGGAGGTAGGCGAAAGTAGTCCAACAAGAGAGTGCTGATCAATAAATTGTGCAGAAAATAAACCTGACACATTTGTTTTCTGTAACACTGAGCTGATTTACTGTTTGACTGTAGTAGGCCCTTCATAAATTAAACTGATTTTTTATAAGATTTTTATACCATCATTTTTGTTTTATTTTTTTACGATTTTTTAGGTGCCCCATTGGGGGGCTCCTGATGTCTCACTTTTGAGACAAAGAAAGGGACCGAGGACAGTCCCTATCTCTGCAACCAAGCATCAGGGGGTATCTGCCCAGCACAGGGTGATTAGGGTGTGCCCAGGCACACGTGACACACCCTGTGCGCACGCCAAAGCCTTTGAACTGTTCCCCATTCTATTCAAAATTTAAAAAGTTTTTAGTACAGACATACTTTAAGCCCTTTTCCACACCCCTCCAATCCATTGTAGAGTGACTGGGGCACAAAGAAAAATAGGATTTTTTGTACTCACCGTAAAATCCTTTTCTCTGAAGTCCATGGACGGACACAGCTCCTTAAGTCTTGACAAGTGGGTTATGTTCCTGTTCACAGTCCTCTCCTGTGAACAGGAACATAACCCACTTGTCAAGATTTAAAGAGCTGTGTCCGTTCATGGACGATAAGAGAAAATAGGATTTTTTGTACTCACCGTAAACACAGCTCCTTAAATCTTGACAAGTGGGTTATGTTCCTGTTCACAGGAGAGGAGACTGTTCACAGGAACATAACCCACTTGTCAAGACTTAAAGCGGTGGTTCACCCTTAGAGGGCATTTTTTAGCCTTAGATTCCTGCTCGTTTTTACTAGGGGAATCGGCTAGTTGTTTTAAAATATGAGCATTACTTACCTGTTTACGAGATGCATCCTCTCCGTCGCTTCCGGGTATGGGCTGCGGGAATGGGCGTTCCTTCTTGATTGACAGTCTTCCGAGAGGCTTCCGACGGTCGCATCCATCGCGTCACGATTTTCCTAAAGAAGCCGAACGTCGGTGCGCAGGCGCAGTATAGAGCCGCACCGACGTTCGGCTTCTTTCGGCTACGAGTGACGCGATGGATGCGACCGTCGGAAGCCTCTCGGAAGACTGTCAATCAAGAAGGAACACCCGCTCCCGAAGACCCATACCCGGAAGCGACGGAAGAAGATGCAGCTCGAAAACGGGTAAGTACGGATCATATTTTAATACAAATAGCCGATTCCCCTAGACCGAACGAGCAGGAAGCTAAGGGAAAAAAAAAAAAAAGAAATGGTTGAACTCCCGCTTTAAGGAGCTGTGTCCGTCCATGGACGATAAGAGAAATAATAGTTTTCTATCTGCCTTTGTGGAGATCGAGTTCTGCACCTGCGTTGGATCAGGTGTAGAAAAACACAGTTCTTCGCACATGGTGTAAATAAACAATTAAAGTCTCTTTGCACTGTCCTATATATTGCTTGATGTCATTTGTAAAAACTTTGCCAAATGGAACAAGGGGCCATGGTCTATTACGGCCAATAATATAATATAAGTAACAGAAATTCAGAATGAAAGCTAAAATTAATAAATGGGTCTCAGCAAAAACTTACCATGTACTGCTCGCTTTATAAATCAGCATCAATGATTTTGTAGTTTCAATTACCATATTAAACAGTCCTTGAGAACAGCCCCAACTAATCCCATAAAAAGTTTCAGCATGTTAATCTGAATTTCAAGACCAGTGAAAAAGCAAACAAAAGGAGGCCATTATCCATGCCGAGCTGGCCAGTCTCTCCAAAGTAAATAAAACTTTTCACAAAAGTTCTACCTTGTGAGCCGTTTCAGAATGAAAATCAAACACTACATGTAAAGGGGAATATTGATCTACCCTCTTCAGACAGTAAAGTACCCACCAGGAAATCAAAGAGTGCAACTGTCTCTGTATTTTATTTGTTTTTGTTAAGGGCTTGGAATTTCAAGCTAAGCAAATAGAGAAATACTCCCAAGTGATGCTTGTTGGTTAAATAAGTTGTAACCCTTAAACAGCATAGTGCTTGTGCAGTCTAATCTGTTCCTTTCTATGCTGTACAAAACCTGGTTGATCCTGCCTGTTCCTGTGTCACCCTATGTAAACTGACCACAGTAATCATGACTGCTGATCCTTGATACCGTGGTCAGTTTACGTGCCTCCGTCATCCCGCTGCTCCCCGCTCTCCCCCTCCTTCCCTGCCTGTCAGCTCCTGTGTGTGAGCGATCTCTTCCCTGCCCCTCCCATTTCCTTCTGCCGCTATTAGTAGCTGGCAGTAAAGTCACAGAAGGATTACTGCCAGTCCCTGTTCTACCAAGCTATACTACATAGTGTAAATGTTTGTATAAAATGATGCCATAAAAAATACCTACCGTATTTATCGCGGTATAACGCGCTCCCGCGTATACCGCGCACCCCTAAAGTTGCCCCCGAAATTCCTGTAAAAAAAAATGTTATATGATTTTATTACTTACAGTTTTGGTGTCTTCCCAGCGTCCATCGTCCGGTCCGGCGTCCGTCTGCGGCCTCGATGGTGTCCTCCCGGCTTCTCCAGCACGCGCCTCAAGTCGAGTCCCCGCTTCCCGCGCTCAGTTCGAACGCCTCTGCCGACATATACCGAGTGCAGTACACTCGGGTACATTCGGCAAGGCTCGGCTTCCCTCGCGCTAACGCTCTGTGACGTTTAGGCGTGAGCACAAGCGAAGCCGAGCCTAGCCGAATGTACTGCACTCGGTATATGTCGGCGCAGGATTTCAAACTGAGCGCGGGAAGCGGCTATTGGCGTATATAGCGCGCCCACGATATTCCCCTTATTTTAAGGGGAAAATAGTGCGCGATATACGCCGATAAATACGGTAATTTTAGATTGTTTCTGTTCAGTCACATGACCTTCCGGCTGACATCAGAGGGGGATCTCAGCCTCTCCCGCTGTAGCCCTTAGATCGGGGGGAGGAGACAGGCCGGAGGTCATGTGACCAAACAAACTATCTGAAATAAGGTATTCAGAGACATAATTTTATACAAACATTTACTCTATGTAGTATAGCTTGCTAAAACAGAGGGAACGACAGTAATCCTTCTGTGACTTTACAACCACTTTAAAAAGACCCTGTCCTCAAGTTTTTCCCAAAGGAGACCTTCGCTCTCCTTTTGAAGATTGCATATTCCTGCCTGCCACATCCCCTCCACCCCCTTCAGACACATTTGTAAAGTTTTTTTTTTTGTAGCAAGTACCGTATTTATGGGCATATAACACGCACAGGCGTATAACACGCACCCTAACTTTAGGAGGGAAGTTTCAGGAAAAAAACTTTCCACAGCCCCCTGCGTATAACACGCAGGCACAGTTTACCCTCCATTTTCAGGGTAAAAAAGTGAGTGTTATACGCCAATAAATACAGTAACTTGCTCCCACTTCCTTATTCCTGCACAGCAAGACAAAGCTTACTCTCCGAAACAGCCCAAGAACCACTCTCTCGGGTGTAAGCACAAACAGGTACCAGCAACCTGTACCACTCTGGTCCCCACACTGCAGTATTAATGCAAAACCCTGGAAAATCTGTACTCTCTCCTCCTCTCTCAGGGGTTCCTGTGGCTCTTGTAGTTCACAGCTGCATTCACCTCCATAGCGCACCTTGCAAAACAACATTTCCCAGGGTTCCATGCAGCTGTATCATAGACATTTTAGTCCTTTGTATCTCTCCAGCTCCCCCTAGTGTGCACAGATGAGACAGCAAGGTGAGTGGAATAGAGAGATGTAAACAAGCGGGAGAAGACAGTGGCAGTGTCTGTGTACTGAGCCACAGCCACGCCAGCGACTCTGCACCCAGCTACTTATTTTATCTACATTTTTCCATTCCTCATATACAAATAAAAAATGTCTCACTCTAATGACTGTAAAATCCACCATGCAGTAGGTGCTAAATTTTGTTACTGGAAAAAAAATGCAAAAGCAATACAGTAATGCTATGCCTTTCAGTAGTTTTTCTGTTTCATTATTTTTTTTTTTGAAGTTTCAAGAATCATAACAGGTCATGGTTTGCCGACGCAAGGGTGACATCAAACAGACGTGTAAAGAAACAGTGTGTGAACGCGTAATGAGTAACAGAACAGTAAACTATCACCAGGACCATACAGAACCAGGTTAAAAATTAGGCAGATATCACGGGCTACATTACTCAGTTCCCTGGAGGACAGCAGTCTACATTGATAGATAGAGTAAACTCCTGCGCTGTCTGAAAAGTGAAAGGAGGGGGACAAACAAAAAATACTGCTGCAAATATAAAAGTCTACCTCGATAGACTAAAGTGAAACAGAAAGATTAAATTGCAATACTTGCGCTGTAAGGTGTGGGACAGGGAGTATGTAATGGACAGTAATATTTATGAGTGACTGGTGAAAATATTATTTAGTGAGAACAATATTATAAAACATATAACAGTGAGACCAATACAAGGACAGTCCTTAATGAACAAGTCTGCACTCTAAGAAGGTCCAGATCCAGTGCAGTCCTGCCGTGCATTAATGTGCTCCAAACGGAGATAAATCCTAATCTCCAGCGGTGCAGGTATTGTGTAAAAATAAAAATGCAATCAAAAAATGAAAATACGAAAAGTACACGGAAAACAGTCCTGAAGGAAATATATATGAGACCCTTAGATCCGTAATATAGGTGAAAATAGGATAGTTGAGCCAACACCAAAGTTATATGTAAACACCTTTGGTGAACCCAGCTGCTCACCTCGAGTTGACCACAATATGTCCAGGTCAAACTGGTCTAGATGGTTACAATCCACAAATAACACATGTAAATCTCCATCCGATGTTTAACATGAAAAAACAAAGTAAAAAGACAAAAAGAGGCTGATGGTGAAATACCGTCACAAAAAAGATATTAGCAAATGGGATCTTGGCGAATGGGAATGCACTCACATGTGAGTGAGAGATCTCAGACTCATATCCACGAGTACCGCACTCGTCGGTCCCTCTATCTTTCCTCTGCTTCTTTCCACTAATTCTCAGGGTTCGGATGCTGGCTGCATCCGAACCCTGAGAATTAGTGGAAAGAATTAGTGGAAAGAAGCAGAGGAAAGATAGAGGGACCGACGAGTGCGGTACTCGTGGATATGAGTCTGAGATCTCTCACTCACATGTGAGTGCATTCCCATTCGCCAAGATCCCATTTGCTAATATCTTTTTTGTGACGGTATTTCACCATCAGCCTCTTTTTGTCTTTTTACTTTGTTTTTTCATGTTAAACATCGGATGGAGATTTACATGTGTTATTTGTGGATTGTAACCATCTAGACCAGTTTGACCTGGACATATTGTGGTCAACTCGAGGTGAGCAGCTGGGTTCACCAAAGGTGTTTACATATAACTTTGGTGTTGGCTCAACTATCCTATTTTCACCTATATTACGGATCTAAGGGTCTCATATATATTTCCTTCAGGACTGTTTTCCGTGTACTTTTCGTATTTTCATTTTTTGATTGCATTTTTATTTTTACACAATACCTGCACCGCTGGAGATTAGGATTTATCTCCGTTTGGAGCACATTAATGCACGGCAGGACTGCACTGGATCTGGACCTTCTTAGAGTGCAGACTTGTTCATTAAGGACTGTCCTTGTATTGGTCTCACTGTTATATGTTTTATAATATTGTTCTCACTAAATAATATTTTCACCAGTCACTCATAAATATTACTGTCCATTACATACTCCCTGTCCCACACCTTACAGCGCAAGTCTACATTGATAGCTTTCATATCAGGAATGAAGAGAAGAGGGAGGAAACAGGAAAAAAAGGAAAGAAAAAGAAAGAAGAGAAAAGAGGAGGAGAGGGGCCACAAGAAAGGGTGATGACCACGAACGCGGGACCTATACAAGCCGACCATAGCTAGTCACGGGCAGGGACGGGAAGGAGTAACTTATCCACGGTTCCCTAATTTTCCAAAATTTTGCATGCAAATCCCTCAATATACTGGACTTCTACTTATTAACCATCAGAGCGGTCATTCTGGTTTTCACCCCCTGAAAAGCAAAATATGGAGTCTTCCAGGCATAGGCAATGGTTTGTTTGGCAGAAATAAAAAGCTATGAGGCCAATTTTTGCTGGGTGCAAAGAGGGCCGGCATAGGGCAATGCAAGAGAGCCAGCCGGGCATCCTTTCAGACTGTCATATGAAATAACATCTGCAATAAGTCAAAGAATCTGGACCAGAAGCCGATAGAACTTGGGCAAGACCACCATAAATGTAGGACCTCCCCACGCTGACCACACTTCCAAAAACATCTCTTACTGCTGCCAGGATAAGAATGAGCAAGCCTAGCCGGGACCCAGTACCACTGCAGGAGCACTTTATAAGCGGCCTCGAGGGTGGTAATGTTGAATGAGCATTTCGCTATTATTGTCCAAGCCTTACTCCAGTCCTCCCCTTGATACTAGATCCAAAATCCCGCGCCCATTGTGTTACATAGGAAAATGGTAAAAAAAGTGACCTACCATTAAGAGAGGCGTAAAGCAACGAAAGAAGACAAGGGTCCCCGGGAGTGTAGACAAGTATGCTCAAAAGACGTCTTGCGATAAAGAAAAGTGTACGATGAAGAGACAAAATCTTTCAGTCCTTTTTCAAGCTCTAAAGCCAGGTACACACTCTGGTCAGAGCCGCTGTACTAACTATGCAAAGTTAATGTAGCGAACTCCCCTGCTAAGCTGTTGTGTTCTGACAGAGGGATGCCCCCCGTCAAATCACTCCGAACAGCACTCTCCACCATTGATGGAGAGTGCTGATCGGGAGTCATCGGCTGCTGGTTTTCCAGCATGCTCGTCTGACAGAAGCCGGCGTCTGTCGGACAGGGTGGCATGCACACGGGCCAAATGTCAGCCAGTTTTTTAAACCGACCCATGTCTCCCAACATTCGTCCCATGTGTACGGGGCCTATCTTTCCTTCCTCACCTACATGGCCTAGAAAAAAATACTCATGTGGCTCAAGCATTCCTGTTTATGGTTGAAGCTAGCCCAGAAACCATCATAATGTGATGAGAATGTTTGCACGTCTAACTTTTCTCTTGAGCTGCTGTATACAGCCATCTGTAGTATATATTAAAGATGATTCAAAAGATTCCTGTGGGCACACACTCATCTGCCAGATATACGGCATTGCAGGTTTTAGATCAGTAAATCTTTCCACAAAAAAAAAAAGGTCAGTGTGCCAGATAGAATTTGCATCAGTCTTTTCATGCATTTCCCCTTTTCAAGACTCAAGACTGCATAGTACAGAGTTAAAACATTCTGTCTACAGAATATGCAGGTAAAAGCACAAGGCAACTGGAAAGGACAGGATTTCAATGACAAAATGTCACCAGCAAACAAAAGAATGGCAAGCAATGCAAATGAATGTAGCTTATTGTTCTCTCTCTCTCTCTCAATCATCTTTGCACCACTTTCAATTCTTAAGTGAGCTTTATCTACTGTGTGATATCCATCCACTAAAATATTCCATTAATGATCTTTTGTATACAGAATATTTTCCTTTTTCTTTGTTGCAGCTGAAAATGAACTATGTAATAAAATGATGGAATAGTAAGGAAGGTGATCCTGATATTCAAAGATGCACTAAAGATGCACCAAAGATGCACTAAAGATACAGGGCCAGATTCAGAAAAGAGATACGACGGTGTATCTCCTGAAACGCCGTCGTATCTCTGAGTGCGGTCGGTCGTATCTATGCGCCTGATTTAGAGAATCAGTTACGCATAGATATCCCTAAGATCCGACTGGTGTAAGTGTCTTATCTTAGGCTGCATAATCACGCTGGCCGATAGGTGGCGCTTCCGTATAGTTACGCGAGGAATATGCTAATTTGGTATTTACGGCGATTCAGAAACGTACGTCCCGCCGGCGCATTTTTTTACGTAGTTTACGTTAGGCTTTAATATGAGGCGTAGCTAATGTAAAGTATGGCCGTCGTTCTCGCGCCGAGTTTTGAAAATTTTACGTTGTTTGCGTAAGTCGTTCGCGAATAGGGCTGGACGTCATTTAGGTTCACGTCGAATCCAATACGCCCTTGCGGCGTACTTTGGCGCAATGCACACTGGGATATTTTACGGACGGCGCATGCGCCGTTTAAAAAAAACTTCAAAAGCACGGGGGTCAAGTAAAATTTAAATACAACACGCCCCCAACATCCCCATTTGAATTAGGCGGCCTTACGCCGCAACACATACGTTACGCCACCGTAACTAAGGGCGCAAGTTCTTTCTGAATACAGTGGCGTAACGTATCGGAGATACGTTACGCCAGAAGAAAGATGCGCTCATCTTTCTGAATCCGGCCCACAGTGTTTCTGCAGAACTATGCTACTCCATTGTATTGATATTCCTATGTTATTCTTCTGTCACATACAGTGTGTCTCGAAAATTCTGCTGATGCCTATTCTAACACAATCAAACGCAGCCACTGTGCCCATTAAATGCAGCCACTGTGCCCATCAAATGCAGCCACTGTGCCCATCCAACGCAGCCACTGTGCCCATCAAACGCAGCCACTGTGCCCATCAAACGCAGCCACTGTGCCCATCAAACGCAGCCACTGTGCCCATCAAACGCAGCCACTGTGCCCATCAAACGCAACTACTGAGCTGCCAGTGTGCCCACCATCAATTGCTGCCAGTGTGCCCATCAATTGCCACTACTGTGCCCCATCCAATGCTGCCAGTGTGCCCATCAATTTCTGCTACTGTGCCCCATCAGATGCTGCCAGTGTGCCCATCAATTGCCACTACTGTGCCCCATCAAATGCTGCCAGGGTGACGATCAATTGCCGCTACTGTGCCCCATCAAATGCTGCCAGTGTGCATCGCCCGGCACTCACCTGTTTCGCAGCGGGTCAGCGGCGGTGGTCCTGCACGTCCTCAATGTCTTTTTTCATCCTCTCTATCAGGTGTCCAATCGCAGCGCCTGATGTTTCAGCCAATCAGGTGACAGGTAACAGACTTAAGCACCTGATTGGCTGAGAGGTGGTTCGGTGTTAGCAAAGCGAATTCCTTCGATTTGCTAACACAACGCTGAGTGAACAGCGAACGCACAGCATGGCGCCCACTGTTCACCTTTTTGGGTGCCTATTAGAGACAACGGCTCTAATCAGGCGCTTCCAAAAAACACCCCGCAGCTGTAATTCAGGTGCCCGGCGCCCGAAAACGGGGCGGACACCTGAACAGCGGCAACCATAAATAGATTCAATGCAATGCATGAATCTATATATGGTGATATAGCGGTGCCAGGAGACAAGGGGCGGTGCCCTTGCACCCCTTATGGACCGCCACTGCATCTGGAAAATATTCACAACGCTTCACTTTTTCCACAATTTGCTATGTTACAGCCTTATTCCAAAATGTATTAAACTCATTATTTTCCTCAAAATTCTACAAACAGTACCCCATTATGACAACGTGAAAGAAGTTTGTTTAAAATCTTTCCAAATTTATAAAAAATAAAAAACAAAAAAAATAACATGTACATAAGTATTCACAGCCTTTATCACGACACTCAAAATTGAGCTCAGGTGCGTCCTGTTTCCACTGATTATCCTTGAGATGTTTCTACGTGTCCAAAACGAAAACAAGCTCCTGCGCACGGGTGGATTGTCCAAAGTTATTCAATATTCCACATGGAACACACCAACAGTGTCAAAAAACGGTAACCGAGGCCTTGCTGCCTTTCGTGGACAGGGAATGTCCTAGTAGAAAATGACAAAAGCAAAGAAAGAAAGGCGCACCAGCCTAGTGTGTTACCGTTGACAGGTTTAATAAAATAAAATGATAGAAAACTACTCACAAGAGAGCTGACATGGTAGGCTTATCAGCAACGTTGTGGTGGATACCCCTCAAACCGCACTCCAAAATATGGGGGATGTAGAGGTGTGTCACTGCCGGCTGACGTGTTTCGAGGCGACTAGGACCTCTTCATCAGAGCTCAGCAGTGTTTCTACGTGTCCACCTGTGGTAAATTCAGTTGACTGGACATGATTTGGAAAGGTGCATGTCAGAGCACATGTCAGAGCACAAATCAAGCCATGAAGTTCAAGGAATTATCTGTAGACCTCTGAGACAGGATTGTACCAAAGGCACAGATCTGGGGAAGGGTATAAAAACATGTCTGAAGCACTGAAGGTCCCAATGAGCACAGTGGCCTCCATCATCTGTAAATGGAAGTTTGCAACCACCAGACCAAACTGAGTGATCGGGGGAGAGGGGCCTTAGTCAGGGTGGTGACCAAGAACCCGATTGTCACTCTAACAGAGCTCCAGTGTTTCTCTGTGGAGAGAGGAGAACCTTCCAGAAGAACATCCATCTCTGCAGCACTCCATGAATTAGGCCTGTAAGGTAGAGTAGCCAGACGGAAGCCACTCCTTAGTAAAAGGCCCATGACAGCCTGCCTGGAGTTTGCCAAAGGGCACCTGAAGGACTCTCAGACCATGAGAATCAAAAATCTCTGGTCTGATGAACTCTTTGTCCTGAATGGCAAGCATCATGTCTGGAAGAAACCAGGCACCGCTGATTACCTGACCAATACCATTCCTACAGTGAAGCATGGTGGTGGGATGTTTTTCAGTGGCAGAAACTGGGAAACTAGTCAAAATCAAGGGAAAGATGAATGTACAGAGGCATCCTTGACGAAAACCTGTTCCAGAGCACTCTGGACCTCAGACTGAGATGAAGGTTCATCTTCCAACAGGACAAAGACCCTAAGCACGCATCCAAGATAACAAAGAAGTGGCTACAGGACAACTCTGTGAATGTCCTTGAGTGGCACAGCCAAAGCCCAGACTTGAACCTGTATGAAAATCTGAAATTGACTGTGCACCAACGCTCCCCATTCAACCTAATGGAGCTTGAGAGGCCCTGCAAAGAAAAAAGGGAGAAAATGTCCAAATATAGGCGTGCCAAGCTTGTATCATAATACTTTTAAAGACTTGAGGCTCTAATAGGTGCCAAAGGTGCTTCAACAAAGTATTGAGCAAAGACTGTGAATACTTATGTTATTTTTTTTCGTTTTTATATTTAATACATTTGCAAAGATTTCAAATATACTTTGTTCATGTTGTCATCATGGGGTATTGTTTGTAGAATTTTGAGGAAAAAAGGGAATTTAATCAATTTTGGAATAAAACTGTAACATAACAAAACGTGAAAAAAGTGAAGCGCTGTAAATACTTTCCAGATGCACTGTATGGCCTGTTCTCGCTGCAATGCAGCCTACAGACTGGCTACAGTTTATGTCAGCGCACAGGAAGGCACTGTATGTCACTTCACAGCAGGGCACTGTGCTGCTGTGCCATGACATGAACTTTGTGCACTATACACGATATTGGTGCAACCCTAAAAAAAGGATGGCTTCCCCTATCCACACAAGCGAGTTGTATAGAGAAAAACCCTCCACTGTGCAATTGTATTCTGAGGCCTCGTACACACGGACGGACTGTCCGATGAAAACGGTCCGCCGGACCGTTTTCATCGGACATGTCCGCTGCCGGATTTTGGGCTGATGGCTGTACACACCATCAAACCAAAATCCCCGCGGACAGGATACGCGGTGACGTGGCCGCGCCGTCGCCGCGACGATGATGCGGTGACGTGCGCGACCCTGGAAGGTCAATGCTTCCACGCATGCGTCGTATCACTTCGACACATGCAAGGGCTTTTTCGGCCGAGCGGACATGTCCGGTAAGTCGTACAGACGACCGAACAAGTCCGACGGACGGGCTTTCAGCGGACATGTTTCTTAGCATGCTAAGAAACATTTGTCCGCTGGAAACCTGTCCGCTCGCACGGGAGTCCGGTCCGCTCGCCTATACACACGACCGAACATGTCCGCTGAAACTGGTCCGCGGACCAGTTTCAGCGGACATGTTCGGTCGTGTGTACGAGGCCTGACAGTGGGGACTCCTCGGCTATCAGAATACACTGATCGGTCCTACAGCCAATTGATTAAATTAAAGCTTTCCAGCAGTCCCGTTTGATGGAAATTGACTTGGAGCCGGTTCACACTGGGGCGACCTGGGATCCGACTTCAAGTCGCCCCAAATCGCGCGGTTGAGAAAATGAATGGAAGCGAATGGGAGCCGTGTTAATACACACTACTGAAGTCGCTCCGACTTCAGAAAAGGTTCCTGTACTATTCAATCCGACTTCTAGGCAACTTGTACCATTGATTTCAATGGAAGTCGCCTCAGAAGTCGGATCACTATCTTAACTGAAGCAACAATACAGGAAGAGAACATCCATTTCTCAGGCAAACCCCTTCCTGCCACAGAGCTGATTGTTGTTTGATTGGCCACTGGAAAGCCTCCTGTCCTGTAGGTGACTTGAAGTTGCCTTGTACTGTCCTGGAGGCAACTTGAAGTTGCCTGATGATTCATACTCAAGTCGTGTCCAAGTTGCCTCCCAAAGTCGTTCTGGAAGTCGTGTTTCCCCTGTGTGAATGGGCTCTTACTGATTGACTTCTGTTGAACAGGGAGAGCCATGCACAGATTCGGCCTAGGTTCACATTAGAGTGATTTGTCATGCGATTTGAGAGACCAAATCGCATGACAAGTCGCAGCCTATAGTAGGCAATGGCACTGTTCCAATTGGTGCGACACCGAATTTGCGGCACCGCACCAATTTGCAAATGTAGTTCCTGCATTACTTTTGCTGATCTCAGATGCCACTTCAAAAGACATCTGTGCATGAAGCCACACAGATGTCTATCAAGTAGCAGCTGAAATCGCGCTGACCTTGTTACTTTAAAGTAGCGCGATTTCACAGTAGCATCAATGTGAACCAGGGCTAGAATTCGGATGGTCCCTGTAGAGCTGCATGAATTTCAATCCGTTTGTACCCTGCACTAGGCAACTAAAATCACCTGCAATTGTCCCTGACTAATCACAAGCCATTAGCTATCATTTGTTATACATGGGATACAATGAAGGGTAGGATGTTGCAGCAATTAATTGCTAATCTTTACACATTGTCTCAAATCTGCAAGATCAATTGTTAGCATTGACAGTCAAGTGCTGGCCATTTACTAACATAACAATCACCCATGTGCCCCCGGCACTAGGCTGATGTCAGACAGTCAATTTTATAGACTAAATAAATGGCTGATAAAAACGAATAATCACGAATGTCAGAGATTTGTGGCTAGCTATGTAATCAGTGGAATTGCTGGCAATTTGCCACTAAGAAGCAAATTGTTGCTGCTACAAGCTAAACTAGTGCTGCTGCATTGGTTTCTGTGCTCCACCAATCACGAACGTCCTCTTGTCCGAGGATGAAAGGACGTCTCTGATTGGCGGAACACTGAACACTGTCTGCTGGGAAACTGAGTCCGAGGATGAGAGAACGTCCGTGATAGGCGGAACTGTGTCTGCTGGGAAACGCCTATCACGGTAGGGGACCAGGAGGAGACCGCGACTTTTATACAATGAATAGACGCAGCCTGTCAAGAATTTCAGGTTCACTGACTCAGGCACAGTGAGGCTGCAATGGGCACAGTGAGGCTGCAATGGGCACAGTGAGGCTTGCAAATGGGCATAGTGAGGTTGGGCACAGTGAGGTTGCAATGGGCACAGTGAGGCGTGCAAATGGGCACAGTGAAGATGCAAATGGACATTGGTGACCCTCTTTTCCGCTTACAGTAGCTGCTGCAATCTCACCCTAGGCTCATACTTGAGTCAATACGTTTTCCCATTTTTTGGTGGTAAAATTAGGTACCTCGGCTTATAGTCGAGTATATACGGTATATATTTTTAATTGGATTTGTTTTAGAGAAGAAGTAATAATGATTGTTTTTTTCCCCCAATTTTTTTTTGTTTTTTGTCTTTATATATATATATATATATATATATATATATATATATATATATATATATATATATATATATATATATATATATATAAATAAAAAACAGTTGCAATTATTTTACTGAAAGGGTAGCTGATGATTGGAATAAACTTCCAGCAGAGGTAGTGAGCCAGTCAAAAGTAAATGGCTCCAAAAATGCTTGGGACAAACATAGATCTATACTTTGCCAAAAAAGAGATTTTTAATACAGCTTACCTGTAAAATCTTTTTCTTGGAGTACATCACGGGACACAGAGCGGCATTCATTACTATATGGGTTATATGGAGTACCTTCAGGTGATGGACACTGGCAATCTCAAACAGGAAATGCCCCTCCCTATATAACCCCCTCCCATAGGAGGAGTACCTCAGTTTTGTAGCAAGCAGTATGCCTCCCAAAATGGTCCTCAAAAGAGGGGTGGGAGCTCTGTGTCCCGTGATGTACTCCAAGAAAAAGATTTTACAGGTAAGCTGTATTTAAAATCTCTTTTTCTTTATCGTTACATCACGGGACACAGAGCGGCATTCATTACTATATGGGATGTCCCAAAGCAATGCTTACAATGAGGGGAGGGAGAAGATCTCCAAGACAAAAGGATTTAATTTAGAGAAATACTCAAATCATAATAAATCCAACTTAGTTGAGAAAATTATTCTTAAATTTTAAATTTAACTCAAAAAAGAGGAGCCCCCGGAATCCGAGGGTCTCAAACTGCAGCCTGCAGCACTGCCTGCCCAAAGGCTGTATCAGAATTCCTTCTTACGTCCAACTGGTAGAATTTTGTAAACGTGTGGACAGAAGACCAGGTTGCCGCCTTGCAAACTTGAGCCATAGAGATCTGGTGGTGTGCTGCCCAGGAGGCGCCCATGGCCCTAGTAGAATGAGCCTTTAATGATACTGGAGGAGGCAACCCTTTCAAGCCGTAGGCCTGAGTGATTAACTGCTTAATCCACCTAGAAATGGTGGACTTTGCAGCTGCCTGCCCCTTCTTGGGCCCATCCGGTAAAATGAACAGCACATCTGTTTTCCGGATCTTCTTTGTAGCTTTAAGATAGGCCTTCATGGCCCTGACAATATCCAAGGTATGCAGCAACCCTTCCTTTCTGGAAGTAGGTTTAGGGAAGAAGGATGGTAATACCAAATCCTGGTTCAAATGAAAACTGGATATAACCTTCGGTAGGAAGGAAGGATGAGGGCGGAGAACGACCCTGTCCTTATGAAAAATAAGATATGGTTCCTTACAGGATAAGGCCGCCAGTTCCGATACTCTTCTTGCGGAAACTATGGCGACCAAAAATACTAACTTCCTTGTCAGTAAAACCAAAGGAATTTCAGCCAACGGCTCAAACGGTTGTTTCTGTAAACTTGACAGAACAAGATTTAAATCCCACGGACAAAGCGGGGATTTAACTGGAGGTTTAATACGTAAGACCCCTTGAAGGAAGGTCTTAACCAGCGAGTGGGTGGCCAGCGGCCGCTGAAACCACACTGACAGAGCAGAAATCTGTCATTTGATTGTGCTTAATGCCAATCCTTTATCCACTCCTAGCTGGAGAAAACTTAAAACTCTATCGATGGTGAACTTGCGAGGAAGCCATAGCTTGGACTCACACCAGCCTACATAGGCCTTCCAGACCCTGTGATAAATCACCCTAGAGACCGGTTTCCTGGCTCTGATTAGGGTAGAGATTACTCTCTGAGACAGACCTCTACCCCTGAGAATCAGGGATTCAGCTTCCAGGCCGTCAAATTTAGATGCCGTAAGGCAGGGTGGAGGATCGGACCTTGCGATAGCAGGTCTGGCCGTAGAGGAAGAGTCCAAGGGTCTCCCACTACCATCCTTAAGATTAGTGAGTACCATGCCCTTCTGGGCCATGCTGGAGCTACCAGGATGACTGGTATGTGCTCCACCCGGATCCTGCGCAGCAGGCGGGGTAGTAACTGGAGCGGGGGAAACGCATAAAGAAGTTTGAACTGATGCCAAGGGCAAACCAACGCATCGGTTCCGCAGGCCATCGGATCCCTTGAGCGGGACATGAACCTGTCTAGCTTCTTGTTGAGTCTCGATGCCATGATATCCACGTCCGGCACTCCCCATCTTTGGCAGAGTGCTTGAAAGATTTGTGGATGCAGAGACCATTCCCCCGGCAATAGAGTCTGGCGGCTTAAGAAGTCCGCCTGAAAGTTGTCCACTCCTGGAATGAATATTGCCGATATGCAGGGCACATGAGCCTCTGCCCATAGGAGAATCAAGCTCACCTCTCTCTGAGCGGCTTGACTCCTGGTTCCCCCTTGGTGATTTATGTATGCCACGGCCGTGGCATTGTCTGATTGAATTCTCACCGGGAACCCCTGCAATTTTGACGTCCAAGCCCTGAGGGCTAGTCGAGCAGCTCTGAGCTCCAAGATGTTGATGGGCAACTGCTTCTCTGGCTTTGCCCAAGTACCTTGGCGAGTGCAACCATCCAAAATTGCTCCCCAGCCCCTCAGGCTGGCGTCTGTGGTCACTATCTTCCAAGCCACTGGGCTGAAATACTTCCCCTTCAGTAGATTCTGAGGGTCTAACCACCAACACAGACTTTGTCGGACTCTTGATGCGAGCGGCAACGGGATATCCAAGGCCTGTGGCCTTCTGCTCCATGCTGACAGGATGGCTGCCTGCAGGATGCGAGTGTGGCTCTGGGCGTATGGTACCGCCTCGAATGTGGCCACCATCTTGCCTAGTAACCTCATACATAGGCGAATAGTCGGTTCCTTCTTGCTTAGAACCAGTAGGATTAATTCCTTGATGGCCTTGACCTTCCTCAGAGGTAGAAACACTCTTTGTTGTTCTGTGTCTAATCTCATGCCGAGATATTCCAACTGCCTTGTGGGCAGGAAAGCTGACTTTTCTCGATTTAGGACCCAGCCGAACTTCTCGAGGTATTGGACCGTGAGGGCCACTGCTCGCTCCAAGCCGGGAGACGAGTGATCTATGACTAGGAGGTCGTCCAGGTATGCTAGGATCGTGACCCCTTGGATCCTTAGCTTGGCTAGGATTGGAGCTAGGACCTTCGTGAACACCCGGGGGGCCGTAGCCAACCCGAAGGGAAGCGCCACGAATTGGAAATGACGCGAAGCCACCATGAAGCGTAGATATCTTTGATGTGGCTGATAAATTGGAACATGAAGGTAGGCATCCTTTATGTCTATGGACGCCATGAAGTCGTCCTTTTGGAGTGTGGCAGCTGCTGACCGCACGGATTCCATCCGAAATGAGCGGACTTTTAGGTATGCGTTTACCATCTTTAGGTCCAAAATTGGCCTGACCTCTCCATTGGACTTTGGGATGATGAATAGGTTGGAGTAGAAACCCAGCCCCTGTTCCAGGACTGGTACCTCTACTATTACTTCCTGGGAAAGTAGATGATTTAATGCCGACATTAATGCGGCTCCCTTCTCCGGATCGTTTGGAATCCTCGACGCCTGGAAATGAGGAGGAGGAAACTTTAGGAAATCTAATTTGTAGCCCGTGGCCACGGAAGACCGTACCCACTCGTCGGGAATGCTGGCTTCCCAGACCTCTGAAAAGAGTCGCAGCCTTCCCCCCACCTTCGTGGGTGGGGGCGCCCCTTCATAAGGTCGGCTTGGGGGCTGGTTTTGCTGGTTTGCGAAACCACTGCTTTCTGCCTCTAGCAGCCTGTCCTTGTGACTTGCTGTTGAAGCCGAAGTTTGCTTTCGCAGGAGGCCGTCGATACTGTTTGGCATTAGAGGGCCCCTGCCCAGGGGAGTACTGTCGTTTAAACGCAGGCCCCTGAAACTTCTTCTTAGTTGGCAAGAGAGTACTTTTGCCGTTTGAAATGGTCTGAATGTATTTATCTAGGTCTTCTCCGAAGAGTCGTCCTCCATGGAAGGGGAACCCTACCAGGAGCTTCTTGCATGGGGGCTCGGCCTCCCAGCTTTTTAACCATAAGAGTCTTCTCATATGGATAAGGGATAACGATAAACGTGACGCTTGCTGGATAGAATCCTTAATTGCGTCTACCGTAAAACATATGGCCTTAGGGACATCCGAAAATTCTTCTGCCTGCTGGGCAGGAATAAGTTTAAGCATCTGCTTAACTTGATCCGATAATGCTTGAGCAACCCCAATCGCAGCCACAGCTGGCTGTACTACTGCCCCTGCAGTAGTGAAGGAGTTCTTAAGTAGTGCTTCCAAGCGTTTATCAACTGGATCCTTGAATACCTGTATGTTTTCTACAGGGCATGTTAATGATTTGTTAATACATGAGATGGCTGCGTCCACTGCAGGAGTAGCCCATTTCTTGGAAAATTTATCTTCCATAGGATATAGGGCAGAGAATCTTTTAGGTGGTAAGAAGATTTTATCTGGCTTGTTCCAATCTTGGAACAAAACTCCCTCTAGTAGAGGGTGGATCGGAAACACTGCATTGCTTTGAGGCGCCCTCAGTGAGCCCAAAGCTGAAACCGTCGATACCTGGAGATCTGGTACTGGCAAGTTGAATGCATTATGGACCAAGTCCGTTAAGGCTTGAATCCACCAGCTCTCCCCTTGGGAGACTGCTCCAGACTCCTCTGTATCCGGATCTTCGATCCCTGAACCTACTTGGTCCTTGTCCAAGAGGTCGTCCAATTCCCCTGAGGAAAGGACCTCCTCTTCTGAGGGTCCGCGCTCGGGCGACGGAGATCTAATCCGTTTACTGCCCCGCATAGCTGTGGCTATCATTTTTCCCATTCTTTTCTCCATCTCCTTTAAAGAGGTGAGTAATACCTCGTCCGTGACTATCTTAGGGTTGGACTGACCCGCGCCAGCTCCAGCCCCAGATCCCGATGGCCCCAAGGCTCCCTGTGGGGGAAGCAGCGGCATAACTTTGTCCGAGACCTCAGACTCTCTGGGGGAATCCCCACCTCTTGTACCCTCTGACCCGGATGCCATGGTACAATACCGAGGTACACCTGCTAGCTTATTGGTACTTGGAACTATAAATAGTTAATTGCCCAAACACCTGTTTGGGGGATAAAAAATGCTTCCTCTCCCCTAGATGACTTTTTTTTTTTTTTTTTCAATCTTTTTTTTTTTTTTTTTTTTTTGTTTCAAATCCAGGAAAGAAAAAGCATTCTGTCCCCCTGAGTAGTATTGCAAAGAAAAACTATGAGATGGAAAAGAAACAGCCTATTTCTAGGCTTGAAAACAGTCTTCTGAAGACTGCAATATCCTTTCTGGCCACTGTGTGTCCTCGGCGCCCCGTGCTGCCGCTCTGGTCTTTCCTCCCCAGTTCCAATGTATTGAATGAGCTGTTTGGAACGAAAAAGGAAGGGCCGCCCCTTCCTTAAGCCACTGACCCGCCCTTCCCCCCTCAGCTAAACGGCGCGAATTGCGCCTATAACACGTGAACGCGCCCGCCGATAGGGGGGGGGTTGGGGGGAAGGGAGCCTCTCTGCTCCAGCTGGAACCACGAGGAGGTCAGCGTTTTGCCTGCTTGCAGGCTCAGAGGAGGAAGACTGATGGAGCATCGCCTGGAGGCTTGCAGGTAGGCACAGCTCTCTGACACACACATACACTTTATATCACACAGGCCCCACTCAATGCTTTTCCAACACTACAAGGGAGGTCACTTCTTATGGGGAATAATACACATAGAGCCATCCTATCATTAAGATATGTGACTAGTTTGCCAGATGCAGCGCATAACTTTAGGCATGTCCCCTGTGACCCCCCAGAAAAAAACTGCTAAGAACCAAGTTCCGCAAGTTTTCCCCTCACTTACCTGCTCCATGCCGCAGGACTTTGCCAAGCAAGAGGCCCAATCTTCCCCCATCTCCGTGGGGATGTCTAGACCTTCAGGCCCTGGGTTCCTATGAAGGATCCACTGTCCTGGGCCCATATAGCACTCTGGCAACAGAAACATTAGGCACCCAAAGGTTTCTAAGTTCTGGGCCCAGGGTCCAGCTCTCTAAAAAGAAAAGCATTATGGGCTATACCCCAAGGGTTTGGGGTCCGGTTACTGACCACTTTAGCGCTGAGGCCTTTGGACAGAACCGGTTAGCTCACCTAATCCCAAGGATGCGGAGGCAAGCTAAACCATGACCAACACCTAAGACACTGGCGTAAAAACTGAGGTACTCCTCCTATGGGAGGGGGTTATATAGGGAGGGGCATTTCCTGTTTGAGATTGCCAGTGTCCATCACCTGAAGGTACTCCATATAACCCATATAGTAATGAATGCCGCTCTGTGTCCCGTGATGTAACGATAAAGAAAATGTAATTTTTTTTTATAAAAATACAATTTTTTTAAAAAAAAAAGGGCAGACTTGATGGAATACTCTTCTTTCTGCCATCACTTTTCTGTTTCTAATCAAATACCACCAATAAAAAGCTATATTTGGGTGAAAAAACTATATAAATTTTGTTTTTGTACGGTGTTGCAGGACTAGCGCAGTGCTAAATAGCAAAAAATGGCCTGGTCATGAAGGGGGTAAAAATTTTCCGAAGGTCAAGTTTTTTGTGTCACTTTAATCTTTCAGCTGTTTGATTGCAGAGAATAATGGGCCATATTCTCATAGAAGTTACGATGGAGTATCTCAGGATACTCCATCGTATCTCCCTTTTTTGGCCCGTGTATCTATGCAACTGATTCTTAGAATCATTTTCGCATAGATACACTTAAGATCCGCCATCTGTAAGTCACTTACACTGGCGGATCTTAAATGTAATAACGCCGGCCGCCGCTAGATGGCATTTACGTGAAGGACTCATTTGCATATGCAAATGATCCTTCTACGCCGATTCCCGAACGAGTTCGCGTAGCGTAACCGTCGCTAACGTCATTTGCGTAAGCGGAAACTTACTCCTGCTATATGAGGAGTAAGTTTCCGCAAGTCCCACGTAGGCCATGTTACGGATGGCGTCGGGTCCGCGTCGTGTTTTTTCGTCGGGTACGTCGTTTCTGTAAGTCGTTCTTGAATACGACTTTACGTCAATGACGCACACGTCGGCGTCATTGACGTTTTCCGCCGAGAACTGGAGCATGCGCACTGGGCTTTTTGAAGCCCGGCGCATGCGCAGTTCATTAGAATCGGGGGCGCGCTTAATTTGAATACAAGCCGCCCCCTTGGAGATCCGCCAGGCTACGCCGGGGCATTTACACTCCGCCGTCCCAACTTACGGAGCAAGAGTTTGGGGAATACAACACTTGCTCCTGTAAGTTGGGACAGCGGAGTGTAAGTGCCTTAAGCGCAGCCCGCGGATTTTTAGAGAGAATATGGGCCATTGGGCTTATATTGTTCAATGCTACATATATTCTGGCCATAACAATTAAATCTTGTAACTTTCTGACCTGTTAAGTATTGCCCAGGAACATGCTCTGCTCTCTGCACAGTTAACATTCTTGGAATCACATTTAGCTTGACCAAAAAAATCGGCCAGAAACATGGTAGAGACACGGACCCTGTTATTTTGGGGATTTTAAAATCATAATTGAAAGAGTAAGACATGACCTGGCACAGATTGTGTGGTAGGCAGCTCAAAAACAGTGAATAGATTTATATGGGCAGTAATAAAACTGGCTCAGATAACGAGAGGAAATAAAAGGAAGCAGAAATAACCTCAACCCACCATCTGCTCCATAAATTATAAGCCCTAAATTCTTCATTGTACATAGGTCTTTTCCATCTGGTATATTTACGAATTATTTTTGTGGGAAGCAAGTGGACAAAATAGTTGTTGGTCTTACATTGTTATGATTGGGAAGAATCTGGCTTTTAGGAGAGGGTGGACAGTTGGAAGAGGCTCTAAATGATAAAAGAAGGAACATGTGCTGCAAAAGCCAAATACTAATATCCCTTAAAAACAAAAAAAAAACCCACCTTAGCGAACCTGCTCCTACATAATTCCATCAAAAAACATATTTCTCATTGCAGGTCATGTCCACTTACCTTACATAAGGTGTTTACTCTCACCCAAAGGTCTACTTATTCTTTGACAGCCAGAATGACAAAGGGGGGCACTAATTGGGGCCCACCTGCGTAAGACTATGGCCAACACACCTGTAATAATTATAGTTAGCTAGGCTTTATATAAGGTGTCGGTCTTTCTAAATTTATGTTGCAGTTGTGGAAGGTCCAATGGAATCACAGGGAAGACGCTGGAAGCCCGGGTCAGCCCAAAAAGAGCAGCTGCAGTGGGCCTTATTCACTCTGGCAGGACTAAATACTCCCGTCCCTCCCTCCCTCCTCTAGTCGTGTGTACCTTTTATGTGGTTGGGTCACCCCGGATTCCGGGGGGGGTGGGGGGGGGTGGGACTGTTTGGTTCAATTAAAATGGTTGTCTACTGGCTGCCCGAGTTCTGATAACTGGGCAGTATTTTGGTTAAATTTTGATAAAGTGATACGTTTATTTAGTATAAGTTGTTTAATATGATTGAAACCAATAAAGGTACCGCGGCCAATATATTTGCCAAAAATAAGGTGTTTGTGTTTATTTATTAAAGTGTAAGTAAACCCTTAAATCGTTTTCAGCCAAGGAAGTTGCCATCTTTGCCTCTGTTTAATCTACAACTGCCATGATGCTGCACATGTGATCAGTTACGACACCAGTCATTGGATGCTTTGACAGTTTGGTTGACAACCAATGGGAGTGTTACATTTCCGGCACGTGCCGGAAATGAAACTGCTTTATGGATGGGTTTACTTCCGCTTTAAGTTAATGGGTGTATTTAAGGGTGGGTGGGTGTGTGGCCTAAGGTCTCATGCATGTAGTCACAATTGGCACTACCATCTTGGATGCAACAGCAACTCACCTAGTAGAATTAGAGTAGTCACTCTAGAGCAGGGGTGCTCAACCCGTGGCTTGTGGAGCCCTTTGATGAGGCCTGCCATCTCAAACAAGGAAAGTGCATGCCAATGGGATAGCAGATAGGCAAGCCCAGATTGTAATCGACGTAGCAGCAGGGGATAGACATGTGAACTGCCGGAAAATGTGTTAGTTTTCATTTCATTTGGTTTTTGGGGGAGTTTTTTTGGGTCATTCGTTATGATCGAAATTTGTAAATTTGAAAATCCGAAGTTTGTAAATTCGAAATAATAACGAACTGATAACAACTAACTATTAAATTATAGGTATTGAAATTTCCTTTCAAATTTGGCTGTTAGTGAACGTAACAAATTCAAATTTATCTAAAATAACGAATGTTGCATCTAAACAAATGGAACATAACAAATAAATAATAATAATAATAAAAAGATTATTATTATTTATTATTATTAATAATTCATTATGTTCCATTTGTTTAGATAGGGCATTCGGTATTTTGGAAAATGTGTATCTTTGGATAAATTGTATTCGTTACGTTCAATAACAGCAAAATCTGAAAGGAAATTCCAATATCTATGATTTAATAGATAGTAATAGTTAAGTTATTATTAGTTAGTTATTATTTCAGATTTTGGAATTTTCGGATTTTCATTCTTTTGGATTTCCGTTTATTTTCAGGTTTTTCGAATTTCGTAAATTGTAAATCCAGAAATTTGAAAATTAGTCAATTTTCGAATATTAAAATTTTCAGAAAATTTGTTAAACGGGTTTTCGTTAATTCGGATATTCGCAAATTTACGAATCTGTCGAAATTAGTTCTAAAAACGAATTTGGAATGAAACAAATTGCACGTGTCTAGCAGAGGAAGCAGGAGGCTGCAGAGAGAGCAAGGAGCTGTATAAGCCGATGCTTCCTCTGTAGCACCGGCTTCTATCCCAAGCAGAGTGATACCAAGTGCACTTTGCTTGGGACCTTTCTAACAGCCTAGAGAGCGATGCCAGCAGAAGCTGGAAGAGGAAAAGGTCAGTCTAATAATAATATGTATTCTTCTACATGTTTTTGGCAAATTAAAAAAAAAAAAAAAATCACAATAAATGTATATTGATTGATTTGCACAAAAGTCAATTTATGGGATATAACGTATACTGGAATTTTATTTATTTTTTCTTACCAGTAATGGCGGCAATCAGCGACTTATAGCAGGACTGTGATATTGCGGCGGACATTAACTTAAACTTTTTGGGAACCAGTGCTAAAAATATGTCGCTGTACTAATGACACTGGTTGGGAAGGGGTTAAACATCTAGCGCAATCAAAGAGTTAAATGTGTGTCTAGTCAGTTTTTTGGTGTACTGTGGGAGGTGTTTTTACTATTGGAAGTAATCGTAATTTTATTCCCTGCTTTATGGGGAAAGAAAATCTACTACTTCCCCGCTGACAGGACAGGAAGAGCCCGGTCCTGTGTAAATTAATGATGATCGAGGGGTGCTGGTGCTAATCCATTGGCCAGCACCCGGTGATCGACATCTGCTATGTTAAATCATAGCACAGCCGGGTCGCCGGTGCATGTGCGCCCACTAGCTGGATGTGTCAGATCACATACTAGGTATGTGATCTAGTGCAGCCGAGCCGCCTTGTCACTGTATATCTAGGTCAGGGGTGCCCAACCATGTGAAGTGCGAGAGCCACTTAAGCGACTTGGTAACTGGTCGCGGGCCACAATCAGCGGAGTGGGTGGATGGCAGGCCATGTCTGCATTGCATATGCAGAGCAGACATGAACACAGCAGGATCAGATTGGAGATAGGACACAAGTTGGTTTACATCTGCCACTCCTTAGAGGTGAATAGAGGGTCCAATTGGGTCAAGCTGCTTTCACACTGATGTGCTGCAGTTTACCCACACAGCGGGTGCAACACAGTGTACCTTTGTCTTTTCTGCACTTTGCAATAGACTTCTATTCTGGAGGTTTGGTGCACTTTCAGAAATCTCAAACTTGCAGCTAATAACAGAAGTGTATGGCTCAGTGCAGGTAACCCGCAGGTGCACTACTCTACATCTGCGGATTAGTTTGAAAGCAGCCCAGTAACCGATGCAGAACACATATGCCCATATATACACTGTGATTTTAGTAATAAACTGAACTTTAATAACAGTATTCTATTCTATTCCATCCCAGAGCAGGAGGTCGCGGGCCACATCAGAGGGCTCCGCAGGCCACATGTGGCCCCCGGGCCACTGGTTGGGCACCCCTGATCTAGGTTATATGGCCGGCAAGCAGTTTAACACAACATACACTGCACTTTTGCAATGGGCATATTAGCTTTTATAAAAAATGGTTAAAGGGCTGCTTTCACACTGAACTGAAGGTGCAGCACAGTGCATCTGTGGATTTCCTGCAGGTTAGCAGCACTGAGCTATAGACGGCTTTATTATATCCTGTGGTTTGGTGCGCTTACAGAAAGTGATACTACATATTCCCACCGCACACATTCCTGGATGAGCTCTCAAATTTGGGTGCTGCAGCAACAACCAGCTGGATACTGTGAAGTGTAAGTCACAATGAAGATATTTTCCAGCACATCATGGAACTACATGAATAGCATCCAAACGGGTAACTTATTGCATGATGACAACACAAGGAGAGTGCAACGTTTCAGAGTCACGCAGGTAGCTCATTTTGCCTTGGTCTTGCAGGGTTTTTTTTTCTGAGGGTTTACAACCACTTTAAGTGACCCTTGCTCTTCAAAACGTTGAGCACCCCTGCTCTAGAGACAGTCTGCACCAATTCTGTGCATGCACTCAGTTTCAATACTGACCTCAGCGATGTTGAGAATAGTCATGTTAAGCCTCGTACACACGATCAGTCCATCCGATGAGAACGGTCTGAAGGACCGTTCTCATCGGTTAACCGATGAAGCTGACTGATGGTTCGTCGTGCCTACACACCATCAGTTAAAAAAAACTATCGTGTCAGAACGCGGTGACGTAAAACACAATGACGTGCTGAAAAAAACGAAGTTCAATGCTTCCAAGCATGCATCGACTTGATTCTGAGCATGCGCAACTTTTAACCACTTCCCGACCGCCGCATGTATATGTACGTCCACAGAATGGCACGTACAGGCAGATGGGCGTACATGTACTTTCCCTGCCTTTCCACGGTTTGGGGGTCCGATCGGGACCCCCCCCGCTACATGCGGCGGTCGGATTCCCGCGGGGAGCGATCCGGGACGACGGCGCGGCTATTCATTTATAGCCGCTCTGTCGCGATCGCTCCCCGGAGCTGAAGAACGGGGAGAGCTGTATGTAAATACGGCTTCCCCGTGCTTCAATGTGGCGGCTGCATCGATCGAGTCATCCCTTTTATAGGGAGACTCGATCGATGACGTCAGTCCTACAGCCACACCCTCCTACAGTTGTAAACACACACTAGGTGAAGCTGAACTCCTACAGCGCCACCTGTGGTTAACTCCCAAACTGCAACTGTCATTTTCACAATAAACAATGCAATTTAAATGCATTTTTTGCTGTGAAAATGACAATGGTCCCAAAAATGTGTCAAAATTGTCCGAAGTGTCCGCCATAATGTCGCAGTCACAAAAAAAATCGCTGATCGCCGCCATTAGTAGTAAAAATTAATTATTATTAAAAATGCCATAAAACTATCCCATATTTTGTAAACGCTATAAATTTTGGGCAAACCAATCTATAAACGCTTTTTAACCAAAAATAGGTAGAAGAATACGTATCGGCCTAAACTGAGAAAAAAATGTTTTTGGGGATATTTACTATAGCAAAAAGTAAAAAATATTGAATTTTTTTCAAAATTGCCGCCATCCCCTATTTTGTAAACGCTATAAATTTTGCGCAAACCAATCGATAAACGCTTATTGCGATTTTTTTTACCAAAAATAGGTAGAAGAATACGCATCGCCCTAAACTGAGGAGAAAAAATTTTATATATGTTTTTGGGGGATATTTATTATAGCAAAAAGTAAAAAATATAGATTTTTTTTCAAAATTGTCGCTCTATTTTTGTTTATAGCGCAAAAAATAAAAATGGCAGAGGTGATCAAATACCACCTAAAGAAAGCTCTATTTGTGGGGAAAAAAGGACGCCAATTTTGTTTGGGAGCCACGTCGCACGACCGCGCAATTGTCTGTTAAAGCGACGCAGTGCCGAATCACAAAACCTGGCCTGGGCATTTAGCTGCCTAAAGGTCCGGGGCTTAAGTGGTTAACCGATGCTTTTGCATACTAACGATTGGTTTTGACCTATCGGTTAGGCATCAATCGGTTCAATTATAAAGCAAGTTCTCATTTTTTTGACCGAAGGTTAAATAACCTATGGGGCCTACACACGATCGGTTTGGACTGATGAAAACGGTCCTTCAGACCGCTGTCCTCTGCCGATCCTATCCTTTGTACGAGGCCTAACTCTGATAGTCTGATGAACGTAGAAATGTAAATAAAATACACAGCTCTCACTACAAAAAACTGAGTTCACAGTGAGCATTGGTAATGACATTGCCAGAAAAGAATGCCAACATTTTTGCATTTGCTTCCCCAACATTCCGGCTGTCACGTGTGCACCCCAAATGTCAAGTTTAGCAAGAAAAGCCAAAAGGTAATTTTTCAGGGTGGCGTTTAGGAAAAATACACTACTAGATGTTCCCTATAACTTAGCAAATCTTTGCTATCGACTTCAGTTCAGAGTGAATGCAACAAGGCTTTAGTTTAGAAACTCAGAGTCCCTTTATTGCATTAGTTTATCCAGAGCAATAAATTCCAAATGACATCTCAGAACTGAATGTAACAGCAGTGGTTGCTTTGGCCCCTGATGGACTTTAGACTATAATTTGCATACAGTTCTCGGTTTTGGTTTAAAGAGGTTGTAATATCACATAACCCAATTAACTTGTAACCTCTCTGTTTTAACAAGATATAAAGTTCATTGGGTGTTCTTTTAAATGTTAATATTAAATACCTTTTTGCACAGCTATTCTGTGTAGTCACGTGATCTCCCTCTGCTCTCCTTTCTCAATCTAAGAAGAGGAGGGGCCGAGATTCCTCACTGATGTCTACCAGAAGCAGAAGGTCATGTGACCGCAAAGAGGAGCTCTGCAAAAATTTATTTACCGTATTTTCCGGCGTATACGGCGACCTTTTAAGCTTAAAAATATCCCCCAAAAATCGTGGATCGTCTTATACGCCGGGTATTATACCTGTATGCAGAGTTAGTCTGCGTCCGTCCATTGTTCAAAAGCCGTGCCTCCTCCTCGTTCTGTTCCGTAATGGGTGGAAAACTCAGTTTCCCAGCAGAGCCTGTGTTCAGTGTTCCGCCTATTATGGATGACGTCTCGTTCGAGGCCGAGGATGAGACATACGTGATAGGCGGAACACTGAACACAGGCTCTGCTGGGAAACTGAGTGTTCCGCCTATCACGGAACAGGACGAGGAGGCGCGGCTTTTGAACAATGGACACCCGCAGTCTGACTCTGTATGACAAGGGATAAGGTATGGAGAGTGGCAAAGTGAGGCATGTAATGGGCACAGTGAGGTGAGGCATGCAATTGGCACAGTGAGGTGAGGCATGAAATTGGCACAGTGAGGTGAGGCATGAAATTGGCACAGTGAGGTGAGGCATGTAATTGAAAAGAGAGGCAAGGCATGTAATTGGCACAGTGAGGTGAGTCATGTAATTAGCACAGTGAGATGAGGCATGCAATTGGCACTAGTCGGAAGTGGGGTAGTCTTATACGGCGAGTATATCCCAAAACCAACCTTTTAGCTGGAAAATTAGGGGGTCGTCTTATATGCCCAGTCGCCTTATACACCGGCAAATACGGTAGGATTATAATTAAAAAAAAGTGACATACTGTACTGAATGTCTTACTAAAACAGAGAGGATCAACTAATTGATTAATCGACAACTAATCGATTATGAAATTAATCGATTACAATTTTCATAATCAATTAATTGGCCAGTAACAAAATGGGGTTAAAAAAAACTAAAATTAGCCTTTTATAATACAAAAAAGCTACTGTAAATATTACTTTCACTGTCTCACAGTAAGAAAATGAACCCCTTACAATAGCGATTATTTGCTCTTTTTGTACTTATTTTTGTTTTTTTAACCCCATTATGTTACTAAACATCTCAGGCCTGGGTTCACACCTCTGTTTTTTGGTGCTTTTTGCAGAAACGCACTACAGTTCATTTACATGCTTTCCTATGGGACACGTTCACATCCATGATTTTTTTTCGGCTGCTGCGTATTTGGAAAGGGCAAGGACTTTTTAACGCAAAACGGTGCTATTTTTATTTTTTTTGGTTCAATATACTTCAGTGGAGAAGCTGCAGAGAAGCATGTAATGTGTTTTTGCGGCAATTTGTGTTTTGTAATCTGCCCAACAACAAATTGGCCCAAAAAAAAAAAAAAATGTAAAAATTCTAATCGATTATGAAAATAATCGTTAGTTGCAGCCCTAGTTATGTATTACATCAGAATAGAGACAGGAAAAGAGGGGAGGAGATCTGCTCTTACACACAGACTAGGAAATGACAGGCAGGAAGGGGAGGGGGAGGGGGAGAGACTGTAAACACACAGCAGGGTGACAGAGACATGTAAACTGACCACGGTATCATGGATCAGCAGCCATGATTACCATGGTCAGCCCACACAGGGGGGACAGGAACAGGCAGGATCAACCAGGTATTTTAGATAAATGAAAGGGACAAAGTACACTGCAACAGCACTATGCTATGGATCATGCTTTAAAGGAACAGGAGCATTAAAAAATAAAAAATAAAAATAGGGTTACAACCACTTGTAACTCGTGTGATATTATATTATGATCTTAAATCCCCACGCCCAGGTGTGTCCTTAGAATTAGTTTATGTGGCAGGGTTGACAAACACTGAAATTAAAGAAAAGAAGGAAGGACGTAGAAACAAAAATTCAGGTCTAGTGCAGTTTTTAGCGTTTGTTGATGTGGACAATGCACACTTTCAGACTGCATGCTCCACTGCCACAACAGAATTAGACTACTTTCACACTTAGCACTAAAGCGCTGCCCGTTCTTGCGGCACTTTCCACCCATTAGCAGGCAGTTTTTACCCCTCAAAAAAAAAGGGTAAAATCTCCAGCATTGCAGTGCTTTAAAAGCGCTGCCTATTCATTGCAGGGCAGGATGTTTTGGGAGCGCTAAATACAGCGCTCCCAAACTGCCCCCAAAGATGCTGGTTGCAGTACTTTTTGCAACATCCCGCAAGCGCACTGCCCCAGTGTGAATGAATGGGAGGTGGTTTTTAGGTGCTTTGCAAAGCCTATTTCTAGCGCTAAAAGCACCTGAAAAACCACCCTAGTGTGAAAGTAGCCTAATGGCAATGTCAAGAGCACTAGTCAAGAAAGTTATTAAAGCGGATCTCCGCCGAAAAATAAAATATTAAAAGCCAGCAGCTACAAATACTGCAGCTGCTGACTTTTAATATTAGGACACTTACCTGTCCTGGAGTCCAGCGCCGCTGGCAGCAGCGGACGAGCGATCGCTCTTCACTCTGCTGCCCCCACCGCCATCCTCAGTGAGGGAACCAGGAAGTGAAGCATGGTGGCTTCACTGCCCGGTTCCCTACGGCGCATGCGCGAGTCGCGCTGCACCATGCACACTGGTCCCCGCTGTGTTCTGGGAGCCATGTGTTTCCCAGAACATAACGGGGGGTTCTGACGTCCTGCCCGCAGACTGTGTGGCCGAAAATGGGGGCAAATATCTGTCTTTAGACAGGTATCTGCACCCCCTCCCCTCCCCTCTGAAAGGTGTCAAATGTGACACCGGAGGGGGGGGTTCCGATCAGCAGAAGTTCCACTTTAGGGTGGAGCTCCGCTTTAACTGCTTGCCGACCAGCCGCCGTCATTCTACGGCGGCAGGTCGGCTCTCCTGGGCGAGATCCCGTACATTGACGTCGGCTCTTTTTGCGGCCACTAGGGGCACGTGCGCGCCCCCGCTCGTCCGTGAACCCCGTGCGGGTGCCCGGCGGGTGCACGGCGGGCACCCGCAATTGCTCGTTACAGAGCGGGGACCGGGGGCTGTGTGTGTAAACACACAGCTCTCGGTCCTGTCAGCGGGGGAAATGCTGATCTTCTGCTCATACAATGTATAAACAGAGGATCAGTGTTTCCCCTAGTGAGGCCACCCCCCCCCCACAGTAAGAACACACCCAGGGAACATACTTAACCCCTTCACTGCCAGTGGCATTTTTATAGTAATCCAATGCATTTTTATAGCACTGATCGCTATAAAAATGCCAATGGTCCCAAAAATGTGTCAAAAGTGTCCGAAGTGTCCGCCATAATGTCGCAGTACCGAAAAAAAAATCGCTGATCGCCGCCATTACTAGTAAAAAAAAATATTAATAAAAATGCCATAAAAATACCCCCTATTTTGTAAACGCTATAACTTTTGCGCAAACCAATCAATTAACGCTTATTGCGATTTTTTTTACGAAAAATATATAGAAGAATACTTATCGTCCTAAACTGAGGAAAAAAAAAATGTTTTATATATTTTTGGGGGATATTTATTATGGCAAAAAGTAAAAAATATTCATTTTTTTCAAAATTGTCGCTATATTTTTGTTTATAGCGCAAAAAATAAAAACCGCGGAGGTGATCAAATACCACCAAAAGAAAGCTCTATTTGTGAGAAAAAAAGGACGCCAATTTTGTTTGGGAGCCACGTCGCACGACCGCGCAATTGTCAGTTAAAGCGACGCAGTCCCGAATCGCAAAAAGTGCTCTGGTCTTTGGGCAGCAATATGGTCCGGGGGTTAAGTGGTTAATTTAGATTTCTATAGTGTGTTTCTCCCTGGGAAATCAAATTGCTTAATCTGCTGTTGGGGCGGCCATCTTGGGTGCGCCCAGTAGAATATTATACTAGGGCCAATTTTAGACAAGAACCAACTAACCAACCAGCATGTCTTTGAAATGTGAGAGGAAACTGGAGTAAACCCACGCATGCAGAGGGAGAACATGCAGACCGAGACTCAGGCCCCATACACACCATAGAATCTATCCGCAGATAAATCCCATCAAATGGGTTTCTGCGGATAGATTCTATGGTGTGTACACTCCGTCGGATATTTATCCGCGGATAAATCTCCCCTGGGATGGATTTCCAGCAGATGGATATTTGCTGACATGCTCAACAAATCCATCTGCTGAAGTCCATCCCAAAGGATGGATCCGCTCGTCTGTACAGACTCACCGGATCCATCCGTCCAAAGGGATTCCCCGCACGCGTCGTAATGATTTGACGCATGCGTGGAATTCCTTATATGACAGCGTCGCGCCCGTCGCCGCGTCATAATAGCGGCGACGGCGCGACACGTCATCGCCAGAGGATTTCAGCGCGGATTTCAATGCGATGGTGTGTACACGCCATCGCATAGAAATCTTCTGAAATCCTCGAGAGGATTTATCCGCGGATACGGTCCGCTGGACCGTATCTGCGGATAAATCCTCTCGTGTGTATGGGGCCTCAAACTGAGGACCTGGAGCTGCAAGTCAAAAGTGCTATCTGCTAAGGCACTGTGCTGCTCATCATAACCTGCTAATTTGACAATGAAGGAGCAGCAGAACACAGATGAGGTCACCCCCCTGATCAGGAGTTTATGGGGCTGACCCAGTTGTCCCCTGGGTTAGTGCTGGTGTCTAGGGGATTACAGTAGGCAATTTCAGGACAGATTCAAGACCTTTAACTGGTTACATTTCAATATTTTTAAGGAATACATAACTATTAATAGAAGTTTTTTTAACCACTTGCCTACAGGGCACTTTCACCCCCTTCCTGCCCAGGCCATTTTTCAGCTTTCACACTTTGAATGACAATTACGCGGTCATGCAACGCTGCACCCAAATCAAAAGTTTATAATTTTTTCCCCACAAATAGAGCTTTCTTTTGGTGGTATTTGATCACCTCTGCAGTTTTTATTTATTGCGCTATAAACAAAAGAAGAGGGACAAGTTTGAAAAACAAAACACAATATTTTTTACTTTTTGCTATAATAAAATATCCAATTTTTTTTATTAAATCACATTTTTTTCCTCAGTTTTGGGCGATACGTACTCTTCTATATATTGTTGTTAAAAAAAAAAAAAAAAATTGCAATACGCGCATATTGATTGGTTTGCGCAAAAGTTATAGCGGCTACAAAATAGGGGATAGATTTGTAGCATTTTTATTATTTATTTATTTTTTACTAGTAATAGCGGCGATCTGTGATTTTTATCATGACTTCGATATTGCGGCGGACACATCGGACACTTTTGACACATTTTTGGGACCATTCACATTTATACAGCGATCCGTGCTATAAAAAATGCATCGATTGCTGTATAAATATGAATGGCAGGGAAGGGGTTAACACTAGGGGGCGATCAAGGGGTTAATGCGTTCCCTAGGGAGTGATTCTTACTGTGGGGGGATGGGAACTGACTAGGGGAGGTGACCGATCGATCGGTCTCCTCTCCCTGACAGGATGTGGATCTGTGTGTTTACACACACAGATCCATGGTGCTGCTCAGTTACTGGGCAATCGGGGGTGCCCGGCGGACATCGCAGCCGCCGGGCACGCGCATCGGGTTCCCAGTGACGTGTGTGCGCCCCCTAGTGGCTCAGGAAGGCTAGGACGTCATATGACGTCCTCCCAGAACGAGAGAGGGCTAGATTCAGAGAGAAACCAGATACGCTTAAATTAGGCTAAGATACGAGTGGCGTAAGTCTCTTACGCCGTCGTATCTTAGTTGCATATTTACGCTGGCCGCTAGGTGGCGCTTCCGTAGTTTTCGGCGTAGAATATGCAAATGACCTAGATACGCCGATTCACAAATGTACATACGCCCGGCGCTATTTTTTTTACGTCGTTTACGTTAGGCTTTTTCGGCGTAAGGTTGCTCCTGCTCTTATGAGGTGTACGCAATGTTAAGTATGGACGTCGTTCCCGCTTCGAATTTTGAATTGTTTACGTTGTTTGCGTAAGTCGTTCGCGAATAGGGCTGGACGTAATTTACGTTCACGTCGAAAGCAATGACGTCCTTGTGGTGTACTTTGGAGCAATGCACACTGGGAAATTCCACGGACGGCGCATGCGCCGTTCGGGAAAAACGTCAATCACATCGGGTCACCAATATTTAACATAAAACACGCCCCCTCATCCTCATTTGAATTACGCGCGCTTACGCCGGCCCCATTTACGCTACGCCGCCGTAACTTAGGAGGCAAGTGCTTTGTGAATACAGCACTTGCCTCACTGACTTATGGTGGCGTAGCGTAAATACGATACGCTGCACCACCGTAAAAATGCGCGGATGTACCTGAATCCAGCCCTATGTCTTTGTCCCGCGGTCATATAACGGAGGGCGGTAGACAAGTGGTTAATATGTGCATGAAAGTCAGCTTTAATAAATGAAGCTGTTTAGCTACATACTTTTTTTTAGTCCAGAAAATGCCCTTGGAGTCCACAGGAGAAGACACAGCGACTCATTTTCTGCCAATGCAAATAAAACAAAATTCTACTGCTAAAAAATTGAATGTTTGACAGGCTCACTACTGCCGCTTGTCTAAGAAAAAGGTATACTTTATGAAAAAAAAAAATGGAAGGTATTTTACAGATTCACAATGACATGAGGAATACTTTCAGAGAGATAGGCGTGGATGGTTTCCTAGCATTGAGCACAAGGAAGGCCAAACAATCGGGAATCATATTCTGGATTTTAATAACAGCCCCTCATACAGTTTAATTTCATTGTCTGCAATTAGAGCTTTGTGCAGACATTGTGCCAAGTTTACTTGATGAGTGGTGTTGAATCTTTTGATTTCCTTTGTAAAACATGCTTTACATCACAATAATAAAAAAGAAGCACGGCATCCATAATTCTGGCACTGGTATCCGTGAAAAGAAAACATTTAATACTTACCCGTTCGCTGACCTCGTCCACCAAAATCTGCTGCATGGATGATGATCATCTGATCGTAGGAAGGAGGTGTATTTGCATTAGATTTAAGAGGATTTAGTATTTATATATATATATATATATACATAATAGGGAAGGTGAGAATACTTCCCCTGAGGACTTGGTTTTTTTTTTTTTCCCTCCCTCCCCCCCATGATCTCTTCTCAAATTGGAGAGAGAGGAATGGGAGGCCCGTTAGTCAGGTAGCGGTCACTTAGAAAAATAAATTAGAATATAATTTAATAAATAGTGTGCTTGGGAGCCCTTGATTAAGGGGATGTTTGAACCACAATTAGAAATTATTTTTTTTTTTTTCCCATGATCTCTTCTCAAATTGGAGAGAGAGGAGGGGGAGGCTCCTCTGGTAGGTAGCCATCACATAGAAATACAAATTAGAATTTAAATAATGTAGTGCACTGGGGTACCCCTGATTAGGGGGATGCGTTAATCACAGTTAGAAATGGGGATTTTTTTCTCTCCTCCCCCCCTACCCTCCATGCCTCTACATACCATATTAGTACCTGTATCAGGAACCATTCCGTATCGATCTATACATATAATAGAGAGGCTTTTTCCCCTCTTTCTAGGTGAATGGGGGAGAATGACATGTAAGGGCCACCATAGAATAACTTAAATAAGGGATTATAAGGAGACCATGTATGTGTTGTTATATGTATGTCAAAATATAAATGTAATAATGTGAATGTGAATGTTAAGTTTTTGTCAAAAATATTTAATAAAAAATTTTATTGGAAAGAGATGAATACAGTAAAAAAAAAAAAAAAAAAAAAAAAGATGATGATCATCTGCAGTCGGCACTTCTGGGTGTGTCAAATGCTTGGTCCTTGCCAGTAGTGTATTTAGGTTTTGTGCTGCCCTAGACCTGATTAAACTTGTGCACACCTAATTTAAATACACCCACCCCTTCCTGTCAAGGCCACACCCCTATTTTCCAGTGGGGACACTAGTTCTTAGGGCCTGGTGGGGGGGGGGGGGCAATGGATTTCCTTAATTTGCATAGTTTTACTCTCACTTCCTGTTTGGCTATGGGGCAGGAAGTGAAGGGAAATATCTGCAATGGGACTGGGATGGTAAAAAATAAACTGACAGGGGCTATAACCCTCCCTTACTCTATTCAAAATGAT
Source organism: Rana temporaria (assembly GCF_905171775.1). NCBI lineage: Eukaryota > Metazoa > Chordata > Amphibia > Anura > Ranidae > Rana > Rana temporaria. Next base: position 401,171,912 of record NC_053492.1, on the reverse strand, counting down.
AAAGAAAGTGTTGCCTACTTTAAAGTGGAGGTTCACCCGGAAATGTTAATTTTTAACATTAGATTGAGGCTCATTTTATCAAGGGGAATCGGGTAGTTTTTTTAAAATTGAGCAGTAATTACCGTTTTAGAGAGCGATCTTCTCCGCCGCTTCCGGGTATGGGCTGCGGGACTGGGCGTTCCTATTTGATTGATAGTCTTCCGACAGGCTTCCGACGGTTGCATCTATCGCGTCACGATTTACCGAAAGTAGCCGAACGTCGGTGCGCAGGCGCCATATAGAGCCGCACTGACGTTCGGCTTCTTGTGACACGCTGTATGCGACCGTCGGAAGCCTGTCGATCAAATAGGAATGCCCAGTCCCGAAGACCATACCCGGAAGCGGCGGAGAAGATCGCTCTCTAAAACGGTAAGTACTGCTTCGTTTTTAAAAAAACTACCCGATTCCCTTTGACAAAATGAGCATCAATCTAATGTTAAATTTTTTTTTTCGGGTGAGCACAAATTTCTGAAATTTTTATGGAGAGGACTAAGAAGATATAACCATAAGTTTTATGCTGCACAGTGAGGAAGGTTTGTGGTCCAGGATGATAGGACAGTCCAAATTAGAAGCAGCTTGTGTTACACTAACAGTGTAGCACAAGCCGGCGGGGACTCTTTCCATGCTGCCCCCCTGCAAAGTGCTGCCCTAGGCCTGGGCCTTGTTGGCCTAGGCCAAGATACAGTGTTGGTCCCTGTTATGCGATTTGTTTCCTTCCTCTGGCTGCGTACTGCAGTGACACAGAGGCCTGCATAGGAAACCAGATAGTACAGCAGGGGACACAAACATCTGGAACTTCCGCAGTGTCAAATTCTGAACATTCTTCAACAAGCTTTATTATTCTGGCATTGGTGGCATCAACAGTCAGATAGGCAAGTATGAAACATCTTCTTCGCTAGGGTGCCTGTATTATGCATGTCAGAGAATTATAGGTTTTTGTATGCTTGTGTATGCTTTGTTTTTTTTTTAAGTTTCTTCCAGTCCACATTACATTGTACATCTGAACTTAAAGGGTTACTAAACCCAGGACCCTGCATTCACTATATCTGGTCTCCCACAGTACACAGAACACGGAAATGCAATTACCGTATTTATCGGCGTATAACACGCACCCAAAGTTTAGGAGGAAAGTTTAAGGAAAAAAATGTTTAGGAGGGAAGTTTAAGGAAACAAAAACTTACATTTTAAAAGCCCCTTATCAGTGTCCATCTGCAGCCTTGCACAGCATCCACCTGCAGCCTTGCACAGCATCCATCTGCAGCCTTGCACAGCATCCATCTGCAGCCTTGCACAGCATCCATCTGCAGCCTTGCACAGCATCCATCTGCAGCCTTGCACAGCATCCATCTGCAGCCTTGCACAGCATCCATCTGCAGCCTTGCACAGCATCCATCTGCAGCCTTGCACAGCATCCACCTGCAGCCTTGCACAGCATCCACCTGCAGCCTTGCACAGCATCCATCTGCAGCCTTGCACAGCATCCATCTGCAGCCTTGCCGAGCATCCATCTGCAGCCTTGCCGAGCATCCATCTGCAGCCTTATAAGTGTCCATCTGCACCTTGCCCAAAATTGTAGCATGATGTCTTTTAAAATTTAGCGCCGCCGAGATACACAGTCGGTTGTCCTGTGTATTCGGCTCGTCTCGCAGTCCTGCCCAGTCCCGCCCTCTGGCCCGGCTCCTATGATGGACACAACACCGGTCCAATGGCGGGACGTAAAGCAGTGTCATCTTAAGAGCATTATAGGCCCCCGGGCAATACAGTGCACTGGGGCCCTGTCTACACAATCACGCACGAGAATTTACTGACAAAAATCATACAATTTACTGGCAGAACCACATGTTTTACTGCCACTGCAAAAAAAGTACCTACAATTACAGTTTTCAGTGCCGAACAATGCAAATGTCAGTATTTAAACTATAAACATATAGCTAGTGCTATTAGCAATGTGTTTAAGTTATACAAAAGTAAAAAAAAAAAAAATGTCTTCATTGACATGAAGGTCAGGTTACTATAACCCAGCCAGCACAGAGTTTCCTCTTACATCAGAGTCTGCAGGATTCCCCCTTACAGTAAAAGGGAACTCTTATGTAAAGGGGAATGCTGCAGATCATGATCTAAGGTGGGAACTCTGATGTGGAGGGGGGCTCTGGTGACCAGAGACCACCTAATATCAGAGTCCACTGCTTTCTCTTTCCCACTTACATCAGGGTCTGCGGACTGTGTTCCCCCTTGCATTGTAAGGGGGAATCCTGCAGACTCTGATGTAAAGGGGAACTCTGATGTGGGGGCACTCTGGTGACCAGAGACCACCTTCCGTAGAGTAAATACACTAAGGTAAGGGGGGTCACTAATATAGGAGGGGGAAACTTTATATCAGTGCCCCCTTACATTTTTGCATTCACTCCCCCCTTACATCAGCAACCCCCCCCCCCCCGCACTCGTGGAGGACCGGATCTTCTCTGTGATTTCCGCAAACTGGGCATGGGCAGTTCTAACCCGTCACTCTCCACAATTTCTTTACTGGGGTTGCTGGGCAGCCGGTGGGGCCCCCCAGGCAAGCGGGGCCCCCGGGCAACTGCCCAGCGTGCCCAATGGAAAAGATGGCCCTGACGTAAAGGCTAGAGCCGAGCCTAGCCGAGTACACAGTACACTCGGCTCAGCTCGGTCTATGTTGGCGGCGCTCTTCTTGCCCTCAGTGACAGCGGGGATCGGCGTATAACACGCACCCACGATTTCCCCCTGATTTTAAGGGGGAAAAAGTGTGTGTTATATGCAGATAAATATGGTATTTTAGTAAATAAACTGCTACATACCTTTTCTTATCAGCAGTGTATAGCAGTGCTGCCAACCCCCCCAAGTGAAATTTACTGGCAGGACGCCAAAATTTAAAAATGACACCAATTTTTTTTTACTAGTAAAAACAATTTTTTTTACTGACACTGCAAAAAAGTACATAAAATTACTTTTTAGTGGTAAACAGTGCAAATATTAATATTTAAGCTATAAACATGTAGCTAGTGCTATTAGCAATGTGTTTAAGCTAAACAAAAGTTGAAAACCTTATTTCTCCATTTATATGAAGGTCAGGTTAATATAACTCAGCCAACAGTTCCCCCCTACATCAGAGTGTGCACGATTCCCCCTTACAGTGCAAGGAAAAGACACCAAAAATGCTGGCGGCTGCCATGGATGATGTAACCCCTGTACACATTTGCAAGAGTTGAAACAGAAGCGTCTCAATGGAAATAGATAAGTCAGGGTTTGACAAACCCCGGGCGCAAGGTCGCAATTGCAACTAGAATTAGCGACCTGGTGCGGCACAGCTGGGGTATCCTGTGTCTCGGTGTGCCACCCGCCGCGCGATCGCGCCCTTCTACAGGCCTATGCTTCCTTCTGTGATCTGGCGTCATCTTGTGGTGGCAGTTGGTATGACAAGAAGAAAACCAGCAATGCTAATGGAGCTTCCTGCCTGTTTTACTGCCCGCCCATCTCCTTCCCAAAGTGGAGAAGAGAAGGAAGTGTTTGCAGCCGTCATCTGGCGCCTTTTGCCTAATGGTGAGTGTGGGGTGGCTTCATATAGCCTTTTTTTTTTTTGGAATAGCTTTTATTTTTATTTTATTTTTTTAAGTAATTTTTTAAGTAATTAAGTAATAATTTTCTAGCAAAAAATTTTTACTTAGAACCCTCAAACATTATATATTTATTTTCTAACACCCTAAAGAATAAAATGGCAGTCATTGTAATACTGTAAGTTGCAGAATATTTGTGCAGCGGTCTTACAAGCGCACTTTTTTTTAAAAAAAATACACTTTTTTTATTATAAAATAAGACAACTGTAACGTTCACCCAATTTTTTTTTACATTGTGAAGGATGTTACGTCTACAGGTTGCATGTTTTGAGTTACAGAGGAGGTCTAGGGCTAGAATTATTGCTCTCACTCTACCAATTGCGGCAATACCTCACATGTGTGGTTTGAACACCGCTTTCATATGCGGGCGCTACTCACGTATGCGTTTGCTTCTGCACGTGAGCTCGACGGGATGGGGCGCGTTCCTGGCTCCTAACTTTTTTATCTGGCTCCTAGATTCCAAGCAAATTTGTCAAGCCCTAAGATAAGTGACGTGGGAACCAGAAGACATTACCCCTAGATGGTACCGATCACTCACTGTGTTCATTCAGAAAAGGAAGGGGACTTTAAAGGAATTATTTACTGACCCTTACCCCATTGTCTATCCTGAAACATCCCCCTGTGTGCCTGCAGCAGCAGCCAGCAGGAGAGGAGAGGCGGGAAGGACATGAGGGGGCCTGCACAGCGGGGGGGCCCAGACACAGCCGACACACCCTGTGCGCAAGCTTATGTTGGAAAGCCAGAGGCTGTCTGAAACCCGGACACATGATTCAAAACCCGGGCTGTATAGGCGAAGCCAAGATGGGTGGCAACCCTAGTAACAACTTGATCTTCTGTTAGGTAAATCATGTGCACTTTCCTCTCCAACATGGACTGGTTGCTACAGTATATGGTTAATGATAGATTTGGGACCTTAGACCTGCAAATTATACACACATACCCAATGCAGCAATGAAAATTTCACATATCAGGTCTTTACAGATTAGCCATATATTATTATTTTTTTGATCAAGATCATAACTTCTTTAAAGTCAAGCAAAGCATTAAAAAGCAATTACTATTCACAGCAGGCGACTGCATAATATGAAAATAATAGATGGTAAATGAAGCAAGCAGCCATTAATTGAAAAATGTAAGATACAGCTCATACAACATGTTAGCCTATATAAAATTCCGCTAGTGTAAATCATATACGCATGTTGCAAATAAATGTCTTTGTTAACTAAAATAATAAGATTAATTAACATGTTTTCCTAATGCAGCTGATGGATCCCAATCAAATATGTAATACTATGAGCAACAGCTCAGTAATTCTAGTACATATTTCAAGAATGAGACATTAGAAACTCCAGCTGTCCTAGCTAAAAACACGACATGCAATTGAAGTGGCGACTTAGCTAGCAAACACAGATATGCTTTCAAAAGCTTTATTTGAAAAATACACATTAACCACTTAACCCCCGGACCATATTGCTGGTCAAAGACCAGAGCACGTTTTGCGATTCGGCACTGCATCGTTTTAACTGACAATTGCGCGGTGGTGCGACGTGGCTCCCAAACAAAATTGGCGTCCTTTTTTTCCCCACAAATAGAGCTTTCTTTTGGTGGTATTTGATCACCTCTGCGGTTTTTAGTTTTTGCGCTATAAACAAAAATAGAGCGACAATTTTGAAAAAATATTTTTTTTTACTTTTTGCTATAATACATATCCCCAAAAAATATATAAAAATATATAAAAAAAACTATTTTTTTCCTCAGTTTAGGCCGATACGTATTCTTCTACATATTTTTCGTAAAAAATCGCAATAAGCGTTTATTGATTGGTTTGCGCAAAAGTTATAGCGTTTACAAAATAGGGGGTATTTTTATGCCATTTTTATTAATAATTTTTTTTTACTAGTAATGGCAGCGATCAGCGATTTTTTTCGGTACTGCAACATTATGGCGGACACTTCGGACACATTTTTGGGACCATTGTCATTTTTATAGCGATCAGTGCTATACAAATGCATTGGATTACTATAAAAATGCCACTGGCAGTGAAGGGGTTAACACCAGGGGGCGGGGAAGGGGTTAAGTATGTTCCCTGGGTGTGTTCTAACTGTAGGGGGGGTGGCCTCACTAGGGGAAATGACTGATCTTCTGTTCATACATTGTATGAACAGAAGATCAGCATTTCCCTCCCTGACAGCACCGGGAGCTGTGTGTTTACACACACAGCTCCCGGTCCCCGCTCTGTAATGAGCGATCGCGTGAGCCCGGCGGCAATCGTGCCCGCCGGGCAAACGCACGGGAGTCGGGGGCGAACGGGGGGGGTTTGCACGCGCGCCTCCGGTGGCGCGTACGCGCCCCTAGTGGCCTGCGAGAGAGCCAACGTAGAGCTACGGGCTCTCACGCAGGGGAGCCAATCTGCCGCTGTAAAATGTTGGCGGCAGGTCGGCAAGTAGTTAAAATGACGTATCATTTAAAGTCACTGGACTATTTGATGAACAGCCAGTATATCTTAAGGCCCATACACACGATCTGACTTTTAGACAACAACGGTCCGACAGACGTGTTTTATCGGACAATCCGACCAGGTGGGATCTCCATCAGACAATTGTTTTTGGGTTTTTCAACAAACAAATGTTCGCTGTGCATGCTCTTAAACTTTCGGGCAACAAATGTCCGATGGAGGATAATCAGATCGTGTGTACTAAACTACAAAGTACATCGTGTGTACTAAACTACAAAGTACAAACACGTAGGCTCCGAACCAATGCTAAAGATCAGCCAACAGAAGCGGAAGTTGCCCAAAGGGTGGCGGTAAAGAGCTGAAAAGTCACGTGATTTGGTGAATGTTGGCTGAAAAATTTCTGACGTGTGTATGCATACCAAGTTCACGGCCAACGCCCCTTCAAGTCAGATTGTGGGTATGAGGCTTAAGTTTTACATTTTTTCAAAAGCGCGAGTATGAGGGTAGCCTGGCTTCTGGTGCCCCCCTGATGGTTTATGTAGGCCACTGCTAAGACATTGTCATGCTGTACCCTGACAGCGAGAACCTTGCAGAAAGGAGGTCCAGTTTTGTAGAGACAATCTGATTGTTGCAGGATATTGATGGGATTTTTCAACTCCTGTGGGGACCAGATTCCCTGGACAGTCAGGGAAATGTAATCTCCGCCCCAGCCTATAAGGCTGGCCTCTGTTGTCACCACGTTTGATTGTAGACCCACCACAATCCAGCAAGTCAGGAACAGCTTTGTTTGGGTGGACAGAAGGACTGCACAATCCAATGATTGGATTTGCATGTTCCAAGTCATAGCTGAAGTGAAACTGGGCAAAGGAAACTGCCTCATAGGAGGCTACCATCAAGCCCAGAACTCTCATACATATCAGACTTTGACTGATGATTATCCAGCCAAAGGTCTGAAGGAACTGAATTGGCCTTTGGACATTAGTAGCCAAGGTTGTGGATGAGGAGTCCTTCACTAGGAGGTATTACAAATTGTGACATGAATGCCTTGGGTAAGGTTCATTGAAAAGCAAGAGGCAGGACATTCCTTTTGCCTGAATTTGGTGCAAAGCAGCCAATAAATCTGGTCAGATTTGGTCAAAAGCTGGTAGATTGGACAGCAAAAACAAGGAAGGGGCAAAGATAGAAACTCTTTATTACCATTGGCGTATATCGCGCACCCACGATTTCCCCCTGATTTTAAGGGGAAAAAAGTGCGCGGTATACGCCGATAAAATAGGGTACATTCTCTTGAAATGACAGATTGGACCCAGAAGTCCAGGATGTCTTAGATCCAGACTGGCGCAAATGCCAATGGGCGTCCCCTCACTTTTAGGTTGGGGGGCTCCCTCATTGGGAAGAAAGCTTCTGGGCAGGGTTGGTGGACCTGGGAGTCCAGGACTTGTGACAAAAGCAGGTGCCAATCATTGGCTTGGACATAGACGCCTGGGGAAGTTGAAATTAGTAGTCCTAAGGGTGGGAGACTAAGGCCGTGTACACGCGATCGGTCCATCCGATGAGAATGGTCTGATGGACCGTTTTCATCGGTCCAAACCGATCGTGTGTGGGCCCCATCGGTTAGTTAACCTTCGGTAAAAAAAAATAGGAACTTGCTTTAAAATTAAACCGATGTACGCCTAACCGATAGGTCAAAACCGATCGTTAGTATGCAAAAGCATCAGTTAAAAACCTACGCATGCTCAGAATCAAGTCGACGCATGCTTGGAAGCATTGAACTTCGTTTTTTTCAGCATGTCGTGTTTTACGTCACCGCTTTCTGACACGATCGGTTAATTAACCGATGGTGTGTAGGCGCGACGGACCATCAGTCAGCTTCATCGGTTAACCTCATCGGATGGACTGATCGTGTGTACGAGGCCTTACTGTAGGCTTCTTTTTTTAGGTAAAAGCACATTTCCCCCATTAACTTCCTCAATCAATTTATCAAGGATTCCCCAAAAATGCATACATACAAGCTGTTTTTTTTACACGCTGGTTAAGCAGACCAAGCTTTTACCCATAAAATTGTTCTAGAGATTTGGTGAATCACATTCTCTAGAGCAGGGGTCTCCAGTTATTCAGAAACTACAATTCCCATCATGCCCAGTCATGTCTGTGAAAGTCAGAGTTTTACAATGCCTCATGGGACGTGTAGTTTCCGCAGCTGGAGGGCGTGAAGTTTGGAGATCCCTGCTCTAGGGCATCAACGCAAAACAACAATGCTCATGGCATCATCTGTAATTGTTCTAGGAGAGCAGGGTCCTCAAAAGTATGTTCATGTTCTCCATTCATTTGTCCTGTCCAGTTAGCAATAGTCTGGCAAACAGACACAGCAGAAACAGTTGGCTGCAGAGCTGGGCCTGCAAGAGAAAATAAGGCCATAGGATCGGTTCACATATGTCCGGCCGCGGTTTTAATGTGATTTTTAAAAGGAGTCCGGCAGTAGTGTATTTAGCTTTTGTGCTGCCCTAGGCCTGACAAAAATTTGTGCACCCCCCTAATTAGAATATGGTCCACACCTTCCTGTAAAGGCCACAGCCCTTAATATTTAAGACCCGACCTGAAATTTTCAAGTGGGGACACTAGTTCTTAGGGCCTGGGGAAGGCATTGGATTCCCTTAATTTGCATAGATTTCCTCTGACTTCCTGTTTGGCTATGGGGCAGGAAGTAAAGGGAGATTTCTGCAATGGGACAGGGATGGTAAAAAATAAACTGACAGGGGCTATAACCCTCCCTTACTCTATCCAAAATGAAAAAAAAAAAGTGTTGCCTATAGTTCTAATTTAAGCACACATTTCTGATAATTTTATGGAGAGGACTAAGAAGATAAAACCATGCCTATGGTGCAACAAAAAAAGGCACAGTGAGGAAGGATTGTGGTCCAGGATGATAGGACAGTCAAAATTAGAAGCAGCTTGCGTTACACTAACAGTGTAGCGCAAGCTGGCGGGGATCTTTCCGTGCTGCGCCCCTGCAAAGTGCTGAATTTTTACTTGAAATTGCACGTGAACCGGACTAAAAAACACACTGGGCCAGATTCATCAATAGCTACGCCGGCGGATCTCCTGATCCGCCGTCGTATCTGTGAGACCCGGCGGTCGGATCTGTGAGATCCCACGGTCGGAGCTATGCGACTGATTCATAAGAATCAGTTCCGCATAGATCTCCCTTAGATCCGACTGGTGTAAGTGACTTACACCAGTCGAATCTTAGGTTGTAATCTCCCGCCGGCCGCTAGGTGTCGTCGCTATTTTTTACCCGTCGCATATGCAAATGAGGAAAACCGCCGATTCACGTCCGTACGCCCGCCCGTCGCTCGTTTTCTACGTCGTTTGCGTTCGGCTTTTTCCGGCGGATAGCTACCCCTGCTTCTATGAGGGGTAGCTAATGTTAAGTATGGCCGACGTTCCCGCGCCGAGTTTAAATTTTTTTACGTCGTTTGCGTAACGCGATCAGAAATACCGATGGCCGCAATCGACGTACCCGCCGCAAACAATGACGTCCTAGCGACGTCATTTGGAGCATGCGCACTGGGCTTTTTCGCGGCGGCGCATGCGCAGTTAAATCGGCGCGGGAACGCACCTGATTTAAATTGTACACTCCCCTAGCCGCGGAATTTGCATTCCGCCGGGGGGAGTTACGATCCAACGGTGCAGTTTGCGAGGTAAGTGCTTTATGAATCATGCACTTGCCTCGCTAAATTGCACCGGCGGATCGTAAACCAGGTAGATCTAGCGGATCTAAAGATCCGCTGATCTACATGAATCTGGCCCACAGGACTCTTTATAAAAAAATGGTCCGTGGCCACCCTGGACATATGTGAACCAGCTCCATTAAAAGCTGTTCGGTTCACATATTAGGTGAATTGGATGCGGCTTAAAACACATCCAATTCTCATATATGTGAACCGAGCCTTAAAGAGGACTTCAAAATACCTATCAACAGAATCCCTAAAGGGGGGGCAGCCTCAAAAGGAACTGTAATGCCGCATACACACGACCGTTTTTAATGGTCTATAAAAAACGAATTTTTTTTCAACACGATTATTGTTAAGCCTGCCTTGCCTACACACGATCGTGAAAAAAAAAATGCTCGAGCAAAGCGCGGTGACGTACAACACGTACGACAGCACTATAAAAGGGGAAGTTCCATTCGGATGGCGCCACATTGGGGCTGCTTTTGCTGATTTTGTGTTAGTAAAGGTTTGGTGAGAGACGATTTGCGCTATTCAGTCTTCGTGCTTTTCAGTCTGTTACAGCGTGACAAATGTGCTTACTACATTACAAACGCTAGTTTTACCAGAACGAGCGCTCCCGTCTCATAACTTGCTTCTGAGCATGCGCGGTTTTTTCACGTCGTTAAAGCCTACACACGACCATTTTTTACGATGTGAAAAACGTAGCGAAAATTTAGGGCATGTTCTAAGTTTTTAATGCCCATTTTTCATGTCGCAAAAAATCCTCTGGAGCCCATGCACGATCGTATTTAATGACTTTAAAAAAAAATTTAATTTTTCACATCGTGAAAAACGGTCGAGTGTACGCGGCATAAGACATTTATTGTGAACTGAAATGGCAGAGTACACACCGAAGATAACCAATCTGGGAAACTGTTAGATAGCAGCAGCTGGATATTGATGAAGTTTCAGAGAAAAAAATTTAAGTTTAAAAAAAAATGATTCTCCAGAGAAGAACAAGTCCATTACTTTAGCATGCTAGCAAAAAAAAAAAAAGATGTCTTGTGGAGTGGACAGGGTTATATGGTGCGCTCTGGTGGCAGCTCTAGAAAGTTTTTGCCAGTGTCCAATCACCTGAAGGTAGAAACCATAATCTAAGAATACAAGTCCTTTACTGTACAGTTAAGAGATTATATTTTTAAATTCCTTTAGTGTAAGTATTTGAATAAGCCTCTTGTCTGTTTAGTAGATATGTATAGGAAAATGGTGAGGTTGCACTTTGGGTCACCAAGTTAAAACAGTTCCCACTGTGTTTCAACAGTGTATTTGGTTGTTTCCCAGGAGGTCAGCTTTAATCCATTTTCTGCACTCAAATCTACCATTCCTTTAAAAATATATATATATACATATATATATATATTTTTTTTTTTAAGGAATGGTAGATTTGAGTGCAGAAAATGGATGGAAAATGTCATGTATATATATATATATATATATATATATATATATATATATATATATATATATATATATATATATATATATATATATAGACATTTTCCAGACAAAAATGAAACAAATATCAGGAACATTATGTTAACTTTTACACCCAGCAATAGTAAAATGCAGTATTATACAGTTTCTAGTAAATTGGGAGTGTCCAGGAGGCCTGTGACATTGAACAGTCTCAAAGTTAAAAAAAAAGGGAACAGTAACCAACTTTCAGTCTTAAGGCACTAAGCCAAGAAAACACGAGGGAGGGGGGAAACACTGTGCTATTAATAAAATCATGTTCCATCTTACAGCGTCTTTTTAATTAAACACATTCTATTGCAGGATGAGATCTGGAGCTGTCTCCAGTAAAGATTTACAGGAGTCTGAGTTTTTAATATGTATCCAGCTTGCACTTGTTTTGTCGTCAGCTTTTTGAAAAATAGTAATCTTTTTAATAAGATACATTATACTGTATCAACTGTAGTCTAGGGGTTTTCCAAATTTTTCAGAATCAAGCTCATGCATTTAGGAGATGTAGATTTTTTTATCGTGGGAGCAGACAAAGGCTGTTACGGAAGGCTCCTTGCACTTATAAGCAGGTGGCAATAAGACCAGGGGTTTCAGCCCGAAGCTGCCACAGGGGGGGGGGGGGGAATTGTCCAGGTGGCTGTGGCACTGGGTTTTTTGGCTGGGCGGTGGGGTTGTGTGGCGGGGGGTAAGTTCACTTGCTGGTTGCTTAGCAGTGCCCATCAATTTTGACCACTAATCTCACCTACCTGACACACTGACCTACATGAATACACTGACCTCACCTACCTACCTGACATGCATACACTGACCTCACCTACCGACCTCACCTACCTACCTGACATACATACATACACTGACCTCACCTACCTACCATACATACACTGACCTACCTACCTACCTGACATACACCTACCTGACATACATACACTGACCTCACCTACCTACCTGACATACATACACTGACCTCACCTACCTGACCAGGAGACAGACTTTGTGTGACCAGGTGTCCTGCAGTTAAGTTCAGCCTCAGCCGTAGTATGCGGTGTGCAGCATGTGTCACAGCAGACAGCCAGAGGAGGAGAGGAGACTGCTTGGATTTCATCGCCTGCACGGCCAGCAGGCACAAGGCGGTATGGAGAAGACTCTTCTGCCTCCTGTTCCACACTCCGGTGCCCATGATCAGACACACCAAGCTCTTCACTCTGCCAACAATCCACCCCCAGCACCAGCACAGCTTAGGTCAGGTAATCAACACTCACCCCAGTGCAGCGGGCTCCTCCGGTCATCCTCACCCCCCTCCTCTTCATCAGTGCAGTCAGTGGCAGATTTCGGACTTGCCTGATCGCTCCTCTGCTGCCCTGATCTCTCCTGAGTCCCGCTTCAGCGCTAAGCGGGGATCTCAGTGTTGTGATGTGGCTGTGGCGGCGGCTGCGGGATTGGAAATTCCCGCCTTCTGGAGCCGGCGGCGCGTATGATGGATGTCACACATCCCATGGTCCCGGCATTGGACCACTGGGACGTCCATTATATGTTCTGCAGGCTCCAGAAGACTCGGCCACACTCGGCGGATCAGATCGCTCCCTGCTCGGCAGCGTTCGGGGCTAAATATTGTATGGTCCCTTTTTGAGACTCAGGGCTTTTCGGGGTCACATTCGGGGCTCCAGCCCCCCTAGCCTGGGCCTAACGACGCCCCTGCTTATAAGTGACCAATTCTCTCCCAATGGAGTTTAATTAGTGAGCACCACCACCAGTAACATGATTGTTCTAACAGTGTAAGAAGGCCCAAGTATCTCTCTTTGGAAGGCTCTGGACCAAATTGCAGCATTGAAACCATCTTCAGAATTTAGGCGGTGTGGGCCCCCATCTTAACTCAGAGTTAAGTCTCCTACACACGCGCGGTTTTCTCGGCCAGAAACAGCAAGAGCTTTCTTGCCGAGTATAGCGTGCGTGTACGAGGCTTTGAGGTTTCCCGTTAAGAAAACTGCCCAGAATCTAGATGAAAAAAATAGAGAACCTGCTCTTTATTTTCTAGTCGTGATTCTCGGCAGTGTTTTCCTGCCAAGAAACCCGAGCGTGTGTATACTTACCTGTCTCCATGGAAATCCGTGCCTGCTCCAAATGACTTTGACGCATGCGCGGTAGCTTCCAAGGCATAGGTAGGGTGAATCGTACGTGTGTACACTCAGCCGGCAAGAAAATCTTGCAAGAATTCTCGTCGTTTTTTTCCAGACGAGAATCCCGGTCGTGTGTACAGGGCTTCAAAGTAGCCTTCCTTTGGTTACATGGTGTAGCAGCAATGGGCACTCAGTTGTCCAGAGTTGAAAAGCCATTGCATCCAGGCCTGGGGGGTAACCGACGATTAACTACACTGGGTATGAGAGGGGAGTTCTGTTCCCAGACTCTGAGAGTAGTGACAGTTGTGGGGGGCTATTGTATGAGGCTTGTGTGTCTGGAGCACTGTGTTAAAGTGGATGTAAACCCGATTCATGAAATTTGAGCTGGGCATATATATCTGCAGTATTTTGTTATCTCTTTTCAATGAGCTAAGTCTTATAGCTCTGTTCTGAACGGTTCCTATGTTATCAGCCTTAGAACTCCTGACATCTTTTTTGACTTTTTAGACAAAAGAAGCCTGAATGTTTTGTCAAAGGAGGATGCGAAAATAGAGTAGCAGAGAGCAGCTCCTATTACAAAACAGCTCTGAAAGTCTCTGCCTATGAAGAGAGGGGGTGTGTGCCTTTCCTCCAATCAGCAATGTAAGCTATCTTGGCTGTATGCCCAGACATCACACTCTGTGTTAACCAGGAAGAGAAAAATCTCCTAACACGATCTTAACTTTCTAAACAGTATATAAATTTGAAGACAGCAGATATACATGTAAAACCTATATAGGGAGATTTGGTTAATCTCTGTGTATCATCTGAGGCTGTTCACTTCACTGGGTGTATGGAGGGTTTACATCCACTTTAAGTTTCTGAGCTGCCAGAGTTTCCTCTGCATTCAGCCATTGTTTTTACAATAAGCCAAATTTTAATATTTTTTTGGGTAGTGAGGCTTTTTAGTATTTTTTAATATCAGGGAAAGCCATGCCTCCGTTATCTTTATTTCTGCTTAGTACTCGGTTAGGAATTCTGGGCATTTCATTAGGCCAGGTAAGGTTGAAGAATTTAGGAGATCATGGATATGAGAGTGCCTATTGGGAGCAATATCAGTAACATTTGTCGGCTTGACGCCTTGTTGGCAGAGGAGTCGTTTTCGAGGGTGAACAAATTAGATTTTAGTCATTGACTTCAGGGAATTATCTTGGGTTTCTCTCCCTTCAGCAAAAGATAACACGATCTGGGTGGATCCAAAAACGGAGAAGGGGTTTAAGTCATGAGGCCAGAATTTTTGTGTATATTTTCATACTAGAGTTGATCAAAGAAATAGACCAGTGGTATAAAATAAGGTCTTTTCCTTCTTTCAGGGTCACTGTGATGTACACATACAGTATATATCTGAAATTTAGTAAGGTTTATAAAGTGGGTCAATAGTTTTTGTTCAAAAATTTTTAAGTACTGGACTATGTAGATATGTGGTCTGGGCTTTTTACATTCAGCATGTGCACCTGACTGGTTTAAAATGCTGAGTAGGACCCCTGGGGGGATAGTGATTGGTAGTAATTCACAAGGGTTTTCGCTATATCCTTGGAGGTATAGTGTATATCTCCTCTGTTGTTTTTAATGCACAGAGCATATGTTCTAGTCCATTGGTGTCATAGGTCAGTGGCAGTAGCTTGGCAGGTTTATTATCTGTTGTGTAGTATTTATGGTTTGTCCTATAGAACAGGCTATAACTGTCTGTGTCTAATAGTTGTTTTAATGAGGAAGCTTAATGTACACATATAAATACCCTTCCTCATTTTTCCCACCTTCTGATCAACATGCAATTCAATTGTTTCAATCAAATCATTTTGTTTTCAAGAAATACCTCTTTTGAGACCCGTTGACATCATTACTGGGTCTTTTGGCGGGCCCTTGCACAGAGACTAGTGAGAGGGGCTGGCAGGTTCCTTAAATGTCTCAAATCAATTTTCAAGAGCGTTACATGAAACAACATGCTGCCAATATCCCTTTAGATGTGCATGCTCCTCCCTGCTGGCCACTGGGTGCTGCAGACAGTTGATTGAGCATGCTTGTCTAAAGGGATGCTGGAGATGTGTCCTTTCATATAATGCTTGGGAGCAAGATGACCGATGGCAAAGAAAGATAAGAGCTGTGAGGGGCAGGCATTTTATATTTTCTGGGGGGAAAGGGAAATATACAGATAAAGGTCAAAGGGGAGTGGGTGAGGAAGCATGTACTGTAGATGCGGGGGGGAAGGAGGAAGAAAAAAAAGGAAGGAGGGGATCAGGAGGAAGGGGATCCACCCCTCCAGCTCTCTACCCATGTGCCTAATCTAAGTGTCTACCAATAATAGAAAATAAAAATTTGTGCTAACCCAAAAATATAATACTTGATAAATTAAAATCACAGAAGGCAGCAATCACGTGATCTAACACAAGTATAAATAAAGGAGAAAAAATTGTGCCAACTAAAGGAAATCAATCAAGTCCATATGTGAAAAACATAAGCAATGAATAAAGTCCACAGCTGATCTCGAGATCCACAACAGAATACAGCCAGGACACAGCGTGGGATACTTGTCAGCCGTTGTATCATGCAGCACAGCAGTGAACCATATGCAAAGAAGGAGACCGCAACATAGTATAGTACCGTATGGAACAATTTATTAAAAGAAATTAAAACTACTTACACAAGGATGTGCAAATTAGGCAGTTTAAAACGAATGCCGGCCGGCATAAACAGGAGCCCTTCCTCCTAGCGTAAACGCGGTGACGTCACTGCAAGCCGTCGACCGAGACGCGTTTCGTCATACGTTGACGTTCTCAATGGGGATGATTCCCCATTGAGAACGTCAACGTATGACGAAACGCGTTTATGTTTATGCCGGCCGGCATTCGTTTAAAACTGCCTAATTTGCACATCCTTGTGTAAGTAGTTTTAATTTATTGTAATAAATTGTTACATATGGTACTATACTATACACCACATCCACAGACCTCAATCTATCCAGGTGGCAGCTCACGTTTTAGTAGAATGTTACATCCATGAACTGTAATTGTTGTAGGATGTGTTTAACCTTTTTTTTTTTTTTTGTTTAGGGTAGACGACTGAAGAGCTCCCTGTGGTAGTACAGTATTTATAAAAGGGTTTAGGTGTGGGGTAAAATCACCAGTTAGTATGATAAGTCCTTTGTAGAACTTATCAAGTTTATTAAGGGTTAGAACCATGTATATTGGCTTGTTGGTGCTGTATAAACTTGGAAAGGGTCCTTTTGTTTCCCCTGATTAAGGAACATAAATTTTCCCTCTTCACCAGTGTGCAGTGGCAGCTAGTGCTCTATCTTTTTTTTTTCGGGGGGGGGGGGGAGGCATACAAACCACCCGTTCGTTCGGTCAGCCAAACCCCCCGTCGCTTGGTCGGTCAGTCAAACCCCCCCAGCCTGTCCATCAGCCCCGCACCTACCCCATCCAGGCCATAGTCAGCTTCAGTGGCTTCCCCCTGCATCGCCACCTCGGTACCCTCCCCCTTCCCAGCCAATACAGTCGCTTATCCTCTCAGCCAATCGGGACTTAAGATCCCCTTTCTGATTGCCTTGAAGTTGAAGCAGGAAGACAATAGGGAATATTAATTTGCTATTGTCACACAATTGGGTGGGTTGAGGGTGCAGTGCTCTGTGCCCCAAACCCACTCTTTTTTTAAGCCAATTAAACCTCAGGCATTAATCGCGTGCTTAAAAAAAAAAAAAACATTGAAATCCATGCATCCGGCACCCTGCATGTAGATTAGAGGCCGGGCACCTTGATTAGGGGGCCAGCGCCCCTGCACCCCTAATGGAGCGGTCGCCACTGCTATTGTGTACAAATGGAATAGAGAGAGACAATCCTATTGCCACTCTGCCAGACTTTCGTTGCAAAAACTAGGCAAAGTACCTAACCTACCACTCTAAGTTGAGTATAAAATTTTTGAATATAAAAATTTCAATATGTCTTGCACCTTATTTGTAATTTCTATTTCAATATTTTAAATCAAAAACACTTTCTAGCTTGGGATCAAGGTTTTGCCTGAAATATTAATCGAAAAAGGATGTGTAGAAAATATATTTTATTTGTGGGGTAGTTCAATCCCCTCAATTGCCGGCTCCTTCCAATCAAAAAACTCTTTACTCCCACCCAACATCACAAGCAAATGAAATTAGAGACTGCAGATACCCAGGTGATTGTCCTACACAAATCTTTAAGGGCCCATTGCACAGGCTTGGCCATAGAAAAAAGAGAGTCTGGCTTAAGGATATAAACATCAAAGCAGACCATAGCCATTATCTTGAGGTAAGCAAGCAGCTAGGGGGTGGAGCTTATATAATGGCTTAGATGGGAAGTGCGGTAATTGTACACTTTATGAAAACACACTTGTACCATAAAACCCATCTCCAGGCCAAAGTGAAAAGACAGGTAGAACCAGTGGAGTGAGCAGCAAGACGACTTCAGTCTCCTTCAATGTCTATTCAGCGGCCTAGGTCAAGCGTGGTGTGTCAGCAGGGTGTTCTTTAACCACTTGCCGACTGTGTCATGCAGATATACTGCAGCACAGTGGCTCTCCTGGGCAAAATCCATTACAGGTACATCCTACCCGCTTTCGGCCACCAGAGGGCAGCGCTGCACGGTGGGGGACCCAATGCGCGTGGCCGACTGGCACGATCCCGTGGGAGTCACGCCGCTTTGCGTCTTCTGGGAAACACACTGTTCCCAGAAGAGAGTGGGACCAGTGACGGCACGCCGCACTACTCACGCTTGCGCAGTAGGGAATCGGGCAGTGAAGCCGCAAGGCTTCACTTCCTGATTCCCTCAGCGAGGATGGCGGCAGCAGCATCCAAGAGATGAGCGAGTGCTCGTCTGCCGGCATCGCGGGCGCACTGGACAGGTACGTTTCCAATTTTTACAAGTCAGCAGCTGCAGTATTTGTAGCTGCTGGCTTTTAAAAAAAAAAATTTCAGGTGGACCTCCGCTTTAAGCATACTGTAAACATTTGGTATCAGACATTACTTAGTTCAGCCTTTTTCAACCATGGTGCCTTGAGCTTTTTCTCCAGGGGTGCCTTGGCAAAATGCCTAAAAATGTATCATAAATTGTATACAAGACATCGGGTGGATGCCTGCCTTTAAGACTCTATTCACACTGAGCCGTGGTCACGTTAGCGCTAAATCACCACTCGTTTTAGCGCTGTTTAAGCAGCGATTTTCGGGATTAAGAAGGGGTTAAAAATGGGCGTGTTGCGGCACTCGTCCATTCGGCGTTTTGTGAGTGCTGTATACAGTGCTCTCAAACTACCCCAAAGATGCTGCTTGCAGAACTTTTCCTATCGTCCCGCAAAAGCACCGCCCCAGTGTGAAAAGACACACTGAAATGAATGGGAAAGGAAAAAATACCTTTTGGATCAACTTTATCTATAAATATTAGTATCCAGTTATATTATTTGTATCTAGGAAAGAGAATATTTCACCTGTGCACTCTAAACTTTAGGGGCTCTTTCACATGGGCGGCCCGACGGCATTGATTCCTCAGCAGAGGAATCAATCCGATGACAGGTCCTTCTCCGCTCACTGTGCGGAGATGGACCTGTCAGAGCCCTGCTCTCCTCTATGGGAAGATCACATGAAAACGCCTGTCCGTTTTCATCCAATCCCATCCGCCAGGCCGATGGAAAAAGGGGTCTCCATCCATCTGGATTTCACGGACAAGATCGGATAACATCTGGTGTTCGCAGATATCTCACCGCTGACATCCGCCGCTCCAAAGGGCTGAATGGAGCATCCGATCAGGTCCACCTGAAAAACTGACAGATGGACCTGATCGGCCGTGTCTAAGGGGCCTAATAGCTAACTGCCATTTATTTAATTTTGGTGTTTTAGGTTCATTTAAATCTACAATGTATGGGCCAGATTCTCAGACGAGATACGCCGGAGTATCTACTGATACTCCGGCGTATTTTCAAATTTGCCGCGTCGTATCGTTATTTGTGATTCACAAACAAGATACGACGGCTCTTGGCTAAGATCCGACAGGCTTACGGCTTCGTACGCCTTCGGATCTTAGGCTGCAATACTTCGGCCGCCGATTGGTGGAGTTCGCGTCGTTTTCCTGCGTCGGGTATGCTAATGAGCATTTACGGCGATCCACAACGGTTTTTGCATTCGTTACGTCGTCGCTAGTAATTTTTTCCCGTCGCAAAGTTAAGCCTCGTTTTACATGCCTTAACTTTACACGAGCCATGTTAAAGTATGGCCATCGTTCCCGCTTCGAATTTCAATTTTTTTTTTGCGTAAGACGTCCGGGAATACGAAAGTACGTTACGCATGTCGCCGTTCAAAAAAATGACGTCACTTCGCGCAAAGCACGGCAGGAATTTCCTAATGGAGCATGCGAAGTATGTCCGGCACGGGAGCGCGCCTAATTTAAATGGTCCACGCCCCATTTGAATTGGGCGGGCTTGCACCGGACGTGTTTACGATACACCGCCGCAAGTTTACAGGTAAGTGCTTTGTGAATCAGGCACTTACGCTGAAAACTTGCGGCGGTGTAACGTAAACGGGATACGCTACGCCGCCGCTAGTGTACGTGAATCTGGCCCTATGTTCTTACTGGTTTAAAAGCAATATATATATATATACACACACACACACAACACTTGTAAAACAAATAGCACCATGTTGTACAGAAATGCCGTCCTTAATAACAAAATACTTTTTCAAAGTACAAAGTAGGCTGATTCTCTGTCAGTGCCAAACACTGCATTTTGCTTGCTTGTCAGGATGTAACAGGTCCTTCTGAAACTAACCAGGATCAAAACAGCAAGATGTACAAATATAATAATGAATCCCACCTAATGAGAGGCGTTGTGCGCAGAACACTAGTATATTCAGATGTTGCTCACCTTGTCATTTGCCCCAATCTCCATCTCCACCACAGCAGCAGCATTGCTGACTTGGTCTGAGTACCTGGACTGTGATTTTACATCTACCCTCCATTTTAAGCTTTTAAGGGTGTTCTCCCATCTGGTGTGGTTGATCATGCTTTCCCGAATCTTTCTTTTGTGGTTCTTCCAAAACTTAGCGATGACTGCAGATTGTTCAACCGTGATTCCCCCTTGCTTTTTAGTCTGTGCTGTCAGAAAAGCCTCAATCTGGTTTGCATCCATATCTGCAGACACTACAGACTTAAGATAAAAGGAAAGAAAAAAAAAAAAGATTTGTGAGCTATGGAGAGAAAAATGCGAAATATTGGATCTATACTGTATATGCTTAAAAAACAGAGAGTCAGTCCATTTATAACTATAAGCCATCCTAGATATAATCATATAAAACTCATTTGTTATAGAACCATAAATTGAAAGCAGAACCATCCATTTAACATGTTTCCCTCTAAGCTTCTTCAAGAACATAGATACATCACATAAAAAATTGGAGACAAACATAAATTTACACAAGTTTATAGTTTGTGGGCCAGATTCTCAGTGGAGATACGACGGCGTATCTCCAGATACGCCGTCGTATCTCTGCGTTGCGCCGTCGTATCTATGCGCCCGATTCTTAGAATCAGTTACGCATAGATATCTGTTAGATCCGACAGGCGTAAGTCTCTTACGCCGTCGGATCGTAACTGCATATTTTCACTGGGGCGCGCAAAAATGGCACCGATCGGAGAGATCCAAAAGAGATCCAAGGCCAAAGCAACTTCTGACCAAAAAGAACACAAAGACTCATCTCACATTTATCAAAAAAACTCTTAATTATCCCCAAGACTTTTAGGCAAATATTCTGTGGACAGATTGAACTTTTTGGAAGGTGTGCATCCCGTTACATCTGGCATAAAACTAATACAGCATTTCAGAACAAGAACATCATACCAACAGTCAGACATGGTGGTGGTAGTGTGATAGTCTGGGGCTGTTTTGCAGCTTCAGGACCTGGTCGACTTAATTGATGGAACCATGAATTTTGAGCTCTACCAGAAAATCCTAAAGGAGTGATGACCGGCCATCAGCTTGTGACCTCAAGTGCACTTGGGTTCTGCAGCAGATCCGAAACACAACAGCAAGTCCACCTCCAAATGGTTCAAACAAATCAAAATTTAGGTTTTGGAGTGGCCCAGACTTAAATCCAATTGAGATGCTGTATCATGACCTTACAATGGCCTTTCATGCTGGAAAACCCTCTAATGTGGCTGAATTAAATCAATTCTGCAAAGAAGAGTGGGCCAAAATTGCTCCACAGGAATGTAAAAGACTCATTGCCAGTTATCGCAAATGCTTGATTGCAGTTGTTGCTGCCAAGGGTGGCACAACCAGTTATTAGGTGTAGGGAGCAATTACTTTTTCACATAAAGCCAGGCAGGTTTGGACAGCTTTTTTGCCTTCATAAATGAAACCATCATTTAAAAAATGCATTTTTTCTATTTACTCGGGTTATCTTTATGTAATACATTTTTTTTTTGCTGATCTAAGTCATTTAACCACTTGCCTACTGGGCAAGTGGTTAAATGGTTGATGTACGCTGATGAGGTAGCTCTGATGGGCACCGATAGGCTGCACTGATGGGCACCACTGGTGGGCACGGATAAGGCGGCACTGGTGGGCCCTGATAGGAGGCACTGGGAGGCGGCACTGGTGGGCGCTGAGAGTTGACACAGAAGTGGCACTGGGAATTGGCATGTGATAGGTGGCACTGGGAATTGGCACTAATAGGTGGCATTGATAGGTGGCAGTGATGGGCACTGATCAGCACTGGTAAGTGAGACTGATATGCAGCACTGCTAGGTGGCACTGACTGGCACCACTTTTGGGCATTGATAGGTGGCAGTGATGGGCATTGATAGGTGGCAGTGATGGGCACTGATATAGGTGGTACTGATTGGCACTGACAGGTGGCCATGGTGGTCACTGGCAGGGGGCATTGGTGTGCACTAATGAGGCTGATCTGTTTCTTCCACTGGGGACCGATGTCCCCTATGCAGGAGCCAGTGATCGGCTTTTTTCTCCTCACGCTGTCAGCACGAGGAGAGAAAAAAAACAATTACCAAGCATTTTTTACATCACGTGATCAGCTGTCATTGGCTGACAGCTGATCACATGGTAAGGAGTCGGGACCAGCCCCTTATTCGGAGTCTGTGGTCACCCGAGTCTCAGTTACTCAGTGATCACAGCGCGCGGGGCGTGTGCAAAGGGGAGGAGGTCTATAGACGTCCTCCCGGCAATTGGGGTCCGCTCTGTAGCCGTCATTTGGCTATAGTGCGGGCCTCCAGTGGTTAAAGGGTCACTAAAGGAAAAACATTTTTTTTCTGAAATGACTGTTTACAGGGTATAGAGACATAATAGTTAACTGATTCCTTTTAAAAAATGATTAAAAATAGACAAAAAACAATCATATAATGTACCTGCAGTTTAGTTTTGTTTTTTTGCTGTTGTTTCCTGGTTCTCTGATGTACAGAGACAAAGAGCCAATAGAGGGCAGTGATGCTTTGTAAAACGAAACTGGATTGGTGCTGACACACAGTAATCACACCTCCTTGATTAGTCACCACAGTGAGAAATCTCCCAGTACTGTGGTGATCAGGAAACAGACAACCAGGAAGTGTCCAGAACAGAGAGGAATTACAGCAACATCAAAGCAAAAACGAACAATGAGGACATGAAACCAGGAACGCAGCTAGGGTCAGTGGTGTATCCTCAGACTCCGTGCACAAACGGAGTATTCAGATCAGTTGGTCGCTGCTTCTTATTGGCATCCTGATATAAGGGGAGAATCTGATATGTAGGGGCAGTAAACTGAGTATATTTGTAAAATATACAATGTAGCCCTTGTACTGAAAAGTTTGGAGACCCCCCGCTATAAATCGTTGGCACCTTTAAAGTCAAAATATACTGCTTTTCGTATAGTTTATTGTCTGTTGGTGGTATTTGATGCCCATTTTTACACAATCCAATAATACTAGTTGAACATTTTTCAATCTCTTGATGATTTCCCTGGTGATATCTCCCTGTCGTAGATTCTAGCTATGCTTCCAGCGCTGTCTAGCCTTAGAGCCGGTTCACACAGGGGCGACCTGTCAGGCGACTCAGTCGCCTGACAAGTCGCGGTCCGCATTAGTCAATGGAGCCGTTCTAATAGGAGCGACGCAAGTCACTCCGACTTAGAAAAAGGTTCTTGTACGACTTTGGGGGCGATTCGGGGCGACTTGCATTGACTTCAATACAGAAGTCATTTTGCAAGTTGCCTCTCAAGTCGCCTTAAGATCGCCTTGCCGAGTCGCCTCCAAAGTCGTGCCGCCTGTGTGTGAACCGGCTCTTACTCATTTTGATGTAAGCTGGCCATAGTTGGTTCGAATCTCATCTGGTTCAGCAGGGATCGGACAGCTTTCAAACCATCTCGGGGCAGGCTAAATGTACCCAAGTCGATCCATTCGTGGTCTTGGGTACAACCAGCATGTTGGATTTTTGGCAAGCAATTATAGCCAGTGGCTGTAGCCGCTAGGAAATAATCAGTGTGTTCTCCTGGCAGGGACAGCTTCCCGCACCCCCTCCCGTCAGGAGAACACAATAGCTCTGAGGGAGGGATTTCCCTACCAACACTGACTAACTGTTGATGAGGGAATAAAGTGATTTTCTTTCCCGCAACCCATGGTTGCAGGAAAAGAAAATTACAACATCTATGGCCTGCCTTAGCAATTAAACTCAAATTTCCTGCTGCATTTTCCTTTATGTAATCATTTAAAATATATATTACAATAAAAGGTCACATAGCAGGTAAGAAGATTTTATTTCTAAATGAGAGAAGGAATCAGTTTTGTTTCTGTGTTTTATGGGCAAAACATTGTGGGCCAGATTCACAGACAAATACGTTGCGCATCGGCGGCGTAACGTATCCCATTTACGTTACACCGCCGCAAGTTTACAGCGTAAGTGCCCGATTCACAAAGCACTTACCTGTAAACTTGCGGCGGTGTAGCGTAAATCCGCTCGGCGCAAGCCCGCCTAATTCAAATAGGGCGGGCACCATTTCAATTAGGCGCGTTCCCGCGACGAACGTACTACGCATGCTCCGTCTGTCAAATTACCCGACGTGCATTGCGCTAAATGACGTCGCAAGGACGTCATTGGTTTCGACTTTAACGTAAATGGCGTCCAGCGCCATTCACGGACGACTTTCTACGCGGGAACGACAGCCATACTTAACATTGCTTAGACCACCTAGAGGGCATGCTTAGTTTTACGCGACGCATCTCTACGGAAACAACGTAAATTTAGATCGACGGGCAAAGCGGACGTTCGTGAATCGCCGTAACTAGTCATTTGCATATTCTACGCTGGCCGCAATGGAATCGCCACCTAGCGGCCGGCCTAGAATTGCAGCCTAAGATCCGACGGTGTAACACAGTTACACCTGTCGGATCTTAGGGCTATCTATGCGTAACCTGATTCTATGAATCAGGCGCATAGATACGACAATTGTATCTCAGAGATATGACGGCGTATCAGGAGATACGCCACCGTATCTCTTTTGTGAATCTGGCCCTCTGAGTGTCTCATTTTCAGTCACAAAGTACTCCCAACAACTTGTATGTTTTAATTCTAATGAGACTGCTGTCAACAAGCAGCTAAATCCCTCAGTAGCATAGCGATTTAGTTGCCTGTGTAGCCCAAGGCTCTCCATTGTGGGGCCCTACCTTTGTGTAGCACAAGGCTTGCAATTAATCGCCTAGGCATCCTTCTACTACCCTGCTAATGCTGCAACAGGTTTTTACGTGTGGGAGTTTCAAGCCATTGTTCTGGATTTGTTTAAAGCCATGTCACATTTGGCATTTATGTTGCTGGGAAAAACAAATACAATCAATGAAAGATCTGTGCCTTAATCTATACCTGTGGAATTAAACCCAAAAGTAAATATTTAACACTTTCATGACTAAGCCTATTTCTGACATTTGGTGTTTACAAGTTAAAATGCATATTTTTTGCTGGAAAATTACTTAGAACCCCTAAACATTTATATATATATATATATATATATATATATATATATATATATATATATATATATATATATATATATATATAATTATATTTTTAGCAGAGAATAAAATGGCGATTGTTGCAATATTTTATGTCACATGGTATTTGTGCAGCAGTGTTTTAAACGCAACTTTTTGGGAAAAATAAATTTTCATGAATTAAAAAATAAATAAAATTAAAAGTAAAGTTAGCCCAATTTTTTTGTATAATGTGATAGATGATGTTACGCCGAGTGAATAGTTACCAAACATGTCACTCTTTATAATTGCACGCACTCGTGGAATGGCAAAACACGGTACCTAAAAATCTCCATAGGCGACGCTTAATTTTTTTTTTACGATTACCAGGTTAGACTTACAGAGGAGGTCTACGGCTAGAATTATTGCTCTTGCTCTGATGATCGTGGCGATACCTCAGATGTGTGATTTTAACACCGTTTACATATGCGGACGCAACTTCTATATGCGGTTTCTTTGCTGCGGGGACGCTTTAAAAAAAAAAAAAAAAAATCTTATTTTATTTATTTTTATAATATAAAATTGTGTTAAAAAAAAAAAAAAAAATGTAAACATCCCTTGTGACAGTAATAGGTGGTGACAGGTACTCTTAATAGAGGGGTTGGGGGCTTAAAAGACCCCCCAATCCCTCCTTTGCACTTAAAAACAAAAAGGGTGATTCTGAATACTGTGTATTTTTTTTAAAACCAGCGCCATTGGCAGCTGAGTAAACAGGAAGTGACGTTGCTTCCGTGTTTACACTGAAGAGACTGTATCAAAGTCGTTCGCGGCTTCGTTCCAGTCTGTGGCTAGGGAATGGAGGCAGGGGATCATAGATCGTGTCTGCCGATGGGACAAGAGGCCCGGTAATAGCGGCGGAGGAGGCGGGAGGGGGGATGTCCCCTCCTGCTCCTCAGGAATAACAACCAAGCGGCTTTTAGCCACATCGGTTGTTATCTCTGGAAAGCCAATTGCCAGGTCTAAAAAATGATACCAGGATGATGCCTGCAATTTGTTAGTGTATCTAAATCTGCTGTTGTATCCAACACTTCCCTCACCCAAGACCTGACCATCTGACCAGAACAGTTGGCCTCTGAATCATGTCCATTAGCAAACTTCAGACGGGCCTGTACATGTGCTTTCTTGAGCAGGGGGACCTTGTGGGCGCTTCTGGATTTCAGTCTTTCACGGCGTAGCGCGTTACCTGCCTTCAGATCATTGACAAGATTCTCCCAGGATTCTCTGGGCTGATTCCTCACCGTTCTCATGATCATTGAAAATCCACAAGGTGAGATCTTGCATGGAGCCCCAGACCGAGGGAGATTGACAGGTATTTTGTGTTTCTTCCATTGGCGAATAATCGCACCAACTGTTGTCACCCTCTCACCAAGCTGCTTGAAAATGGTCTTGTAGCCCATTCCAGTCTTGTGTAGGTCTACAGTTGTGTCACTGACATCCTTGACAGCTCTTTGGTGTTGGCCATGGTAGAGAGATTGGAATCCGATTGAATAATTACTTCTGTGGACAGGTGTCTTTTATACAGATAACAAGCAGAGATTAGGAGCACTCCCTTTAAGAAAGTGCTCCTAATCTCAGCTTGTTACCTGTATAGAAGACACATGGGAGACAGAAATCTTGCTGATTGATAGGGGATCAAATACTTATTGCACTCATTAAAATGCAAATTAATTTATAACTTTATTTGAAATGCTTTTTCTGGAAATTTTTGTTGTTCCAGATTCACCAGATTACAAAGGAGAGTGGGGTAGACTTTTGCACTACTGCAATGTCTCGATAAAAAATAAAATACTCAGCAAGCCGACTATGCTTCCAGTATGCATTTCTAGTTTTGATTGTTAATGTTGACTGCCATATGTCGTGGAAGTCGAACTTAACACATTAAAACAACCTTTTCTCTTTGGGTCTCTCCCCCTTCCACTAACAAAACTGAGTAAAAGTTTAACTTTTGCATACTATAATACCTTTTTGGGCTACAAAGCTGCACTTCCTGCTTTCTGGCCTAGGCTGGACCCCACTGCCTCCGGGTTTGCAATGTTACACCTATCCCAGAAGGCAGCGCGATTCCAAGGCTGCATTCAGGCTACAAGAACAAGTAAATATATATATAAAAACAAGCCCTATGCTTTAGGGGATGTGGCCAGGTGGGATCCACCTATCATGTGTGGTGGACATGCCCCAAGGTCAGGAGATTCTGGATCAGGGTGTATAATTTCGTCTACACCCTTACCCAGATCAATTTGGTTAAATCTGCAAAACATGCGCTCCTGGGGGGCAGAGTACCTGAAGCATCCGGATCCCAAAGACGTCTCATTACATTTATTTTTATCTCAGCTAAAATAACTATAGCGAGAAACTGGAGGTCCGCGGCCTTGCCATTCGATCAACTTAAACAAACTGTCTTGCCTTATGTTGAACGAACGGTTAACAGCAATCGCACAGGACAAGATGAAGTTGTTCCACAAAGTCTGGGACCCTTGGATCAGTTACCTGACCAACGATCCTAGGACGATCGCAACGTAGTGGGGTCCCCGTAGACTGCTTTAAGAGGCACAGAGCCTCAGCCCTCTCCCTCCCTCCCCCCGACGTACGTTTCGTTAATTGAACGTCTTCAGGGGGGCTAAGGGATGCCATTAAAGTTTATGTACATGTAATGGCAGGCGCCCCAATACTTTTGGTAATAAAGTGTATATATATTCTGGTCAGCTGATAAACTTATTTACAGTATGTTGCTTTAATGCCAGAACAAACCAGTGTCTCTTCCACCGGACTATTTGTACTTGTCTACTTCCCGTGAGAGTACCTAGGCAGTCACTAACCTTACTTGAGTGCAATTCCCACCAATGGACTATTTATATATAAAATGTGTGTGTTGGTATGAATGTATTTGTGTGTCAAAACTGGATACCATTGCAGATTGGACCCAACTGAAGGAAAGGGCTCTAGTAGAGATCCTTAGCAGGATGCTAAGAGTTCATATTTACCTACGTATACCTGTTCTGCAGGGTGTGATTGGAATTAAGGTATGCAGAGAGAAGCAGAAGAATAGTGGCGATGAAAGGTAGGAAAGTTACTGCCTGGTGTTGGAACAGTCCAATGGACAACAACAGTCAGGGAGGGTGGAGGAATAGCAAAGTGGATTAAAGATCTATAATAAATGTAGGGCTAGATTCAGCAAAGATTTACGCCGGTGTATCCATAGATACGCCGCGTAAATTCAAAGCTGCGCCGGCATATCTTCTTTCTGTATTCAGAAAGCAAGATACGCCGACATTAGCCTAAGATCCGACTGGCGTAAGTCTCCTACGCCGTCGTATCTTAGGGTGCATATTACTGCTGGCCGCTAGGTGGCACTTCCGTCGTTTTCGGCGTAGAGTATGCAAATTACCTAGATACGCCGATTCACAAACGTAAGTGCGCCGACGGTAGTTTTTTATGTCGTTTGCGTAAGGCTTTTTTGGCGTAACGTTGCTCCTGCTTCTATGAGGCGCACGCAATGTTAAGTATGGACGTCGTTCCAGCTTCGATTTTTTTATTTTTTACGTCGTTTGCGTAAATCGTTCGCGAATAGGGCTGGACGTAATTTACGTTCACGTCAAAACCAATACGTCGTTGCGGCGTACTTGGGAGCAATGCACACTGGGATATGTAAACGGACGGCGCATGCGCCGTTCGTAAAAAACGTCAATCACATCAGGTCATCATACATTAAAGGGGAGGTTCACCCTAAAAACGACTTTCCCTTATTACACTGCCCCCCACATTACAATACGATTATGTCTATTAGGTTTTTTTTGATGCTGTACATACCTTGGTACAGCTAATTCACCCGTGGCTTCCGGGTTGCGAGTCCCGCGGGAGTGGGCGTTCCTCACATGCTGGAGATTGAGGTTTTGACAAAAAACGAGCTCCCCCCGTCGCGTAAGCTGCTTCACGATTGGCGAAAGGAACCGAACGGCGCTATACTGCGCATCGCCGTTCGGCTCCTTTCGGCAATCGTGACGCGGCTTACGCGAAGGGGGGGAGCTCGTTTTTTGTCAAAACGTCAATCACCAGCATGGGTGAATTAGCTGTACCAAGGTATGTACAGCATCAAAAAAAAACTAATAGGCATAATCGTATTGTAATGTGGGGGGCCAGTGTAATAAGAGAAAGTCGTTTTTAGGGTGAACCTCCCCTTTAACATAAAACACGCCCCCCCCTTCCACATTTGAATTAGGCGGGCTTACGCCGGCCCATTTACGCTACGCTGCCGCAACTTACGGAGCAAGTGCTTTGTGAATAATGCACTTGCCCGTCTAAGTTGCGGAGGCGTAGCGTAAATAACATACGCTACGCCCGCACTAAATTACGATTCCATACCTGAATCTAGCCCATAAAGTTCTACTTTCACTAGTAACATTCTCTAAAAAAACAAAAATGGTGACAGAACGCCGCTTTGCTTTCTGTGCTATATATAAGTTTTGAGATGCAAATAGCAGAGATAGAGAATGGTGGTAAGATAGGTGTTGTATGACAAGCTTCAGATGTGAGGCTCCACAGGGACACAGAGCTCTGAGCTTTTTCGAGATAAAGCTGGGAGAGGAGATTATTTAAGTGTAGCACACTATTGAGCTGTATCAATAGGCGGGAGTGCTGCCAATCCTGTCGCTCCTCATGCCACTTTCAGGTCAATTATCTGTCTAAGAGACACTACTGCCTCCATCCTCCTTTTCACAGGACATGTTATTACAAGAATGTAATGGAAAAATAAGTGCAGCGCTAGTGAAGTGAAAAGTACCTGTACAACTTACAAGGTACTAACAGTGATAATTTAGTGTACATGGACGATCACCGCAGCCTGGTAGAATCATAAATTCATTTGCATGAATAGTGAATAATTATTAACTACTTGCCGACCTGCCGCCGTCATTCTACGGCGGCAGGTTGGCTCTCCTGCGCGAGAGCCCATCATACTATGTTGGCTCTCTCGCAGGCTGCCGTGCGCGTACGTGGCGGGCGCGAACGCCGCCGGGCACACGCGATCACTCGTTACAGAGCGGGGACCCCTTCACTGCCAGTGGCATTTTTATAGTAATCCAATGCATTTTTATAGCACTGATCGCTATAAAAATGCCAATGGTCCCAAAAATGTTTTAAAAGTGTCTGCCATAATGTCGCAGTACCGAAAAAAAATCGCTGATCGCCGTCATTACTAGTAAAAAAAAAATATTAATAAAAATGCCATAAAAATACCCCCTATTTTGTAAACGCTATAACTTTTGCGCAAACCAATCAATAAACGCTTATTGCGATTTTTTTAACGAAAAATATGTAGAAGAATACGTATCGGCCTAAACTGAGGGAAAAAAAATGTTTTTTTATATATTTTTGGGGGATATTTATTACAGCAAAAAGTAAAAAAATATTATTTTTTTTCAAAATTGTCGCTCTATTTTTGTTTATAGCGCAAAAACTAAAAACCGCAGAGGTGATCAAATACCACCAAAAGAAAGCTCTATTTGTGGGGGAAAAAGGACGCCAATTTTGTTTGGGAGCCACGTCGCACGACCACGCAATTGTCAGTTAAATCGACGCAGTACCGAATCGCAAAAAGTACTCTGGTCTTTGACCAGCAATATGGTCCGGGGGTTAAGTGGTTAATGGAAATGAAAATAATGAAAAGGTTGTATGTAGTATTATTGGATTGTATAAAAACAAACCTACAGGCAATCAAGTGAATAAACCAATTGAAAGTGCATAGTACAAACATTGGGGGTTATTTACGAAAGGAAAATCCACTTTGTACTACAAGTGCAAACTAATAGCCAGATTCAGAAAGACTGGCTTAACTTTGAGCCGGCGTAGAGTATCGCATATACTCTACGCCGCCGTAAGTCAGAGAGGCAATTGCTGCATTCACAAAGCACTTGCCTCCTAAGTTACGGCGGCGTAGCGTAAATGGGCTGGCCTAAGCGCGCCTAATTCAAATGAGGAACAGGGAGGCGTGTTTTATGTTAATGACTCGTGACCCGACGTGATTGACATTTTTAACGAACAGCCAATGCGCCGTCCGTGGACATATCCCAGTGTGCATTGCTCCAAAGTACGCCGCAAGGACGTCTTGGTTTCGACGTGAACGTAAATTACGTCCAGCCCCATTCATGGACGACTTACGCAAACAACGTAAAATTTTCTAAATTCTATGCGGGAACGACGTCCATACTTAACATTGGCTAGGCCAGCTTTTTGTTCGACTGACTTTACGCCGGAAAACGCCTTACGTAAACGGCGTATCTTTACTGCGACGGGCAAGCGTACGTTCGTGAATAGGTGTATCTCGCTGATTTACGTATTCTAGGCGTAAATCAGCGTTCACGCCCCTAGCAGCCGGCGGAACTAGACAGCCAAGATACGATGGCGCAGGCAGTCGTATCTTAGCTACATTTAAGTGTATCTCAATTTGAGAATACACTTAAATGTACGACGGCTTAGATTCAGAGTTACGACGGCGTATCTACTGATACGCCGGCTTAACTCTTTGTGAATCTAGCTATAAAAGTGCAAAAAGCACTTGAAAGTGCACTTGGAAGTGCAGTCTCTGTAAACCCGAGGGGGGCATGCAAGGCAAATATAAAACAGCATTTTAGCTTGCACATGATTGGATGATAAAATCAGCAGAGCCTCCCCTCATTTCAGATCTCCCGTATTTGCCGGCATATAAGGCGACTTGGCGTATAAGACGACCCCCTAATTTTCCAGCTAAAAGGTTGGTTTTGGGATATACTCACCTTATAAGACAACCCCCTTGCGACTAGTCTGTCTAGAAGCTGAGGGGTAGCCGAAACAACCTCTGACAGGAACACGCTTTATTCAGGTTTTTTTTAAATCCCACTGTCCATTGCATGCCTCACCTCACTGTGCCCATTGCATGCCTCACCTCACTGTGCCCATTGCATGCCTCACTTTGCCGATCTCAATACCTTATCCCTGTATGCAGAGTCAGACTGCGGGCGTCCATTGTTCAAAAGCCGCGCCTCCTCCTCGTCCTGTTCCGTGATAGGTGGAACACTCTGTTTCCCAGCAGACCCTGTGTTCATTGTTCTGCCTATCATGGACGTCCTCTCATCCGAGGCCTCGCACACAGCTCTTATATAGACAATCCCAACTTCCAGAAAATTCCTCACATTCCCATTGGATTTTCCTGGAAGTACCATTAACAAATTTAAAGGGATAGTAACCCTTTCCTGCTAAACCATGCTAAACAACAATTAAATGTTATTTTAAAGCCATGAGGTGAGGTGGCCACAATCTCAAGCAGGTGGGCCCCCAATTGTGCCCCCCCCTTTTCATCATCACTGTAAGTACCTTATAAATTTTAAAGGTACTTTTCACTTCACTAGCGCTAGTAGTGTATCTAGGTTTTGTGCTGCCCTATGCCTGACTAAACTTGTGCACCCCCCAATTTAAATATAACCAACCCCTTCTTGTCAAGGCTACACCCCTTTCTGTTTAAGACCCGTCCTGAAAATTTCGAGTGGGGACACTAGTTCTGAGGGCCTGGGGGGGCAATGGAGTACCTTAATTTGCATAGATTTCCTCTCACTTCCTGTTTGGCTATGGGGCAGGAAGTGAAGGGAAATCTCTGCAATGGGACAGGGATGGTAAAAAAATAAATGACTGGACGGGCTATAACCTTCTCTTACTCTATCCAAAATTAAGTGTTGCCTATAGTTCTACTTTAGGCACACATTTCTGATAATTTTATGGAGAGGAATAAGAAGATATAATGGTGCAGCAGAAAATACATAGCACAGTGAGGAAGGTTTGTGGTCCAGGATGATAGGACAGTCAAAATTAGAAGCACCCCCCCCCCCCCACAGTTGTGAAATGCCGGCCGCCTACATACCGGAAACAGTGTGACCGCTTTATGGGGGTGCTAGACTAGTTTACTAGTTTACTAGTTTAGACAGTAACAGTGTAGCGCAAGCCGTCAGGGACTCTTTCCGTGCTGCCACCCTGCAAAGTGTTGCCCTGGGCCTGGGCCTTGTTAACCTAGGCCAGGATACAGCGTTGACTAGCGCTGCACTTATTTTTCCATTTCACTATGTAAATTTGTCTATTGTGCTGGCTGCTGCACCATATTTTTAGGGTACTAGCGCGGTATTTTTCTTTATTGTAATTACAAGAATGTATTTTGTTGTTTAATAGCTCTGTAATAATAGAGTGGCTTGCCTATTAGATATTAAGCTTGCAGACCCGTAAAGAAATCTTTTGTTGTGCACCGTAATGGAAATGTACCAAGAGCGCTCTTTGCCAGGCAGGACAGGATTATCTGCAGCTAAATATTTTCAGCAAGTCTGCCAAATATGTTCCCATCAATGAAATCCAATTACAGTCCCACTGTACAGAATGACGATAATAAACTCTTTCCTGATGAAAAGGAATGGGTTGCTTCATTTTGAGATGGCGAGAGCAAGTTTTCTTCAGTATATCTCAGGGCTAAAGAAAATGAGTAATGTAATCCATGGGTTGAAGGATTTATGGGCTGAATGGTCAATATCATAAGCAATACTAAATAAAAACGTATTCTATACTAGAAAAAAAATTGCAGAGCCGTTTGTCCCGTGAAGGTAAATATACAATTGTTCTGTGTGAATGCTGACAAAATCAAATGTTACTAGGCCATTTTCTCCTCAGGGTGTTCTTCACTCATGAGAATAGACTTAATCAGAAAAATACTGGTATTTATTTTCTATGATCCTCAGCTCCATCTGTTGGCCTTAAAGCGGAGGTTCACCCTAAAAACATGCACCGTATTTATCGGCGTATACCGCGCACTTTTTTGCCCTGAAAATCAGGGCAAAATCGAGGGTGCGAGATATACGCCGATACCCACTTTCCCGCGCCGAGTTTGAATACTGCGCCGGCATATACCGAGCGCAGTACACTCGTGTATAGTCGGGCAAGCTCGGCTCCTCTCGCGCTCACGTCCTGGACGTACAGGACGTGAGCTCGAGAGTAGCCAAGCCTTCCCGACTATACACGAGTGTACTGCGCTCGGTATATGCCGGCGCAGTATTCAAACTCGGCGCGGGAAAGCGGGGATCGAGCGGGGAGGACGCCGCAGAAGGACGCCGGACCCGATGAAGAGGACACCCGAAGCCGCAGACGGACGCCGGACCCCACGAGGCTGCCGATGGACGCCGCGCAAGACACCAAAACTGTAAGTACTAAAATCTTTTTTTACAGGAATGTCGGGTCCACTTTAGGGGTGCGCGCTATACGCCGGAGCGCGCAATACCCCGATAAATACGGTATATACCACTACATTCAGCATACTTCCGACATGTACAGTATGCTGTTTTTTTTTTTTTTTTTTCGCTGTACATACCGTATTATTATTCTTTTCCACCTGGCTTCCGGGTTCTCACTCCCGCGGGAGTAGGCGTTCCTATGCAGCGGCGCAATGTCATCTGGGACTTAACCCACATGATTGACGTGCTTGATAAAAACTTCCCCCCTGGCGGACAAGGCGCGTCACGAGATCCGAAAATAGCCGAACTGGGAGTCGGCTCTATACGGCGCCTGCGCAGTCAGCTCTATACGGCTCCTTGTCTGTGCGCAGGCGCCGTATAGAGCCGACTACCAGTTCGGCTGTTTTCGGAAACTCGTGACGCGCCTTATCCGCCACGTCAATCATGTGGGCCAAGTCCCAGGTGACATTTCGCTGCTGCATAGGAACGCCTACTCCCGCGGGAGTGAGAACCCAGAAGCCGGGTGGAAAAGAACAAGAATACAGTATGTACAGCGGAAAAAACCCCCAGCATACTGTACATGTCGGAAGTATGCTGAATGTAATGTAATGTACATGTTTTTAGGGTGAACCTCCGCTTTAATGTGGTAGTTTCCAGACTCAGTTAGCCAGCATAAATAGCTCTGCAAATCAGATAAATAGATAAAATTTCATTCCTTTTCTCCCCACCCCCCCTTCTCCCTTTCCCCCTCCCTTCTCCCTCCCCCCTTTCTTCCCCCTACCTCTTCCCCTATCTCTCTTCCCTTGTGCTCCTTCCCCCCCCTTCCTCCCCCTCCTTGGCATCACAGTCCTTCACGTTCATCCCTCACCAATTGCCCTTATGACACCTCACTGACACGCCCTATATTATGCCTTCATTTTCAGGGATGGAGGCATGTGTCATCCACATGCCTCATTCAAAGTCCCAAACCCAGTTCCATGTTTACCAATAGGGATGGAGATGCGATTTTGATGCTTATATATTTACCCATATGCGTTTTTTCCAGTGCTCTTTATTGCTACACCTATTTTAGATGGAGGCTGGCTGGTGACACACCCCTAGTCACCTGCTCTCCATCTACTCATTAGCACTTGTATGCTTCTACTGAGGAAACTAGAAAAGTTTAGTTAGGACCACAGTAATACAGAGAGCCTTGTAAGCAGCCTGTGGCTTATCCATATATTTGCAAATGTGTGCAACCAATCCTCTGCTTTTAACATACTAAGTTAGACAGTTGAATTCCGTTTGCAATTTGGTTGGTAAGTTTGAGCCTGGTTATTACGCTATACTACTTTATTTATTTACTTATACATACTGTTTGCATCAACACGCATCTCATTTAAAGTCCCAACCCTTTCTTTCTTTCAATTTTCAGGGATGGAGGCATGTGTCATCCACATGCCTCATTCAAAGTCCCAAACCCAGTTCCATATATTATCCCTTCAAGCCCTCCTTATACAGTAGCTTGCCTACAATATTTAGTTGATAGGTCCATCTTCGCATCTGTCCCCCTTGGTCGCCACGGGAGATCCCTCCATACGGTGGCCCTGGCACCTGAGCTGACGGGACCCTTGTTTTTAGGTAAGTAAGCGGCACAGTCCTTGCTCCCCAACGTTTATATATTGTTTATATATGATTATATGCTTAATGATTGTCTCTATTGTAAGGTTGACCTGTATGTATCTTCATATCTTGTTCAGATTTTCTATAGTTAAAGGGTCACTAAAGGAAAAAAATTTTTTTGCTGAAATGACTGTTTACAGGGCATAGAGACATAATAGTTAACTGATTTCTTTTAAAAATGATTAAAAATAGATAAAAAAACAATCATATAATGTGCCTGCAGTGTAGTTTCGTTTTTGCTGTTGTTTGCTGGTTCTCTGATGTACAGAGAGCCACTAGAGGGCAGTCAGCCAATAGAGAGCAGTGATACTTTGTCTAAAACTCCTCAGCACCAATCCAGTTTCGTTTTACACACAGCTCCTTGATTAGTGACCACCGTGAGAAATCTCCCAGTACTGTGGTTATCAGGAAACAGGCAACCAGGAAGTGTCCAGAACAGAGAGGATTTACAGCAACATCAAAGCAAAAACGAACAATGAGGACATGAAACCAGGACTGCAGCAAGGTAAAGGAAGCTATTTAGCTAAAAAAAAAAATTCCTTTAGTGACCCTTTAATGACTGCATATTAATCAATTTTAGAACTCTCCTGACTAGTTGACACTCCCCCCCACGTGACCCCTACTTCCACCATGATCTTCCCCCACGGGATCATCAAATATCGGTCACACGTACGGCTTGTCACGCTGTTTGAATTGTACTTTATTGTCCATTTAGTTTTGATGTCTTTTATTTTTGATACCAAGTTAATACATTTATATTTTTTATTATAATTGCTCTCCTTTATGTTTACCTACTCACCTTGTACCGCAATAGTCCTACTGCCCTCCTCTTCCCCAGCTTTTGGTCTTTTGGGTCCCTTAAGCCCTATTTCTATTCAAAATGTATTTTTAGGATGATGGTACTATTAATAACAAGTCTACATGTTTTCTATTAAGAGGCTAAACAATTCATTAATTCTGCAAAATTTCATGTAGTACACACTGTACTTATATGTGTCTGAAAGGAGATGTCAAAAAGCTTGTATGTTTGTGTGAGTAGCCAAGATCTTCTGTGTGCGTATTGAAGATCTTACATCTAATGACCGAAGGGAATTGTTACACATATTTAATTCCTTTTCACCACTCCACTGTAAATTACTATTCTCTTAGGCAGTTTCCCATGCAAGGATAACCTTAATTAAAACGCTTCCTTTCTGTGCAAATTCACCCAGCACAATTAATCATCAAGAATTGTTATCACGATCTTTTTCCCGTTGCAATTCTTGACACAGGGTTTCACGATCTTTGACATGAATAATTTTCTCTCTGCACTTTGGTATGCAAAGAATTTCCTCTCTACTCTCAGCCAAAAGTCAAAGTCTGGGCAATCTGCCAAGTCTGGGCAGCCTGCCAAGTTTTGAAAACATTCTTTATCAGTGGAAAGTTAAGTCTAAACATTTTATCACATCGAAGGAATAAACTTCTGTATGTAAATTTGGGGATGTTTAACCACTTAAAGCGGGGGTTCACCCTTAGAGGGCACTTTTTCCCCTTAGATTCCTGCTCGTTTTCTCTAGGGGAATCGGCTATTTGTTTTAAAATATGTGCAGTACTTACCCGTTTACGAGATGCATCCTCTCCGTCGCTTCCGGGTATGGGCTGCGGGAATGGGCGTTCCTTCTTGATTGACAGTCTTCCGAGAGGCTTCCGACGGTCGCATCCATCGCGTCACGATTTTCCGAAAGAAGCCGAACGTCGGTGCGCAGGCGCAGTATAGAGCCGCACCGACGTTCGGCTTCTTTCGGCTACGAGTGACGCGATGGATGCGACCGTCGGAAGCCTCTCGGAAGACTGTCAATCAAGAAGGAACGCCCGCTCCCGAAGACCCATACCCGGAAGCGACGGAGAAGATGCAGCTCGAAAACGGGTAAGTACTGCTCATATTTTAATACAAATAGCCGATTCCCCTAGACCGAACGAGCAGGAATCTAAGGGGAGAAGAAAAAAAAAAATTATAAATGGGTGAACTCCCGCTTTAAGGACAGAAGGTGTTTTTCAGATTTGGTGTTTACAAGACTAAAACAGTTTTTTTTGCTAGAAAATTACTTAAAACCCCCAAACATTATATATATTTTTTTCTAACACCCTAGAACCATCATAATGAAAGATGAAAAAAGGAACACATTGGAAAAAGAATAAAGGGAAAAAGGGAAGAAGACATTTCTTCGTTCCTATACTTTATAAAACTACTGGTGACATTCCCACATATTAGCAGCAGTATATAATTAGTTGTGTTTGTGGGATCCAAGGTGTAAACCCAACGCCATATTTTGAGTTGGGGAGGAATTTTTTTCCCCATTATGACATAATGGGGAGGAGAGATATTTGTCTTTCTCTGGATCAGTGGCAGGTGGTGCTTAACCTTTTTTGGGGGGGCGAAAACAAACGAAAAAAAAACCATCAATTGCCGCCTCACTGTGCCCATCAATTGCCGCCACTGTGCCCATCAATTGCCGCCACTGTGCCCATCAAACGCAGCCACTGTGCCCATCAAACGCAGCCATTGTGCCATAAAATTGTCGCCACTGTGCCATGCCATCAAACGCAGCCACTGTGTCCATCAATTGTCGTCACTGTGCCATGCCATCAAACGCAGCCACTGTGCCATCCATTGTCGCCACTGTGCCCATCAATTGTCGCCACTGTGCCATGCCATCAATTGTCGCCACTGTGCCCATCAATTGTCGCCACTGTGCCATGCCATCAATTGTCGCCACTGTGCCATGCCATCAATTGTTGCACTGTGCCATGCCAAACGCAGCAACTGTGCCCATCAATTGTCGCCACTGTGCCATGCCAAACGCAGCCACTGTGCCATGCCATTGTCGCCACTGTGCCATGCCAAACGCAGCCACTGTGTCATGCCATTGTCGCCACTGTGCCATGCCAAACGCAGCCACTGTACCATGCCATTGTTACCACTGTGCCCATCAATTGCCGACAGTTTGCCCCTAAAACGCCACCAGATTGCTGCCCCCCCCCCTGCCCGGAACTTACCTTTCTCAGTCAGCCATCCTCGGATCCTCCTCCACGATCCCTCAATGTCTTCTCCCGCCCTCGATGTCGCTTCAGTCAATCAGGTTACCGGTAACCAGATCCGGTGAACCTGATTGGCTGAGATGCGTGTCAGTGTTAACCAGGGAACGCACACCCTGTGCGTCTCCTGGTTAACTATTTGGAAACCAATTACAGCCATCAGGCTGTAATCGGAAAGCCCATCGGGGCCACTGGCTCTGATAGACACTTCCACAGCCAACCAGCTGCCGTTATTCAGATGGCCGGTGCTCGCCAGGGGGCCGGCCATCTAAATAGTGGGCGGCAGCGGCGACAATACAAAGATGCATGCAATGCATCTATGTATTGTTTTCAGTGGCGGTGCAAGAGCGGGCGGCACCGCCACTGCTCTGGATCCACTGAGCAGCGATTCATAAATATGGCCTCAGAGAACCTCACATATTGAAGAATGAAAAAAAGCACTAAAACCAGCGCTCATGTCTCTCAAACATATAAACTAAATAAATAAACTCTCTGGTATTTAGTTTATATGTTTGAGAGCCATGAGCGCTGGTTTTAGTGCTTTTTTTGTGTTTAATTAGTACTTCCGGGTAGGATTTTTTCCTGCGGCTCTGGACTCTCATTTACACTCTCCTAGGAGATATTTTAAGGCACTTAACAAATTGTGTATAAGGAGAAGTATATCTTTATATAATATTTATTAGAAAAATCAAAAAATGTATTCAATAATTAATTGTTTTGATTTTTCTAATAAATATTATATAAAGATATACTTCTCCTTATACACAATTTGTTCACAAGTGCCTTAAAAGTCCAGTTAGGGGTTCTAGTTCTCCTTTTTTTTCTGACTTTCATTTGGATGTGGCACTACACAAGATAGACACTGATAACTCTTTTCTCTCCTAGGAGATATTGGTAACCTCCTGAACTATTTACTATCTATTATTCTTATGTATACTACCATCTTTAGCGCCAGTGTTTTTTTTTTTATTAAAGAACGAGTCCAAACGATTGCACCATATGTGGAACTCCACCCCTGATGGATCAATAAAAAGGTTTTGTAAACTATTAACTGATGTTATTGCTAAAGAAATTCAAGTTATAAATTAAACTTTTATGAGCTTACAAAAATTTACGTCTACATTGCCAACACAAGAAGGGTCCCAAAACTTCCTAAAGAATGCCAGTCCAGCACAGTTGCTTTGGGTCCAAATGTAAGTAGAAGATTCTGTATTCCATTTTTAGCTTTGGCCAATCACAACAAAAGACACAAAATCAGTGATGGTGAACCTATAGCACGTGTGCCACAGCTGGCATGTCAAGCCCTCTCTGTGGCTCTGTGGGCATGCGGCATGCCACCAGGATAAGGGGGGAATCCCCCAGCCAGGCAGTCACTTGGCGTGACATTTAGGGGGGTACAACATTATTCCTCCGCCGTCTCGAGGGTCTGTGCTGCAGCTCATTGCCTCCTCCGGACCCCTACACCAAGGTCAAGGTTTACCATCACTGCCTTAGACTGTCTACTTTCTAAAAAGGGGTCATTTGAGGGTATTTTTACTGCTCTGGCATTTTCGGGCCTCAAGAAATGAAGTGTCACTACATCAGGACTGATCAATTTTGATATATATACACCATATTTTTGTTGACTCTATAACTTTCCTACAGAAAAATAAAAACTGATTTGGGTTATTTTCACCAAGGAAATGTAGCAGAATAAATTTTGGCCTAAATTTATAAAGAAAGATTATTTATTTTCAAAATTTTACAACAGAAACAAAGAAAAAACTTTGAATTTTTTTTGGATTTTATTTTTTTTATTTAGTAAAAAAAAAAAAAAAACCCCAGTGGTGATTAAATACCACCAAAAGAAAGCTCCATTTGTGTGAGGAAAAAAAAAAGCATTAACAACTTCTTATGTGTACAGTGTTGCATGGCCATTGGCCAGGCAAATTGTCATTAAAAGTGTGACAGCAATGAAAGCTGAAAATTGGCCTGGGCAGGAAGGGGGTGAAAGTGCCCAGGATTGAAGTGATTAAAGTTTCATCTACTATTCCTGCCGGTACTGAAGCCCATTGGATATACACTGCAGTCTACTCCCAGAAACATAAAAAGGAAATGGGTTGTTTTCTTTATTCTGAGGCATGACAATCATTATTCAACGCATGCATCACTATCCCTGCTAGTATAATAAGATGTAAGTTAGCACCACAACCTAGTACTAAAAATAAGTAACACGTGAATGTGTATGTAACCTACTTAGCAAATCAGACGGATCATAAATCTGTTCCTTCAGTAAGCCTATAATTATCAAATGATGTATAATCCCCTTATCAAAACACAGCATGCTGTATAACACTTTGCATTGCTCAGCTCTGTTATCTATACCACAGATATAAATGATTAATTTTTTTGTACTATAAGGCATTGGGAGCACTAAAGCGCTTCAAACTTTTAGGCAGCGTTCACAGTTGAGCCAAGCTTCTTTGATCATTTTGCAGGTTTTTTTTGTGTGTGCGTCTGAGGCTTGCGCTTTTTTTTTATTATTATTTAAAGGGGTTGTAAAGGTAAAAGTTTTTTTACCTTAATGCATCCTATGTATTAAGGTAAAAAAACATCTGACAGCACCGGCCCCCTCCGAGCCCCCGTTTTACTTACCTCACCCCTCGAAAGTCCCGGGCGCGTCCTCGTCATCCTGTTCGGTTCCCAGCCTGGCCGTTGATTGGCTAGGCTGGGCGGCTTGATAGCAGCGCAGCCATTGGCTGGCATTGCTGTCAAACATAGTGGATGACGCGGCGCGCCGGGGGGCGGGGCCGAGTGATACAGTTGGCGGCTATGGCCGCCGCTGTATCACGGGAGCGCGCTCGCAAAAGCTTTCCACCAGGTGGAAAGCTTTTGCGAGGAGGAGCCGAGACAGCCGCCGAGGGACCCCAGAAGACACGGATCGGGGCCAACTCTGTGCAAAACTAACTGCACAGTGGAGGTAAGTATAACATGTTTGTTATTTTTAAACAAAAAAAATCTTGCCTTTAGTGTTCTTTTAAGCAATGGAATGCTGGTTACTAGGGAAAATAAATGTGTTTTTTTCATGTGTTTTTGTGTTTTTCAGGTGCTTCCCTTAAAGTAAGGTGACCAGATTTTTAAAATGAAATAAGGGGACATGATTTTTTTTTTACTAGTAATGGCGGCAATCAGCGACTCTCTGCCAGTCGCCACCACCGCCCTCCTCACAACCTGTCAAGTCTTAGGCCTCGTACACACGACCGTTTTCCTCGACAAAATCCAACAAGAAAAATGCTGGCAGAGCTTTTTTGCCGAGGAAAACGGTCGTGTGTATGTTTTTTGTTGAGAAAACTGTCATGGATCTCAACGAGAAAAAAAGAGAACATGTTCTCTTTTTTTCACGTTGGGAGTCTCAATTCCCTCATCGTGTTTCTCGTCGGGCTGGTTTACGACGAGAAACACGTTCGTGTGTATGCTTAGAAAGGCGCGCATGCTTAGAATAAAGTATGAGACGGGAGCGCACCTTCGGTAAAAGTAGCGTTCGTAATGGAGATAGCACATTCGTCACGCTGTAACAGACTGAAAAGCGTGAATCGTCTCCTACCAAACATTTACTTAATAACATGAGATTAGTAAAAGCAGCCCCAAGGGTGGCGCCAGTGGAATCAAACTTCCCCTTTATAGTGCCGTCGTACGTGTTGTACGTCACCGCGTTTGAGAACGACTAGCTTTTGTCTAGACAGTGTGTATGCAAAAAAAGCTTGACAAGATTCTCGACAAGCCTGACAAGAAACTCGTCGAGGAAAACGACATTTCATTTACGACCTCAGCTACTACTCGATGCAGAGTGGAGGAAGATCACTCCGGCAGGGAAAATAAGGAGATAAGCAGGCAGGCGGCTGGCCGGGACTTGAGCCAAGGCAGAAGAACATGCGAGCGGAGCTAAATGGGCATGCACCCGAAACTGAACAAATATTCCCTCCGCTCTGACCAGCGCATGATCATCAGAAAGAGGCACCGATAATGGAAAAAAATACACACCCCTAAGCTAGTAGGAGCGACGGAGCGCACAGGGGGGGGGGATGTAATTCCGATTTATTTTTTTAATTCTGCACTTTCTTTGAAATTTCCCCAGTCCCGTTCAAATCCAATCCGGGGACAAAACCGGGGACAGACTTGGTCCGGGGACAGTATCCTCAATCCGGTCACCCTACCTTAAAGTCTACTGGGGCCACTTTTTCGAGCTACAAGCTTGAAGCTTAAAGCGACCTCAGGTGTGAACAGGCTCAACTGAAAGATTAAAATACTGGATGTTGAGTATTTGGGAGCTTCGAGCTACAGAATGCTCAGGCGTAGAGTCTTGCACCACGGAGTATGAAACAAATCGGTAGCCAGAAAAACAAAGTGATCAACTAATATTCCTGAAGTCAACTTGGTAAAACATACCTTTTCTTGGATGTAGTGTTTGCTACACTAATCCTGGCAGTGATTTTAATCAAAAAGGCCAAATATGAACTGCAGGTGGATAAGTAACAAGTAAAAAATTTGGCATCTATCCATGTATTCTACCAAGTACACTGTTATTGCAAAGTGGTGCAGCATGCAATTGCAAACAGCTGATGCTAATGTCAGAAACCTAAAAAGTGTCCTACGGCTGCTTCACATTGCACCAGTGCGGTCTCACTGCAGCTAACCTGCAGTTTTCATGTAGGTTAATTGTGTTTTTTAGCATTGCATCGATACCAATACCATATCGGTACCAATATTAACTACTTGCTACCCGCACTATACTAGTGCGGTTTTAGAAAGTGCACTAAAGATAAAGCATGCAGGAGTTTTGGTGCGCTTTCTGAAACTGTATCAAAACCGCAGCACCTCATAGAAATCTATGAGAAAGTACATCTAACCCACACGAAAATATCTGCTTAGGGGTCACTGTGAAACCTGAAGCACAGCATTTTTTACCAGTGTGTTAGTTGAAGGACTACTTTCACACCGAGGCGTTGGGGGCATCGGCAGTAAAGCGCTGCTTTCTTTAGCAGCGTTTTGCCATCTTTTTTGCAGCGATTTTTGGGCCACTAGTTGGGGGGTTTAAATTTGCCCACAGAGCACTGCTGCAGTGGCTGTTCGGCAGTGCTGCCCTGCGCTTTAGGACAGGTGTATACACTGCTCCTACAGCGCTGCAAAGATGCGGCTTGCAGGCCTTTTTACCGTCCTGCTAGCACACTGCTCCATTCAGGGGCGGATCCAGGGGGCAACGGGGAAATTGACCCCTCCGAGAAAGTAGTGATGGACAGGCCAGCCAGGAGACGAGTATGCGGGTGGGTTAACCAGCGGAAGTTGGCAGGTTTGGCAGGCAAGTGTGCGGGCGGCCGCAGGCAGCACAGTCATTGAGTGAGTGGGCAGGCCGATCGGAGTGAGAGC
Source organism: Rana temporaria (assembly GCF_905171775.1). Classification (NCBI taxonomy): domain Eukaryota; kingdom Metazoa; phylum Chordata; class Amphibia; order Anura; family Ranidae; genus Rana; species Rana temporaria. Next base: position 401,126,997 of record NC_053492.1, on the reverse strand, counting down.
GGAGGTGCTAGCCAGTCAGCGGGGGTCGGTAGGTGAGTGCTTGAGCGGGCAGGTAGGCAGATGAGTAAGGGGCGTCAGTAGCTGAGTGTGCGGGGAAATCATCGAGTGAGTGGGTGGGCCCATCGGCATGAGAGCAGAGAGTGCAGGCCAGTCAGCGAGCCAGCGGGCGGGGAGCAAAGAAATTACATCATCTGTCACTGTCCACCCTGCATCACTGCAGTTTTGCCCTCACTGTGCAGCTGCGGGCAGAAGAGGGATTACATCATCTCTCTGCTGCCTGCCTTCACTCTGGCAAGTGACAATCTGCACCATAGCACGCCAATGACAATCTGCAATGTGTTGTAGGTGACGTAGAAAGTGACAATCAGCAACGTGTGGCAGGTGACATGGCAAGTGACAATAAGCATCTGGTGGCAGGGACGTGGCAAGTGACACGCTCAGGGCTCCCACTGATTCTGTATTATGGGGAGTTGAACTATTTCATTTTATAATACAATGTAATAATAGAAATAATCAGAGCTTTTTTTCTCAGAAAATAGGTGCAGGAACTCAACCACGACCCGTTCAGATTTCACAAACAGTAGAAGGGTCTTAAAGGGGCATTAAATACCAGAATTGCATTACATACAGAGTGCAGAGTTCACGGGGTTACAAAGCTGTCACTTGTAAACACAGAAACCAGACTTCTGTGTTTACAAGTGATTTTGGTGAGCAGTCACCAAAGGGTCTGAGCCAGAGGTGGTGGAACTGAGTTCCCCCAAGTTCCCCCTGAAAAAAAGCCCTGGAAATAATGTGCTTCAATCATCCTGACACCATAACAACCATGGTGCCCGGATGATTGAAGCGCCAACACCAGCCACTGCCACTATAAATTTCCAGAAAAAAAAAAATTCTGCCAGTGCCCCTCCCGAAACTAGACTCTGGATCCGCCCCTGGCTGCGGTGTGAAAGCCCTCAGGCTTTCACATAGGAGGAATGAGGCTCTTTACAGGCACTATTTTTATCGCTATATCGCCTGTAAAGCGTCTCAGCATGAAAGCAGCCTAAGTTGTGCTAAATACAGTTGCGTTTCATAATTCTTCTCCATGGCTCTTCCTCTGTTCAACTGTACAGTATGTAGTGTCATAACATTCTTAAAGTGGAGGTTCAACCGGAAATGTTAATTTTTAACATTAGATTGATGCTCATTTTGTCAAGGGGAATCGGGTATTTTTTTTAAAAACTAAGCAGTACTTACCATTTTAGAGAGCGATCTTCTTCGCCGCTTCCGGGTATGGGCTGCAGGACTGGGCGTTCCTATTTGATTGACAGTTTTCCGACAGGCTTCCGACGGTCGCATCTATCGCGTCACGATTTTCCAAAAGTATCCGAACGTCGGTGCGCAGGCGCCGTATAGAGCCGCACCGACGTTTGGCTTCTTTCGGCTACTCGTGACGCGATTTATGCGACCGTTGGAAGCCTGTCGGAAGACCGTCAATCAAATAGGAACGCCCAGTCCCGAACACCATACCCGGAAGCGGCGGAGAAGATCGCTCTCTAAAACGGTACTGCTTCGTTTTTTTAAAAAAACTACCCGATTCCCCTTGACAAAATGAGCATCAATCTAATGTTAATTTTTTTTTTTGGGGTGAACTCCCGCTTTAATTGCAAAAATGTTATAAAAAAAATAGTGCTTCCTTTAATCGGTTTGTTTCAATGTACTCCTTGCACAATTTCTACATAGAAATATTGTTTAACTGTCACCTGCCTCGATATTGTTTCAAAAATGTTGTAATTGGTTCTAAAGATGATCATGCAACCCATCCAGAGATCTAAGGCCCCGTACACACGAGAGGATCGATCCGCTGAAATTGATCCGCGGACCGGTTTCAGCGGATAGATCCCCTGGTGTGTACAATCCAGCGGATCTTTTTCCGCCGATTTTTGTCCCCGGGGATGGATTTCCAGCGGATCAAAATTTCTTGACATGCTAAGAAATCGATCCGCTGGAATCCAGTCCAACGGATTGATCCGCTGGTCTGTACAGACTCACCGGATCAATCCGTCCGAATCCATCCCCCGCATGCGTCGTAATGATTCGACGCATGCGTGGAAGTCCTTATATCACAGCGTCGCGCACGTCGCCGCGTCATCATCGCGGCGACGGCGCGACACGTCACCGCGGACGGAATTCCGCGGGGATTTTGATCTCATGGTTAGTACAACCATGAGATCAAAATCCGCCAGAGGATTTATCCGCGGAAACGGTCCCCCGGACCGTTTCCGCGGATCGATCCTCTCGTGTGTACTAGGCCTCAGAGAGATTTGTATATTTTACCTAATAAAATCTGGCAATTAATTTGGTGCAGACAAATAGATTGGGGCAGGCATACTAATATAAAGATATTTTAGACATTTCAATAGCAAAGTTTACACGGAGAACTGGATATATACAGTTATTGTATACAACATAATATATGTACAATTAGAGCCCCAAAAATGTCCCAACCAGAACAGCTATATTGTACTGGTAGGAGTCCTCTTACATGCCAAATTGACAGCATGTTTATTAGCAGAAGCAAGGGACTAGCCAACAGTATTGCTTGCAGTTGATGGATATATTTATATATAAATACAGTACTGTGCAAAAGTTTTAGGCACAGTGGAGTGGTGATGAGGAGCCATTTCACGCAGTATGATCGTATCCACAATAGCGGCACAACAGCTTATCATTGATGTAAAGACACCCAAAAACCTTTGGAATAATGTCCAATCTGAATCTGAGACTACTAAGAATGTTTCTCTTTTTGGAAATATTTCATATCTCTGGTTTATGTAAAAAAAATTGCACTTCTTTTGTATTCTTTCTGGTAAAAAGGTATTGGAAGTTTTAGGCACATGTACAAAAATGCTGTAAACTGAGGTCAAACTATAAAAAATAATGTTTGGCATCGTTGGTTCACTTACCTTTTCCTTCGATTTCCCTTCTAAATGTTTTTTTTCTTTGCCTGAATTTCTCACTTCCTGTTCCTCCTCAGTTAGCGGTTCAGGCTGACTAACCCCCAGCCAGAACGGCTCGGATGATGGGGGCAAACTTACTGATAAGAAACAGGAAGTGAGAAATTCAGACAGACAAAGAAAAAAAACATTTAGAAGGGAAATGGAAGGAAAAGGTAAGTGAACCAACAATGCACTAGCTTAAAGGAACCAATTTAGAAAATAAAAAACGAACCTTTACAACCCCTTTAATTTTGATCATCGAATAGCAAAGGTACAACTCTACTAACTCCCCTGGTATCCTCCACGGCTAAAATTACCAGTGCTCAGGCGTGAATTGCTAAGAGCTGCCAACACTTCTATAACAGGAGTAGAGCTGGCACCACAGCAAATTACAGTATTGCTTGAAGATTTATTGTAAGGTGGTGAAAACAGCACAGAAGGTCAACACTTTTCAGCTTAAATCAGCCATAAAGTGGCTGTAAAGGGCAGAAAGTTTTTTTATTTTAATGCATTCTATGCAATAAAATAAAAAACCTTCTGTGTACAGCAGCCCCCTAATACTTATCTTAGCCCCATCTCTATCCAGCGATGTGCACAAGCACGCTGGCTGTACGGGACTCTTCCTCCTGATTGGCTAAGACACAGCAGTGGTGCCATTGTCTCCCATGATGGGCAAAAATTTCAGTCTCTCGATGTGCAAAACTGATAGAGACCTACCCCAAGCGACTTACAGCTGTAATCGCAGCAAAAGGTGACGCTACAAAGTATTAACTAAAAGGGGAGGTTCACCCTAAAAACGACTTTCCCTTATTACACTGCCCCCCCACATTACAATACGATTATGCCTATTACTTTTTTTTTGATGCTATACATACCTTCGTACAGCTATTCACCCGTGGCTTCCGGGTTGCGAGTCCTGCAGGAGTGGGCGTTCCTAACATGTGGTGATTGACGTTGTGACAAAAAACGAGCTCCCCCCGTGGCGTAAGCCGCGTCACGATTGGCGAAAGGAGCCGAACGGCGAGTCGGCGCTATACTGCGCCTGCGCATCGCCGTTCGTCTCCTTTCGCCAATCGTGACGCGGCTTACGCGACGGGGGGAGCTCGTTTTTTGTCAAAACGTCAATCACCACATGTTAGGAACGCCCACTCCTGCAGGACTCGCAACCCGGAAGCCACGGGTGAATAGCTGTACGAAGGTATGTACAGCATCAAAAAAAAAGTAATAGGCATAATCGTATTGTAATGTGGGGGGCAGTGTAATAAGGGAAAGTCGTTTTTAGGGTGAACCTCCCCTTTAAGGGGGCTGAATAATGTTGCACGGCCAATTTTTCAGTTTTTTATTTGTTAAAGTTTGAAATATCCAATAAATTTCGTTCCACTTCATGATTGTGTCCCACTTGTTGTCGATTCTTCAAAAAAAAATATTACAGTTTTATATCTTTATGTTTGAAGCCTGAAATGTGGCAAAAGGTCGCAAAGTTCAAGGGGGCCGAATACTTTCGCAAGGCACTGTATCTCATTAACCATATCTCTTTAACATACAGTAAATCCCCAAAAAAGTGTATTCGGACTTTAAATGTGCCAACCATTTATAGCAACACAACCATCTATATACTACAATTTTTAATCATTGAGTTTATTGTGCAAAATTTATTAAAATATTACACAAATCATAAAATGATACAGCATAATACATCAGCATATACATAGAGATATATACCATATATACTCGAGTATAAGCCGAGATTTTCAGGCCTTTTTTTGGGCTGAAAATGCCCCCCTAGGCTTATACTCGAATCTCTAAATACGGAAAGTTTTCTTCACAATAAAAAGCTGTGAAAATGTGGAAAAGACTCCCTCCAGAGGTGGTTCTGTGCAGCTCAGTAGATTGCTTTAAGAAAGGTCTGGATACTTTCCTATATGTACATAATAATATAACTGGGTACTAACATTTATAGGTAAAGTTGATCCAGGGAAAATCCGATTGCCTCTCGGGGATCAGGAAGGAATTTTTTTCCCCTGCTGTAGCAAATTAGAGCATGCTCTGCTGTTTTTTTTTCCGCCTTCCTCTGGATCAACTATGGGTATAGAAATGGGTATATGGGATTGTACGATATTTTTTATTCAATTTACTTTATGGTTGAACTAGACTTGTGTCTTTTTTTCAACCCGACACAGGGCCAGATTCTCATCCAGCGGCGTAATTTTGTGCGGGCGTAACGTATCCGCTTTACGTTACGCCTCCGCAACTTAGCCGGGCAAGTGCTGTATTCTCAAAGCACTTGCTCCGTAAGTTGCGGCGGCGTAGCGTAAATCGGCCGGCGTAAGCCCGCCTAATTCAAATTTGGATCAGGGGGGCGTGTTTTATGTAAATGTACTGTGACCCGACGTGATTGACGTTTTTCCCGAACGGTGCATGCGCCGTCCGTGGAATTTCCCAGTGTGCATTGCTCCAAAGTACGCCGCAAGGACGTCATTGGTTTCGACGTGAACGTAAATGACGTCCAGCCCCATTCACGGACGACTTACGCAAACGACGTAACTTTTTCAAATTTCGACGCGGGAACGATGGCCATACTTAAAGTGGAGGTTCCATCAAAAAAACTATTTTGCTTTAAACTGTAGCTTACGACTAAAAAAAAAAAAAAAAAAATTAAAAGTTTTTTTTTTTACTCATCTGGAAATGCCTAGTGCTATGCGGTCCCACGAAATCTGCCTTTGAAACCTCCTAGGATTCTGACATCATCTCCCTCTAATGCTCCTGGGAAATATGTGTCATAATTTCCCAGGATGCAGTGCGCTGTCCAATTATCACTCCCCATCCAAGCCTTCCAGGAAGTAAGTGCCTGTAGGCTTCACAATGCCCACAAGCAAAATGACAACGGTGTAGATATAGTTTTATAAACTATCTTTTTTGAATATCTATGCGGATCGGCGGCGGATTGTAAAATAGTAAGTGACCGGATTTATATTATAAAAACACAGGATGAAAGGACATACATTTAAAAAATGCTAATTGTGGTTGGAACTCCGCTTTAACATTGGTACGCCGCAGTTATGCCTCATATAGCAGGGGCAACATTACGCCAGGAAAAGCCTAACATAAACGGCATATCTTTTCTGCATCGGCCGCGCATACGTTCGGGAATTCGCGTATCTAGCTAATTTACATATTTTGACGAGTAAATCAGCTTACACGCCCCTAGCGGCCAGCGTAAAAATGCAGTTAGGCTCCGACGGCGTACGAGACTTACGCCAGTCGGATGTAATAGAAATCTATGCGTAACCGATTCTAAGAATCAGGCGCATGGATACGACGGCTCGGATTCGGACTTACGACGGCGTACATGACGCTACGCCTTTGTAAGTCCTCTGAGAATCCGGGCCTAAATATGTAACTATGGTACCCATGGTAACACAACAATTACATTTTACTCGGTGAAAATTGTATTGAAATTTTTAGGGCAGTTGCAGCCCATATAGGTCAGCACAGGGTTTGACAAATTTGCTTGGAATCTAGGAGCCAGCTAAAAAAGTTAGGAGCCAGAAAACGCACCCCATCCCGACGAGCTTGCGCGCAGAAACGAACACATACGTGAGCAGCGCCCGCATATGTAAACGGTGTTCAAACCACACATGTGAGGTATCGCCGCGATTGGTAGAGTGAGAGCAATAATTCTAGCCCTAGTCCTCCTCTGTAACTCAAAACATGCAACCTGTAGATTTTTTTAAACGTCGCCTATGAAGATTTTAAAGGGTAAAAATTTGTCGGCATTCCACGAGCGGACGCAATTTTGAAGCGTGACATGTTGGGTATGAATTTACTCGGCGTAACATTATCTTTCATAATATTTAAAAAAATGGGGATAACTTTACTGTTGTCTTATTTTTTAATTTAAAAAAGTGTAATTTTTTCCCAAAAAAGTGCGCTTGTAAGACCGCTGCGCAAATACGGCGTGACAGAAAGTATTGCAACGATCGCCATTTTATTCTCTAGGGTGTTAGGATAAAAAATATATATAATGTTTGGGGGTTCCAATTAGAGGGAAGAAGATGGCAGTGAAAAATAGTGAAAAATGACATTAGAATTGCTGTTTAACTTGTAATGCTTAACTTGTAATACCAACGGCCACCACCAGATGGCGCCAGCTCACACATCTGGTGGTAATAACTTGTAATACCAACAGCTCACCACCAGATGGCGCCAGCTCACAAAAAAAAAGCCCACCTTCCAAGCCAAGTCGCCAGGACACCATTTCTAGTCGCCATGGCGACCTGGCGCCCGGGATTTGTCGAGCCCTGGGTCAGCATGCATCATGGGAGGATCTGGCACCTTCCAGCCAATCATTATCGTTTTCCCAGCATTATTTGCAGCATAGAATATAAACATGCCCTCTTTTTCCATGTATTTTGTGAGTATATCTTGTTTACGGTTTATAATAAATGGATGGTTTTTAATGAATGCATACTGAGTCATTATGCTCGATCTCTCCGGAAATTTAAAAACAAAAATAAAGATGTGTGGAAAACAATTAAGGAAATTGGTAAGAAAAAAGAAGTTATTATCAGACCAGCGGACAAGGGGGGCGGCCTTGTTATTCTCAACAAAAAGGATTATGAAGAAGAGATGGAAAACTTGCTTAAAGTTGAAAATACGTATAAGAAACTGAAGGGTAACCCCAAAATAAGGTTCAACAAATTACTCGTGAAATTTGTAAAAAAGGGGAAGCTCTTAGGAATATTGAATAAAAATGAAGCCGAGTATTTAGTATCAAACTCTACGAAAACACCGGTGCTATATTACACCCCCAAGATACATAAGAGACTTGAAAAACCTCCCGGTAGACCCATAATAAGTGGTATCAACTCCATTTTCTCCCGGCTAGGAGAGTATCTTGACACCTACTTGCAACCTATCGTTAAGCTGGGAAGATCACATCTTCGCGATAGTCTACAACTTATTAACGAATTGCAACAGGTTGATGGTGCGGAACATCTACTCTTGGCCACTATTGATGTCAACTCCCTCTACACCAGTATATCCCAGGAGGATGGAGTCATAGGAGTAGAAAAAGCCTTACACCAACATACCAGTCTAAAACAAGTACAGATCAACTTTATTGTTGAGGGGCTCAAGATGGCCATGGAGTGTAATTACTTCTGGTACCGGAACCATTACTATGTCCAAACTAGGGGGGTTGCGATGGGGGCCCGTTATGCCCCCAGCGTTGCCAACCTATTGATGGACAGTTGGGAGGAAGAATATGTTTATAGTCGTAATATCCCTCAGATTAAACTGTACAGGCGTTACATTGACGACCTTATCATCCTTTGGGATGGCACTAATGATACCTTCCAGGCATTCCTATCCAATCTGAATACCAACAGGTATGGCCTCACCTTTACTGGCAATTGTAGTACAGAATGCATAGATTACCTTGATCTGCAGATCTATAAAGAGGGCTCAGAATTACACACAAGAACCCACTTTAAAACCACCGACCGCAACGGATACATCCCATCCACCAGTTGTCATCATCCCAGGTGGAAAGCCAATATACCAAAAGGGCAACTGATGCGACTCCGGAGAAACTGCAGTTCTGTTATTGAATTCCAAGCACAAGCTGATACAATTATTGACCGGTTTAAAGAAAAAGGATACAAAGAGGCAAACCTATTGAAATTAAAAGACGAAGTGACAAACATGGATAGGAATAACATGCTGGCAGTTAACAAAAAGAATAAAAATAATAAAAGTGACCTAGCTTTTATTACCGGCTTCAACTCCCAATACAAAGACTTTGAGCATATAGTCAAAAAGTATTGGCCAATCCTACAGGAAGACCATGCCCTCACTAAAGTTCTGGGCAAAAAACCCAGTTTCATATACAGACGTGCCCCCTCCCTTCGTCACCACTTGGTGCACAATGTGGTAGACCCACCCAAACAGGTCAACATCTGCCCTGATCTGAAGGGATTCTTCAAGTGTCAGAGATGCCTAGGTTGCAGGGTCAGTAAAAAACAACCAAGAAGGAAGATGAGTTTCAAATCCAGAAATGACTTTAAAGAATACAAGATCAAAGAACTCATCTCCTGTGACACAACACATGTGACCTATGTTATCGAGTGCCCGTGCCACCTGCAGTATGTGGGTAGAACCACACGACCCTTGAAGATAAGAATCCGGGAACACATCAATAGGATTAAAGCAGGTTTCCCCAAACATCACCTTTCACGCCACTTCAAAGAGTTCCACAACCAAGATCCTACTGGCCTGATCTTTTATGGTATTGATACCATAAAGGATGATTGGAGGGGAGGAAATAAGACTACTGCAATATCCCAAAATGAGACCAGTTGGATCTACTGCCTGGGTTCGCTTGCACCCCATGGGTTGAACAAGGATATTGACCTTAATTGTTTCCTTGCCAACCCTTAATTCAAGGGGCACCAAGACGACTCACCCATGATACATGAGGCTATAGAGTGCCCTTGTTGCTCACTTTCCAATTACGCGGACCATTCATGGGATCCAACTCTAGGAACTCCTCTCCAGCATGCCATCTGCTGGGGCCTGCCACCTGGGAGGCTTTGTCACATCATACCCCCGACAGGCCTATGTTCCCTTTAAGGGTAGGCATCATCTCTGTTTGATGCTTGATGTTCACATCTTTCCATTTACATAATCCATCACATGATGCTTATGCTACAAATCTTATATTCTACCTCTTGTTTTCTATTTAAGATTTAGGACATGCCATCCTCTATATCTTTGTCCATAGTTATATCATTTGTTTTTACCCAGACTCCCATTTTTGGGTTAACCTCTATTTCACCCTTGGGGTGTATATCTTGCTTTGAGCTAAATCATTACACTATATATTTGTATTTGAAACCCCCAACTTGCAACTTATGTCCCCCTCTGTTTACATCCCTTCTCAAGTATCATGACCTGCTCACTGGGAATGATTTACAGTTCATAGAGCTTATATATATTATTATAACTGCCTGGATTAATTTAATGTCTCTATTCACAGTTTACCTACATAGATCTGATTTGTTCACATATACATTTATATATACCTTGATTCTGTTACACATTGACACTGCACAGGATAGAAGAACATGAACTTAGCGCTGATACAAGCCATATAGTTAAACTGAGACGTTACTGTTAGGAATGTAATGTTATGTTATGTCCGTACACACTTACACACACTAAGGAAATTGTCATTGTATGGAATACTATGCTATGTCCGTTTGAGCTTATGCACACCATGGAAATTAGGATTATACTTACCAAGGGTCTCCTGTCAAAATAACCAGATCGGAAGGTAATTCCATATTAAAATCATGATTGGTGGACGCCGCTATGTGGGAGGGTTTTTCCATGGTGACGCTGGCTATATTAATCATCAGTAGCGGTATGCGTGTACCCGCTTCAGAAGACGTAAGAGAACGAAACGTGCGTAAAGCGGATACACGCACGCCCGCACGCACTTCCTGGACTAACCAGCTGTTCACCTGGTGGAACGCACGCCGTTCCCACGCTGGTTCTCACTTGTGGAGCTTGTGCTGTGCTGGGAAGCTTGCCAATACACAGATTCTTGTCTGCTTGTACCTACAAGCATTCTATCTGGCCCTCGTTTTTAATTTATAATTTTAAAACCCATTTTTATCTATTATTATTTTTTCCTATTTGTATATATGATGTTGTATACACGTTTTTAAGTATAAGCCTGTGGCTGTACAAATAAATTTACCCACTGGAACCTGAACCTACTACTCTATGAGACCCTTTTTTTCACCCTTTGGAGGAATCCGGTAACCCAGGATCTGCTTGGTACCAGCTGGACCGCAGGACCCAATAGGAGAGCAAGGACCCGAGTCGGTTGGATATCCTCTATGCATTATACCCCTGCAGGGGTGAGGGCCTCTGGTGAGTAGGGATCCAGGAGGGGGAGCACCGGACCCACTTCGCATCACTGCACTACTGTATACTGTGATCACCTACTCTTCTGGAAAGTCACATTGTCACCTCAGCACTTTGGACTGTTGTCGATTTATTCTTATTGGTCTACACCCGGACTGCTGTTTTATATATATATATTTTTTCAGAATTGATACACATTTCCTGGCTTTTTCAATTAATTTTTTTTCACTGTTTTGGACACTTCATTCTGGTATTCAAATTGATATTTGTACACTAGAACATGTGGTATTAGCCACACTACAGTTATTTATTTATCACTGGCACACCACATATTATAAGAGGCACTATATCTAGGACACACTTATCATCTATTTTGTTCTTTAGTCCATATAGTTTGTTCTTACCATCTCTGGGTAATATCAGCCTCAACTTAGACAGCGCCACCACCCCCACACCATTGTCCATATTCTCTGTATCCCTTAGGGGATCACATACTTTGGGGGGGCTGCAGTCTTATTATTAATTTATTGTTACTATCTATTTATGTTTGTATCATAGTACTGCCACATATTCCCAATTAGTGCTTCCTAAGCGCGGATTTCTGCCTTTTATTATGCTCGATCTCTCCGTTTTCTTTTTTTACCCCGTCACATAGATGACTTCATAGCAGTCACGCTAACAATTTTGCTAAACTAGGAAAAACAAATGCTCTCAATGGAAGGTTTGTTATTAAGCAATTGAAACGTTTTTAGCCCAGTCACTTCTGTTTACGAAGCCAACTTGAAACTTGCCGGCTTCCATAGCTAGTACTCTTATCTGATGCAGTTGCTGGTGAACATAGCACACCATTGATCTGTCACTGCTTATACAAGCACTGAAGATATCTATAGCAGCTACAAATTGCTGGGAAAAAAATAGGAGATTTATTGGAGAAGTTACAACTCTCCTTTTCTATATACACGCCATGAAATGAAACGCTACAAGTAGGTGTCTTAACCACTTAACCCCCGGACCATATTGCTGCCCAAAGACCAGAGGACTTTTTGCGATTCGTGACTGCGCCGCTTTAACTGACAATTGCGCGGTCGTGCGACGTGGCTCCCAAACAAAATTGGCGTCCTTTTTTTCCCACAAATAGAAATAAAATTCTTTTGGTGGTATTTGATCACCTCTGCGTTTTTTATTTTTTGCGCTATAAACAAAAATAGAGCGACAATTTTGAAAAAAAATAATATTTTTTACTTTTTGCTGTAATATATATCCTCCAAAAATATATAAAAAAACTTTTTTTTCCCTCAGTTTAGGACGATACGTTTTCTTCTACATATTTTTCGTAAAAAAAAATCGCAATAAGCGTTTATTGATTGGTTTGCGCAAAAGTTATAGCGTTTACAAAATAGGGGGTATTTTTATGGCATTTTTATTAATATATTTTTTTTACTAGTAATGGCGGCGATCAGCGACTTTTTTCGGTACTGCGACATTTTGGCGGACACTTCGGACACATTTATGGGACCATTGGAATTTTTATAGCGATCAGTGCTATAAAAATGCATTGGATTACTATAAAAATGCCACTGGCAGTGAAGGGGTTAACACTAGGGGGCGGGGAAGGGGTTAAGTATGTCCCTGGGTGTGTTCTAACTGAAGGGGGGGGGGCCTCACTAGGGGAAACACTGATCCTCTGTTCATACATTGTATGAACAGAAGATCAGTATCCCCCCCCCTGACAGGACCGGGAGCTGTGTGTTTACACACACAGCTCTCGGTCCCCGCTCTGTAACGAGCAAACGCGGGTGCCCGGCGGCGATCGAGCCCGCTGGGCGCACGCACGGGAGTCGGGGGCGCGCACGCGCCCCTAGTGGCGGCTCAAAGAGCAGACGTTATACTACGTGCTCTCGCTCAGGAGAGCCGACCTGCCGCCGTAGAATGACGGTGCGCGGTCGGCTAGTAGTTAATTCACGTACACATGATCCAATTTTTGGCCAACCGAGCGTCTCACTTTTGTCGAAAGGGCGTGTGCCTGGATTTTGTCTTGCATACCAACGGCACACAATTGTCGGCCAACAAGCACAAACGTACGTGACGTACTACGTGGAATTTCAGCTCTTGAGCGCCACCCTTTGAGCACCCATGTAAATATATTCGCCAGCACACCGAGGATCATTTAGAAAAACGTCCAAAAGTTTTAATGCATAGAAACGATCACAAAAAAAAGCAACGTTTCGAAGTCGCACAGGACCTCTTCGTCAGGCAAGTGATGACCCGTTGAGCACCTTCTGCTAATGTTGTGTTTGGTGAGCATTGATTCCAAGTTTGTACTTTAGGCTTTCGTGTGACGGACTTTTGTACAGACAATACGAAAATCTGACAACAGACCGTTGTCTACCGAAAATTTACTAGCCTGCCAACCAACAATTATACATCAGACAGGAGGCTCATATCTTATGCATTATCTTTCTTTAATAATGCCCATAGCAGAAATACAGTAAACATTTATTGTAACTTAAAAAATTCAAAGAACTACCCTTCCCAGCAGTCCCTGGGCCAGTGTAGCCCCTCCCAGACCGTAGCCTATATAAGGGACTGTCTGAGGTAACCTATTCCTCTTTCTTTCTGCTCATAGCCAGAACTCAGATAAGTACATTACTCTATGTTTATAATTTTTATGTAGGCTTGCTTGTTATTTGGTTATCAGCAGCCTTTTTAATTTGTGTAGATCCTAATGTCACATCGTCTTTCCACAGGGTGCTGGGGATCCCCCCCCCCTCCCACCCCGGCTTTTATAACAGCTACGGAGGTTTTTCCCTCCTCCGCTATTCCCTTCAACTTCCACCTGTATCTGTATATACCCTCTGATCCCCTCAGACCTTCATCTGTGTGTTGTTCTATCAACCTTCTGTCTTATGAAGCACAACTGATATTTCTAAAAATGATAAACGTTTAGTTTTTGCTGTATGCTTTTCCCACTTTGCTATCTGTACCACCCGTTTTGTAGAGAACGCGGTTTCCTCTGATGTGTACATCTTACAGACATTGGGCTTCTTTATTTGTTTATTTTACAATATACCGCTGCTTTGCTTCTTTTGTTTCCCCCCGGTGCGCTCTGCACACTGCTCGTTTTCTGACTGGAGGTAGGACGGCGCCATTTTAACATCTCGGCGCCTTTTTTCCTACCTCCCTTCTTCTCCTTCTCCTCAGAGCGTCTCATCTCTGAGGGGGGCGTGGCGGTGAGGATCTCCCTGCACCAATCGCGCTATTGTCGCGAATCGACGGCGCCATTGCTGCGGACCTGTCCTGGGGACCCCATCCTCCGTGTGCTAGACCGTCTCTCCCCATCGTCGCCACGCCAGGGTGCGGGCGGCTGTATGGTTGGAACTCTGTGTAGATCTCACTGATCTATGTGAATCACGTTAGGCCGTAGTCTCGCGAGACTACGGCCCCGAGCCTCACGTCTAGCTCCCCTTGTGGTGGGGAATATCTCCCCTCATCTAACTTCTGCCACTTACACCTAGCTGGTGGGGAATTCCTCCCCTCCCCTGCTTCTGTCACTCCTTCACCTTCAGTTACATTAACATCAGTTCTTGTTCTGGGAATGTATTCCCCTGTAGTCTATTCTACATATAATGAATATATTAATACATGCCTCAGTGCTGCACTGGTTCCTGAGCTGGTCAGTAGGTCCGACCAGACTACCAGGGCATCGGTTGTTCCAACCCACATGCACCCCCATGTCCGGATCTCCCGGCAAGGATATAACGCCCCTGAGTAGGGCATGGCGTCCCGTATGCGCCGTCACATTAATGTGGCCTCCGTCTCCCCGGCAGGGGAAGTAATTAACATGCCTCAGGCAGTACCCTCCCAGGACTGCCGACCCTCTGACTCCCCGGCAGGGGAAGTAAATAACATGCCCCAGGCAGTACCTTCCCAGGACTGCCGACCCACGGACTCCCCGGCAGGGGAAGTAAATAACATGCCCCAGGCAGTACCCTCCCAGGACTGCCGACCCATTGACTCCCCGACAGGGGAAGTAAATAACATACCCCAGGCAGTACCCTCCCAGGACTGCCGACCCTCTGACTCCCCGGCAGGGGAAGTAAATAACATGCCCCAGGCAGTACCTTCCCAGGACTGCCGACCCACGGACTCCCCGGCAGGGGAAGTAAATAACATGCCCCAGGCAGTACCCTCCCGGGCCTGCCGACCCACTGCCTTCCCAGACTCCAATCGACCCCCGAGCCTCGGGGAGATGCACATGCAGAGGCAGCGATCCGCTAGACGGACTGAGCCAGACTCCTCGTGGACTCTTCCAGAGTCGTCCGCGGAGTACGAGGCGGCTAACACCTTTGAGTCTGAGGATGACAATGATGATGATAATGATGATGATTATGTGAGCAGTGGGCACATGGCGCTCCATGACGACGCCAACCCTAGGTCCCAGGGTAAAACCTTATTGGACTCTTGTGGAGTACCATTTTTCGATCAGGAGGTGATTGGCCACCCACACTCCGGTGACTGGGCACCTCTACCTGAGGTGATCCAATAGATCGAATGCTGGACCCGGAGATCGATCGGTACGCTAACCGGACAAGTTGAGGGTGGAATACTCACCCTTCCATTACCAAATACGGTGGTGCTCACTCCAGAGGTTGATCCCATAATCATTCAGTATTCCAGGAAGGAAATAGAGAGGGCCTTTGGGACCTCACAGTACTGGGTCTTAGATCTCTGGACCTATCACCTAACCCTACGCCTTAGTGAGCAGGCTACCACCTCTTTAAGGCGGTTGACCTAGCACAATGGGATCACGCTAATTGATGATATCTTTAAGACGGTAGGACAAATGGAGTTATATTACCAGGCGTATACCTGGTTCACCATCCCATTCGGTTTTTCAAACCTAAACACCGTCCTAATGGACAACAGGTTGCTAGACCTTGGACCAAACAGCCGATAGTAGAGATGGACCCGCTCTCTTTGAACTTCCTCAACAACATCTTCCCGATCAGGAAAAAGAAAGGCGGTTTTTCGTCCGGTGGGAGCTTGAGAAATCTCACCAACTTACTGCCCTGTGGAACAAGGGTGAGGTTGAACATCTACTTGAACGACCTACTTCTAATGGCTGGTTCCCCTCGCCTAGCGAGCGAACACACCTCCTGGATGGTCGGATCGCTTCGCGATCTGGGACTCCTCATAGATCATGAACACCTATTATCTCCCTATTTCAGGAGATAGAGTTTTTGGGGTTCTTGGTGGACACCAACCGAGCGATCCTTCGGCTACCCATACCCAATTAGCCGCCATCCGCAAAGACATCAGTATCATGCTGGGCAGCAGCGGGTGTCCTTACGCGGACTGACTCGCTTAGTCGGCCTGTTCCCGGTGTCAATCCAGGCCACTCTCCAGCCCCTCTTCACTGTCGAACCCTCCAGAGACTCGAGACTCTACATCTTCGCTAGGGGCTTCGCTATACAAACTAAGTGAAGCCATGGTGGACCTACGGTAGTGGTTACGTCATGCCGTCAAACGGAACGGCAAGACATTTTCAACTCCTCACCGGATTTCGTCATAGGGTCGGATACCAGTCGTCCTCCGGTAGGACGTGGTCCGCAGAGAACCCTCGGCTGCACATCAACACGTACACCCCTGACGACCTTTTTTGCCATCGGAAGTCTGTTGCCACGCACGTCCATCTGCTGTGTGCTATTGCGTTCGGACAACGTACCCGCAGTCCGGTACGTCGATCGCTTGGTGGGCCCCTGATCCAGAATCCTAGCGGATCTAGTAAGACTTCGGGCACTTCTGCCTGGAATGCAACATCGTCCCGATTGCGGGATATGCCACAGACTATCCCTATAGGGTGGCAGATTGGATTCTCGTTACCTGACCGATTCCAACGATTGGCGACCGCACCGGTCAGGGTCCCTGATCCTCGCTCACTTCGCGGATCCTTCTCTATGGACCTGTTCGTTCCCCGTATCAGCCACCAGTTTCCGCGCTCTTACAACCGGAGGCCGGATCCGGAGGCGCACCATGTGTTCCCGGTGACCCTCAGAGTCCTCCTTCACTTAGCGAGCCGGAGGGCATCAGTCGTGCGGTTCACTCCGTGGTGGCCGACGCAACCATGGTTTCCCCTCCTTCTGAGGATGACGGTGGAACTCCCCAGGTTGTTTCCTCATTCCCCCCACCTCCTCGCTGGTCCGAACGGGGATCTGCACCCTCTACTCACGAAGCACATCCTACCTCTTCTCACATGGTTAGTATCGGGGTTCCGGTCGCAGACTACGACCTTTCGGGAACAGCTAGGGATTCCCTGCCTTGGACTGGGCCCCGGGACTAGATCAGCATCTCGATCTACCTGGGGACTCTGGGTTACTTGGTGTGATCAACGACGGGTCGACCCCGTTCAAGCGCCAGGGTCTGTAATAGCCAATTATCGGGCGGACTCTTTGGATCCGTTGGTGTGTCAATTTTGAAGGCGTTAAGTTTAAATCGCCCAATGTACCAGCACACTTGGGATTTTTCCAAGGTCATGATCATGTTCTCGGGCTGGGGGACGTTGACACTCTGTTTTGAGGTTACTGTCTTTCGAGCTTACTGTCTTCTTGTGTCTGATTTCCATCATCGTGGGTCAGACGTCAAGGCTTTGGACATATCCAGGCGTCATTCCTCGCCTCAGAGACTCAAGTCTTTTTCCGTCGTGCGTTGGACCAGACGGTACTTCGATCGGTTTTTCTACCCGTTCTTTCCAGCACATCCACAACTGTATGTGGTCCGCTGTCTACAGACTTATATGTCCTTGACAGCCTCGCTGCGATCTTCGCAAGTCTTTCAACTCCTCGTTTCCTACGTTAATCCTCTCTTCCCGGTTTCCTCTGTGACTTACTATAGCGGCGGACTGTTGTCAGCGACTGCTTTTCCGCCAATCCCGCTTTGAACAGGAGGTACACATATCTATGTCAGTGTTGTGGATTATTTTGATTGTTATTGGTCATATGCATTGTTATAGCTTTGAACTTGCATAAGATATGAGCCTCCTGTCTGATGTATAATTTGAGATTTTCCTAGCTTGTGACGGAAAATATTAATTATATGAAGACAGGAGGCGAGTATCTTCCCTCCCAACCCAACCCTGTCACGAGGTTGTCTCTCTCTCGTTCTAGACTGATGAACCACGCACCCTGCAAGTCGGAGGCTGGTACGCCCCGGGAGTTCGTTTTCACTATCCCCGTTGGGATTGCTGTCCGTTTCGATCCATGGGTTTAGTTCACCGCAGATGGAGGTTCCTACTGCGTTCCAGATCCGGAGTCGGGATGCCGTTGACTGAATCTGTTGGTCCATGTTCCTGAGGACAACTGACCGGTCGGCTCCGAATGGTTTGGGTTTCCTATAGTCCCCATTGGGATGAAGCTGGTCCGGATGAAGTTGGTCCGTGTTGGCCTTGTCCTTTCGTTTCCTCCAGATTCGGATGTTGTGTTCCGGTCGGAAGGTTCCCGGCAGCCGCGGAGATGTCTAATTGGACTTTCGGTTCCTGTTTACACTAATTCGCATGAAGAAAGAGGAATAGGTTACCTCAGACAGTCCCTTATATAGGCTACGGTCTGGGAGGGGCTACACTGGCCCAGGGACTGCTGGGAAGGGTAGTTCTTTGAATTTTTTAAGTTACAATAAATGTTTACTGTATTTCTGCTATGGGCATTATTAAAGAAAGATAATGCATAAGATACTCGCCTCCTGTCTTCATATAATTAATATTTTCCGTCACAAGCTAGGAAAATCTCAAATTGTTGGCTGAAAGTTGGACAATTGTCTGAAGTAGCGTACTAACAGTCGGATTTTACAGGGTACGAGGCTTTAGACCCCACACACGACACTATACCCAAATTACATTTTTATCGTGTTTTTTCTTTGTGTGGTATTTACTAACCACTATTTTTTTGTTTTTGCTATATAAATAAATAAATAAAAAATAAAAAAAACACGTTTCATAGCTTCTGTTATAAAATTGCAGATTCTGCTACATTTCTTTCGTAAAAATAACCAAAATCAGTGTAAATTATTTTGTCTCTGTGACTGTTAGTCTACAAAACTATGGTGTGTTAGAGATAGAGATATATGGGCCAGATTCACAAAGAGTTACGCCGGCGCATCAGTAGATACGCCGACGTAACTCCGAATCTTAGCCCGTCGTATGTCTAAATGTATTTTCCTGGTGCCTCCATGGCAGCATACCAATGGTCATGGCTCCGCCCCCGACTGACCCACAGGACCTATTAACTCTCTAATAAAAGGAATAATCCCCCCCCAGTTAGGCATTCTTTTTTCTGTCCTCATCCCCGCAGGATCACGCGTCAGCCCTACCTCACCGTCTTATGGTGTACCGTTGCAGGTTCATGCTCTCCTGCAGGATGGAGTCCTATCGCTTGGGTTGCTAAAGGCACCAGATAAGTATAGGAGCCCTTTTTTCTGTGGATCTTTTTTTGGCAATACACACACTTGTAACCTCCAGGAGCTTCTCCTCTCCTCGTTAGGTGCACAGGCTGACTGTCCTAAGCATACATTTCCCCAGTAGAAGCCACATCTTGATACAGGAGCGCAGCCTCATCTGAGGTACTTTACCTGACCCCCGCCTCCCCAGCCTCTGCTCGTCGCTCGATACGGCAGGGAGAGGGGGAGCGGGTCAGCTGTTTCCCCTACTTGCGGCTCCACATGCTGTCGGCGCTTCGCGCGCGTCACGGAGCTCAGCCTCGTCATCTTGGTGGGCGGGGCCTCAGTCGGCGCGGCGGCGCATGCGCAGTACGTCGCGGGCGGCCATCTTGGTGCTCTCATCTACTTAAGGCAGCCTGTTGCCTCATTTGAGGACAGGCTGTCTTGAGGGAAGCATCTCTCCACCTCTCCTGCTCTGATCATGGACCCCTGTCAGGGTAAGGCTAATTTTCTTATCAGAGGAATATTTAAAAAAAAAAAAAAAAAAGGGAGAACCATCCTTTCTTTTAAGTGGATTGCTGTGCTTGATTTATGTGTGGGTATATGTATATATATATATATATGTATATATATATGTATATATATGTATATGTATATGTTATCCAGCTGATCTTGTGTATAAAGTGTATAGCTTCATTTTTAGTTTTAAAAAAAAAAAAAAAAAAAGAGAAAGATAGTAATTTCTGAAATAAATCTACCCCTAGCTGCCCTGGACATAGTCATGCCGCTACAAAAAGATCCTCAACATTCCACTAGGTAAGGGCTGCAACAGCAGGTAAGCTTTTTTAAATAAAAGAGCACTACAACAGGTGGGAGTCAAATTAGCATCCTATATTTTTTTGTCTTCCCAGCCCGCAACGAGACTCTTCTCGCAGATCTTCCCAAGACAGAGGCTCAAGGAGCCATAGAAGCTCGGGACACTCAGCCCACAATTCTAGTAGTCACCAGAGTTCCTCCCACCACGCGTCCTCCAGACCTAAGAGGGACGATTGTTGGGTGTGTGGCAGAAAAGCCCTTCCTGGGAAATTAGCCTGTGGCCAGTGCTTTCTGGAGGCTGAATGAAGAAGAGCCTTCAACCTTTGACTTTGGCCTGGTTGAGCCCTTTGTGGTAGCGGTCAAGGACGCTATTCAATGGGAGGAAGACCCGGAACCTCCTTCCAAAACAAAAAAGTACTTCCCGCATTTAACTAAAAAAGTTTCCAACTTTCCCCTAATGGAAGAGATTAAGGGGGTTATCGTAGGAGAATGGCAAAAGGTAGACAAGAGGCCGGTCGCCTTTAACCGTCTTCAGAAATTATACCCATTAGCCGAATCGGATGAAAAACTTTTTGACTCTATCCCTTCCGTAGACGCTTCAGTTATGAGGCTAGCAAAAAATACGACCTTGCCATTAGAAGACGCAGTCTCTTTCAAGGATACCTTAGATCGAAGGATCGACACGGACCTCAAGAAGATTTACCAGGCGACCGGAGGGGCTTGCAAACCGGCAGTAGCCTTATCTTCTATTTCTAGAGCGACCAAAGTATGGGCGGATAACATTGAGACAGCCCTCAGGGCTGGCATAGATTCCGAAGAAATTATAAAGGCCTTGGATGAGCTGAAACTGGCCTCAGATTTTATGGCAGAGGCGGCCATAGACGTTCTGAGGTGTTCATCTAGAGCCATGCTGTATTCTATTACCGCCAGAAGGGCCCTGTGGCTGAAACCATGGGCGGCAGACGCATCATCTAAACAATCATGGTGCCGCATCCCGTACGACGGGAAGGCGCTGTTCGGAGAGAAGATGGACTCCGCAATCACCAGAGTCACGGGGGGAAAGAGTGGTCTGATCCCTCAAGACAGAAGCAGAAGAAAGAGGTTTGCTCCTAGGCCAGCGGCTCAACAGAGGGGAAGAGACTCAAGATTTTACCGCCCAGGTAGAGAATACAGAAGGGGCTGGAAGGGCTCACAAGCTTCCTTCCTCAAGCTGGGAAAGCCAAAACCCGCTACCTCAGTTGGGGATAACCAGAAGTCTTTTTGACTCCCCTACCGCCCAGACCAGCGTAGTGGGAGCAAGGCTAAGATCCTATGCGCAGATCTGGGTGGAGGGCTGCACAGACCAGTGGGTAGTATCCACTATTCTCCAAGGTCATTTTTGGAGATTCAAGACACGTCCTCCACCATTTTCTTTTCAAAACACCAAAATCCCGGCCTCCAAGGAGAAAAGGGAAATATTATTTCAGTACGTTCAGATGCTCCTACAGCAAAAGGCAGTTCTACCAGTTCCGGAGTCAGAGATGAACTCGGGATTTTACTCTCCAGTCTTTCTAGTGCCCAAAAAGACGGGAGGGTGGAGACCCGTGTTGGATCTAAAGAGACTGAACAAGTACATTCGTTTAGAACACTTCAAGATGGAGTCCCTAAACACAGTGATTCTATTAGTCCAGCCGGGGGACTGGATGGCCTCCATAGATCTTCAGGATGCGTACTTCCACATCCCCATCCACAGCCAGTTCCAACATTTCTTACGTTTCAAAGTGGGCAATCTACATCTACAATTCCAGTGCCTCCCCTTTGGAATCTCGTCAGCACCCAGAACCTTTTCAAAAGTCTTGGGAGCCATCCTGGCCCCCCTCCGAGAAAGGGGGATAAGAGTATTGCACTATCTAGACGATATACTGGTTCTGTCGCAACACAAGTGTACCCTGGGAGAACACACTCAAACAGTGTTAAACACCTTAACCAGGTTCGGTTGGTTGATCAACTTCACAAAAAGCCAGCTAGCGCCAACACAAAGAATGGTGTACTTGGGAGCCTTATTCAGCACCCCAGAGAGAGCAGTCTCTCTTCCTCCAGAGAAAATACCAGCATTAATCCAGAAGGTGAAGAGGGCATTAGAATCCCACAGCATGTCAGCATCAGATTGCTTGAGCCTCACAGGCTCCCTCGCGTCGTGCATCCCAATGATAAAGTGGGCCAGATGGCACCTACGGGACTTCCAATTGGGTTTCCTGGCACAATGGGGGAAAGTACACCTCAGGCAGAGGATAATTATTACCTCTTCTATGAAGTCCGGCCTCTGGTGGTGGACAAGGCCATCCAATCTATTAGTACCTCGGTCCCTAGGGCCGATTGCCTGGACTGTTCTTACCTCAGATGCCAGTCAGCTCGGTTGGGGGGCTCACTCCCAAGGCAAATTAGTTCAAGGGAAGTGGCCGTTCAGTGCGGAGGGCGTGATCTCCAACGTCCTGGAGCTCAGGGCCGCTTGGATGGCGCTCCTACATTTAGCTCCTCTACTCAGGGGGAAATCAATCCTCCTCCAAATGGACAACAGAGCAGCAGTGGCCTACGTCCAGAACCAGGGTGGGACACACAGCAGATCACTATTCAGCGAAGTGACCCCAATAATTTCCTGGGCAGAGAAGAACCTATGCAACCTGAGGGCATCCTATATTCCGGGTCCCGAAAACCAACTAGCCGACCACCTATCGAGGTCGTTTGTGAGCAACAACGAGTGGTCGCTAGACCAAGAAGTCTTCAATACAGTATGCCGGCAGTGGGGGACTCCCCAAATAGATCTTTTTGCCTCACCCCTCAACGCGAAAACCCCACGATTCTTCTCGAGGGGCCCCTGTCCGACCTCGGCAGGGGTGGACGCCCTGATACAGCCATGGTCTTTCCGGTTGGGGTACGCCTTTCCCCCAACACCCTTAATACTACGCTTTCTCCAACGGCTGACAAAGGAGGATGTCACCATCTTAGCGATAATTCCATACTGGCCGAAGAGACCCTGGTTCCCACTCTTGGTCAGTCTGGCACTGGGCAATCCGCTTCCTCTACCTCACAAGAGCGGCCTACTGTCACAAGGAACTTTTCTTCACCCACGCCCAGAAATCCTGAGTTTGAGGGCCTGGAGATTGAACGGAGGAGGCTGGGCAGCTTAGGGTGTTCTCAGGAGGTGATTCAAACTCTCCTACAGGCAAGGAAGTCTTCCACAAATGCCACTTATTACAGGATATGGAAGAGGTTTATAGCTCTGGCGGATTCCAACCAATTCAACCCTCTAGTTCCCGGGATCCATAATGTACTGCTGTTTCTTCAATCAGGTCTGGACCTGGGTCTTGGCCACAGCACACTAAAGGTCCAGGTATCTGCCATCTCAGCCTTAACGGATACCAGATGGGCCCATGACCCTCTAGTCGATCGTTTCCTTAAGGCGGTCCTAAGATTGCGCCCCCCTAGGAAAACGCTATATCCCAAGTGGGATCTTACTGTAGTCTTAGAGGCGTTGGCACGTCCACCCTTCGCCCCTACAGAGGAATGCTCGCTGGAGGACATCACTTGGAAGACGGCCTTTCTAATTGCTGTCACGTCGGGTCGTAGAATATCAGAGATCCAAGCTCTCGGTGCTCAGGAACCCTATGTCACATTCTTCCCAGACAGGGTGGTTTTGCAGCCTATTCATCAATTCATTCCCAAGGTCCCCTCGGCCTTTCATCTTAATCAGGAATGGGTCCTTCCAGCATTTGGAGAAGATCAAAACTCCTCGAACTTACACGAGCTGGATGTGGCCAGGTCCTTAAAACATTACCTAAAACTCACACAGGGGTTCCGGAAGGGCCAACGACTCTTTATCATCCCCAGAGGGGCAAGGAAAGGAGAAGCGGCCTCCAAGACAACAGTAGCTAACTGGATTGTGAAACTTATTCAAAACACCTATCGGACTAGTGGTCTCCCTATTCCCAAAGCGGTGAACGCCCACTCGACGAGAGGAATCGCATCATCTTGGGCAGCCTTGGCTCGGGTCTCTCCGGAAACGATCTGCAAGGCGGCAAGCTGGTCATCCTTCAGCACATTTATGGCTCACTATAGCCTAGATCCAGCAGCTCTCACCTCCCGCGATTTCGGGAGAAAAGTGCTACAGCAATCTGTTCTGTAATTCATTAAAAATATATTTTTTGAGCAGTACCCTCCCTGTAAGCGAGTTATTGGACCATTGGTATGCTGCCATGGAGGCACCAGGAAAACGGAAAATTGAATACTTACCTTTCCGTAATTTTCCTTTCCTGGTGCCTACCCATGGCAGCATACACCCTCCCTTGTTGACTTGCTCTTTGGGTCTGAGGTCTAGTTACTAAGAATGCCTAACTGGGGGGGGATTACTCCTTTTATTAGAGAGTTAATAGGTCCTGTGGGTCAGTCGGGGGCGGAGCCATGACCATTGGTATGCTGCCATGGGTAGGCACCAGGAAAGGAAAATTACGGAAAGGTAAGTATTCAATTTTCCGTTCTCAAACTGAGATACACTTAAACATGCCTAAGATACGACAGCCTGCGCCGTCGTATCTTAGGGTGCAATATTTACGTTGGCCGCTAGGTGGCGCGTCCATTGAGGTCGGCGTAGAATATGCTAATGAGTAGTTACGCCGATTCACGAATGTACGCTTGCCAGTCGCAGTAAAGATACGTCGTTTCCGTAAGCGATACGCGGCGTAAAGATAAACATGCCCCTTAGGTGGCGTATCCTATGTTAAGTATGGCCGTCGTTCCCGCGTCGAAATTTTGAAATTTAACGTCGTTTGCGTAACTCGTTCGTGAATAGGGCTGGACGTCAATTACGTTCAGGTCGAAACCAATGACGTCCTTGCGACGTCATTTAGCGCAATGCACGTCGGGAAATTTCAGGGACGGCGCATGCGCATTAGGTTCGGCGCGGGAATGCGCCTAATTTAAATGCTCTACGCCCCCTACCCGGCTGATTTGAATTACGCGGGCTTGCGCCGGGGGTTTTACGCTACGCAGCCGCAACTTTACAGGCAAGTGCTTTGTGAATCAAGCACTTGCTCGTAAAACTTGCGACGGCGTAACGTAAATGAGATACGTTACGCCGCCGCAGATCTACGTGAATCTCTCTCTCTCGCTCTCTCTCTCTCAAAATTAACCACTTCAACCCTGGAAGGATTTACCCACTTCCTAACCAGGCCATTTTTTGTGATATGGCACTGCAATACATTAACTGACAATTGCGTGGCCGTGTGACGCTGTACTCAAAATTGATGTCTTTTTTTCCCACAAAAATAGAGCTTTCTTTTGGTGGTATTTGATCACCTCTGCGTTTTTAATTTTTTTCGCCAACAACAAAAAAACTTTGAAAAAAAAAAAAAAACAATATTGTTTACTTTCTGCTATAAAACATACCCAATAATTTTTTTTAGGAAATAACATTTCAATAATTTAGACCAATATGTATTCTGCTACATATTTTTGGTAAAAAAAACAAAAAAAAACAATAAATGTATATTGATTGGTTTGCGCAAGATTTATGGCCTTTTTAATATTTTTGGGGGCGATCAGCAATTTTTAACCTTTAAAAATATGCACTAACATTGTACTAATGACACTGGCACGGAAGATGTTAACATCGGGGTCGATCAAGGTGTTAAATGCGTGTTTCTAACTGGGGGGGGCTGCATAGCAGAAAGACAGGATCTTGGTGTGATCCCCTGTCAGAAGGGAGATCTGCCTTGTTTACTATGGCAGATCCCCGTTCTGTCCCTGCGAACAATCACAGGCAGCCGGTGAACATCGAGTCCGCCAAACCCGCCGATTGTCTCCCCTGCTGGCCAATGGGCACCCGCGCGCATACAGAACCTTGTGCATGACCCGACGTACAGCTACGGCGATTTGCGCAGCCCAGCCAACCTGCCGCAGTATACCTGAGGTGACTGGTCGGCAAGTGGTTAATCAATCATGATGTACTAACTACCTATTATCTTATTTCTTGAGGCCCTAAAATGCCAGAACAGTAAAAATGCCATCCAAATGACAGTTCAAGGTATTTAGTAAGAGACATGGTGAGTTTTATGAAGTTTTTAATTTTTCTAACAATTTTTGGGAATATTAAAATAAATTAATTAGTTTTTTCACACTTTATCAATTTACACATTTAATTCTCACACACAGCATAGGCATACTGCCAATTACACCCCAAAACACATTATGCCCCCCCCCCCAAATTAACACCTCCACGGTGACCGTCTCCCCCCGCACTCACCCCTCTACGGCTTCCTCAGGAGAAGCCGGAAGACAATAGTGAATATTCATTTGCTATTGTCACAAGTGAGTGGGTTCGGGGTTGCAATGCTCTGTGCCCCGAGCCCAACGAGTGTAGCACCAGTCTTATGGGGCTGACTAGGCTGAGAGGCAAATTAGTCGCATGCCCCCATAAAGGCGCCGCAACTGTGGGGGGGCTCTGCTTCTAATTTTGACTGTCCTATCATCCTGGTCCACAAACCTTCCTCACTGTGCTATATGTTTTCTGTTGCACCATTGGCATGGTTATATCATCTTAGTTCTCTCCATAAAATTCTTTGAAATTTGTACTTAAAGCGGTGGTTCACCCTCAATAACAACATTCTAGCATTAAATTAAGCATAGTAGCGCGAGCTACAGTATGCCTTTATTTATTTTTTTTGCCCCGTACTCACGGTTTAATCCTATAGTGAAGATTCAGACTCCCCGCGGGGAATGGGCGTTCCTATCCAGAGGGAAGATGATTGACGGCCGGCTATGGCGCGTCAAGCTCCCCGAAGATAGCCGGAGTAGGTCTCGGCTCCTCCCGGCGCTATACGGCGCCTGCGCACAGACTATGCGCAGGCGCCGTGAAGAGCCAAGTCCTATTTCGGCTATTTCCGGAGAAGCGTGACGCGCCATAGCCGGCCGTCAATCATCTTCCCTCTGGATAGGAACGCCCATTCCCTGCGGGGAGTCTGAATCTTCACTATAGGATTAAACAGTGAGTACGTGGCAAAAAAAATAAATAAAGGCATACTGTAGCTCGCGCTACTATGCTTAATTTAATGCTAGAAAAAAAAAAATTTATAGGGTGAACCCCCTCTCTTTAAAGTAGAACTATAGGCAACATATTTTTTTTTTTCATTTTGGATAGAGTAAGGGAGGGTTAAAACACCTGTCAGTTTATTTTTTTACCATTCCTGTCCCATTGCAGAGATTTCCCTTCACTTCCTGCCCCATAGCCAAACAGGAAGTAAGAGGAAATCTATGGAAATTAAGGGAATCCATTGCCCCCCCCCCCCCCCCCAGGCCCTCAGAACTAGTGTCCCCACTCAAAAATGTCAGGGTGGGTCTTAAACAGAAAGAGGTGTGGCCTTGACAGGAAGGGGTGGGTCATATTTAAATTAGGGGGGTGCATGAGTTTAGTCAGGCCTAGGGCAGCACAAATCCTAAATACACTACTGGGCGACACAACGCTCTTAAGAGCAATTCGAACACAGATCACACTTTGGCGAGCATCACACAAGTGAACTAGTACTTATGGTGACACTATGACTGGTGTGACAATGAGGTGGTGATCAGGGACACTGTGAGATTTATATGGCGGTGATCAGGAGCACTGTGAATGATGTGGCGGTGATCAGGGTCACTGGGACTGGTGCAGCGGTGACTGGGGACACTGAGTGGTGTGGCAGTGATTAGGGAAACTGACTGGCAGCAATGGTCTGGTGACATTGTACTGCTGTGGCGGCGATCAGAGACAATAGCTGGCAGCATTGATACAGTGATATGAGAGAAGCCAGCTATTGTACATGATCACTGCCACAGTAGTACAATGTTACCATGCATACTGAAATTGCTCTGGTGACAGTGTGTAAAAAACTGTGTATATATATACACACACACTGTCACCAGAGCAGTGCAGTGAAAGACATTTTTTAGTATTGTTCATGTGATCACTGTAATTGGTCACAGCGATCACATGGTACCAGGGCCAATAACAAAGGCCGGTATTCTGATTAGTGCATGAGTGACGATTCTGGGAAGACTTACGGGTATTTACAGTTGTGTTCAAAATTATTCAACCCCCCAATGCTGTAAAGGGTTTTAGGGAATTTAGTGTACATTTGTAATTGTATTCAGAATGAAATCCTACAAGGACTTCTTAAAGAACCATATGCAACTAAAATGACATCAATTGGTTTTGTAATACAGTAGTAAATGTTTCTTTTGTGAATTATTCATTTACACAATTATTCAACCCCTTAAAGACTACCACTCTGAAGAACAGAGGTTCATTGAAGTGTTTTCAATCAGGTATTGAAAACACCTGTGGATGTCAGGGAGCAGCAATAAAGCCTAATAAGCACCAATCAGGCAGCTTTAAAATGACTGTGATACTCAGCTCCTTCTAGACATTTACTGGTGTGGTTACAAACATGGTGAAGTCAAGAGAATGGTCCGGGAAGACAAGAGAAGAGGTGATTACTCTTCACAGGAAGGGCAATGGCTATAAGAAGATTGCAAAGATGTTAAACATACCAAGAGACACCATAGGAAGCATCATTCGCAAATTCAAGGCAAAGGGCACTGTTGAAACGCTACCTGGTCGTGGCAGAAAGAAGATGCTGACTTCGACTGCTGTGCGCTACCTGAAGCGTAGAGTGGAGAAAAGTCCCCGTGTGACTGCTGAGAAACTGAGAAAAGATTTGTCAGATGTGGGTACTGAAGTTCCTGCTCAGACAATACGGCGCACACGGCGTAATGAAGGCCTCCACGAAAGAAAACTCCCATTTGTAGAGGATCTAGGAGTTTGTGGTCGTCCAGGTAGGGGCTGGAGCTGTTGCACTACTGCTTTCTCCATGATCTTGGAGATCGTGTTCAGGCTTGTTACCGGTCTGCGCTGGTTAGGGTCTTGCGTGTGCAAGGTACCATGAATTCTCTTCAGTACCAGGAGATAGTGGATGACAATGTGATGCAGTCCGTCACAAACCTGAGGCTTGGGAGACGTTGGACCTTTCAACAGGACAATGATCCCAAGCATACCTCCAAGTCCACTAGAGCATGGTTGCAGATTAAAGGCTGGAACATTTTGGAGTGGCCATCGCAGTCACCAGACTTAAATCCGATTGAGAACCTCTGGTGGGACTTAAAGAAAGCAGTTGCCGTGCGCAAGCCTAAGAATGTGACTGAACTGGAGGCTTTTGCCCATGACGAATGGGCGAAGATACCCGTAGATCGCTGCAAGACACTTGTGTCAAGCTACGCTTCAAGTTTAAAAGCTGTTATAACTGGAAAAGGATGTTGTACTAAGTACTAAGATTGAATGTCACTTGGGGGTTGAATAAAACTGATAATGATGTGAGCACAGAAAAGACATTTGTGGTTATTTCATTATAAAGGTTATGTTATATTTGTCTGACCTACACGTGCCTCTTTGATTTAATTGTAAGCAGGATGACTGAATGATCAAAATCAATGTCAAACTGGGCAAAACAATCAATTTCAGTGGGGGTTGAATAATTTTGAATACAACTGTACAGTGGCTGGGAGGAAGGTGATTAAACAAATGTATAATTCAAGCCAACAAAAGTCCCAACCAGAACAAATATATTTTACTGGTATAAGTCAAGTCACATGCCAAATTTACAGTATGTTTAATATCCTAAAGAAAACAAGCTAATCCGTTTACATACATACAGTACTGTGCAAAAATGTTAGGTATTTGCAAATAAATGCAGTAAAGTGAAATTGCTATAAAAATAATTAACCCTTTTACTGCCAGGTCCCTACGCCGTACAGACCTACAGAAGTGCCCGCAGGTGGCCAAGTCCATGCTCCGTACAAACCTAATTTCTCCCTCTGCTATAAGACTTATGGTCACTTCAATGATCATAAACTTATATAAGAATTGTTCAGCAGACTCTGCTGAACAATTCTATAACTCTGATCAGCGAATTACAACCCACTGTTCAGAGTTATTAACCTCAAATATGACCCCCCCCCCCCCAGCCATGTCGGGGTGGGGGGTCTTACCATAGTAGATGTCAACCTCCCAGAACCCTGTCCCAGGTCTGCCTGAACTTGGCCTCTCCATGGCGATGTCCCCCCCCCCCCCGCACTCACTCCTCCACGGTGACAGTCTCCCCCCGCACTCACCCCTCCACGGTGACAGTCTCCCCCCGCACTCACCCCTCCACGGTGACAGTCTCCCCCCGCACTCACCCCTCCACGGTGACAGTCTCCCCCCGCACTCACCCCTCCACGGCTTCCTTGGGGGAAGCCGGAAGACTATAGTGAATATTAATTCGCTATTGTCACAAGTGTGTGGGTTCGGGTTGCAATGCTCTGCGCCCCGAGCCCAACGTTTTTCAAGATAATTAGAGCTTCAGCCTCTAATCATGTGGTTTGAAAAAATAAAAAATAAAACTCATACAAAACGCAAGAGTCAGGCACCCTCCAGGGCATCGGTGCCCCCGACGGAGCGGCTGCTCCTGGGTAAGACCCCTTTCACATGCTGTCAAGCAGATCTGCCCTCTCAGGGGGGGGGGGTCTGTCTGGTGGATGACAGGTCTGCTGATGAGAGGACACAGAAACAGCCCGCTGTTCTCTATGGGGCGGTCGGATGGAAATGGACCACCTGTCCATTTCCATCGGATACCATCTGATCCGATCTGCTAAATGAATGGGGAATGGATTTCCATCCTTCTGTTTTTAGCGGACTGGACTGGATCGGATGCAGGTGGGTGTAAACAGACACATGTCCATTTACATGAGTCTCTCCATAGAGAACAATGAGTGGTCCAATTGGGCCCACCTGAAAAACGGACATGCAGACCCATTCGATCTGCTTGTGTGAAAGGGGCCCAAAGCTTTGTTCACACAGGGCATACACAGCGTACCTTTACAGGGATGCACAGGCGGTCTGTGCATCTCTCTGCAGGCCGTCCCTTTGGTGTCATTTGGGATGTAGCAACCACACGAACAGAGCCGTTGCTCCCATTTTTACATCAATGTAGGTCCGCATGCCTGTC
Source organism: Rana temporaria (assembly GCF_905171775.1). Classification (NCBI taxonomy): domain Eukaryota; kingdom Metazoa; phylum Chordata; class Amphibia; order Anura; family Ranidae; genus Rana; species Rana temporaria. The sequence continues at coordinate 401,095,790 of NC_053492.1, read as the reverse complement.
TCTGAGCTCTGTCTGGCTCATTCAATGAGTAAGGCCCAAAGTGCTACTTCCACCGAACGCTTTTCAGCAGTAGCTACACACCTAAAAAAAAAAGCAAAGTTATCTGTAATTATTTCACTTTGTAAGGGAATATGTGCTTGGAGGAATATTCTCAGGCTGTTTCCAAAATTCATATTACATTAATCAAGTGTAATTAGGGGATAGCTGGTAAATGGGAATTGTGAAGCTGACAAGAGAGATGTCTATTAATTAGCACAACTACAAAGTCAAAAGAAATTTGCCACAGAGGCACAAAACAGCAGAAATTTGGATACATATACATCTGAAAAGGCAACACTTGATGTGCCCCCCTTGTTGGTAAACAGTAAGACCCCTTTCACACAGAGGCGCTTTACAGGTGTTTTAGCTCTATAAATAATGCCTGTACAGCGCCTCTCATGCCACCCCAGTGTGAAAGTCTGAGTGCTTTCACACTGGGGCGGTGCAATTGTGGGACGGTCTGAAAAGTCACGCAAGCAGCATCTTTGTGGCAGTGCCCTGCCCATTGAAATCAATGGGCAGCACTGGTAAAGCACCTGCTAAGCGCTCTGGCAGCCGGGCTTGCCCCTTCTTTGGGGTTAAAAGCTCCCCACTTCCCTCCACACAGCGCCGGTAAAGTGCTGTTAAAACTAGCGCCGCTTTACCGCTAACACTCGGGTGGTATGAGTGTAAAAGTAGCCTAAGACTTGGTGCACATGGCTATGCCATCATCTCCGCAACTATACCAGGGTTTGACAAATTTGCTTGGAATCTAGGAGCCAGCTAAAAAAGTTAGGAGCCAGAAAACGTGCCCCGTCCCAACGAGCTTGCGCGCAGAAGCGAACACATACGTGAGTAGCGCTCGCATATGTAAACGGTATTCAAACCACACATGTGAGGTATCGCCGCGATTGGTAGAGCGAGAGCAATAATTCTAGCCCTAGACCTTCTCTAACTCAAAACATGCAACCTGTAGATTTTTTTAAACGTCGCCTATGGAGATTTTAAAGGGTAAAAGTTTGTCGGCATTCCACGAGCAGACGCAATTTTGAAGCGTGACATGTTGGGTATCAATTTACTCGGCGTAACATTATCTTTCACAATATTAAAAAAAATTGGGCTAAATTTACTGTTGTCTTATTTTTTAATTAAAAAAATGTAATTTTTTCCCAAAAAAGTGCGCTTGTAAGACCGCTGCGCAAATACGGCGTGACAAAGTATTGCAACGATCGCCATTTTATTCTCTAGGGTGTTAGAATAAAAAATATATATAATGTTTGGGGGTTCTAATTAGAGGGAAGGAGATGGCAGTGAAAACAGTGAAAAATGACACACATTAGAATTGCTGTTTAACTTGTAATGCCAACGGCCACCACCAGATGGCGCCAGCTCACAGAAGGAAGAGCTTGGGATTTCACAAGGCCCCAAAGCCGCGGCCTTAATTACCGGCTGTCACGGGCCCGGGGGTGGGGGTGCACGGAGACACAGGATCCTGTGCCTCTGTGCGCCCCCACCGCGCACAGAGGGGGGCACTGTTTTCTCCCCCTGCTCTCACAGAACAGACAGAGCAGGCGAGTACATACCGGATATTTTAAAAAAAAAGGGAAGACTTTACTATGACTTTAACTCAGTGTTTCTCAATTCCAGTCCTCAGGTCCCCCCAACAGGTCAGGTTTTCAGGATTTCCATTATTTTGCACAGGTGATTTGATCAGTTTCACTGCCTTAGTAATCACCACAGCCTTTTCATCTGAGGGAAATCCTGAAAACCTGACCTGTTGGGGGGGCCTGAGGACTGGAATTGAGAAACACTGCTTTAACTAGACATTTGAAAAAAATAATTTGAGATTGTGAGACCACAGGGGCCAGTAATCTTTATACAAACTAAAAAAATATATATATTTTTTAATTCTTTATTTAAAGGTATGCAACATAACACATTATTATGACATGACAGCATAGTTCTGACAAAGACTATCAAAGGTGACATGATGGAAATGAAATGAACATAGGTAATTTTCACTAACCAATCTATATACCCTATGTCAAATCGATAATAAATCGTGCCTTACATAACCATGTGTAGCAAAAACATAACCATGAGTAGCAAAATATTTGTAGGAACATAGCTTGCATGTACATACTGACAGGGTCAGATGTCATACAAGTACGCATCAGTTGTACTGAAAAAGCAAGCGATGACCCTCTGCAAAAAGGGGGTACCCCGCTCAGCAACAATAATTTTTTAAAAGACAATTTTGTTATAACAAAAAATCATGTTAAATATTGTCGTCATAAAAACAAATAGGACAAAACTCATGGTCATCGCAGGTAAACATTGATCGAATAATATAGGTGTACAATATACAATAATTAGTAAATGAGTTTTATAGAAAGCAGTTTCTTCTACATGTTTCGCAGTCAGCTTCATCAGGAAGACATATTACTTTGAATAGGACACAGGAAACCTATAGTATTCCTGCAACAGTGGGCACTCCCCACATATCCATATCTATAGGGGAAGAGTAGGAATCATGGACTACAGGAGGGGGGGATGAAGTGTATAGTGCTGACACTTGGTAAAATCAAATGCACAACACTGATTCCAAGAAGTTTGTCTTCCTAATGAAGCCAATCATGAAATATATAGAAGAAACTACTTCCTATAAAACTCATTTTGTAATCATTGCGTGGAACACTTGTAATTAAAGTGGAATTCCGGGATACAACTAACTAATCTTAAAAATGCTCCTATCCCCTTCTAACACCTATACTAACCACCCTGTGGAAGAAAGATCAGTATACTTATTTTCAGGCTGTTCGGGTCACATGATCTCCCCTGTGTTTGCCACAGCCAGGAGTTCTCCGACGAAGGCTGGAATGCCTGAGCAGCGATATCAACCATAGGCTTACTATGGGCCATCCGTTGTCAGTGTTCCCTCTTCTCCCCTGCAGCCACTGCTAGCTAACACAGGGGAGCTCGATCGCATGACTGGATCGGAGCAACCTTCATGCTGCATTCTCACCTGAGAGTAGGTCTTTCGGGCGTTTATTTTCCGGCGTTTTGTCGCGCGTATTCATGCTTATTTGCGTGTTTGCATACAGCGTCGTCCGACGTTTTTGTACTTCGACGTTTTTTATTTTAGCCAATAGGAAAAATTATCATCTTTACATCACTTGTTGCTATGTTGGTAGATTTTTTTATCTTCTGCCTGGGGGAAATGTTCTATTGATTAAAGCGACGAAATGCCCGTAGCAAACGCTCGTTGTCGTGCTAGTCGCTTGAATCGAGCGTTTCCATTACTTTCTATGGGAAATGGAAACGCTCGAAAACACCCAAACCGCCCGATACGCGCGACAAAAAATGGTCCGAAACTTGTTTGAGCTTCAGGCGTTCGGCGTCAGGCGTTTTGCAGTGGAGATGTGAACCATCTCCATAGGGAATAATGTATTTTTTTCCCTCTAGCGTTTTTGAGTGTTGCGCTTCAGGCGACAAAAAAGCTCAGGTGTGAATGCAGCCTAAAATAGGTAAGTATATACAACTTTCTTCCACAGATTATTATAAATGTTAGAAGGGAAGTAGGTACAGTTTTAAGGTTAGTTGTATCCTGAGATTCCACTTTATGAACTATACTAGTATTAATATTATACAGGATTTATATAGCGACAACAGTTTGTGCAGCGCTTTACAACATGAGGGCAGACAGTACAGTTACAATACAATTCAATACAATACAGGAGGAATGAGAGGGCCCTGCTCAATTAATGTGTACTTGTGCTAACCATGGGTTATGTCTCATTTGTTTTTATGATGACAAATTTTAACATGGCTTTTTGTTATAATAAAATATTTGCCTTTTAAAAAATTATTTTTTATTTCTATCAATATTACTGGCACCCAAAAAGCCCACAACCCTAAATATGTTTTTTTCAGATGTCTGACTAAAGCCTCGTACACACAATCGGTCCATCTGATGAGAACGGACCAATGGAACGTTTTCATCGGTTAACCGATGAAGCTGACTGATGGTCCGTCACGCCTACACACCATCGGTTAAAAAACTGATCATGTCAGAACACGGTGATGTAAAACACAACGACGTGCTGAAAAAAACGAAGTTCAATGCTTCCAAGCATGCGTCGACTTGATTCTGAGCATGTGTGGATTTTTAACCCCTTAACGCCCGCCGCACGACTATTTACGTCCGCAAAATGGCACGGACAGGCAGAAGGGCGTATATATACGTCCTTGCCTTCTAGCGGGTGGGGGGTCCGATCGGTACCCCCCCCCCGCTGCGTGCGGCGGGCGGATTCCCGCAGGGAGCGATCCGGGACGACGGCGCGGCTATTCGTTTATAGCCGATCCGTCGCGATCACTCCCCGGAGCTGAAGAACGGGGAGAGCCGTGTGTAAACACGGCTTTCCCGTGCTTCACTGTGGCGGCGTATCGATCGAGTGATCCCTTTTATAGGGAGACTCGATCGATGACGTCAGTCCTACAGCCACACCCCCCTACAGTTGTAAACACACACTAGGTGAACCCTAACTCCTACAGCGCCCCCTGTGGTTAACTCCCAAACTGCAACTGTCATTTTCACAATAAACAATGCAATTTAAATGCATTTTTTGCTGTGAAAATGACAATGGTCCCAAAAATGTGTCAAAATTGTCCGAAGTGTCCGCCATAATGTCGCAGTCACGAAAAAAATCGCTGATCGCCGCCAATAGTAGTAAAAAAAAAAAAATTAAAAAAAATGCAAAAAAACTATCCCCTATTTTGTAAACGCTATAAATTTTGCGCAAACCAATCGATAAACACTTATTGCGATTTTTTTTTAACCAAAAATAGGTAGAAGAATACGTATCGGCCTAAACTGAGGGAAAAAAATGTTTTTATATATGTTTTTGGGGGATATTTATTATAGCAAAAAGTAAAAAATATTGCATTTTTTTCGAAATTGTCGCTCTATTTTTGTTTATAGCGCAAAAAATAAAAACCGCAGAGGTGATCAAATACCACCAAAAGAAAAGCTCTATTTGTGGGAAAAAAGGACGCCAATTTTGTTTGGGAGCCACGTCGCACGACCGCGCAATTGTCTGTTAAAGCGACGCAGTGCCGAATTGTAAAAACGCCTTTGGGCATTTAGCAGCATATTGGTCCGGGGCTTAAGTGGTTAACCGATGGTTGTGCCCACCAACGATCGGTTTTGTCCCATCGGTTAGGAATCCAATCGGTTAAATTTAAAGCAAGTTGGCTTTTTTTTTAACCGATAGTTAAATAACGTATGGGGCCCACACACGATCGGTTTTGACCGATGAAAACGGTCCATCAGACCGTTGTCCTCTGGTTAACCTATCGTGTATATGAGGCCTGACAGGTGTGAGGTGCCTTTTTGGCCTCCCCTCAATCCATTTTATGCACCACATTCACCTGGACCTGTTCTATAATTTACTATCTACTAATCTACATTTGGTAGCTTATCCAAGCTACTACCTCAGTTCTTAGAAGTCCACTTGATTGTGACTAACTACTACTAGATATAAAATACTTCACACAATAAAATCATACAGAATTTTGAAGCAAGGTTTTTAAGGTGCCAAAATCAATTCATAACACAAACAATTACTGTATTTATTGGCGTATAACAGTCACCTTTTTACCCTGAAAATAAAGAGTAAACTGTACCTGCGTGTTATACGCAGGGGGCTGTGGTAAGTTTTTTTTCTGAAACTTCCCTCTTAAAGTTAGGGTGCGTGTTATACGCCGATAAATAAATCTTCTAACTTTTTTGGGTATTTAAAAATCTATTAAATCAATCAAATACATTTATAAGCCTCCCTAGGTCCACTATAGGAAATACAATAAATGATCCACAAAACATTAATTCTACAACCTATACATATATATTTTTTTGTTATGAATTGATATTGGAGTCTAAGGCCTCGTACACACGATAGGTTAACCAGAGGACAACGGTCTGATGAAGCTGACTGATGGTCCGTCACGCCTACACACCATAGAATAAATAACCGATCGTGTCAAAACGCGGTGACGTAAAACACAACGACGTGCTGAAAAAAAAAGGAAAAGTTCAATGCTTCCAAGCATGCGTCGACTTGATTCTGAGCATGCGCGGGTTTTAACGTACTATGGTTTTGCATACTAAAGATCGGTTTTGACCTATCGGTTAGCAATCCATCGGTTACATTTTAAAGCAAGTTAAATAACCTACACACGATCGGTTTTGACCGTTGAAAACGGTCCGTCAGACCGTTGTCCTCTGGTTAACCTATTGTGTGTACGAGGCCTTAAAGCCTCGTACACACGGTACGATTGTTGGCCAACCGAGCGTCTGATTTTTGTCAAAAGGGCGTGTGCCAGGATCTTGTCTTGCATACTAATGGTACATAATTGTTGTGCCACAAACACAAACGTAGTGACATACTACAAGGAATTTCAGCTCGAGCGCCACCCTTTGGGTCTCTACTGCTAATTTTGTGTTTGGTGAGCATTGATTCTGAGCATGCGTGTTTGTACTTTCGACTTTTGTTGGCCGAAAGTTGGACAAGAATTGTTAAAAGGAGTGTATTAACAATACGATTTTAGGACAACAGTCTGTCAACAGACAATCCCCTGCCAACAAACATTTTGTGTGTACGAGGCTTAAGGCTACTTTCACACTGAGGCGCTTTACAAAATAGCGCCTGCAAAGCGATTCTTCTGTCACTCCAGTGTGAGAGCCCAGGGGGACGTTAAAAAAAAAAAATCCTGCAAGCAGCATCTTTGGGCGCTTTAGGAGCGCCTAAAGCGTCCCTGTCCATTAAAATCAATGGGCAGCACCGCCAAAGCGCCTGCAAAGCCCTTTCGTCAGCGGCGATACATGGGCACCATTAACCCCTTCATTGAGCACTAGCGGGGGTTAAAATCGGCTCGCTAACACCCCCAAAAATGCCGCTAAAAATACGCCCCCACTGCCTCAGTGTGAAAGTGCCCTAAAAGTTCCACTAAGAATTCTGTACAATATGTGTGAAGAAATATAAGGGATGTTGGTGCGTAATTGTGCAGTCCCAGCTATACACCATGTATCTATTTTTCAGTACGCTTTTAAATTGTTGCAAAGTTTTGCACTAGAACCACAAAAAAAAATGGCTTAACCCCTTATTGCCTGCCGCAGCAACCCTTTAACTAAGCGAGAAATGCCTGAGGAGGGGGTCTGCCTAATCATGTGATCACTGTGTTGATTGTACAGACCGAAAGCGATCTTTGACAGCTCGGTATCTGCGCTGGAAGCGTGCAGTGAGTGCACTTAGCACAGAAACCTATGTGACCCATAGACACATATGTGTTTGGCCCGTGGGTGTTAAAGCCCACCCATTTTGCCACCGCACATATGCAATATTTGGGCGGCGAGAGGCTAAGAATAGACTGAACGCAGCGAGTCATGATGCTAAACATCCTGAAAATAGATTTTGGGTTTTTCATGCACTTTAAATTTGGTGGGTATTAACCACTTCCAGCCCAAGGACGTCATATGACGTCCTGGACTTTCAGTGGGGATATCTGAATGATGCCTGCAGCTACAGGCATCATTCAGATATCCATCTCTTCAGCCGGCGAATTCCTGCACCATAAGAACGATCATAGCGGCGGTTACGCTGCTTGATCGTTCTTATAGGCGGCGGGAGGGGACGCCCCCCCTTCCGCCGCCATCCGGTGCTTCTCCGGGCTCTCCCGTGCCATCGGAGACCCGGAGAAACGATCCGCCGGCGTCCGATGGAAACCATAGAGTAGACTGGTGACCAGATGGTCATCTCTATGATCGTCGGAGGCCCGGGCGCGATGTTATGACGTCACGCCCGGGTCCTGGAATGTAAACACAGCCGCAATGGCGGCTGAAAGCATTAGATCTGTGAATTTTTTTTCACAATCTAATGCTTTCCAACCTGGAGGAGAGATGTGGCGTCTTATTGACCCCGCATCTCTTCATAAAGAGTACCTGTCACAGTGATTCCTATTACAAGGGATGTTTACATTCCTTGCAATAGGAATAAAAGTGATCAAAAAATGATGTAAAAAAAAGTGTAAAAATAAAAGAAGTTGAGTAGAATAAAAAAAAAAATAATAAAAAAAAATGTTTTAAACGCCCCTGTCCCCAGTAGCTCGCGCTCAGAAGCGAACACACACGTAAGTCCCGCCCACATATGTAAACGCCGTTGAAACCACACATGTGAGGTATCGCCGCGTGCGTTAGAGCGCCAGCAACAATTCTAGCACTAGACCTCCTCTGTAACTCTAAATTTGTAACTTGTAAAAAAAAAAATAAGCGACGCCTATGGAGATTTTTAAGTACTGACGTTTGGCGCCATTCCATGAGTGTGCGCAATTTTAAAGCATGACATTTTAGGTATCTATTTACTCAGCGTAACTTCATCTTTCACATTATACAAAAAAATTGGGCTAACTTTACTGTTTTGTTATTTTTTAATTCACAAAACCGTTTTTTTCCCCCAAAAAAGGCGTTTGAAAAATGATTGCGCAAATACTGTGCGAGATAAAAAGTTGCAATGGCCGGCATTTTATTCCCTAGGGTGTCTGCTAAAAAAAACATATATAGTGTTTGGGGGTTCTGAGTAATTTTCTAACAAATAAATTATGATTTATGCATGTAGGAGAGAAGTGCCAAAATAGGCCCGGTATGGAAGTGGTTAAAAAAGCATTAGTCAAGTCGGACCTGAGAGATCCTAGTACCTCCCGTGGGATAATACTGACTCTCTGAGGCATTCAATGCTTTCCACAAACTTTATCCCAGCAAAGCATCAGCAAAACAAATAATCCTCAACTACTGCTGGAATGGTGTACTGCACTCCCTTTTTTTTTAAATCTCATAAATACACAGATATCTTTCTCATGAGTCATATCAAAGTGGAAAGAGAACATTTTAGTGCTGTGACATAAACTCCTCCTATGTTATTGTTCCAAAGCAACATTGAAGTTTCTCTGTAAATATATGAATAGTACCATTTTCTATTAGTGTTCCATTTTCTCATTTGGTTTTCACGGACTAGAGTATGAAAAGTACATTTATGAACCGAGATTTAATCTACAGCCATTAATGCAAGCCAAGAGTTACTAGATCAGTCAAGTTTTAAAATCCTGCAACAGTGGTCTTCATCTGACCTCCATGCCGGTACAGTGTCCTGTATTTACATAAAGGTCGGTGGAAGGAACCATTAAGGGGGGGACATACAGTTGTGTTCAAAATTATTCAACCCCCCAATGCTGTAAAGGGTTTTAGGGAATTTAGTGTACATTTGTAATTGTATTCAGAATGAAATCCTACAAGGACTTCTTAAAGAACCATATGCAACTAAAATGACATCAATTGGTTTTGTAATACAGTAGTAAATGTTTATTTTGTGAATTCTTTATTTACACAATTATTCAACCCCTTAAAGACTACCACTCTGAAGAACAGAGGTTCATTGAAGTGTTTTCAATCCGGTATTGAAAACACCTGTGGATGTCAGGGAGCAGCAATAAAGCCTAATAAGCACCAATTAGGCAGCTTTAAAATGACTGTGATACCCAGCTCCTTCTAGACATTTAATGGTGTGGTTACAAACATGGTGAAGTCAAGAGAATGGTCCGGGAAGACAAGAGAAGAGGTGATTACTCTTCACAGGAAGGGCAATGGCTATAAGAAGATTGCAAAGATGTTAAACATACCAAGAGACACCATAGGAAGCATCATTCGCAAATTCAAGGCAAAGGGCACTGTTGAAACGCTACCTGGTCGTGGGAGAAAGAAGATGCTGACTTCGACTGCTGTGCGCTACCTGAAGCGTAGAGTGGAGAAAAGTCCCCTTGTGACTGCTGAGGAACTGAGAAAAGATTTGTCAGATGTGGGTACTGAAGTTTCTGCTCAGACAATACGGCGCACACTGCGTAATGAAGGCCTCCATGCCAGAACTCCCAGGCGCACCCCCTTGCTGTCTCCAAAGAATAAGAAGAGTCGACTGCAGTATGAAAAAATCATGTGGACAAACCACACACGTTTTGGGATTGTGTTCTGTGGACTGATGAAACAAAATTAGAAGTGTTTGGGCCCATGGATCAACGCTATGTTTGGAGGAGGAAGAACAAGGCCTATGATGAAAAGAACACCTTGCCTACTGTGAAGCATGGCGGGGGGTCAATCATGCTTTGGGGCTGTTTTGCTTCTGCAGGTACAGGGAAGCTTCAGCGTGTGCAAGGTACCATGAATTCTCTTCAGTACCAGGAGATAGTGGATAACAATGTGATGCAGTCTGTCACAAACCTGAGGCTTGGGAGACGTTGGACCTTTCAACAGGACAATGATCCCAAGCATACCTCCAAGTACACTAGAGCATGGTTGCAGATTAAAGGCTGGAACATTTTGGAGTGGCCATCGCAGTCACCAGACTTAAATCTGATTGAGAACCTCTGGTGGGACTTAAAGAAAGCAGTTGCAGTGCGCAAGCCTAAGAATGTGACTGAACTGGAGGCTTTTGCCCATGACGAATGGGCGAAGATACCCGTAGATCGCTGCAAGACACTTGTGTCAAGCTATGCTTCAAGTTTAAAAGCTGTTATAACTGTAAAAGGATGTTGTACTAAGTACTAAGATTGAATGTCAATTGGGGGGTTGAATAAAACTGATAATGATGTGAGCACAGAAAAGACATTTGTGGTTATTTCATTATAAATGTTATGTTATATTTGTCTGACCTACACGTGCCTCTTTGATTTAATTGTAAGCAGGATGACTGAATGATCAAAATCAATGTCAAACTGGGCAAAACAATCAATTTCAGTGGGGGTTGAATAATTTTGAATACAACTGTAGGTGATTGAGACCCCTAGAAGTGTCAGTTTCTAAAGACACTTTAGAGTAGGGCGACCAGACATTGCTGCTTTCCGGGGACAGTCCCCGGATTGAGGACACTGTCCCCGGACAAAGTCTGTCCCCAGATTGGATTTGAACATATTGGTCCGGGTCTTAAGTGGTTAAAGGAGCTGCAAAGGCAGGTTTTGTATCGTAATGCATTCTATGCATTAGGATAAAAAGCCTTCTGTGTGTAGCAGCTGACCCAGCACCCCCTAATACTTACCTGAGGCCCCAGCTCTATCCAGCGATGTCCACAAGTCCCTCGGCCGTCCGTGACTCTCCCTCCTGATTAGTTGAGACAGCAGCGCCATTGGCTCCCGCAGCAGTCAAAGTAATTTAGCCAGCCAATCAGGAGAGAGGGGGCGGGCCGAACGGCAATTCCGTGTCTGAATGGAGCTACAGCTGCTTGCTGTGGGGGCACTCGACAGGGGGGAGGGACCAGGAGCAGCGAAGTGGGACCCGAGAAGAGGAGGATCCAGGCTGCTCTGTGCAAATCCGCTGCACAGAGGGTGAGTATAACATGTTATTTTTATTTTATTTTTTAACAAGACTTTACAATCGCTTTACCAGGGAAGTCAAAATATTAACGGATTAAACTTTAGCTTTAAAAAAGGCATTGCTTGCTAAAGCCTAGTTTTTCCAAAGCATGTTATGATGAAGAACAAAAAACAGGTTTATATAGCCCTGGAAAATTAAAATGGTCATAACATGTCATGAACTCAGCATGGAAACTCAAATAGTTGCAAATACGGTTTTAATACTGGACATCTCCGTTTACAGGGGGAAAAAAAAAATGATAAAGGGCTAAAATAAAATGCACGGAAGATAGGGCCAGATTCACATAGAAAAGGACAGGCGCAGCGTATCAGAGATACACTACGCCGCCGTATCTTACCTGGCTCTAAGTCGAATCCAGGAAGAATTTGCGCCGCAAGTTACGGCGGCGTAGTGTATTTCTGGCGGCGGAATTCAAATCAGCGGGTAGGGGGCGTGATTCATTTAAATGAAGCGCGTCCCCGCGACGATTGAACTGTGCATGTTCCGTTTCTAAATTTCCCGCCGTGCTTTGCGCGAAATGACGTAGCAACAACGTTATTTTTTGAACTTCGACGTGACTTACGTCCATCCCTATTCACGGACGACTTACGCAAAAAAAAAAATTCAATTCTCGACGCGGGAATGACGGCCATACTTTAACATGGCAAGTCTATGTATATGCCGCAAAATACCAGCTTTAACTATACGCCGGAAAAAGCCGACTACAGACGACGTTAGTAAATGCGACGGCCGCACGTACGATCGTGGATCATCGTAAATCGCTAATTTGCATACCCGACGTGGAAAACGACGCAAACTCCACCCAGCGGGCGCCGAAGTATTGCACCTATGATCCGAAGCCATATGCCTGTCGGATCGAACCCAGAAGCCGTCAGATACGACGCGGGAAATTTGAAAGTACGCCGGTGTATCAGTAGATACGCCGGCGTACTCTCACTGTGAATCTGGACCATAGTGTTTAAAATAACCGGTCCCAAATTAGCAATTTTTAAACTTATCATATCATGAAAATTTGCAGTAAAGGTTATCTACATTGAAATTTAAAAGTTTAAAAGTCAAAAAGATTAGCATTTCCAGAGATATAGGCAGAAAATACTGTATTCCTTAACAGTTAACCATGGCCCAGCCCCTTCTTCCTCTTGAGCATCCTACTGCAAAAAAAGGCAGGCAGAGGGCAAACAATTTGTCACTAGTATTGTCTATAGTCTCCCTGCAGCTGATCTTTTCCAAACAGTGATTTAACATGCCTAGTTACGCACTTTGTCTTTGTTTAGAGGCGGCCATCTTAGAACAAGCAGGACTTTGCTTCCAAATGTCAAATGAAGACACATCTTACTCCAAATGGCAGTAAGAGAAATAGGGCCAGATTCACGTAGAGCGGGCGCAGCGTAACGTAACCGGTTTACGTTACACCGCCGCAAGTTTCCCGATTTAGTGCCCGATCCACAAAGCACTTACCTGGAAATTTGCGGCGGTGTATCGTAAATAGGTCCGGCGCAAGGCGGCCCAATTCAAATGGGGCGGGTACCATTTAAATTAGGCGCGCTCCCGCGCCGGACGTACTGCGCATGCTCCCGTCGCAAATTTCCCGACGTGCTTTGCGCGAAATTACGATGCGCCGACGTTTTGTGAATCGCGACGTGAAAAAAAAGACTTACGCCGGGAAAATGAAAAAATGTAAAAAAAAAATCAAAAGCGACGCGGGAAAGACAGGCATACTTTAACATGGTGGAGTACTTTTACACCATGTTAAAGGTGCCCTATCTTTGCGACGGAAATCTAACACTTGCGACGCCGTAACGACGGGAAAAATCTTTGTGGATCGCTGTAACTCCTCATTTGCATACCCGACGCTGGCTTACGACGCGAACTCCCCCCAGCGGCGGCCGTGGTATTGCATCCTAAGATCCGACAGTGTAAGTCCATTACACCTGTCGGATCTTTTAGGGATATCTATGCGTAACTGATTCTATGAATCAGTCGCATAGATACTCTGAGAGATACGACGGTGTATCTGAGATACTCCGTCGTATCTCCTTTGTGAATCTGGCCCATAGTGCCTTAAACCTCACAATGCTGTGTGACAGTTCTTTGCCCTGCCAAGTGGGAAAAGATTTAATGACCCAGGATTCCCACCCAGGCAGGTTCAGGGGCTTCAAGAAATTTGTATCATAAATTGGTAAAAGCTGGTTTGGGATGAAATCTCCAGTCCTGGGTCTGTGTTTTGAGAACCACCAGCATACTAATTGGGCAGGTTTGTGCAGGGCTTTTCAGAGAGACCTGACTAGGGTTCTGGGCTCCACCAGAGCAGATTTTTGCCAAGAAGTCAGAATGGCTCCACCTAGAAGAGACAGGTGGAAGTCAGAGCAGCAAGGGGCTGCTAAGTGTATGGACATAAAGACTGTGAAGACTGACTGTGAGGCCGCGTACACACGACCGGTCCATCCGATGAGAATGGTCCAACGGACCGTTTTCATCGGTTCACTGCTGAAACAGACTGATGGTCTGATGTGCGTACACACCATCAGTTCAAAAAACCGATCGGGTCAGAACGCGGTGACGTAAAACACACGACGTGCTGAAAAAAACGAAGTTCAATGCTTCCAAGCATGCGTCGACTTGATTCTGAGCATGCGCGGGTTTTGAACCGATGCTTTTGTGTACTAACCATCGGTTTTGACCGATGGTCAGCCGTCCATCGGTTCGATTTTAAAGCAAGTTCTCTAATTTGCTGCAATCGCTGACATTGGAATCCAATGAGACCCTGCTGATCCTCATTTAAAACAAGCCTGATCGACCATATTTTAAGTAATCTGGTCAACACCGTGTGGTAAGGAGCCATCCATTATTATTCTGGTGACCTATAGGTGAAGGCGGATCACTTCTTTCTCGCACTTTGGCTATTTTGAAGATTCACAAGCACTTTAGCATTTGCACTTTTCCCTGCGATTTGGGATTGGATTATTTGCATTTTGCACCTGGACTTGATACAACACTGGATCCATTTTGCACTTAACTATTTATTTGCTGGACATTCTTTTAATTTTTTTTTTTTTTTTATATTTTATTTATTTTCCACGGCATTTGGCACTATTGTACTTATAGAGTTTAGACTATAATCTGTTTGGTTTTTCACATAGATTTGGGTACACAGTTACACTGTGTACTACTCAAACGCACATTGTGACACGCATCCACTATTTTGATATAGTGCCCCTCACCTCACTATACAATATATGCAAGTCAGTCACCTGATTTTATTTGGGAGCAGCTTCACTCAGTTAGTCACTTGATTTATCAAGTATATAATTTAGTGTAATTCATTTGGCGCGAGATTTCTTTTTCCTGTACATAATTTCTCTCTGCCTGAGAATTTTTTTTTGGAGAACGCCGCACATGGTTGACGTCTCTTCTCAAAGTATTCAAGAAGCGTCCACTTCAATAAAAAAATATATCCCAAGGATTAGGTCTCCTTAAAGGGGAGTTCCAGCCATTTGTATGTTTATTAAAAGTCAGCAGCAACAAAAAGTGTAGCTGCTGGCTTTTAATAAACAGGCACTTACCTGCTCCAGCGACGCGCCGGCCGGGGCTCCGCTCCTCTCCCCCCCTCCCCGGCCGGCGTCTTCATCTTCAGTGTGGGCACCCGGCCGTGACAGCTTTCGGCTTCACGGCCGGGCACCCACTGCGCATGCGCGAGCGGCGCGGCACTGCGAATGCGCGAGCGGCGCGGCCCGGCGCCGCGCCGTGTAATTGGCCAGGAGATCGCCTAGGACCTGTGACGTGTCCTAGGCGATCGCCTACAGCAGCCACTTCCTGAAGGCGATTAAGCTTAGTCGCCTACAGGAAGGAGGAAGTGGGACAGGAAGTCCCACTCGTGCTGAAGCCCCCACTCCCCCCCCCAAAAAAATTACATGCCAAATGTGGCATGTAAGGGGGAGAGGAGTGGGTTAAGAGGAAGTTCCAAATTTGGGTGGAACTCCTCTTTAAGAGAGGTCCAGAAACAAAAGCCAGTTTTAGGTTGTGAAATGCAGAGACAGCTTCAGGGGGCCAGTCCTCGGAATTCGCACCCTTCTTGGTCAGGGCGAGAATAGATGCAGCAATGGAAGAGTAATTCCTAATGAACTGCCTATAATTCGTGAACCCAAGAAAGCGCTGCGTGGCCTTAATGCTAGCAGGGTGAGGCCAGTTGGTAAGGGCTAAGACCTTTCCAGGATCCATACGAAGACCCAAACTCGAGACAAAGCATCCCAGAAACAGGACCTCAGAACATTTCGACATCTTGGCATACAGGTTATTCTCTCTAAGGCGCTGAAGTACAGGGCGGACATGGTTTCTGTGGACAAGCATTTTCCGAAAAGATGAGAATGTTATCCAGATAGATGATAGCAAAACTGCTACAGCAGATCCCTGAAGATTTCATTGACAAAAAGTTTTGGAACATGGCTGGGGCATTACACAAACCAAAAGGCACAACCAAGTATTTGTAATACCCGTCTCTAGTGTGATCATGAAAAATCTGCAAAAACAGCATTTGGTAGTGGCGGCCGGTGGCTGTGCATAATGTCACCAGCCCGGTGACCACCCTGCCAGCCCTCCCCTGCCCTTGCCCCCACAATAGAGATACAAGCCGAGAGTTCTGTGCCTAGCATGTTCTTTGGGGGTTAGCCTGGTCCGACTCAGCTGCATAGGTCTTCGTGGAGAGAGCTCTTCGGTCCAGGAAAGGTAGAATGTACGTTACTCTAGGAAGGACATAATCAGAGAGTTCCTGATTGGACATGCACATGTCTATCAGCCACCCTAGACTTTCTAGCCAGTTATAGGTAAACTGCAAATATAATTATAGCTTACTTTCTCAGGAGATCATCCAGATAGGATAATATTGACATGGAATGAAGCCTCATAGATGCTAGGGCCTCCCCCAAAACCTTGGAAAAAACTCTTGGGGATGAGAAGAAGCCAGATCATACAACTGAAATGATGTGCATCTGAATCTATCCTTGCTACCAGCCATAGAATCTTTTGGGATCATCTGACAGAATTGTGTAGGTACACTTCTCCTAGATCCAGAGTAGACATGAAGCTAACTCCCCAACAATGAACACAAGCCTTGGTTAAATTGGGCTTCAAATTTAAAACAGCAAAATCCCTTGTTAGTTTAAGTAGAATCTTGCCCCTCTTATCCATGGTGTCTTCCAGGACTCCCATATCCTGATAGGCATAGAGACCTTGAAAAAGGGGCACTTGTTCCAGACAAGAAACGCGAGTCCTCAGAGGAAAATGGTGTTTCAAGTTGTTTGAGAAAAGGGAACACTGTATCTCTTTCTCTGTAAGCCTTGATTGCTGTGGCCATGCCTAGAGAGCTGTAATTTCTTCTCCTAGATATCAAAAGTCTCAAATTGCTTTACGAAGGTAATCAACATCTTGCAGAGACAGCTTAAACTTTAAAACTGTGAAAGAGTCATCTTCCTGGATGTCATCCTAACTTAAAGATACCACTGAAAGCACTTATCTGTTCGATAGGTGTAAAAAAAAAAAACCCTGCAGATCCTGTAAGAAGTTTAGAGTGTAAACTTCCTAAGTTGTCTCAAAGATTCTAATTAGTCCTTCCAAGTCTTACCTTAGAGCTAGATTCACGTAGTAGTTACGCCGTCGTAAATTTAAGCGTATTCTGGAAACCAGATACACTTAAATTAGGCTAAGATACGAGCGGCGTAAGTCTTCTACGCCGTCGTATTTTAGGGTGTAATACTGACGCTGGCCGCTAGGAGCACTTCCGTTTTCGGCGTAGAATATGCAAATGACCTAGATACGCCGATTCACAGACGTACGTACGCCCGGCGCAATTTATTTACGTCGTTTACGTTAGGCTTTTTCGACGTAAGGTTGCTCCTGCTATTAGGAGGCGCAGCCAATGTTAAGTATGGACGTCGTTCCCGCTTCGAAATTTGAATTTTTTACGTTGTTTGCGTAAGTCGTTCGCGAATAGGGCTGGACATAATTTACGTTCACGTCAAAAGAAATAACGATTTGCGGTGGAATTTCGAGCATGCGCACTGGGATTCTTTCACGAACGGCGCATGCGCCGTTCGTAAAAAACGTAAGATACGCGGGGTCACCATAATTTAAATAAAACACGCCCCCCTCATCATCATTTTAATTAGGCGCGCTTACGCCGGCCCCATTTACGCTACGCCGCCATAAGGTAGGAGGCAAGTGCTTTGTGAATACAGCACTTGCCTCTCAAACTTACGGCGGCGCAGCGTAAATACGATATGCTGCGCCGCCGTAAGAATGGGCGCAGCTACATGCCCTTAGTCTACAGAACTATTATTCTCTATGTTATGGAAATGAGGAGAGGGGATGGGATTCAGTCGTTTAGGAAAAGATGACAACTCGGCAGCACCAACGCCATTTCTTTACATCCTGTAAATTGGCAGAATAACAGGTATATTTCATCATTCAGGGGTCAGATAAGGGAGATGCATACTGTATTTATGTGCATGTATTGCAGAGGTTTTATTTTACTTTGGGGTGCATGTACATTTTTTTCATCCAAGAGTTATAAAGATTTCTAAATAAATTTAGTTGGAAATGTGCGACTCCTGGGTGAAGGTTGCGTGAATCTCAGATGAAAACACTTATAAAATAGACAACATAAACTCATAGGCCCGGATTATCGTACCTCGGCGCATAGTTATGCCGGCATAGCGTATCGAATATACGCTACGCCGACGTTACGCAGAGCGGCGAGCACAGTATTCACAAAGCACTTGCTCCCAACGTTGCGCCAGCGTAACGTAAATTCTTTGGCGTAAGCCGGCCTAATTCAAAGTAGGTGGAAGTGGGCGTGATCCATTTAAATGAACCGTGACCTCATGCAAATGATGGGCCGAACGAACGGCGCATGCACCGTCCCGTGGACGCATCCCAGTGCGCATGCTCAGAATCACGTCGGAAATACTCCCTAAGATACGTCGAATCACTGCCTACGACGTGAACGTAACCTACGCCCAGCCCTATTCACGTACTAATACGTAAACGACGTAACATACGACGGCTGTTCCCTGGTCTAGGGTTGTCCCGATACCACTTTTTTGAGACCGAGTACAAGTACCGATACTTTTTTTCAAGTACTCGCCGATACCAATACTTTTTTAGTGTCATGTGACAGTGGCAGTATTTTTATTTTATTTTTTACTATTTTTTTTTTTTTTACAGTGATTTTTTTTATATTTTTTTTAGGGGGGGGGTGAATTGTCAGTGTGTTTTTTTTTTTATTTATTTTTTTATATTTATTGCAATTTTTTATTTTTATTTTAATCAGCCCTGTTGGGGGTCTTTGGTGAGATTTCAGGGGTCTTAAAGGGGAGATTCCCCAGTCCCTTTCTCAGCAGCTTCAGCTGAAATGAATGGAGGGAAGCTCCTCCATTCATAAACTGAAGCATCCTAAACACAGGTTACAATGCTCAGTTATATGAATGGACAGAGTCGGTGATGACCGACTCTGTTCATTCGGAAAAAGTAGGAGCCGCTAAGCTTAGTGGCTCCTACCTCCGCTCTCCCCCCTGACAGATTGAGGGGGGAGATGGGGACGGGGGGGGGGGTGGATGGAGAAAGAACTGCACGGACAGAGAGAGATCTGCACGGACGGACGGGGGGGGGGGGGGGGGGGGGAAGAGAGAACGGGACGGACGGACGGGGGGGGGGGGAGGAAAGAGAACTGCATGGACGGGGGGGGAAGAGAGAACAGGACGGACGGACGGGGGAAGGGGAGGAGAGAACGGCACGGACGGACGGGGGAAGGGGAGGAGAGAGAACGGCACGGACGGACGAGGGAAGGGGAGGAGAGAGAACGGCACGGACGGACGGGGGGAGGTGAGAGAGCAGCACGGACAGGGGAAGTCAACAGCAGGGGGGGGGGGGGGGGGAGACAACACTGACCATGGGGGAGAGAAGATTTGCAACTCCCCTGCCTGCCCGCTCAGGTATCGGGTGAAGCATCGGGAGCATTTCCCAGAGTACAAGTACTCTGGGAAATGCTCGGTATCGGTCCCGATACCGATTCTAGTATCGGTATCGGGACATCCCTACCCTGGTCCATACCTTAACATGACTTACACCTTACGTAAACCGCGTATATTAATGCGCCGGGCGTTTGTGAATCGGCGTATCTCACTCATTTGCATATTCGATTCGTAAATCAATGGGAGCGCCCCTTGCGGCTGGCGTAAATATGCGCCCAGGATACGACGGCGTAGGAAACTTACGTCAGTCATAGGAAGCCTATTTCCAGGCGTATCTAGTTCTGTGGGCACGGCGCACCGATAGGACGGCGGACATTGACACTTACGCGGCGTATCTCAAGATACGTCGGTGTAAGTGCTACGAGAATCCGGGCCATAATGCTCAAGAATACCCTTTTGGGAGTTATGTGTAGATTATTTGTAAAAAAAATAAGCAGATATTAAAAGTTCTCCTTTAAAAAAACAACTCTGACTTGTTTTTTTTATTTAGAAAATGTACCTCTAAGAAACAAGTGGAACATTTCAGGGTACTTTCATTTCAAATCATACATGTCATGCAGGAAACTACAACCGCAAGATAACATCCTCATAAACACTAAGAACTACAAGCCCACAGCGAACAATCTGAGTGGATGAATAGTCATGAAAGTGTAAGCAGCGGTGCCAGATGATGGAATAGTTTAGCCTTATAAGGATTTAGTCAAACCTTACTACGCTCTCAGCACTACACTGCACTAGAAAGCACAACACTCATAGAATTTCTTGTACAGTAGGCTTAAAAATAGGGCTGTGGAAATGAAAGATTAATTCCTCGATTAATCGTTCTATTTTTGTCAACAGTGGGGGTGATTTACTAAAATCTGGCGTAGCTCTGCATAGAAACCAATTGGCTTCCAGGTTTTACTGTCAAAGCTTAACCACTTCCCGCCCGGCCTATAGCCGATTTACGTCCGGGAAGTGGTTCTGAAATCCTGACTGGACGAGCCGTTGATAGACGCGAGTAGAGGAGGGCCGATCGGCGGCTCTTCTGACAGGGGGGGTTCACGCTGATTGTTTATCAGCGCAGCCCCCCCCTCGGATCGCCACACTGGACCACCAGGGAAGCCCCCACTGGACCACCAGGGAATGGCAAAAGAAAAGGGGAAATAAAAAAAAGTAGTAAAAAAAAAAAGGCAGTAAAAAAAAAAAAAGATGCCAATCAGTGCCCACAAATGG
Organism: Rana temporaria; assembly: GCF_905171775.1. Taxonomy (NCBI): domain Eukaryota; kingdom Metazoa; phylum Chordata; class Amphibia; order Anura; family Ranidae; genus Rana; species Rana temporaria. Next base: position 401,075,066 of record NC_053492.1, on the reverse strand, counting down.
GCACTGACTGGCAACATGGATACATCAGTGCCACCCCACAGTGTCCATCAGTGCCACCCCACAGTGTCCATCAGTGCCACCCCACAGTGCCCATCCATGCCCAGTGCCCACTTATCAGTGCCCATCTGTGCCACCCATAAGTACCGCCCATGAGTGCCCATAAGTGCCGGCCATGAGTGCCCATCTGTGCCGCCCACGAGTGCCCATCTGTGCCGCCCACGAGTGCCCATCTGTGCCGCCCACGAGTGCCCATCTGTGCCGCCCATGAGTGCCGCCTATGAGTGCCCATCAGTGCCGCCTATGAGTGCCCATCAGTGCCGCATACCAGCGCCGCCAATCAGTGCCCATCAGTGCCACCTCATCGGTGCCCATCAGTGCCCGTAATTGAAAGAGAAAACGTACTTATTTACAAAAAAAATTACAGAAAAAAATAAAAACGTAATTTTTTTCTAAATTTTCAGTCATTTTTTAGTTGTTGCGCAAAAAAAAAAAAAAAGCAGAGGTGATCAAATACCACCAAAAGAAAGCTCTATTTGTGGGGAAAAAAGGACGCCAATTTTGTTTGGGTACAGTGTAGCATGACCGCGCAATTGCCATTCAAAGTGCGACAGTGCTGAAAGCTGAAAATTGGCTTGGGCGGGAAGGTGCGTAAGTGCCTAGTATGGAAGTGGTTAAAGGAGTTGTAAAGGCACAAATCTCTTAAAGGGGTTGTAAAGACAAAAATATTTTCCTCTTAAATTAAAGTATGACAGTAGCTGATAAAGTAAAAAGTAATGTTTTGCATTATAACTAGTTTGATACCTGTTGAAATCGAGCTGTTTTATTCACCTCCGTCACTCCTGAATCGTTATTCTCACTGACTTCCTGGTTTGCGGTGCGCATTCATTCTTGCTACATCACGGCCTAATGGGAACTACAATTCCCATTAGGCTTAGCCTCCATGCCTGTGAGGGATAAGAGAGCATCTTCATGCAGGGCTGTAGTCATAGGGAGGGGCTGAGCACATTCTGCTTTCCACCATGCAAAACGGCTCAGATGCTGGTGGAAAGCAAGAAGAGGAGAGACAGGAAATGGCATTTTCAAGCCTGGATTACTGTATTTTGGAGGTCAAAAGGAAAAACTGGGTAAGTGATATTTAAATGCTCTATCTTACAGCAATCAATTGATCTAATAAAAAACGAACCTTTAGTGTTCCTTTAATCTTAATGCATTAAGATAAAAAACCTTCTGTGTGTAGCAGCCTCCCCAGCACCCCCTAATGACTTACCCTAGTCCCACCTCTGTCCAGTGATGTCCACGATTGTCTTAGCCATCCAGGACTCTCCTTCTGATTGGCTGAGACACAGCAGCAGCGCCATTGGCTCCTGCAGCTGTCAATCAAAATTAGTTAGCCAATCAGGGGAAAGAAGGGCGGGTCGTGTCGTGGGCTCCGTGTCTGAATGGATACACGGAGATGTGACTCAGCTCGGGCGCCCCCATAGCAAGCTGCTGGCTATGGGGGCACTTGACAGGAGGGAGGGGCAAGGAGCAGCGAAGAGGAACCCGAGAAGAGGAGGATCTGGAATGCTCTGTGCATTCTTAACTACACAGAGAAGGCAAGTATATCATGTTTGTTATTTTTTTTTTAAAGAGACTTTACAATCACTTTAATTGAACAAGCTGAAGTTAGAAGCGGATTGGCTATCATGCACATCTGCACCAGTCTTTGCACGCTCTAGTTTTAGTAATTCAACCCCAGTGTGTTGTGGTGCACTTTATTGCAGAAACTATTATATTAACAGCTTGTTACTTGTTCTTCTATATATGATGGATTTATACACGAAGCAACATCATAAAATGTAAACAAAAAATGTTAGGTTGCAATTGCAGACACTTTTACACACCTGCTTGCAGAACATGCTTCATAAATTATAAAAGGATATTCTATGTTACATTGCACCCCCTAGTGGTGAAAAACAATGCAGCTAAAATGGTTAGTAATAAATTCCTAGCATGACATTCACAAATGATAGTTCTGTTTACCTTCCTTGTAAGGGATCAATCACATAGGCGCCAAAAGCATACACCCAGAATATTGCGTGCATTTCCTTGCCTGGGAGCGACAGATTTTTGTGTACAGCTGCCTATACGCTGGTAAAGTGGAAATTTCATCAGAAGATTAAAGCGGATGTTCCACCCCAAAAATATATTAAAAGCCAGCAGCTACAAATACTGCAGCTGCTGACTTTTAATATAAAGACACTTACCTGTCCTGGAGTCCAGCGCCGTCCGCAGCAGAGCACGAGCGATCGCTCGTCACCCTGCTGCTCCCCCCTCCATCCACGCTGAGGGAACCAGGAAGTGAAGCGCTGCGGCTTCACTGCCCGGTTCCCTACGGCGCATGTGCGAGTCGCGCCGCGCCTGCCGATTGACTCCCGCTGTGTGCTGGGAGCTGAGTGTTCCCAGCACACAACGGGGGGGGGGGGGCGACGGGATGTGACGAAATGCCCGTCTTTTGCCTGTGAATGCCGGGCCGGAAGTGGGTGAAAATACCTGTCTTTAGACAGGTATCTGCACCCCCCTCCCCCTGAAAGGTGTCAAATGTGACACCGGAGAGGGGGAGGGTTCCGATCAGCGGGACTTCACTTTAGGGTGGAGAACCGCTTTAAGGCATGCAGTAGGGTTGTCCCGATACCACTTTTTTAGGACTGAGTACAAGTACCGATGCTTTTACCGAATACCGATACTTTTTTTAAATGTGTCCCCAAATGCAGCCATGTCTCCCCACAAATGCAGCCATGTCCCCCCACAGATGCAGCAATGTCCCCCCATATGCAGCCATGTCCCCCCACATATGCAGCAATGTCCCCCCATATGCAGCCATGTCCCCCCATATATGCAGCCATGTCCCCCCATATGTAGCCATGTCCCCCCATATGTAGCCATGTCCCCCCCATATGCAGCCATGTCCCCCCCATATGTAGCCATGTCCCCCCAGATGCAGCCATGTCCCCCCCATATGTAGCCATGTCCCCCCCATATGCAGCCATGTCCCCCCCATATGCAGCCATGTCCCCCCACATATGCAGCCATGTACCCCCATATCCAGCCATGTCCCCCCCATATGCAGCCATGTCCCCCCCATCCAGCCATGTCTCCCCCCATGCAGCCATGTCTCCCCCCATGCAGCCATGTCTTCCCCCCATCCAGCCATGTCTCCCCCCCCATCCAGCCATGTCTCCCCCCCATCCAGCCATGTCTCCCCCCCATATCCAGCCATGTTTCCCCCCATGTAGCCATGTTTTCCCCCATGTAGCCATGTCTCCCCCCATGTAGCCATGTCTTCCCCCATGTAGCCATGTCTCCCCCCCATGTAGCCATGTCTCCCCCCCATGTAGCCATGTCTCCCCCCCATGTAGCCATGTCTCCCCCCCATGCAGCCATGTCTCCCCCCCATGCAGCCATGTCTCCCCCCCATATCCAGCCATGTCTCCCCCCCCATATCCAGCCATGTCTCCCCCCATGTAGCCATGTCTCCCCCAATGCAGCCATGTCTCCCCCTCATACCAAGCCATGTCCCGCTTACCTGCATCCCCGCTACCGCCGACTGTGTAATACGCGCCGGGAACATTACAGCTTTGAATAGCTGTAATGATTGGCGCCGCGCTGCGTATAGACACTCCCCCTGGCTCGGAATTGGACAGTTCACCCGAGCAAGGGGGAGTGTCTATGCGCGGGGCGGTGTCTGAAGGTGTGGATTGACGACCAGGTCGCAGCCTTACACACCTGTAACACAGACGCTTGAAGACGGAAAGCCCAAGAGGCACCGATCGCCCTGGTCGAATGCGCCGTTACCTGAAAGGGAGGCGCCCGCCCCTTCAGGGCATAGGCCTGAAGCACAACCTGTCTGATCCACCTAGAAATGGTGGCCGACGAGACCGCCAGACCTTTTTTAGGACCAGACACCGACACGAACAGTGAGTTCGACTTCCGGAACGGAGCCGTAGCCGATAAATGTACCCGTAGGGCCCGAACCACATCCAGGGAATGCAAAGTGGCCTCCTTCGTGTTTTTCGGCCGAGGACATAAGGATGGAAGAACAATGTCCTCAATGTGAAAAGCTAAAACGACCTTTGGGAAGGGTCAAACGACCCTTTGTCTATGGCTGGTCTTAGCTCTTAGGCAGCCCATACATTGATCACTTTTTTTCATTCAACTATTAGGTTGAATGAAAAAAATAAAGAAATTATCCAATTCCCCCATCTACACATTATAGGTGGATGGGGGAATCCTCCCAGTGTGGACCAGTGCTGGAACAACCAGAGTTGCTGTCCTGTCCCGGCTATTCACAGCTCTGGTCTCTGTCTCCATGGCAGCACATTGGAACCCAGTGCTGGTTACTTTATGGGGCTGATGTACAGGAGGGCCAGCACAATTTGTTGTTAGAGATGGAGTGGAGTGTCGGCTTCCTCGCGGGAGCGGGCATGTGGGATTTCAAACACACCCCGAGCCCATCTCTATTGGTTGTAGACCGTTGAGAATACTTATAGGCCTAAACTGAGAGAAATCATTTTTTTGTTATAGATTTTTTTGAGGATATTTATTATAGCAAAAAGTAAAAAATATTGGATTTTTTTTCAAAATTGTCGCTCTATTTTTGTTTATAGCGCAGAAAATGAAAACCGCAGAGGTGATCAAATACCACCAAAATAAAGCTCTATTTGTGGGGAAAAAAGGACGTCAATTTTGTTTAGGAGCCACGTCGCACGACCGCGCAATTGTCAGTTAAAGCGAAGCAGTGGTGAATCGCAAAAAGGGGCCTGGTCCTTCAGCAACAAAATGGTCCGGGGCTGAAGTGGTTAATGAGGTCATCTCTGCCCTTCTATTAGTATGGTTCTTGCCAGTACAAATGTATTCCACAATCTTTTTTGAGTTTTCATCCAATGGCACTAATCAGTGTATTCCAACAGCGCGAGGGGGATGGGGGTTGTCACTGCTGTCAGAATAGAATAACTCTGTGGGGGGCGTGGCCGGACGAGGATGGTGATGGACGCTTTCTGGACGAGCTCTGTCTAGCAGATCGTAATCTGGAGCCATCGGTTACCGGTATTACCGTTTTAATTACAAAAACACCCCATCCTGTATCAGCGACTTTACCTGATCTATAAAATACCTTTCTTGAGGAGTTTCGATACGAACTCATCCATTGCTGTGACCCGGGGCCTCCTCTTCATACAGTGGCGTCATCGCCATTTTGAGGCCTACAGATTATCGGACAGCCCCGGACTCGAGTACGGATCGCTGAGCCCATTAAGCTGCATCCACCCCTCCGTCCACCCGGGATACACTGCTATAGGCGCCGGAAGTGACAGGCGACACTCCCTCACCTCCCTCAGTCACTCAAGGCCCGTGGTCTCGGCCTACCTCCGGAGGCCTGGCGGCCATCTTGCTTCACCCACTGCCTCAACTCTCATATACCCCTTTCTCCTCAGGGCTCAATACTGCTTCCCCTACATCCTTCAAGGTGGATAGGCCATTTCTTTATTTTATGGCATGATACCCTTTGATGGTTATATGTAACAGTTGAAAGGGTGTCAGAGGCCAGGACGGGAGGTATATGGATATGCTCTGAGGAGGCTATGTGACATCCCTCTTTTGTAGACTCTGCACGGACAAGAGATAATTATATGTTATATAATAGGAATCCGAAACCATTTTAGGATCTCCAAGTGCTAGAAATACATAAACTGAGGTGATAATTAATGTACTTGACCGCTGTCCTCATATAATTTACCTCAGGAGACTGCAGCTCAGTGTGGGGACAGAGGCTCATAATCCAGCAATATATTTACAAGGGCCTGATAGTTTCTTGAAACACCTTCTCCTCAGAAGTCTCATGTAACTGTTTGCAATTTATGTGATTCATGTTAACACACTACAGTGCAGGATTTAAGACCCGGTCTATTATTGATATTATCAATATTTGATACCTAACGGGTAATCTTTCCCTTACTGAATTGCTTTATTACTATCTAGCTACCTGAATGCAGGAATTGCCTGGTTGTGATGCACTGTGAAACTCTTCCATTGAGGTAACAACGCCATCTTGTGGTATACACATTTATTACAGCATAAAACCATTACCCAGCTATTCGCTTACAGGGCACTGACAGTATCTTATTAAATCTAGTTGTCTGGACACCATAACATTTCACTATACAAATGGACCATAATACCTCGGTTTTGTGAAGATTAAAGGAACAGGACTGTCAATGTCAATATGAATTTCTGACAACTTTATAGTGTTTTTTTTTTTCTCTTATATATTTTTTTTTTTTTTTTTTAATATTTTGTGCTATTATTTCTTTCTAAACTGGATTATTTATTCATATGCCCTGACCACCTGACTGCACTAGGAAACTGTCCGCTGATATCAAAGTCAGGCTACCGACTGGATACAGTTCTCAGTGGCTGTCATATACACCGTCGGATTATACTATGATTATCCCTGTAATGGGAATTCACTGAGGTATTCTTACACACCGTCTGAAGTCTGTCGACGAAAGAAGCAGATTTGACTCTCTATACATTAATAGGATATCTGAATGGTATGAAATTTATGGCATTCCCATAAAGATGGTCTTTTCCTTTACTTATGTACTCTAAGCTGGGTTTAGGCTGTTCGCAAGATTAACTTCAGCTGACTGATAATTGTGGTAAGAGAGTTCTACCTAAGGGAGCTGGTATAGGAGTACACTGCAGATTTCGCAATACATTGATATTTGAATACTGTTGTCAGATATTTATTTTAACACATTATATATATGAAGGGGAAACAAAGTAAAAAAAACAAAAATAGAATCATCAAAGAGTCTCTTTATGATATAGACTCCCCTCCTTCTACAAGCCCTCAGACATCTGTTGGAGATACTGAGTTCGACGGACAAGTCTCGTCACTTCTACTTCCCACCTCATCACCTCCTTCTCTGGGTTCAGCAAAGCTTCTAAATTTATATCCTTCTACAATTGGGGGAGCTCTCACAATTACAATGGCTGACCACATGATTCCTATTGAGTCCGTCTCTCAGGATCCTAAACAGGTAACTGCAAATACTGAACATGTTCCGGAAGCTTCTTTCAATGTTGCTGAACTGTATAACAAAATATCTGAAATGATGGAAAGGGGTTTAGCTCTTACTGCCGAGAAAATCACTAACGATATCAGGGCTGACTTTCATTGTCTTGGCAACAGGATTGATTCTATAGAACATAAGTTAGATGCTAACGTTTCGAAAACTGAACAACATGATAGCCATATGCATTTCTTGCAAGATCAACTGGAGGCTGCTCAGGATAAGATTGATGATTTAGAAAACAGGTCAAGAAGGGAGAATTTTAGGGTCAGGGGTCTTCCTGAATCCATTGTGGATGTCCACTCAGCAATACAGGACATTATAAAAATCCTTCTACCATCTATACCTACTCCAAAAATGGAATTAGGCAGGGCTCATAGATCATTGGGTCCACTAAGAAGAGATGGTTTACCCAGAGATGTGGTGGTCAAGCCTCATTATTTCTCCACCAAGGAGGACGTTATGAAAAGATCTAGACAACAGGAGAATCTCCAATACCATGGTGCTACAATACAAATATTTTCTGACATTTCTCCATACACCATCCAGAGAAGAAGAGCGATGAAACCGTTATTGTCGGCCCTCATGGACAATGACATCAAATACAAATGGGCCTTTCCCTTCGCCTTAAAGTTCAATCACAATGGCAGACACCATGTGATACATAATCTCCGCGAGGGTGAAAAACTTCTAATTGATCTAAAAATTATCTCTCTTAAACCAGCTATGGACACTACTTCACCTCAACTACCATCGGGCAAGAGGACCACACCTACTAGTCCAAATCTGAATCCTTGAAACAAGGTCAAATACAGAAAAGTTGGAAAAGACTCCATCACCTGAATATTGAATAGTCTTACCCAGGAAGTATCTCTCAGGATTTTTTTTTATGTCACACAGTGTCCGCGATGATTTTTTTTTATTTTTTTAGGAGAGAGGGAAAAGGGAGAAGGGAAATTATTATTTTTTTTTTCCCCTCTTATTTTTACTATTTAATACGGAGGAGGTTACTTCTTCATTTCTGAAATATATAATATAATACATATATAGTATGGTTTTGCCCCTTTCTTTTTTTACCCCTCTCTCCTTATTTATTTTTTATGGTCCCTATTAATTGAATGCCATTGTTCTTGAAAAAGTTTTTATGATGTAAAGTTTAATCTGTCGACGACTGACGACGGTGAGGTATTGGACCTCAACTTACCTCTTGGAGCGACACTTTGTCGACCCAATGGGTAAGAATATAGTCCATTTAAGGGACTATGCTAATGTTTTTCGTTTGAATGAGGGAAGGAGACTCTTTCTCTTCCCCCATTCTGGGTCACGATTTGACCTTGCACGATTTAGTGACTTGTTGTGCAGTATGTTTTTTTATTCTTGTCTTTTTGCCTCTTCTTTCTGTTTCCCTTTTTTCCTTCTCGCCCTCTTCTTCTCTTTAGCCTGCCTGCCATTGCTCGTAATAACGGTGTTACAGATGATATCCTTGCGGTCCTGCCTAACCATAGTAGTAGACAAGACTTATGGCTGGATCAAATGATGTATCTAAACCCCTTAGTGTTGTCACTCACAACACTCAGGGGTTGAATTCTCCTATTAAGAGACGCAAAGCTCTTCAAGTTTACAAATCTCTTCATGTAGATGTGGTTTTCCTTCAAGAAACCCACTTCCCTAAACGATACAACCCCACTTTTATGCATGCTCACTATCCATTATTTTTTCTAGCTAAAGCGGAAAACAAAACTAAAGGTGTGGCCGTTTTGTTCTCTAGATACTGTAATTTTAACTTGATCAAGGAATATGGAGACCCGGAAGGTAGGTTTATCTTGATAAAAGGTACTCTTGACGAAAAAATGTACACATTCGTTTCTTATTATGCTCCTAACAGAGGTCAAAAGCGGTTTTTCACTCAGATGCTTGATACCCTCCGTCCATTTATGGAGGGAATTATTGTTATGGGAGGAGACTCTAACCTGGCTTTCGACATTGGATTGGACAAATCCAAATCTAAAGCCGATAAGGTCATCAGACCGACTAAAATTAGTTTACAAGTAGCACGTATTTTACATCAAAACAGACTGACTGATATCTGGAGGGAATTAAACCCAAGAACTAAAGACTATACTCACTATTCTAACCCCCACCAGTCTTACTCTCGTATAGATCATATATTGATATCAAACCATCACGTCCCGGCAGCCATTAAATCTAATATAGTTGATGTTTCCTGGTCGGATCACTCAATGGTTCTTTTGTCACTAAGGAGAGAGGATACTTCTCCTAAAGTATCTCATTGGACACTTAATAGATCTATTTTGAAAAATCCTGTCCTAATAAAGGATATTGAGAAATCCCTTCTAGAATATTTTGAACACAATGATACAGATGATATACAGTATCCCCTGAAACTTTGTGGGCTGCTCACAAGGCTTCTATCAGGGGCAAAATAATACAATTGGCCGCTAACCTCAAAAAACAGAAGAACCTAGAAATAAAAAGACTGGAAATCAACTATTTAGACCTGTGTAGAAAACATAAAACTGATCCTCATAACTTTCCTACTCAGGCACTTGATGCGGCCAGATCTGCTCTGAACCTGGTACTTACGACTAAGGCGGGGGAAGATATAAAATGGACTGGAGCTAATTTCTATAAATTTTAAGATAAAATAGGTCCAATGCTAGCACATAAATTGTCACCTAGATTTCAATCAAGAACTCTCCCTAAAATAAAGATGATTGACGGTTCATTCTCCCTAAACCCTAGGAGAATAATGGAGGCCTTCCATGACTTTTATTCTAAGCTTTATACCTCTGAGGATTCTTCTTCAGAGAGGATAGATGATTTTCTTAGCAATCTGAATCTTCCTAAATTGTCTGAAATACATACAGAGGTGATGGAGGCTCCCATTTCAATTGAGGAAGTATCGACAGTGATTAAACACCTAAAATTAGATAAAGCCCCGGGACCTGATGGATTTTCGAGTTCATATTACAAAACATTTTCAAGCATTTTAACGCCCTATTTGGTGAGATTTTTCAACCACATGACCGAGGGAGATCCTATAGAAAGACAACTCAATTTGGCTTATATATCGGTGATCCCTAAGCCGGAAAAGGATCATAGCCTGGTGGAGAACTATAGACCGATATCTCTTATCAATAACGATCTTAAGATACTTACTAAAATAATGGCCAATAGGTTATCTTCTTTCATTGGTCAATATGTTAGTAAAGATCAAGTTGGCTTCATTACTGGGAGGCAAGGTCCGGATCAAGTTAGGAGAGCTATTGATCTGATTTCTATACTGAACTCAGGATGGTCTGGTGATACTGGTCAGAAGGGTATGCTTCTTTCCATAGATCTTCAGAAAGCATTTGACTCAGTGTCTTGGCCTTTTATGTTCAAGGTGATGAACCATTGGGGGTTTGGCGCTAAATTTATGGGTATCCTGTCTGCACTTTACTATTCCCCTGAAGCTAAAGTACGCTTTCAAGGTATTTTTTCAGAATCTATCGAGATCCGTAGAGGTACAAGGCAGGGATGCCCTTTATCTCCCCTGATATTTGCAATTGTGATTGAATCCCTGGCTATAGCTATTCGTGAAAATGCAAATATCAGGGGTGTTCGATGTGCCAAAAAGGAACATAAGTGCGCCTTATTTGCAGACGACCTTTTACTTTTTTTGACTGCACCAGAAACATCCCTGCCCGAAGTATACTCTCTTATGGACGAATTTTCTCTGGTTTCAGGTCTTGCTGTAAACATAGCCAAATCCAGGGCCCTCAATGTTTCACTTACTGAGTCCACTGTTTCTCTACTGAAAGAACGTTATAGATTCAAATGGGACGCCTCTTATATTAAATACCTAGGCATTAATTTGACCCCCAATATTCAGAATTTATATCTAGCCAACTATCCCCCTATGTATAGAAAACTTGAGAAGGATCTGAAAGACTGGGGTACTCAGAATATAGGTTGGATTGGTAGAATTAATTCGGTCAAGATGACTCTTCTCCCTAGGCTTTTGTATCTCTTTCGATCATTACCTATACCGATAATCAAAAGTCAACTAAAATCCTTTCAAGGCAAAATTACCAAGTTTATATGGAACAACAAGGGTCCACGCCTTCCATCTCGCACTCTCTATAACTTATCTGAACAAGGCGGTCTAGGTGTGCCTAATTTGATATGGTACTACCAATCAGCGAGATTAGCGCAATTATCAGAAATTTTTCTTAAAAATGAACGTCCTGATTGGATAGACATCGAAGAACAGGCGATTCCGAATCTAACGATAGAGGATTTAATGTGGAGTCATACCAAGAAAAGGCCTTCTATATTATCTCCGACTCTATCTCAAACTTTAGTTTTATGGGATTCACTTAAAAACAATCCCTCTCTAATCTCTAAAGGTAGGTCTTTATCGAATATTTTCATAGACCCATTCTTTACTTCTAAAATTGATAAAGATTCCTTTAAATGGTGGCATGATAAGGGGTTGTATCGTATAGGACGCTTCTTTTCTCGTTCGGGTCCCCTCCCCGAGCAACATTTTATTGACAAGCTAGACCTTCCTGTTTCAGAAAAACTAAGATTTTCTCAACTACATGACTACGCTCAAAGCCTATGGGATAACGACTCGATATCTGGACTTTTGACACCCTATGAAAGTAAATGTGATCAGGGTTTGTCCAGGAAGGGGAATATTTCAATTATATATAATTCACTTGCTACTAATGACACCAAATTGCCCCATATGCTGGCATGGGAAAAGGAACTTAATAACGAATGGGATTTGTCGGACTGGTATAAGAATTATACCAGATCCATTAAAGGTTATGTGAATGTCTCTCTTATAGAAGCGAACATAAAAATTTATACTAGATGGTATTTAGTTCCCGTCAAACTGACCTCTATGTATCCGACAACTTCTCCCCTATGTTTCAGAGGCTGCCATGGATTGGGGTCTATGATACATATTTGGTGGGAATGTCCCAAAATTCGGGGTTACTGGAATAAGGTGTTCAATATAATCAGACGAGTCACAGGCTGTAACCTGCATCAATCTCCTACTATTGCTTTACTTAACGGAATGTTACCTCTAACTTCCAAGGTTACCAGAAAACTCATCTTATATATTATGACAGGTGCCAGGATTACACTCACAGCTGCATGGAAAAAGACTAATGTTTCCATCCTATATATGAAAAGAAAGGTCACATGGATTATGGAACAAGAGAAAAGGGTCTGCTCCATGTTGGATAAGTCTACTCTTTTCTATGAAATCTGGGAACCTTGGTTGGAATACATGGGGATAACTTATACTCCGTGAAGGTTTTGATGACATCAGTGTCTTTTGGACGATGCTGGTAGATGGCAGGCACGCTAATTTTCTATCTCTCCTGATTTTCTTCTGGCTTTCTTTTTTCACTTCCTCTCTTGTCTTTTGTCACTCTTTCTTTTTTTCTTCTGATTCTTCTTAGGTTTTATCTCATTATTTTATCTCTGGGGATAGAATCCTTAAGATTTTTGGTCCTCAGTTTGTTTTACTTTGAAAAGATAAGTTTATGTTTAAGTAATTGAAGGATTCTACCAAACCTTTGAAATAATTAGATTTGATGGGGATTCCGAAAATTTGTTTTCGGTTATCGGAGAGTTCCAGTAATAGTTATTGGAGGGAGGGAGGGAGGATTGGAGGTTTTGCTCAACCTCTTGGACACAGAAAGTTCCCGTTAGGGGTGTTGGAGAGGTTGATGCACTCCGGATATCTTATCCTTTAATTATTCTAAGTAATTTAATCTGGTACACTCAATTAGTTTTATCCCTTATATAACTTATTGTGTGATAACGCTAGACCTAGGAATTCCTTGATATATGAAAATATTCTGTTTCTCTTTCAAGTTTAAAGTATTACTTTGAAATAGTCTTTTAATTTAGCTTATGTGAACTGCCTTACTTTCACCACATGGTGTAGAGCATATAGGATGGATAGATATAAAGTGGCAGTTAATAAGACAGGAATGATTATTATGAATTGAAATGTATTTAAATTATTATATTTCTGTGTGCTATTGACTTATTTCTTGCTAATTTAATACAAATGTATGTATTTATTTTATTGAAAATAAACTTAAATTTGAATGAAAAAAAATAATAACTCTGTGAAGCCGCTGGTTTGGTTGACTGGAAAAAAAAAAACAGGAAAAAAAAAATGAACGTTTATACCCAGCTTAAGAGGGCAGACAAATGTTGTTCCAGCTTTCTGCTGTCGCAGGGATTACAGCGGCGGATATCGAGAAAACATAAAGCCTGACTCGAGTTTAACCTGTTCAAGAGTTACTATTCTCAGTGTCTCTCCCTTTTGCCCTGTTTCTAAAGCTCCTTTATAAAGATGTCATCAGTATTTTACTATATACAAGGAGAAAGCTTTACAGGTAAGCAGTGTTAATTATATTGGCTCATAAACAGGTTTTGTTTGTTGACAGGCGTTAGGCATACCGCTCTATTTTCAGCACTGTTTCTTTTGCAATTTCTCTGCTTCCATCTTGTGGTTAAATGTAGTACTGCACTAGTCCAGTAGACTAAATAATAGCTGACCTTATAAACTCAGACCAAATAGGGTTTATCCCCAGCAGGTCCATGTACAGTAGATAGAAAAAGTCCACACACTCCTGGTAAAATGTCAAGGAATATCGGCACCGAGGGAGAACGGCGGTCTGCCTATGTAAACAAGACATATTGCCATTCTGTCAATACAGAAGGCATGGATCCTGTGTTCCTGCAAATCAAGGACAGGGATCCATGCCTTTCCCTAGTAACAGCACTTCCCACAGTACACAAAATCACTAGTTAGGCACACAGTTAACCCTTTGATCGCCCCTGATGTTAACCCCCTTCCCAGTCATTGTCATTAGTATAGTGACAATGCAAATTTTTAGCACTGAACGCTGTATTAATGTCCCTGGTCCCCAAAAAGAGTGAAAAGTGTCAGTTAGTATCCGACTGTCCGCAACATCGCAGTCCCACTAGAAGTGGCTGATCACCTCCATTACTAGTAAAAAATAAATAAATAAAAATATTACATAGTTTGTAGACGCTATAACAAAACCAATCAATATTAACTTAATTGGATTTTTTTTTTGTTTACCAAAAATATGTAGCAGAATACATATTGGCCTAAACTGAAGAAGAAATTAGATTTTTTTACATCTTTTATTGGATGCAGAAAGTAAAAAATATTGTTGTTTTTTTCTAAATTGATGGTCTTTTTTGTTTATATCACAAAAAATAATATGAACAATACCACCAAGCTCTATTAGTGACACCCCAAACAAAGCCAGAATTTCTCAACGGAGGAACTCCAACCTTAAACTGCCGCCAGTAACACCTTGCGGCCGAAGGAGGCATCCGAAGATGCACTCACATCCACCTTGTAAAATTTTGAGAAGGTGTGGATTGACGACCAGGTCGCTGCCTTACACACCTGTAACACAGACGCTTGATGACGGAAAGCCCAAGAGGCACCGATCTCCCTGGTCGAATGCGCTGTTACCTGAAAGGGATGCGCCCGCCCCTGCAGGGCATAAGCCTGAAGCACAACCTGTCTGATCCACCTAGAAATGGTTGCTGACGAGACCGCCAGACCTTTTTTAGGACCATACACTGACACGAACAGTGAGTCCGACTTCCGGAACGGAGCCGTAGCAGATAAGTACACCTGTGGGGCCCGAACCACATCCAGGGAATGCAAAGTGGCCTCCTTCAGGTTTTTCGGCCGAGGACATAAGGATGGAAGAACAATGTCCTCAATGTGAAAAGCTGAAATGACCTTGGGGAGAAAAGACTGCTGCGGCCGCAGCACCACCTTATCCTTGTGGATGACCAAGTAGGGAGCCTTGCAGGACAAGGCCGCCAGTTCAGACACCTGTCTGACTGAGGTAATCGCTACCAGAAAAACCACCTTCTGTGATAGAGTCAACAAAGGGATCTTTCGAATGTCCTCAAAGGGAGCGTCTTGAAGCACCGAGAGGACTAAATTCAGGTCCCATGGGGGCAGTGGAGGACTCCAAGGGTCGCTGAAAGTAAACAGCTAGAGCCGAAATCTGACTCTTAACCGTACATAAGGCGAGAGCCTGATCCACTCCACGCTGTAAGAACAGCAGAATCCGGGACACCGCGTATGTACGGGAGTGCCATTTCATCTCTTCACACGAGATGTAGGCCTTCCACGTACGATGGTAAATCTTTTGTGAAATAGACTTCCGTGCACGCAGCATGGTAGAAATCACCGAGCCTGACAGGCCACGGTCCTTCAGTACCTGGCTCTCAAAAGCCACGCCGTTAAAGCCAGCGACTGTAAAGCAGGGTGGAAGATCGGACCCTGCGACAGAAGATCTTCTTCTGCCACCAGACGCACCAGGTCAGCGTACCAAGAGCAGCGTGGCCAATCCGGGGCGATCAGGATTGTTGTAATCCCCTCGGCTTCCACTCTGCCCAGCAGGCGAGGAAGAAGCTTCAGAGGAGGGAAGGCGTAGATTAGGCGATAGTGACCCCAAGGTGCCACCAACGCCCAGAAGCGATTCAGTTCGCATGCGCCGCGCTTTATAAGTTTTTCATTCATTCATTCATTGCGTCTGACGCGTCCGCCCACGGGACCTTTGACCTGGCCACGAGCCGTGACACCTTCCGATTGAGACGGGACGCCAGGAGGTCCACGTCTGGAGTGCCCCACTTTCGGCACAGACTCTGAAACACCTCCGGGTGAAGTGACCACTCTCCTTGGTCTAGTGTTTGGCGACTTAGGTAGTCGGCTTGCCAATTCTGTACTCCCAGAATGTACACGGCCGACAGAGCCGGAACGGACCTTTCGGCCCACCGAAGGATGTGCGCGACTTCCATCGCTGCAGCTGAGCTCCGTGTGCCTCCCTGATGGTTGACGTACGCCACGGCCGTGACGTTGTCAGACCGGATCCTGACCGGACGGTCCTGCAGATCCAGGGACCACCTGGCAAGGCACAACTTGATTGCTCGGAGCTCCAGTACATTGATTGGAAGGCGGGACTCCTCCTGAGTCCAGCGCCCCTGGGCTGACTGGGTGCCCCAAACACCCCCCCCCCCAACCAGAGAGGCTGGCATCCGTCGTGACCACTGTCCAATGGCACGGCAGAAACTACTTCCTGGTCCGAAGCACCGGAGACGTCAGCCACCACACCAGGGAGGACTTGACCAGTTGACTCATCCGAATCTGGTAATCCAGAGACGAAGGGAGCGTGTCCCATCGAGACAGAATTTCCTTCTGTAACACTCGGGTGTGGAATTGGGCATACTGGCCACCATCAGACCCAGAACCCTCATGCAGAATCGAAGAGATGACCACTTCTGGGTCGACAACCGCTGCACCGCAGATTGTAGTGTCTGAGGTTTCTCCGTTGGGAGAAAAAAATCTCGCCTCCGAGGAATCCAGGACTAGCCCCAGGTATTCCAGCCGCTGAGACGGTACCAACACTGACTTCTGGATATTCGGAAGCCAGCCGAACTCTGAGAGTCTGACACGTGATGGACACATCCTCTTCTAACGCTGAGCTTGAGGAAGCTCTCAGGAGAAGGTCGTGCAGGTATCCTACGATAGCGATCCCATGCTGCCTCAGCAGGGCAAGAATCGGGGCGAGCACCTTGGTGAAGACCCATGGTGCCGAGGCCAGGCCAAACGGGAGGGCCACAAATTGAAAGTAGTCCTCTCCGATCGCAAAGCACAGAAATCTCTGGTGCTTTGTGCATATGGGAACATGTAGGTATGCGTCCATGATGTCCAAGGACGCCATAAAGTCCCCCTGATGGAGCGCTGCCACTACCGAGCGAATCGACTCCATCCTGAATTTTTGCACTTTGACAAAACAATTGAGGGCCTTGAGGTCCAGGATTGGACGGACCCCTTCCTTCTTGGGGACTACAAACAGATTGGAGTAAAACCGTTCCATCGAGAGAACCTGCACAATCACTCCCCTGACCAATAGATCCTGGACAGCCCCTGACAGATCCTTCCGGCGATCCGGAGGAAGCTGGAGGTTGGAAGGAAAAAATCTGTTTGGTGGACAAGAGAGAAACTCTATCTTGTACCCCGAGGAAACTACTTCGCAAACCCAACTGTCGGAAAGAAGAGACCTCCACCGAGCTGCAAATTCGCGAAGCCGGCCCCCCACCCGAGACACGAGCGGGGGCAGACCTTCATGCGGAAGCAGGTTTGTCCGCAGGCTTGTTAGGCTTGTGGTACCAGGTGCGCTTCTGCCCTGCAGCAGGAGTCTTAGCACCTTGAAAACTTTTTCCTGTCGCACTGGGCAGGCGAAAAAAAACGCTTGGGGGTAGTAATGGAGGGCCCTTGCTTACGGCGAGGCTCCTTGCCCTTCCCAGACTGTGGGAGCAGTGTGCTCTTGCCACCTGTGGCATCCTTTATGATGTCATCCAGGGACGCCCCAAAAAGCCGTTCACCCTTAAAGGGTAAATCCATCAAAGCCTATTTGAGGACTGGTCCGCCGACCAACACTTCAGCCACAAAAGGCGACGTAGTACCACCGCGTAGGCGGAGGCCCTGGAGAGCAAAGGGAGCGTATCCAGGGCCGACTCGCAGACAAACTTCAGGCCCTGAACCAACTGTTCAGCCAGGTCTACACAGGTCTCAGAAGCATTCTGCGCCTCCAGCTCCTGTAACAAGACCTTTGCCCGTTCGGTAAGTGTCTGCGACACCAGAGTCCCAGCCAAAACCGGTCTCACTGCCGAACCTACTACTGTGAAAATAGAGCGGGCCACAGCCTCCGCTCTCCTATCTGCGGGGTCCTTAAAGGCGGGAGCCCCTTCCACAGGCAACGTGGTGGCTTTACTCAAAGTCCTCCTTAAAGGGATAACGGGTCGCAAAGTATTTTGGAGCAGCAAAAACTTTCTGCGGCTTATCCCATTCCTTGTACAACAATTTGTCCAGATATGGAACACAAGGAAACACTTTTGTGGTGCGGGGTGGCTTGCGGAACCCGAAAGGGACCGGCACATCCGATGCCTCCGCCAAATTCTCAAGTTTTTGAGTATCCCGCACCGCAGAGATAAGAGCTCCAACAAATTCCTTATCATGCGCTGACCCTGAAGCAGAGTCATCCTCACTGTCCGCGTGGGCTAAGCCTGCATCATCTGACATGACAGAACCAGAGCCAGAGGGAATAGCAGGGCCCAATTCTGTGTCAGCGACATCCCCAGAAGCAGGAGCAGGGAGGGGGCGCTTTTTACCCCCCTTCTGGCCACTTGTCGCTTCAATCCTGGCGAGAAACCTCAAGGACTGCCGTCATCGCCTCGGCAGGGGCAGGGGCACTAAGGGTAAACTTCCACGTTGACTCACCGCTTATGCCTCCTTAGCACTGCAAGGCAGACACCCACTGGTCACCCTCCTGGCTGCAAAATAGAGAGCAGGGGGCCCCCAGGGAACTCACCACCCACCCGGTTGTAGTGTTAGCTGAAGCGTTGAGAAGTGCTGGCTGCGCTGTTCCTCAGGAAGTGATTTGCGGGCTTTTGCTGCGCTATTTCAGGCACTAGAGCCCAAGACTTTTCCAAGATGGCCGCCGTATGCAGGAAAAACAACATGCGGGCCAAGAAAATGGCCGCCGACCTATGTAAACCGCGTCCGCGGCAAAATGGTGGCCATACACGCGTTTAAAACACAGTGACACAGCAGAAAGACACAGCCCAGCACATACAGCAACTCCCCCACAAAAAACAACAGCACCTCACAGTACACGGTCCCCGGTAGTGACAGAAAACCCAGGAGGGCCCCCCCCCCTTACAGCCGCCACCCAGCATGGGGAAGGAGGGAGAGGAAGGGAGAGAGGAAAGCAGGGCGGACCCTCATTCGACCTCCCCAGAGAAGCACCAGCCATACCACCTTGCCAGGGCAAGGCGCCACTACTTACCCGTCCTGCGACACCCGCTAAATGGCATGGCTGTCGGCCAGACACACTGTGACAAAGCCATAAAGACCGGTCATATGTGTGCCCTGGAACATGTAGTTCCCCGGCCACCCCTGGAGCAACGGGGCATGTCGTGGACGACCCAGAGCTGAGCTGAGAGCCGGCACACGCTCGATGGCCGAGCATGGGGGGACTACAAGGATCGAGATCCAGCCTGTCACCCAGTCGGCAGTTGATAGTAGAATCTCAGGATTCAAAAATGCAGGAACAAAACAAAATAAAAGCGGAAAAAAAAAAATCACAAAAAAATTCCAGAGTACATGGACTCCAGAAGGCCATGTCTACTCCTGACGCTAGGCAGAAAAAAACTGGAGCTGCTGAGTCAGAGAGTGGGTTATACCCAAGGGACCACACCCCCTGGGAGGAGCTGTACTGAGGAAAGTGTTTCAACACTTAAAGTGCTGTTTTCTGCCTAGTCTCTCCTGGAAGGAAGGAATATAATTAGAGGTCGACCGATATGTGTTTTTCTCTGGCCGATGCCGATATTTGGAAATCGGGGCGGCCGATGGGCGATATGTGTTGCCGATTTTTCCGGGCGATATGTGTTGCCGATTTTTCCGGGCGATATTTTAGGCCGATTTTTTTTTCCTTCATCTCAAAAAACCTAGGGTGGAGAGTTGGGGAGGAGATAATTGTTTAGGGTGGAGAGGTGGGGTAAAGCCTGTCAGTGCCACATCAGTGCCCACTGGCGCAGCCCATCAGTGCAGCCTATCAGTATCCATAAGTTCCACATCAGTGCCCACCAGTGCAGCCCACCAGTGCCACCTCATTAGTGCCCACCAGTGCAGACTATCAGTGTATATCAGTGCCCACCAGTGCCACATCAGTGCAGCCCATCAGTGCCACCTCATCAATGCCCACCAATGCACCAGTGCATCCCATCATTGCCCACCAGTGCATATCACCAGTGCCAACCAGTGCATCACATCAGTGCCAACCAGTGCATCACATTAGTGCCAACCAGTGCATCACATCAGTGCATCACCTCATCAGTGCCTCACATCAGTGCCCACCTGTACAGCCCAATGTTATTCACTGCCACCTAATCAATGCCCACCAGCAGAGAGCTCCAGGCTCCGTTCCATCTCCTAGCCCAGCACAATAAAGTTCCATTTGTCTCTGGCCCTGACGTGCTGCCCCGCCTCTGCCTACAATCTCCAGAATGCAGAGCGGGCCGGTAACAGCCAATCGGTGGCCGCCGCTGCCGACATCCTCCACTCCCCTGATGTGCTGCATGCCCTGCCTCTGCCTACAAACCCCAGAATGCAGCACGGGCCGGCAGTTACCGGCCCGCACTGCATTCTGGGGTTTGTAGGCAGAGGCAATGGAGCGCAGCACGTCAGGGGACTTTTTTTTACAGTGGAGGATGTCGGCAGCGGCGGCCGCCGATTGGCTGTTACAGGCCCGCTGGTTGGTTGCCGACTTCCTAAACTAAAAATAGAAAAAAAAAGTCAGCAGCGAGCGAGCGGGTGATCGAGCGGGCGGGCAGGCGGACAGATAATCTGCCTATTTTTCATAATAATCGGCCGATGCCGATATCTTCAAAAAGGCGAAATATCGGTCGACCTCTAAATATAATACCCTAAGGTCAAAGGCTGCTGTGTCTGTCCATGAACGGAAGAGAAAAAGGACGTACATATTTTTTTTTTTTTTTACAATTGTCAGTTAAATTAATGCAGTGCCGTATTGCAAAAAATAGCTAAGTGATGAAGGGTCATATATACTCCGGGGCACAAATAGTTAAAGCGGTATTTTTTTTTTCTTTTTACTCCTGCAAGGCAAAGTCCTCCACCGATGCGCTGTCACCGCTGAAGGCGCTTCCATCTTCATCTGGTCTTCCTTCCAGGTTCGGGGACGGCTGTGTGACTGGCCCGAGCCACGATGACGTCACTAACACGGACGCATGCACTCAGGAGCAGCCTTTTACGGCACAGGACTCTGGAGGAACGCCAAGGTATGCCGTTCCTTCAAAATGTATGCGCCGGTGACATCACCGGCTGCATCAAAATTAAATATCTCCTAAACAGTGCAGGTTTAGGAGAGATTTCCACTACTTATAGGTAAAAGTCATGCATGGGAGTTTACTCCACCACAAGTAGTTCTAAAGCACAATATTTTTTACCTTAATGCATTTTCTGCATTCAAATAAAAAATGTCCCTGTATCGCCCCCTCACCCTGCTTACGCTTACCCGAGTCCTCTCCCGATCCAGCTCTGTGCCCGTCTGCAGCGGTGCTCTCCTTATAGAACTCAAAGGCAGCGGCAGGAGCCATTGGCTCCTGCTGCTGTCAATCAAATCATGTGAGGAAGGAGGGGGGAAGTGGGGATGAGCTCTGTTGTGTGTGTCAATAGACACACACAGGCCAACTCAGAATCAAGCTCGTACAAGTTCATGCCAAGCAGCTTTCTATGGTGGCACACGTAGGAGAAGAAGAGTCAGGAGTGCTGGAACAAGAGGTTCGGGGGCTGCTCTGTGCAGAACCATTACACATACCTCCCAACATTACATTTTGAGATGGGAATGAGGAACACCTACTAACAAACGTATGTAGTCATAGGACATGCCCCCTGCCACACCCCCTTAAAAGGAGAATTAACCAAAAAAAAAAAAGCTTAATTAAATCCACAAGAGCTTTATTTTTACCACTACTATTCCTTTAGACCCCTTTCACACTGAAGCGTTTTTACAGCGTTTTAGCATTAAAAATAGCGCAATTAAAACGCTCTGCATGCATCTCAATGGACCCTTTCACACCGAGTCCTGCAAGCAGCATCTTTGAAACAGCTTTTGGGCACTGAAAAAAACGCTCCAAAAACGCCCCTCTCCATTGAAATGAATTGAAAGTGCTGTAAAAACGCCTTACCCTTTCACACTGAGGCGTTGAACTGGCGGGGCGTTGAGAAAAGTCCTGCAAGCAGCATCTTTGGAGCAGCTTTTGGGCGCTGAAAAAAACGCTCCAAAAAACGCCCCTCTCCATTGAAATGAATTGAAAGCGCTTTAAAAATGCCTTAGACCCCTTTTACACTGAGGAGTTTTTCAGGCGATACAGCGCAAAAAATAGCGCTGCTATACCGCCTGAAAAACTCCTTCACTGCCTACTCAATGTGAAAGCCCGAGGGCTTTCACACTGAGGCGATGCGCTGGCGGGAGAGAAAAAAATCTCCTGTCAGCAGCATCTTTGGAGCGGTGAGAGGAGCGGCATGTATACCGCTCCTTCCCATTGAAAACAATGGGAAACCGCGGCAATACCCTTTTAACCCTTTATCAGCCGCTAGCGGGGGTTAATACCGCACCACCAGCGGCCGATTCCCGCGGCAATCCCGGCGGTATAGCGCCGCTATTTTTGGCGGCTCTATACCGCCACCGCGGCTCCCGCTCCAATGTGAAAGGGGCCTTACCCTTTCACACTGAGGCACTGCAAAATGCCCTAAAACGTTAGGGTCTTAGCAGTGCTTTACCAGCACATTGGGATAGCAGATGAGGCTTCGCTCGAATAACGCCCCAGTGTGAAAGGAACTTATATTGGCTTTTAAAATTTGATGAAAGGTTTAGCATTGGGAAATACTTTTGGAAAGATAAAAAGTGCATTTTATATACAACTATATAGATCAGGCCAAAACGAGGGACAAATGAGGACGAAAGAGGGACAGAGGGACATTGCTTCGAATCAGGGACAATTGAGAGCTATGCCATTACACAGAGCAGGCAAGTATAAATCTGATCAATATTTCAGGGGAAAAAAAAGCTTTACAACTGCTTTAAAAAGAGGAAGCAAACTGGTCCACTGGTGCCGTTCCTTCTGAGCATGTGCTATAAACAGTGGCTTCCGACGCGCATGCATGGGAGTGACGTCATCGCGCCTTCAGCCAATCACAGCACCGTAGCGAGCGAACCCTGAAGAAGCTCCAGGAAAGATGTCGGCTGTGACATCGGTGTGCGGGTACTGCTCCAACAGCTTTGTTTTAAAGGTAAGTATTTAATTTTATTGTGCTTTTGTTTTGCAGGGGAAGGGGATTTTTTTTCCCGAGGTTTACAACTTTAAGCTCTGTGTACAACATTTACACACTGCAGCTGGTACTTTAAAAGCTTCAACAAAGTTTGGTGGTCACACTGCTTCTATACAAGCTGAGGCCTGTGTAAAACAGGACTGACCCGCTGACCACTGCCATGGCAGGACCCTTGGATGATGATGATGATGATGATTACCTTGACAATGCCTTGCATCTTGTCGTGAAGCGCTCGGAACTCATCTAGCGGCAGATCGGGGTACAGCTCCCTTTTCAGCAGCTCCTCATTAATCTCCGAGTTCCCATAATACCTGCTCTGAGCAATCCCATTCAGCAAACCACTCAGAGATTTGATGTTCTCCGCATCAGCCATGACAGCTACACGACCACGTGACCCTGCCAACCCTCACGTGACCCTCCCTGGCGGAAGCGACTCTGACAGTCCCATCCGCCGCCATATTTTGGGTGGGGAAAAACAAGGCTTTGGCGCGCTGGAACGTCACCACGTACTTTAGAGGCTCCCTTACGTCCTGGAAGCCCCTCCTCCAACCGGCGTTTTGTTCTGGAAGCTTCTGGCTCAGCGTTGGTACAGGGGCGAGCTTCATCCATCGTCATCCTCCGTACAGCCGAGGATTCTGTGATAGCTGTGCGTGTGGAGAGCTCTGTCTATCATGCCGGATAACGCCGCAGCGAGAATCATGGCGGCAGTGCCCAAGGGAGGAAGCGGCGGGAGCAAGAAGAGGGGCGCCTACCAGGACAGGGATAAGCCGGCCCAGATCCGCTACAGCAATATCTCCGCCGGCAAAGGTGAGCCGCATGGAGCGGACATGTGACTGTGGGGGGTGCGGGGTGCAGAGCGCCCTCTAGTGACATGGTGGATATACAGTACGCCATACAATGGTCAGAGCTGTGATAGGAGGACACACCTAACAAGCCATATAGTCTGCATCCAATCAGAGGCCCTGCACTGTGTAGTGACAGATCTATAGGAGATTGTATAGTGTGTGTGATAGGAGGACACCTCTAACAACCAACCCATCCAATCAGAGGCCCTGCACTGTGTAGTGACAGATCTATAGGAGATTGTATAGTGTGTGAGATATGAGCACACCTCTAACAACCAACCCATCCAATCAGAGGCACTGCACAGTGACAGATCTATAGGAGATTGTATAGTGTGTGATGGGAGATCAGACTGATGTATGCTCAGGAGAGCACGTCCTTGTCATTCCTTACAATCCCCCCCCTCATTACACAGTCTGGGGGCTCTTCTTCTGTTCGGGCTGCACCACCCGCTTGTATTTTTGCCCCAATTTGGAGATGGGAGTGAAGGGGGAGTGCAGCCTGACAATGCCATGGATACATGTGTGAGCAGGCTCCTCCCCCTTCCATACACCCCATGGGTGGCACTATGTAATCACAGCAGTTAAAGGAACACTCCATTTCCTGCAGAAGTAAAGTTCCCCTGACACAGTGAGCAGACAGGCTTGTTATTGCAGTGTCATGCAATGTCTGTTCTGCAATAAGACGACCACCTGCCTGCCTGTGATCTGCCGATATGGTTCCGGCTATCGTGAAAGTTCCTGCACAGGCGCAATCTGATCTGCCGTTATGGTTCCGGCTAACGAGAAAGTTCCTTTAAGGACTGCGCAGGTGCAAACTTGCAGACGGCAATCTCTGAACCTCGGCCGGCATCCAGGGCGACGTAAATTTCGAGGAAAGTGTAGAGTCGGCCTCACGTCACTCGGCCTCCTGGCTCTTTTTTTTTTTAACATCCTCCAATCCACGGGGATGTTAAAGAATGAGCCTGGATGCCGAGTGAGGTTCGGAGATTTCCGTCGGCAAGTTTGCGCCTGCGCAGTCCTTGAAGGAACTTTCCCATTAGGGGAACCTTAAGGACAAGTCACCTGCTCACCGTCTTCTCCGGGAATGGAAACTGAGCTACATATGTGTAGTGATACAGACACACCCCCCCCCCCCCCCCCCCCCCCCGAAGGAGCTGCTTTTGTTCCGTCTGTTACTTGGCTTCTCAACCCTAATAACAGCCTCAGTCCCCTCTGGCAATAGTGTAAGTACAATGAGAAACGCACAGAAATTGTCTTTACTGCAATATTTCTGTGGAAGAATAACGGACAGTAACAATATATAATCAACTAGAGAGCAATCACTGAGATTAAAGCGGGAGTTCACCCATAAAACATTTTCCCCCCCGTAGATTGAGGCTCATTTTGTCTAGGGGAATCGGCTAGTTTTAAAATCCGAGCAGTACTTACCGTTGTAGAGGGCGATCTTCTCCGCCGCTTCCGGATATGGTCTTCGGGACTGGGCGTTCCTATTTTGATTGACAGTCTTCCAACAGGCTTCCGATGGTCGCATCCATCGTGTCACGAGAAGCCGAACGTCGGTGCGGCTCTATACGGCGCCTGCGCACCGACGTTCGGCTACTTTCGGAAAATCGTGACGCGATAGATGCGACCGTCGGAAGCCTGTCGGGAAGACTGTCAATCAAAATAGGAACGCCCAGTCCCGCAGCCCATACCCGGAAACGGCGGAGAAGATCGCTCTCTACAACGGTAAGTACAGCTTCGATTTTAAAACTAGCCGATTCCCCTAGACAAAATGAGCTTGAATCTAAGGGTAGAAAATTGTATTTCCGGGCGAACCTCCACTTTAAAGGGGTGTTACAGTAAAAAAAAAAAGCCAGCAGTTACACATACTGCAGATGCTGGCTTTTAATAAATGGACACTTCCCTGTCCTGGAGTCCCTCAAAGTTGGCACCGCAGCTGTTTTCATCAGCTGTTGGGTAAAGGAACCCGGCAGTGTAGCCTTTCAGTTTCACGCCGGGAACCCTACTGTGCATGCGTGAGGCCCCGCTCCTCTCTCCTATTGGCCAATGGAGGAGGGAGCCCTGCGGTGATGGCACAGGCCGCGGCCCGGACTCCCAGAAGTGGGAAAGGATACCTTTCAAAGACAAGTATCTGTCCCTCCACCACTCCGAAAGATGCCAATTGTGGCACCGGAGGGGGGGAGTAATCAGATGAGCAGAAGTTCCACTTTAGGGTGGAGCTCCGCTTTAAGAGCAATAGAACTCCCGATCTACTATATTCAAGCTGCTTTCTGGGGATTCCAAACCTGAAGCCCTGTACACACGGCTGGAAATCTTGTCAGGAAAACGTTGGTTTTCCTGACTGGATTCCTGGCAAGCTTGCCGTGCGTACAGACGGCCATTCAAAAGAACCGTTGTGATATCATTGACTACCGCGAGCAGGAGCTCGTCGCATTCAATGCCACTATCTTTCTACACCCCACACTAACCTTGTATGCTACCGCGCATGCGTCAAAGTCTTATCGAGCATGCGTGGGTTTATCTCGGACAGGTAAGCATACAGAGGACCGGTTTTCTCGGCAGGAAACACTGCCGGGAATCCTGACGGGAAAATAGAGAGCAGGTTCTTTTTTTTTTTTTTCCAGGCAGTTTTCCTGTCGGGAAAACTGGTCGTGTGTATGAGGCTTGAGAACGTCCCGAGAACAAAGGCACACTTAAATGGCAAATAAAGCACAATTTGACAATTTGGATTGGTTACCTTTATTCAGATTGGCTCGGTTTCCAGGCAGGAGGAGAGCAGAGGAATTACCCTCTTATGTCAGGCATCTCTCTTCTGTCCCATGACACCACAGGCCCAACTTTAAACAATTTATTCAAATCAACATGTTATGGCTTAACCTCCTAGATAAACTGTCCCACACGCACACCCACTGCATATACAGAGCCCTGAGTATGTGTGTCAGGGTCCGTATGGCACTAGTAGCTTCAGTCCTTTTTTAAGAAAAGATAAGATTTGGTGTCTTCAGCTAGCCGCTTTTGTTGGTGCATTTAAACTCCTGGATAGCAGGACAAACAATATAACTGGCCCAGACAATGTTGTCTGTATACAGTGTCCCCAGAAATGGATGGCCTTCTCCTTTAACCCTGTCGCACTACAAGTGTCAGCAATATGACTCCCAGCAATGATGTCTGTATACAGTGTCCCCAGAAATGGATGGCCTTTTCCTTAAACCCTGTAGCACTAAAAGTGTCAGCAAGATGACTACCAGCAATGATGTCTGTATACAGTGTTCATTTAACTCCTGTGGGGCAGTGCCCCTGTTTCCTGGGAAAAAGCCCTCTTGCCAAATCCTGCAGTCAATGCTCAAACAAAACGTCCTGGAACAGTAGGCTCTCCTGGCGACCCGACTGGTCACCTCACACTGAAACTCTTCACCGTTGGGGCAGGTGCACCTGGGATCCCCCTCTCCCAGGCTGGGTGTCCCGACTGGCGGTGGAGGCCTGAATAACGTGGTGAGATCTTCTGAGAGACCGCATCTCTTCCTCCACCTCCATGCTGACTGAATTCTCCTTGGTGAATTGAGATGGAGTCTCTCCTTTCCTGCTGACAGAACATGCTAGTCTTGGTAGTTTCTGTCACTATGCAAGTTATAGGGCCGTTTGAGGGAACTACATGTCCCAGAATTCATTGCAGCTGCCTCTGCAGATTGCTACAATCCCTCCCATTGGCTCCTTTTAATTGGCTCTTCTCCTGCCAATAGGAGCACATGGGAGGAAGCAGAGAATGGGCAGATGCCTGTGTGTGATTGTCACTCTGCACACAGAAACAAACAAGGGAGGAGGAGAAAGCCCACACAGGGACTGACGGGTTCATTCTCCTTCAATGCCTGTGTCAGTCTCTTGCCCGGTGGGGATGGCAGGAGGTGTTGGGAGCTGCCGGTGGCAGAGCTGATATTGTCGGTAAAGATGTGTACAACAGAAAATTGTGTTTCAGTTTCGTTTGTTAAAGCAGAACTTGACCCAAAACAACTTGGTATAAATGTTCTTTAGCAAGGGACACACATCCCACATTAATAATTATGCCACTAACATTCGTGTGTGCTGTAAATTGATTCCAGCATTGCTCCTGCTGCTTCTTGCTGGAGGCTGCCATTTTGCTGAAGCCCAGAGCCCCTGAACAGCAGTAAATCATAAAGCAGAACTAAACCCATACATTTTTTGGTTTAAAAAAAACTATCAAATGACTGGTGTTTTAACTGATCACATGTGTAGCACCATGTGCAGTTGCAGATCAAATTGAAGCAGCTTGGCTGTAAAGGATAGGAGGGATTAATTCAAGTTTAGGCTTCATGTACACTTAAACTACTTTAACCACCAGACTGTAGGAAAATGCAAAATCGCAACATGGTTTCCAGCGGTTTTGCGGCTGGCGGTCAAAACGCTCCTATCCTGAACACTCCAGTGAGCGAGGAGGGGGGCAGAGTGGAAAGCTGCTGATTGACAGTCAGCAGCTCGGGGAGCTGTGAGAACCAAGTGATTGGTGGAGTTTGATCACGTGGTTCTTAGACCCCTTTCACACTGGGTCGGTTTGCAGGCGCTATAATGCTAAAAATAGCGACTGCAAACCGACCTGAAACAGCCTCTGCTGTTTCTCCAGTGTGAAAGCCCTGAGGTAAAAAAAAGTCTGCGGTGTGTATACCGCTCTTGCCCATTGAAATCAATGGGGCACCGCGGCTTTACTGCCGGCAAAGCGCCACTGCAGAGGCTTTACCGCCGACCCCGCCCCAGTGTGAAAGGGGCCTTAATGCAGAGGCGACAGGGGACAGACCGATGCTGCATCCACCTAGGTAAGTATTCATCTGCAAAAATAAAAAAAAACATCTTTTTTAATAAGTTGAATTATTTTCCCCATTCCCAACTGACTTTGTTGGGCTGCACACATTGATTAAACAAATGATCTCTCGGCCCCAATACAAAAAAAATCCCATTAGAATATTAATGCTAAGCTCACTAGAATAAAAACAAATGTATCCAAATCAATTCAGATCATTCATTATCTCATTCTATTATTTGGGATGCTTCAAACATATTAACCACTTAAGGACCAGAAGATTTTCCTGCTTAATAACCAGGGCGTTTTTTGTTTTTTTCCACAAATGGAGTTTTCTTTTGGTATTTGAGCACTTCTGCTTTTTTCTTTTTTTGCGCTATAAAAAAAGCAACAGTTTTTTGAAAACTCTTTTTTTCTATAATATTCCCCATAAACATTTTAAACTAATTTCTTCATCAGTTTAGGCCAATATATATTCTTCTACATATTTTTGGTTAAAAAAAATTGCAATAAGCGTATATTGATTGGTTTGCGCAAAAGTTATAGTGTCTACAAACTCTGGGAAAGATGGCTAGTTTATTTTTTTTTACTAGGAATGGTGGCGATCTGCTTTTTTTTTTTTTTTTTTTTTTTTTTTTTTTTTTTTTTTTTTTTTTTTTTTTTGGCGCTACTGTTACATTGCAGCGGACAGATCGGAAACTTCTGACACATTTTTGGGACCATTGACGACATTTTATACAGCGATCAGTGCTATAAAAATGCATTGATTACTGTGTAAATGTCACTGGCAGGAAAGGGGTTAACACTATCAATGGGTTAAATGTGTTTCTAACTGTGAGGGGATGGGGCTGACTAAAGGAGGAGCCAGATCGTTATTCCTACTTGGTAGGAACAGACAATCTGTATCTCCTCCCCCGTCAGAACAGGCACACACAAATCCTCATTCTGGCTCTCATGCTGTTGTGGATGATGGCTGCATGCACGGTGAGGGACGTCATCCCGCACTAGCCAATGAAGCCTGGCATCCAGGAGAAGATGCTGGCAAGGGATGTGAACTGTGTGAAGGAAAGGTGAATATAGCTCTGTTTTAGTTTTGCTTTAATCATTTCACCAACATAAACCCCACCTGTCCTTTCTGGCAGCCCTATAACTTGGTCTTTAATGCTGGTAGGTGGGGTGGATTTTCCGAGCGTGTGAACGCTGTTGATTGCAGTCACATGCTTAGGTACCCATCTTGCGGACTCTTGATCGCATAAAGACTGGGAGATGTCTGTCACAGTGTGATCTCTAGGCTGCGAGTGTCCTCTCGGCACAGACATTTCTGCCACCATGAACAGTGTGGGGGCAATAAGGTCCCTCTCCCTACCACCACACTGATGCGTGGTGGTAGGTGCTACTAAAGGCTAATTTTATATTCACTGTCTTTACATTACTTGTCTGTTGCTTTGACCTATTTAAATTATTTTGTCTTTAATTGAGCAGGTCTGTAGATCACCACCATGTGTCTAGTTTCAGGGTGGCTCCATTGTCTAGAAGGGTCCTGTGGAGCTACCATTGGGCCACTGCACTGTCCCAGGTGATGTAGCCAGTGTGTGCGGTCCGCATCATAAAAAAAAAAATACTAATCCCTGTTTCAAGGATGAGTCTCTTTGCTGCTGTGGGAATGTTGGGATGCTACAGAAGTTATGTCTAGAAGGCAGAATTCTCTGCTGTACTCCTAAAAGTCAGATGGATCATTCAGCCTACCAAAGTATACCTAGTTTATTCATTTTGTGAGAAAAACAATAGTGGAATGTTTTCCAGCTGAATGAAAGATGATTGCACTCTTCACTCAAGCAGGGTAACTGAATTTGTCGTACTTGAGAGTAAAATGGACTTTTTTTCTCTTTTGTGAAGCTGTTGCTGATGCTGTCAGGACCAGCCTTGGACCAAAGGGCATGGATAAAATGGTAAGCTATACAGACTATAAAACAAGATATCGTAATATCTGTGCTATTCCTCATTTTAACTCTGTACTCTGCTTGTTTAAGATCCAGGATGGTAAAGGCGATGTAACGATTACAAATGATGGCGCAACAATTTTGAAACAAATGCAAGTTTTGCACCCAGCAGCAAAGATGGTGAGTTGCTTTTTTTTTTTTTTTCTAAAATGATATGGGGGCTGATTTACTTAACATGGAGAGTGCACAATCTGGTGTTGCTGTGCATGGTAGCCAATTAGCTTCTGACTTCAGCTTGTTCAATTAAGCTTTGACAAATAATCTGGAATTCTATGCAGAGCTACACCAGATTTTGCACACTCCAGTTTTAGTAAATTAACCCCATGGTGTATTCTTAACGCCTCCCTGCCTGGCCTAGAGCAGAATTATGGCCGGGCGGTGCCTTTCAATTCTGAGTGGACGTCAGAATGACGTTCTCTCAGAAAGCGCTGCACAGGAGCGAGTTCTGTCACCAGCTACTGGACACAGCCGATGACTGACTGATCGATGTGCCAGCTTGCTGCCGGTACCATGTGACCACTGTGACAGATCACATATCGCTTACTTTCATGTCATCCATTGTGTTGCTAGCTGTGATTGGTCAATGTAATCACATGGTGCAGATGGGGCCAATCACAGCCCATCTGTACCATGTGATTAGCTTTGACTAATCACAAACTGAATCAGTTTCATGCAGTAAAATGCTTGCTTATAGCAATGCAATTTCCTGCTATAAGCAATTATAATGTGTGTTGGGGGGGGGGGGGGGGGGGATCCTGATCGCTTCCCCAGAGTACTACAGTGTTACTGTGGTAACATTATATTGCTCTGATCACGGTTTAAAAAAAATTTAAAATAATTCACAATAATATTTAAGTTCCAAACCGTCACCAGTCAATGTCTGATCATCGCCACACCATTTATGATGACGCTGTACTGCACTGGTGACAGTATATGGGGGGAGTTTAAATTAAGAAATTTTTCAAAATATTATGGCAAAATTAAAAATCCACCATGCCTCTTAATACTTTGGACTGTCTGCTTTTGGGGGTACTGTCCTGGCATTTTACAATCTCATTAAACAAGATGGGCCTCTAAATATTATATGCTAATTTGGGCTATTTTCACCAAAGGATTGTAGCGGAATACATTTTGACCTAAATCTATGAAGAGCAATTATTTGCAAAAGTTTATAACGGAAACAAAGAAACTCATGGGTGTGGTCCCCCCCCCCCCCCCTCCACACAAAAAAATGTTCAGTCTTTTTTGTTTAGCAAGAAAAAAAAAAACAGTGGTGATTACATACCATAAAAAGAAAGCTCTGTGTGTGAACAAAATGATAACAATTTAGTTTGGGTAATGTTGCATGACCGCACAATTGTCATTCGCAGCACTGAAATTGACCTGTGCAGGAAGGCGGTAAAATGCCTGGTATTAAAGTGGTTAAAAAGGGGAAAGCCTTCATAAGAATATGCAGTTACAGCTCATCCACCCATTCCTAGTTTTCCAGATACCAATAGTACGCCGCACTTTCAATTACCCACAAATTACCATCAGATTTGGAATTTGTGTGAAACTTCAGATCCACATTTCTAAAGATCTGTAAACACCTGTTACAGCGTCCTGATCATCGGCTCTCCATGAATTCACCCATAGCAGCAGGAATCATATTTTGCTGTACTTCCATCTCCTCGCTCTTTGGTTAAACTGTGAAGCAGGATTTCTTCACCCATATTTAGTGTTGCAGTTCATTCTCCGTCCTCAAATCATCCTTTACATAATTTAGAGGTTCTGCAGCTGCCTGTCGAAAATATTATATATTTTTTTTTAAAGCAGAGTTTCCCCCTTCCAAAAATTAAGTCGGCTGTAGACTTTTAATATTGGGACACTTGCCTGTCCTGCAATACAGCAATGTCGGCACCCCAGCTGATGTTTCCATCGGCTGTCGGGTGCTGCTATTGCTGGTAAGGGAACCCAGCTGAGCCGGGTCCCTACTGCGCATTGCACCAAGCGTCTGACAAACTCCGACGGGTGTCAAATTTGGTGCCGGGGGGGGGGGGGGGGGGATCAGATGAGTAAAAGTTCCAATTTTGGGTGGCACTCTGCTTTTTAATGTGCTTGGCTCCATCTGCACAGCTGTGTCTCCCATTCGGAGATATGGAATAAGGGCCTTCTGCCACCACTGCAGAGGGGGGAGACCATAGATATTGGTGGAGTACAAGTGCAATGAAATGGTCAGCCCTGTAACTGAAGCTGCAATGTGAAAATAAATGCCCCTTTCTTTTCCCCTTCTATTATATATTTTTTTTTTTTTTTTTTTTTTTTTTTAGCAAAATGCAGGCTATCTCTTTTTAACTCCCAGATCAGAAACAAAGAATGCAGTTGATTTCAAGCAGTACTCTATTTCAGTGTCTGTATTTTGGTTATTGTGCATGATATGTCCATTTGTCAAAGAGATAATAATTTTTATTTTATTTTTTTAAATAGTTAGTTGAGTTGTCCAAGGCTCAAGATATCGAAGCTGGAGATGGCACAACATCTGTTGTAGTCATTGCTGGGTCTCTTCTGGATGCTTGTGCTAAGTTGCTACAAAAAGGTATTTGTAAATGGTATTTCAATGCATGTTAATTTTAGAATGTCTATAGCCAGAATTAGGATTTTTGCTTAACCTGTACAGTTTTTTTGTTGGAGTACATCACAGGACACACACGTTATTAGTCATAAGTTATGCTGTAATCTTCAAGTGAATGGACTCAGGCATAACCCCCTCCCAAACTCGCTGTGTCCCAGTTTTTGAAGAAAGCAATGAGGAACACAAGCCGGAGGGGAGGATCTCTGTCCTGTGATGTATAGTTATAGTCAGAAAGGCTGAAAAAAGACAATAGTCCATCCTGTGTAGGTGCATGCGTTTCAGTGTCTCTAATGATTTCCCATATCCCTGTATGTTGTGTCCTTTAACCACTTCAGCCCCGGACCATTTTGCTGGTCAATGACCAGGCCACTTTTTGCAATTCGGCCCTGCGTCGCTTTAACTGACAATTGTGCGATGTGGCTCCCAAACAAAATTGGCATCCTTTTTTTCCCCACAAATAGAGCTTTTATTTTGGTGGTATTTGATCACCTCTGCGGTTAATTTTTTGCGCTATAAACAAAAAGAGCGACAATTTTGGGAAAAAAAATATATATTTATTTATTACTTTGTGTGTGTGTGTGTGTATATATGTGTATGTATGTATGTATGTATGTATGTATATATATATATATATATATATAAAAAAAAATTCCATCAGTTGAGGCCGATACGTATACTTCTACATATTTTTCGGTACTGCGACCTTATGGCGGACACTTTGACACATTTTTGGGACCATTGGCATTTATAGCGATCGGTGCTATAAAAATGCATTGATTACTGTAAAAATTTCACTGGCAGGGAAGGGGGTTAACACCGGGGGGCGAGGAAGGGGTTAATTATGTTCCCTATAGTGTGTTCTAACTGGGGGGGGGGGTGGGACTGACATGGGGAAATGACTGATCGCTGTTCATACATTGTATGAACAGACGATCAGTCATTTCTCCCCCTGAAAGAACCGGGAGCTGTGTGTTTACACACACAGCTCCCGCTCCGTAATGAATGATCGCGCCCGCCGGGCACATGAATCGGCACCAGGGGCACCACGTGATTTTGCGCAGCCCAACCGACTTGCCGCCGTAAAACTACGGTGGGCGGTCGGCAAGCCTTTTAAAGATATTCATACTCCATAAAGCCACCACCAATTGTGGGAGAGTTCCACATCCTTCTAGCCCTTCGGTGAAGAACCCCCTGTGCAGTTTAGGTTAAGCCGCTTCTCCTCCAGTCTCATTGTGTGGCCCTTTACACTCCCTAGGACTGAATAGTTTATTTTCTATGCTGGGATCCCCATTTGTAGCCCGCTGTCATGTCCCCTCTCAAGCGTCTTTTCTCCAGCGAGAATAAATTTAGTGTTTGCAGCTGTTCCTCCTAATTAAAGCGGAGTTCCAACCACAATTAGCATTTTTTAAATGTATGTCCTTTCATCCTGTGTTTTTTATAATATAAATCTGGTCACTTACTATTTTACAATCTGCCGCCGATCCGCTTAGATATTCAAAAAAGATAGTTTATAACCGTTGTCGTTTTGCTTGTGGGCATTGTGAAGCCAACAAGCACTTACTTCCTGGAAGTCTTGGATGGGGAGTGATAATTGGACAGCGCACTGCATCCTGGGAAATGACACTCATTTCCCAGGAGCATTAGAGGGAGACGATGTCAGAATCCTAGGTGCTTTTAAAGGCAGATTTCATGGGACCGCATAGCAACAGGCATTTCCAGATGCCTGTTTACTTTTTCTAGGTCTAATGAGCACAATAATGAAAAAAAAAATTTGGGATGGAAACTCCACTTTAAGGTCCTCCAGTCCCTTTTATTAGTTTTGCTGCCCTTCTTTGGACTTGCACCAGCACGTCCCTTCGGAGGACTGGTGACCAGAACTGAATGGGAAAACTCCAGATGAGGCCTAACCAGAGCTTTAAAAAGTGGCAGAATTAGTTTTGTCCTTTTTTTTGGCGTATATCCTCTTTTTTATGCATGCTAATCTGCCTACTTGGCTGCAGCTTGGCACTGCATGCTGTTGCTCAATCTGTCATCTATTAGCACCCCTAGATCCTTCTCGATCCTTGGGTCTCCCAGCTGATCTCCACCTGGCGAATAATTTTCATTTGTTTTTTGACCCCCAAGTGCATTACTCTAAATTTCTCCACATTAAACCTCATTTGCTAATATTATCATAACCCAGGGGCATCAACAACTGTATTTTATTGCCAAAGGGTAGAGGTGTGTGTGTGTGTGTGTGTGTGTGTGTGTGTGTTTTTTTTTTTTTTTTTTTTAGCTAACTTTTAACTGCTTCCTGCCTGCCCAACGTCATATGACATTACATTGGACGTCTAACACACACACCCCCGCCGCCCTTCGGTGCTTCTACTGGCTCGCCCGTGCGATTGGAGAGTCGCAGAAGGAATTGCCTGGCGCCGGAAGTTGAATATAGAGAATCTGGCGCGCCAAATTGCCCCCTGAAAGTCTCAAGACCTTTCCTGAAGCCGGACGCGATGTTGTGACGTCACGCCCAGCCTCTGCATTTGAAAAATGCTGCCGCCTTGGCTAGGAAGCGGAGATCTTGGGACTTATAGACCCTAGATATTGCTGTAAAGAGGACCTGTCATGCCCTTTACCAAGGGATGTTTACATTCCTTGTAATAGAAATAAACTTGATTGGGGGGGGGGGCATCAAAATGAAAAAATAAAAGTAAAATTAACAATAAAAAATTGAAAGCACCCTCTGTCCCCTGCAAAGAGGACCTGTCATGCCCTATTCCAAGGGATGTTTTCATTCCTTGTAATAGGAATAAAAGTGTGGGAGGGGGGGGGGGAGCATCAAAATAGAAAAGTAAAATTAACATTTAAATAAATTGAAAGCACCCCCTGTCCCTGCATTTTCGCTCACAGAAGCGGACGCATACGTAGGTCGTTCACACATATATAAACCGCATTCAAACCACGCATGTGAGGGATCACCGTGAATGTTGGCGTGAGAGCAATAACTTTAGCACTAGACCTCTGTAACTTTACTAGTAACCTGTTGAAAAAATTAAAGCATTGCCTATAGGGATTTTTAAGTACACAAGCATGTGCAATTTTTAAAGCGTGACATGTTGGGTAAATATTTACTCAGCTTAACATTTTGCACATTATTCAAAAAAAATGGGCTAACGTTACTGTTTGTTTTATTTTTTTTTTATTATTTTTTTTAGCGTTTGTGCAATTTTTCAAATATCGTGCAAGATAAAGTTTAGTCCTCCATTTCTTGGCACGCTGGGAGTTGTCAGTACCCCAGTGTGTAATGTACGGAGGTAGAAAATTCCCGGTGTTATGTCTTCGGTGCCAGTTTTTGCCATGAGCTGGTTCTATCCTCAATCACTGGGACAAGCAAAAAACAAAAGTTGCGACGATGCCATTTTTATTCTCTAGGGTCTCTGTTAAAATAACATGTGTGGGGGGTTCTGAGTAAATGTTTACATGTAGGAAAGAAGTTTAAGAATTGTCCCTGGTGGCAAGTGGTTAAAGCTACTTTTTAAAGGTCCACTTTTAGTGCTAGTTCCCACCAGATGCAGTTCAGTGCGCTTCTTTTTTTCTGCACTAAAAATGCAAGGGCTCTAGTTCACACCAGTGCAGTCAGTTTCTGCATTGGTGTGAACTAAAGCCATTGGAATACATGGGAAACGCTGTGCAGGGAAAAAAGCGCACAGAACTGCATCTGGTGGGAACTGGCTCTTTGAACTTCTATAAATCTGCAGCGCTGCCTTTTTCAGGGGGAATGTGAATGCATTCTTCTAACAAGCATGCCCCTTTTTTTGTTTTGGGGGGGGGGGGTTTATTTGCTCATAAAATCATATAGCTCATTGTTTTTTACAGTAACTAAGCATGTTTGTTGCTCCTGTATTAAGTTATTGCTTTGGAAGATGTTTAAATGTGCTGTATGTTTTTCCTGCACAGGAATTCACCCCACTACTATTTCGGAGTCATTCCAGTTGGCTGTAGAGAAAGGAGTTGAAATTTTGAGCAGCATGGCTCAGCCTGTAGAGTTAAGTGATCGTGAAACTCTATTAAACAGTGCCACCACATCCCTCAACTCAAAGGTATGCTATATTTAATATTTTACTGAGGATTGCTTCAAGTGCTTGAGTACTGATTGAAATAACGGAGGTTATTTCCGGTGGCCGGAAGATGTGGGACATAATTTCTGATAGGAGCAGAGCCTGGGGACTGATGCTGGACTGTGACGTTTCCACTCTGTGGAGTGCAGGGGGCTGGACTTCTGCTGTGTCATGTCTAGTTTTGGGTCTCGCATGGTATGCACTGTATATTTCATTTGACCAACAGTTATATATTTTATATGGCAAATTCAGAGACTTGAAATTGTGCACAAAAAATGGCTTTTAGAATTGTGCAAGGTTTCCAACCCCTGGAAATATCCATAAACTTTTCAGCTGCAGGAACAACGGGATTGAAATAGTCAGTGGAGTTATAGCTTATGCCGCGTAAACACGACCGTTTTTCATGACGAGAAAAATGCTATTTTTTTTTAATTGGTCGTGAAAAACGGTCGTGTGTAGGCTCCAGCATTTTTCTCGATGAGAAAAATGGCCATTAAAAATTTAGAACCTACTCGTTTTCGTTTTTTCGCATCGTTGTTTTTTTTTGTCGTAAAAAAACGGTTGTGTGTATGCTTTATTGAAAGGGGGGGCAGGACGCACATGCTCATAAGCAAATTATGAGACAGGAAATTGGCATAATCAGCCCAAAGGGTGGCGCCATTCGAATGGAACTTCCCTTTTTTTTTTTTTTTGCGTTTGTGCAATTTTTCAAATATCGTGCAAGATAAAGTTTAGTCCTCCATTTCTTGGCACGCTGGGAGTTGTCAGTACCCCAGTGTGTAATGTACGGAGGTAGAGAATTCCCGGTGCTATGTCTTCGGTGCCAGTTTTTGCCATGAGCTGGTTCTATCCTCAATCACTGGGACAAGCAAAAAACAAAAGTTGCGACAATGCCATTTTTATTCTCTAGGGTCTCTGTTAAAATAACATATAATGTGTGGGGCTTCTGAGTAAATGTTTACATGTAGGAAAGAAGTTTAAGAATTGTCCTGGGTGGCAAGTGGTTAAAGCTACTTTTTTTTTTTTTTTGTTTTTTTTTCGTTTTTTCGCATCGTTGTTTTTTTTGTCGTAAAAAAACGGTTGTGTGTATGCTTTATTGAAAGGGGGGGCGCACATGCTCAGAAGCAAATTATGAGACAGGAAATTGGCATAATCAGCCCAAAGGGTGGCACCTTTCAAATGGAACTTCCCCTTTATAGTGCCGTTGTACATCACCACGCTTTGCTCAAGCATTTTTTATCACAATCGTGTGTATGCAAGGCAGGCTTGAGAGGAAACGCGTTGAGGAAAACTTTATTTTTTATTTTTATTTTTTTCATGATATGAAACGGTCGTGTACATGGCATCACACTTGTATAGTGTTATGGACTCCTGTATGAAAGTGATTGGAAGGCCATGCACTGTAGCATGCACCTCCATACCCAGAAGTTCCAGCTATTTCCTGAATCTCCGGGCAGTAAACTGAGTGGCAGGGTAATGAAGCACTCATGCTGCTGGGTAAGGTGGGATTTAAGCAAGCTTGATGCCTCACAGTAGAGAGAGAGAGAGATAGACTTGTAAAGCACAACACATGCAAACTGAATCGCCTCTGGGCGCTGTATCCATTTCATGGGTAAGGAACCCCTTGACCTCAGAGATGGGTTTTAATCTTTCTCCTGAAGGCCAAGTGGTCCGACTCCAGTCGGATGGTGGTTGGTAGTGCATTCCACAGGCGAGGTCCCTGGACTGCAAATCTTCGATCTCCTTTGGACTTGTGTCTGGCTTTGGGTATCTGGAGGAGGTTTTGATTGGTGGATCGCAGAATGCGATTGGGGTTATGGGCTTTTAAGCATGGATATTGGGGGGCGTTGCACTTATGTATTAGGCAGAGTGCCTTGAAAGTGATTCTTGTCTTTTACTGGCAACCAATGAAGGGATCTCAGTGAAGGCGAGATTGATTCCCATGTTTTTTTTCCCAGTCACTAGTCGAGCGGCCGTATTTTGAACGACTTGCAGACGAGTGATTGGGTATTTGGGGAGTCCGAGATAGAGGGCATTTGCATAGTCGAGTCTGGAATTGATTGTTCCCACCACGACTGCAATGTCCTCTTTCGGGATAAAGGGCGTGAGTCTGCGTAGTAGGCGCAGCAGATGGTGGGATCCGCTGACTACTGACCCTATTTGTGCATCCATTGTCATGTAGGTATCGAAAATGACTCAGACTTTTGACTTTGGTGCTAGGGGTGATAGTTTTACCCAGAATGGGCGGGGGAGTCCATGTTGACGCGGGGTGATTTTTCCGGTTAGCGTGAAACAGGAGAAGTTCTGTTTTC
This sequence comes from Rana temporaria, assembly GCF_905171775.1. Taxonomy (NCBI): domain Eukaryota; kingdom Metazoa; phylum Chordata; class Amphibia; order Anura; family Ranidae; genus Rana; species Rana temporaria. The sequence continues at coordinate 401,035,264 of NC_053492.1, read as the reverse complement.
GAACCATTGAGTTTAAGATAACTGTTTGTCATCCAGTTATCTATTAGAGTGAGGCATTTCTCTAGTCCAAGAGAATGATCCTTTTTGTTGCAGATGCGGAAATACAGTTGTGTGTCGTCTGCATAGGAGTGGTAAAGTAACTTCTGGTTACTGATGATTTCAAAGAGAGGGCGAAGATGGATATTAAACAATACGGGCGATAAGGGAGATCCCTGAGGGACTCCGCATGACACCGTACGTTTTTCAGAAGTGAAAGACCCCAGTTTCACTATTTGTGATCGGCTTTCCAAGAAGGAGATCCAGGGTAAAACACCTTCAGCGACTCTGGCTACTTCAGCTAGCCTAGCCAGTAGTAGTCCGTGGTCTACAGTGTCAAAAGCCACGCTTAGGTCCAGCAGTATCAGGAGACAAGATTCTCCTTCGTCTGCGGCCTCTAGAGCGTCATCCCATATTTTGAGCAACGCCGTTTCTGTTCCGTGACCCGGACGGAAGCCTGATTGAAACGTGTCGAGTAATTTATGGGTGTCTAAATGCAGTTGCAGCTGTTGTACAACTACTTTCTCCATTACCTTGGAGAAGACATTTAGAGCTGTTATGGGCCTCCGGTTGTTTGGGTCTTTGGGGTCGAGGGTAGTTTTTTTTTTAGAATTTGGTTTTATTGTACCTTGTTTTAGCAAGGTGGGCACCATGCCCTCCTTGAATGATAGGTTAATGAGCTGCGTGATAGCTGGTGCCAGTATATCGGCACTTTCAGCAGTTTAGTGGGGATGATATCATTGGGTGCTGTGCTATTACGCAGAGTCCCGATGTTTTTTTTTGTGGCATCGGTGGAAATGGGTTTTAGAGTGAACTTTGGTGATTGCGACGGATTTATGTGGGTATTGGGTTTGTGATTTGGGGGTGGAGTTGGTGACGGTTCCATTTTGCTGAATACTTTCACAGATTTTTTCAATTTTATTAATGAAATAATCCGATAATTTGTTGCAAAATTCTTGTGAATCAGAATTGGGGGCCCTCTAAACAAGCTGGATTCATAGTCTGAGTGACCAGCTTAAAGAGTTCTCGGGGGTGGTTAAGGGCATTTGCGATTATGTTGGAGAAATTTTTTTTTTTTGGCCGTGAAGATTTCTTTGTGATATTTCTTTGTTATTATCTTGTAAATGGTGTGGTTTTAATCTGAATAGCACCTTTTCCAGGCAGATTCTGCTCTTCTACGCTCTTGCTTTAGCAACGTCAGCTGGTCATTAAACCAGCTGGAGTTGTTTTTCCGGATGCAAGTTTTGCGTTTTGGTGCTACTAAGTCAGCTGACTGTAGTAGCGCCTTGTTGATGGCGTCAAGTGTTTCTGTGGCTGTTCGTTTTTGTTGGGTTGTTTTTATTTTGTTCCCTAGTGTTTTGAAGAGTTCCGAGTGGAGCTTCTTCTGAGATCTAGTCCAGTGAGTTGTCACCGGTTTTGTCGTTTTTTTTTTTGGGCTGGCATTTTTGGTGATTGTGAATTTGATGGCATGGTGATCGGTCCATGGCTGCGGCTCATTTCCCAGGACGTCAAAAGGTGTTTGATGTTTAGGGTATATGTGGAGTTGAATTCCGTCAAAACTGTTATGCTACGTACACACGATCGGTTCATCCGATGAAAACGGACTGATGGATTTTTTCATCAGATATCCGATGAAGCTGACTTTCATCAGTCTTGCCTACACACCATCAGTTAAAAATCCGATCGTGTCCAACGCGGTGACGTAAAACACAACGTGCTGAGAAAAATGAAGTTCAATGCTTCCGAGCATGCGTCGACTTGATTCTGAGCATACATGGTTTTGTAACCGATGGACTTGCCCACAGACAATCGTGTGTTGTGTTGTGTTGTTGTGTTTTTTTTTTTTTTTTTTTTTTCCATCAGATATTTAAATTCGGTTCTACGCTTTTTTTTTTTTTTTTTTTTTTTTTTTCTCAACCGATTGGGGGGGGGGGGGGGACGATCAATGGGGCCCACACGCGATCGGTTCATCCGATGATAAAAACTGTCCATCGGACAGTTTTCAGACGAACCGATCATGTGTTCAGGGCATTCGTGTATTTTGCAATTTTATTCTTTTTGGCTGTGCTTGCATTTGTGACCATGTGTGCTAGTTTTAAATTATTATTTTTTTTAGGTGGTGTCTCAGTATTCCAGCTTGCTTGCGCCGATGAGTGTGGACGCTGTGATGAAGGTGATCGATCCATTGACCGCAAGTGGCGTTGATCTTCGGGACATTAAAATTGTCAAGAAACTAGGGTAAAAAATAAATGGATAGTGCTTCATAACAGTGGAGATTGGTTGAAAGGTGCCCAGCATACATTAGATGGCTGTTGGCTCATGCTACCAATTTTGAACAGTTGGGTGTTAAACCTGGAACTATTAAATGCCTAAAGGCAGACCTTGGCAGTGTGATCTGAAGAATATGGGCTGGATTTGTATGTATTTTTTGCCTGTTGTCATTTGCATCAGTATGACTGAATATATACTCAATTGATAAATTGCTATGGTGTGTTTCTTTATGTTCTGTGAACATAGCAGGTCTTTTATAATTGCTGTTCCTAGGAAGATGCATACTAGGCAGACAAAACAAATGAGGGCTCAGCCTAGTGTCCTAGAATGTAGAATCCCTCTCCGCCCTGGCCATTGATTTCAATTGGCAGGGGCCCTAAAGCTCCAAATTGACCCCTGAAAGTCTCTAAGACTTTTTCGGAAGCCAGGCGAGATGTTATGACGTCATGCCCAGCCTCTGCATTTGAAAAATGCCGCTGCCTTGGCTGGGAAGCAGAGCTCTGGGGACTTGTAGACCCTAGATCTTGCTGCAAAGAGGACCTGTCATGCCCTATTTCAAGGGATGTTTACATTCCTTGTAATAGGAATAAAAGTGTGGGGGGGGGGGGAGAGAGAGAGAGAGAGAGAGAGAGAATCAAAATAGAAAAGTAAAATTAACATTTAAATAAATTTAAAGCACCCCCTGTCCCTGCGTTTTCGCTCACAGAAGTGGAAGCATACGTAGGTCGTGCACACATATGTAAATGGCATTCAAACCACACATCTGAGGGATCACTGCGAATGTTGGAGCGAGAGCAACAACTTTAGCGCTAGACCTCCTCTGTAACCTTACAGGTAACCTGTAGAAAAAAATGAAAGCATTGCCTATAGGGATGTTTTAAGTACTGAAGCGTGTGCAATTTTAAAGCATGACATGTTGAGTAACTATCTACTCGCGACATGTACATATACGTCGGCAGAATGGCACGGACAGGCAGAACGACATGCCCGCACGTCGCTGCCTAGACGTGGGTCCGATTGGGACCCCCCCCCCATCACATACGGCGGTCGTTAATCGTGTGGGAGCAATCCGGGATGAGGGGGCGGCTATTCATTTCTAGCCACCCCCTCGCGATCGCTCCCCGGAGCTAAAGAACGGGGAGAGACGTATGTAAACATGGCTTCACTGTGGCGGCTGCATCGATCGTGTCATCCCTTTTTATAGGGAGACCCAATCGATGACGTCAGACCTACAGCCACACCCCCCTACAGTTGTAAACACACACTAGGTGAAACATAACTCCTTCAGCGCCCCCTGTGGTTAACTCCTAAACTGCAACTGTCATTTTCAAAATAAACAATGCAATTTAACCACTTAAGCCCCAAGCCTGTTTTTCAGATTCGGCGTTTACAAGACTAAAACAGTATTTTTTTTTTTTTGCTAGAAAATTGCTTAAAACCCCCAAACATTATATATTTTTTTTTCTAACACCCTAGAGAATAAAATGACGGTCATTGCAATACTTTTTGTCACACCGTATTTGCGCAGCGGTCTTACAAGCGCAATTGTTTTGGAAAATGTTTTTTTTAATTAAAGACAACAATAAATTTGGCCCAATTTTTTTATATATTGTGAAAGATAATGTTACGCCGAGTAAAATAATACCCAACATGTCACGCTTTAAAATTGCGCCCGCTCGTGGCATGGCGTCAAACGTTTACCCTTAAAAATCTCGATAGGCGACGCTTAAAGTGGTGGTTCACCCACAATAACATTTTAGCATTAAATTAAGCATAGTAGCGCGAGCTACAGTATGCCTTTATTTTATTTTTTTGCCGCCGTACTCACTGTGCAATCCTATAGTGAAGATTCCGACTCCCCGCAGGGAATGGGCGTTCCTATCCAGAGGGAAGATGATGGACGGCCGGCTATGGCACGTCACGCTCCCCGAAGATAGCCGGAGTAGGTCTATTTCGGCTATTTCCGGAGAAGTGTGACGCGCCAGAGCCGGCCGTCAATCATCTTCCCTCTGGATAGAAACGCCCATTCCCTGCGGAGAGTTGGAATCTTCACTATAGGATTGCACAGTGAGTACGGGGCAAAAAAATTAAATAAAGGCATACTGTAGCTCGCGCTACTATGCTTAATTTAATGCTAGAAAAAAAAAAAAATTTATAGGGTGAACCCCCTCTTTAAATTCTATAGGTTGCATTTTTTGAGCTACAGAGTAGGTCTAGGGCTAGAATTATTGGGCTAGAATTATTGCTCTAACGATCGCTGCGATACCTCACTTGTGTGGTTTGAACACCGTTTTTATATGCGGGCGCTACTCGCGTATGCGTTCGCTTCTGCGCGCGAGCTCGTCGGGACAGGTCGCTTTAAAAAAAATTTTGGGGGATTTTATACCGCCCAGCAATGCTATGAGGACGGGTGGAGGCCATCTTGCCCTCACTCGTGTCCTCACACAAAAGGCAGCAGCACCCGATCGCCTCCGACAGCTCCGGTAAGCGGTGGGAAGGGGACCCTCTCCCGCCACCGATAACGGCGATCTCTCGGCAAATCTGCCGCGGAGACCGCCGTTATCGTTTACAGGACCGCCCACTGAAGAGATGGATATCTCAGTTGTGGCAGCAGCTGCTGCAGTTACCGAGATATCCATCTTTAAAAACAGGACGTATATATACAGTGGGTGGGCGTTAACCGGTTAAATGCATTTTTTGCTGTGAAAATTACAATGGTGTCAAAATTGTCAAGTGTCCGCCATAATGTCGCAGTCACGAAAAAAATCGCTGATCGCCGTCATTTGTAGTAAACAAAAAAAAAATAATAGTAAAAATGCAATAAAACTATCCCCTATTTTTGTAAACGCTATACATTTTGCGCAAACCAACCGATAAACGCCTATTGTGATTTTTTTTTTTTCTCCAAAAATAGGTAGAAGAATACGTATCGGCCTAAACTGAGGAAAAACATTTTTTATATATATTTTTGGGGGATATTTTATTATAGAAAAAAGTAAATATTGCATTTTTTTCGAAGTTGTCGCTCTATTTTTTTTGTTTTATAGCACAAAAAATAAAAACTGCAGAGATGATCAAATACCACCAAAAGAAAGCTCTATTTGTGGGAAGAAAAGGACGCAAATGTCGTTTCGGTACAACATTGCATGACCGTGCAATTACCAGTTAAAACAGCGCAGTGCCAAATTGTAAAAACGCCTCTGGGCATTTAGCTGCATATTGGTCCGGGGCCAGTGGTTAACATCTTTCACATTGTACAAATTATTTTATTTTTTAAAGCGTTTGCAAAAAAATTCACATTATCGTGCAAGATAAAGTTTAGTCCTCCATTTCTTGGCACGCTGGGAGTTGTCAGTACCCCAGTGTGTAATGTACGGAGGTAGAGAATTCCCGGTGCTATGTCTTCGGTGCCAGCTTTTGCCATGAGCTGGTTCTATCCTCAATCACTGGGACAAGCAAAAAACAAAAGTTGCGACAATGCCATTTTTATTCTCTAGGGTCTCTGTTAAAAAAACATAATGTTTGGGGGTTCTGAGTAACTTTCAAGCAAAACGGTTATAATTTTTACATGTAGGAAAGAAGTTTCAGAATTGTCCTGGGTGGCAAGTGGTTAAAGTTACTTTTAAAGGTCCACTTTTAGTGCTAGTTCCCACCAGATGCAGTTCAGTGTACTTCTTTTTTTTTTTTTTTTTTTCTGTACTAAAAATGCATGCAGTGTTTTCCATGTATTCTAAGGGCTCTAGTCCTCACCAGTGCAGTCAGTTTCTGCATGGGTGTAAACTAAAGCCATTGAAATACATGGGAAACACTGCATGTATTTTTAGTGCAGGGGAAAAAAGTGCACAGAACTGCATCTGGTGAACTGGCTCTTTGAACTTCTATACATCTGCAGGGGAATGTGAATGCATTTTTCTAACAAGCATGCCCCTTTTTTGTTTTTTGGGGGGGGGGGTTATTTGCTCATAACACATATTGCCTCCTACAGTGCCTCAAAGTAGCTGCTTACAGGACTTTTTTTGACGGCCTGCCAGCACACCGCTCCATTGTGAAAGCGCTCGCATTGGACTGACAGGAGAGGTGCTATTTTTTAGCACTATAGCGCCTGTAAAGCGCCTCGGTATGAAAGGGGTCTAAGTCGTTGGGTGGTTTTTTTCCCCCCCGATAGGAAGTAAAAGAATAAGTGTACATTAAAATAAAATGGCTTTTGCCCTGACCTAACCAGTCCCACTGTCCCTCTCCACAGATGAACCTTTCCATGCCTATGTAGTCAGCTTGACTCCCAATGAAAAGTTTTGGGATGCTAAAGCAAGGTGGCTAAATGTGCATTGCATGTTGATGGTTGGATCAAAATGCAAATGATGTGCATTATGTTCACCAAGGTGTTTTTTCATTGCTTACCTCTGGGGGTGTGTGTGTGTGTGTGTGTGTTCAACTGCAGAGTGGCAACCATCTTGGAGTGTAACTTCCGAGAGAGATATTGTGTGTTATAGATATATATATATATATATATATCTATATATCTATATCTCTCTCATCTCTCTCATCTCTCTCAACACATAAACCAATAGTCCTGTTGTAGGCGCTTGCCTATTCTGTATAATTATAATCTATTGAATGATCAGTCCTCTGCACAGGGCTTATTGGTTTATGCTATGAAATTGGCACAATTGCTGCCTGTGACACAAGAATGGTTGTTTGCTACATTTTTGAATATTTTATCCCAGTGGAATTGTCTAGGTGATCCAAGAGTAAGTTTGAGTGGGTACCTGTCAAAACTAGGTACTCTCTCCCTGAAAAGTGTTTACAGGGAGGAGGAAATACAACAGAACTTTTTTTTTTTAAACTAAATTTAGCAAATTCCAGCTCTGACACAATACTTCAGAATACTAACAAACTCACAAACCACTACTTGTCCTGTATTTTATTATGTGTTTGTTTCTTAGGGGAACCATTGATGACTGTGAACTGGTTGAAGGACTTGTGCTAACACAGAAGCTATCAAACACCGGAGTATCACGTGTAGAGAAAGCAAAGATTGGCCTGATCCAGTTTTGCCTGTCTGCTCCGAAAACAGATGTAAGTGTCTTGCATGTGCTTTTTTTTAATATGCTGTAGGGTGTTGACAATGATGATTTTTAGGCTTTAGAAAAGCATTTGTTCTTGCGGACCACCTTAAAAAGAACTGGTGGCGAGATATGGAAATTGATATTGGTAAATTATAATAAGTTTGCCTGTAATCTATCTTGGTCTCCGTACAGTGGGTTTATCATACAGCTTGCACTTGGTGGTAGACAAATCGAAAGTTCAGGAGTGTTAGTCCAGTTTAGAAGCCCAGAGGCATTCCAACAGACCATAGAGGGCTCAGAATTTTGACTGTGTATATACACGTTTACAAGCCTGGCTGATAGCCTAAATCCACGATTTACAAATCCTAATATCTTAATGCTGGTGACAAATCTTAAGCCTCAGGATCACAAAGAGACTGCCTGCCAGCGTCTATGGACTTGTTCCCTCCCTAGCGGAGCAGCAAGATGTCTCTAGCCACTGAGATTGGATGTTTAGAGCCTGTGAGAGAGAAATTTCACCAAGTAAAAGGCTCTCCCAATTGACTCTGCTGCTGGCAATGCGTCGCTAGGGCCAGTCACCCGTGTTGCATCACCCTTCAACAAGAACCCCTTTTAGCTTCATAAGTTAACTGCCTTTTGGTTTTGAGCCACTGCTGTAAACTGTAGTTAATGCACAAGGTGTGGCTGAATTTAAGCGGCTTGATATTTTTAAAATGGGAACTTTGCTTTTTAGAATGTCTTGTATTACACATGAGCAGATATGGTGGAGTAGCTGTAGTTATGCAGGAAACTATTTTACAATATTCAGTTTCACAACATAAACAAAACTGCCCAAAGGGAAAGGTAAATGAATTTCCTTTACTGTGTGACACATGGACAGGAAAAGGATTTGTGTGCACGTTTACCCAATTTCCCTGTTTTTCAACATGTATTTGAATTGTAAGCCCTAAATTTCTTTTCAGATGGACAATCAAATCGTGGTGTCAGACTATGCACAGATGGACAGAGTGTTACGTGAGGAGAGAAACTACATCCTCAATCTTGTGAAACAAATAAAGAAAGCTGGATGCAATGTGCTTCTTATACAGAAGTCAATTTTAAGGTATAACAAACGTATCACTTTGACTTGATATATAGGTTTATTTGTCTGGGAACGGGTCATTTTGCTATTCACCTGTGATGGTAAATTTTCTTTTCTGAGGGGAAAAAAAGTGTTTTAGCCAAGTTGTAGAGACTGCTTTACAAAAAAAACTTTATTTAGATGTTTTGAATGCAGCCTTTCCAAAAACAGACAAACAATGGGGGTTATTTACGAAAGGAAAATCCACTTTGCACTACAAGTACTACTTGGAAGTGCAGTCGCTGTAGATCCGAGGGGGACATGCAAGGAAAATACAGGATTTTAGCTTGCATATGATTGGATAATAAAATCAGAAGAGCTTCTCCTCATTTTAGATTTACAGCGATTGCACTTTCAGTGTACTTGTAGTGCAAAGTGGATTTGCCTTTTGTAAATCACCCCCATTGGCTCTATTATGGGCTGTATCTGTGCTGTAAACTAGCTCCACCCTCTACCCTAACATGAGGATCAAATGCCTTGTTTTGGAATTTTTGCTAGAAGATGTATATCTTAAACGCCTTCCATTTTTAAGAAAGTTCTTTTGTGATGGACACATACAGACTAACAAATTACTAGTATGAAATGCATTACTAAGGACACGGCACTCTAGTGACTGCTAAAAGTCATTCAGCTTTTTATTTATTTTTTTGGAGTTTGTAAATGGACAGGAAGTGGAAGGTAAAAATGAGCCAAGAGCTACAGCTAGTTGCTAAAAATAAAATATACAGAAATTATTTTCCTGATTTAAAACCTACTTTAAAAAAAGTTTAGTCATGACCATAAAAAGAAAATGTTTACAAAAGCACAATACTTAAAACTTTTTAATATATTTATTTCATATTACACTGCGTAATTCTGTTTCAGGTAAATGTACCTGTTTGCTTGGATTAAAATGAATGTTTGTGATTTTTCTGCTCGCTGTCAATAGGGATGCTCTTAGTGATCTCGCCTTACACTTCTTGAATAAAATGAAGATCATGGTGGTTAAGGACATTGAGAGAGAAGACATTGAATTCATATGCAAGGTGAGACTAAATCACTAAACATGGAAGCGTATTTGCCTTGCACTAAGAATAAGGAAAATGAATGCCATTGCAGAGAGCAGTCTTACTGCTTTTGTGTCATTTTCATATTGCTGTTGGACTTCCTGTGTTCAAAGATCAGCATTTCAAGTATTTCTATGCCAATATTTAAATTTGGTGTTTTTTACACATCGCACCATTTGTTTTTCATGTATGGCAGACATTACTGATTCGTTCATGTTTGGCGCCCAATTTATTTCCTGTTTTTTATATTTCTCCAGACAGTTGGAACTAGGCCAATTGCACACATTGACCAGTTTACTGCAGACATGATGGCATCTGCTGAAATGGCTGAAGAAATTAGCCTTAATGGGTCTGGAAAACTAGTAAAGGTAAGATCTTTATTTCCCTCGTTCATTGAAGGGGTCAGTAGGCTTTTGGTGTTTTTGTATATGCTCTACGTACAAGTGATTGAATACCAAACATACCTACAGACTCTACAAGAGGGTTTTCTGGTGAGGTCTATTGATTCTTGTTTATAGTTTTTGTCCCTGTTTCTCTTCCTGTAGATTACTGGTTGTGCCAATCCTGGAAAAACGGTTACAATTGTTGTTCGCGGGTCCAACAAACTGGTTATTGAAGAAGCTGAACGTTCTATTCATGATGCACTTTGTGTTATTCGCTGCTTGGTTAAAAAAAGGTATTTGTTTAGTTTTATCGCACATTTTGTTATTTTTACTTGATCTAGAAAAGAAACTATTGAAATTTTATAGCACCTCATAATATACTTTTGCTCCTTTTTCTATACCGCTGGCATATTCCCTGCAGGGCCTCCTTTTAGAGAACATTGAACCATTTACACCAGTGATTGCCCTCGGAGATGTGGTGCAATGTGCCTACCAGATTTTGACCCCTGTAGATATGGACGATGTAATGTGACTACCACAATCGTTTAGCTCTCCCCCCTCTATACAGAGAACAGTGGCACATGACTGGCACAGGAAGCTCAGATGTTCTTGCATGCAGGCTTGAGTTTGACAGCCTGGCATCACCTTTTCTATGCTGTTTGAGGGGCAGGGTCTTGGCGCACAATGAGGAAATGACTGAATCTCTGAGGACAGACTAGAGCAGAGATTTTGTTCAGCGATTGTTCACCTGTGAGTTTTTATCATAGGATGAATAGTTCAAATTTGGGTTGCTGTGAGAATAGACAGTGGTGCTTGCCCATATGAGAGAGAATGTGGAAGAGCATCAAAAACTTGTCCTTTTTTTCTTCTTTATAGAGCTCTGATTGCAGGAGGAGGTGCTCCCGAGATTGAATTATCCCTGCATCTAAATGAATATGCTCATACACTCAGTGGCATGGAGTCTTACTGTATCCGAGCCTTTGCAGATGCTTTGGAGGTTATTCCATTCACACTTGCAGAAAATGCAGGTCTTAACCCAATATCAACTGTGACAGAGCTGAGGAACAGACATGCACAGGGAGAGAAGACAGCTGGAATTAACGTGCGAAAGGTAAGTCTAGGTAGTTTGGTTGCTACTACATCGCCTTGTGAGAAGGAATATCTTGTTAAATTGCTGTTTTGATTACAGGGAGGAATATCAAACATTTTGGAAGAGTTGGTTGTTCAACCACTGTTGGTGTCCATCAGTTCATTGACTCTGGCTACAGAAACTGTTCGTAGTATCCTGAAGATTGACGATGTGGTCAGTATTAAAATTGTCTGATTCTGTATTTGCGTGCATACAGCCTTGTGGACCTATCCCCCCTACTGCAAGACTCGCTGTCCTAGTGGCAGGTACCACAGGGTATCTGCTCTGCCGTTTATTGCCCTATATGTGATTACTGTGACTTTGCTATGGAAGCCTTGACATGCCCACCCACCAACTCCATGTCCATTGAGAGTGCCCTTATTGGCTAGAAAAGTACTGTGATTGAGAAAGTGAAGTCTCCATAGCAAAGTGTAAATGATCTTAGAGAAGGGGGGGGGGGTTTAATAGCAGGTACCTTGTTTTTCTTCATGTTATGCCAGTGTTTTAGACCTGGTTCACACTGATGCGATGTGGGAAATGCACAAGATTTGCAGCGTTTCTCTCGCACCGCACTTCAAAGCAAACGCAAGGTGTCCATGCGATCTACTGCGTGTGTCAATGTTGGATATACACACAAACAGATTGCAAAACAGTGCGATTGGCAGAATTGCAGGGGTGTGTGCACTTGTGCTATGTAGACATTGCATGGTATACGCACAGGAATCGCAACGCATTCCTGTGCATGTCAAATGAGAGGTTTGTGTGGTGCAATTCCAAACATTTTGTATGGCTGAAATTGCATCGTATCCGCACCAAATTGGTACAGGACCCTTTTTATTCACACCCCCGCACGGAGGCTGTGTGATTGCAATATGATGTGGGAAGCGCACAGGATTTGCTGTTTTCCCGCATCTCATAAGTGGGAACCAGGGCTACAGGCAAAACTTCCTTTTTATTTTTGTTTAGAGTGGAGAGGGATTAGAATGCTTGTCAGGTTTTATTGGCAGTGTCCCTGTTTTAAGGCGATACACCGCGTCTATTTTGTCCTGTTTACTATTATTGAAAGTAAAAAATAAATCCCAAATTGGGTTGTCCCCAGAAAAGTAATAAAGGGGATATCTTCCAAAGTGGGTAATAGATCTGGTGACCTGGAGGTTCCCAAAGAATTCCCTTTACCCTCCCATACTTTATCCAAAATGGGGGGGGGGTTGGCCTATAGTTCTACTTTGACAATAAAACCTGAAAGTGGAGCTGCACCATATTCTTTTTGCTCCAGTTTTAGTAAATCTCCTGTTTTTTTTTTTTTTTTTTTTTTTTTTTTTTTGTGCTGCCTTAGCTAGTAGCTGTCAAGGCGACACCCATGCTTGCACACTTCCCAGACAGTGCTGTGCGCATCCATAGATGCACACAATTTCCAGAAAACCATGCCTCTTCTAACAATTTGGAGAGCAGCAGGAGCCTATAGCTCTGCTGTCCTCGGTACCCACCTATCAGAACCCAAACAATTAGGGAAGTGTCGTGGATCAGTGGGTATAACAGATTACAGGTAAGTGTTTGGGGATAGGAAGCTGGGACGTTAACATTTTTTTTTATTTTTAAGATGTGTTTTTCAGATACACTTGAAAAAGCATTCACATAATAACATTAGAAGTGCTATGAATTGTGTGGTTATTTGTTATCTTTTTAATCCTCCAGTGCTGTGTATGCTGTCAGTAAGGGGCAGGTAGATCTAGGGTTGCTAGAGTTTTGCATATGACCTGTACATGGATTGTTTAGTCACTTTTCCTTTTATCCTCCCCTAGGTCAACACACGATAGATGTCTTGCTTAAGATTGTGAAGTCTGGCTGTTTATGGCTTTCCTTGGATGTAAACGCTGGCTATAAACCTGTGTCGGCACTTAATTTAATAAAATTGTTATATGAACATTTTTGTGTTTGTGTGGGTTTTTTTTTTTATTTATTATTAGTTTGTTTTCCCTTATTGTTTTCATGCTGTTGTAGCAACTTTTTATACTTGGTAAACAATTGCAATCTTAACAAGTTTAAGGCCCCTTTTACACGATAAGCTTGCTTGGATCCGCCTGTCCGTTTCGTTAGGCGAATTTGAGCGGGCCATCCATTGACTGGGCAGGCGAATGTCAGTGGAGATGTATCCGCTGACACCCGTCTGCCGTTCGATCTGCTCAAGACAGACGTATGGCAATACGTTTGCCATCCGTCTTATTGGATCGAAGGAGATCTGATGAAAATGGACATGCTGTCAATTTTTGTCCGATCTCCCCATAGAGATCAGCGGGGCTCTGACAGAACTCTCCCTGCTCAGTGAGCAGAGACAGACCTGGCTCAGCGGAGATTAACAGAGTGGTCTGCTGAGCTGTCGGATTCCTCTGAGAGGATCTCCCTTGTAAAGGGGCCTAAAAAATGAGGTCAGCCTTTTTCAACCAGGGTGCTTTGGCAAAATGTCCAAAAATTGTATACAAGCCGGCGCGTGGATGAAGGCTGCCTTTTTAGTTGCACTAAGTCACGGGTATGGCATCAGTTGATCAGGAGGATGTCTGTCGCCTGCATAGCATCCTTTTTTGACCCTTCCCTGCCTCTCTCCATCAGCTTTGGGGTGACATTAGCTTGTGTGATGGAGAGAAACCTTAGAATATTGGTCAGTACCAGTTTGCAATATATATTTGCTTTGCAATAATAAATCGCCTCTAACGTTGGGTGTCCTAAATGTGGATGTTGCTGCAATATGTAAAACTATTGGAATGGCTTTTACATTTTAGAATGGGGTGCCTCGAGACTGTCCAGTTTTAAAGGATGCCTTGACTGAAAAAAAGGTTACGAAACACTGAATTGGGTAATAAATGACTGGGAATAGAGGTGTATTTGAAGATCATGTGCCTAAATCCGGGATCGGTAGAAGGAACTGGATCCTCGTCACATTGAACTGTGGATCACGCCCCATATGATGAGAAACATCCAGTCAAAACACAGTAAATGCAGCCAATCCTGGGAGAACTGGAGGGGAGGGGGTGTGAATTGTGAACTTTTTACACAGGCTGTGCATGAGATATGTAAATAACCTGTCACTCAAAGCATGGGGGCGGAATGGACTTAAGGTTTTTCTCTGTAAATCCGTTTTATTTCACTGAACAATAAAGGGGATTGCCCGGAGCTGTATTAATTCTGTGTGGCAAGACTGGGCACAGATGATGGAAAATCTTATTCTCTACATTGTGACATCAAAAATAAATAAAGAAAGAATTCGGGTTTACATCCACTTTAATGCCTTCCCTACTGACAGATCATCGTTCTGCCTGTGTACAAAACAATCGGCAGGTGCCGGTGGAAATCGAGTCTGCGGTACCTGTCGGTAGGCTCCCGCTGTGTCTCACCACAGTAGGAGCAAGCCACTGGCAGCGTGCCTCCTACCTGGAAGAGTGTGTGTAATATAAATTATATTATTTATTTATTTATATATTTTATATATATATATATATATAAAAATATCACACGATCCAGCACACAGCTGCCATCCTGTAAATGACTAGGTTGGTTAGAGAAGGCACACTGATGGGGACACCTGGTTTAAAGTGGTATTAAAGTCTTGGGTTTTTTTGGTTAAAAATACCAAACATGTCATACTTGCCTGCTCTGTGTAATGGTTTTGCACAGAGCAGCTCCAATCCTCCTCTTCTTGGGTCCCCCACAGTAAGCAACTTGCTATGGGGGCACCTGAGCTGAGACCCTGCTCTGTGGTTTCTCTTGGTTCACTGACTTTGACAGCAGCAGGAGCCAATGGTGCCTGTTGTGTGTCTCAGCCAATAGAGAGGGAGAGTCCCGAACAGCTGAAACATCGCTGGATAGAGATGGGGCTCTGGTAAGTATGGGGGGGTGCTGCGCACAATAGAATTTTCCTAATGTTTTGAGATAACCAAAAAATAATAAAAAAATCTTCTGCCTTTAGAGGCACTGTAGTGGGTGACACCTGCTTTAAGGGAGGCATTCTAATGGACGTATGAACATAAACGTGTGCATCGGGCACCTACCCATAAAATGTTTATTGCTGATTGCTACATGTTGCATATGGCCACGTACGCTGGAGTGAGCAATATTTCTAGAATCAGACCTCCTCCATAACACTAAACTATAGAGGGCTTTTAATGCGTCTCCTTTGGAAAACATAAGGTACCGAAGTTTGTCCCCACAGGAGCACACAAAGTTTAAGGTTTGACAAGTCGTATATTTACCCGGTGAAACCTCATCTTTTACCAAAAAAAACTGGGTGACCGATTGTGTGCGTTTTGGCCTAAATGTAACTTTAGTGTAATTTTTACTGAAATGTTGCATTCCTTAGCCTTTGTGATATTGTGTGCCATACAAAACAACCAGTTTTATTCTCTAGGGCAGTGTTTTTCAACTCCAGTCCTCAAGGCACACCAACAGGTCATGTTTTCAGGATTTCCATTAGATGAAACGACTGTGGTGATTACTAAGGCAGTGAAACTGATCAAATCACCTGTTCAAAATAATGGAAAGCCTGAAAACATGACCTGTTGGTGTGCCTTGAGGACTGGAGTTGAAAAACACTGCTCTAGGGAATCTATAATGTGTTGGGGGTTTCGATTGATCATCATACCCAAAACATTTTTTTCCAACTGTGCAAGAAATGTAAAACTGGCAGTGAAATGGTCAAACATTTGCTGGAAGATAATCAGATGTCATGATTTTCTCATGTCCTTACAATGATGCTTCACTAATTTTTGTACAAAATTTATTACATTTACTTGTCAGTGGGAAAGGCCGTGACAACATACAATTGTGGTCAGGCATGTGGATTGTCTTTGCAACATGTAAGGAAAGATGTGTATAGTGCAGGAGATGTCCGGGGTTCTATCAGAATACTGCTAAGGGAACAAAAAAGGGAAGCGCCACCTAAGTGCAATATGTCAGATACTATGTTTAATCTTAAAATTAATGCACTTGCAATACACAACAGGGTCTCATGATGTCCGGTCTCAAGTCCATCTAAATCCACGGATCGGCAGGGAGAGAAATCCATCCTGTGGCCACCGGGAAAAAGCCAGGTTCAGCGTGGAGGCGCAGATGACGTGACCAGGGAGAGCACCGGAAGGAAGGCGAGACTAGAAACAACAGGCTACGCGCTCGGAGACTAGCTTCTTCTACAGGTGTGAGGGTGTTTTATATACTGCGGCAGCATATTAAGA
The DNA here is from genome assembly GCF_905171775.1 of Rana temporaria. NCBI lineage: Eukaryota > Metazoa > Chordata > Amphibia > Anura > Ranidae > Rana > Rana temporaria. Next base: position 401,018,991 of record NC_053492.1, on the reverse strand, counting down.
CATCTATACACTATAACGAAGGTCTGATCATGAATGGGCCAATGCTTATTAGATATAGTGAAATGACTGAATATAATTAAATCGCTGTCAAGAGAATAGGAGCCTGCATAAAAATGGGGATCTCATAATTATACAGTGTCACCAATAAAATATATATGTATAAAAACAAAACAAATAATAAGGCTTCCATTGTCTGTTATATATATATACATAATATATATACACCCAATTTTAGCTATAACAGACAATGTAAGCCTTTTTGTTTTTGTACGTATATAAATATGTAGTTTTATTGGTGACGCTGAATAATTATGAGATCCCTGTTTTTATGCTTTTTTGCGGGGTCCTGACAGCTATTTTAATTATATTCAGTCATTTCGCTATATCTAACAAGCATTGGCCCATATACACTACTAGACCTTTGTTCTAGTGTATAGATGTCCCAATATGCTGCTGGTGTGTTGTTCTCTGGGTGGCAACAGTATATAAACACCATCACACCTGTAGAAGGAGCTTGTCTCCGAGCGCGTAGCCTTTTTCTAGTCTCACCTTCCTTACGGCACTCTCCCTGGTAACGTCATCATCTGCACCTCCACGCTGAACTTGGTTTCCTGGTGGCCACAGGATGGATTTCTCTCTGGATCTAGATCAGTGGTTCTCAAACTTCTAGCGCCGTGACCCCTTGATAACATTTTCCAAGTTGTGGGGACCCCTAATAGTAAAATTATTTGCGTGGAAAGTAATTTGCACCCCTAACCCACAGACGCTCCCTGAGTTCCTTTCACTTGTACAGTTTTTAAACCCCTTATGGTACATTTTAGGATGTACCACTCTTTCTCTTTGTTCTCCTTGTATCTCTCTCTATTCTAATTTATTGTCCCCCCCCCCCCCATCCCTCTCTCTAGCCATCTTTGTTCTTTCTCTCCCTTTTTCTTAGTTCCTCTCCCTTCCATGTACTCTATTTTTATTCCTTCACTTACTCCTTGGTGGGAGGCCACAGGAACATACCAGCTGGGCAGCCGCAAAACGCTGGGAGAGCAGTGTGGGCTTCAGTGACCCCTGGCAAATCATCATCCGACCCCCAGGTTGAGAACCACTGATCTAGATGCACCCGAGACCAGACCGCATCATGGGACCTTGACAAGCCTGTTTTGTACTGTAAGTGCATTTCTTTTGAGATTAAACATAGCATCTGACATATTGCACTTAGATGGCGCTTCCCTTTTTTGTTTCCTTGTCTTCCCCTAACAGAGTTGGCTTTTCTCTGAGGACAGCTGCCACCCACCATATTCCCATCTCCTTTCTTTTTAGGATTGGAAATTTTGTACCACTATATGGACTATAAATCGTGACCGTTTTCTAGACCTATACATTGCCCGCTTTTTAAGTGTTCAGTAGTACCAGTGTTTGCACTAACAATTTATTCCAAATTTCTGTATCAGAAAATGCAACCAAAAGTGACTTTGCGGTCATCTTGGTACACCCGCACTCGTCCATAGTAAGCCTACAGTCAGAAAGGCGCAAGCAGTCATCTTTTTACACCCACCGAAGTCTTGCATTTAACACCTTTTTACCAGTAAACTGAGCTACAGTGTTTGGAAGTCCGTGACACAGGTTTTCTAATCTGACAGAACACTGCTGCTTTTAAAATTCAACATCAAAACAGTCAACAGATTTCTAAACACTGTATTTCACTATGTAAACTCAGGTTTACAGGTAAAAATACCTGTGGATTGCAAGACTTCAGTGGGTGAAAAAATAGGATTTTTGTACTCACCGTAAAAATCCATTTCTCTGCGTTCATGGACGGACACAGCAGCCTTTGACCTTAGGGTTATATCTGCTTCCTTCCAGGAGATTTAGGCAGAATAAAAAGCACTTTAAGTGTTAACAACACTTTGCTCAGTGAAGCTCCTCCCAGGGGGCATGGCTGCCCAGGTATAACCCACACCCTGCTCTAGCATCCTCAGTTCGTAACAAGCAGTACAAACAAAGGAGGGTGGTTGCTGTGTCCGTCCATGAACTCAGAAATAGATTTTACAGGGACTACAAAAATCCTATTTTCTCTTCCGTTCATGGACAGCACACAGCAGCCTTTGACCTTGGGGACGTCCCCAAGCAGTGTCAAAAATTTCAAAGGGTGGGAAAAACAACACAGCAAACCAAGTTTACACCCCAAACAAAACCGGAGTTACTCAACGGAGGAACTCCAACCTTAAATTCCTGCTTGTAACACCTTCCGGCCGAAGGAGGCATCAGAAGATGCACTCACGTCCACCTCGTAAAACTTTGAAAAAGCATGGACCGACGACCAGGTCGCTGCCCTACACACCTGTAACACAGAGGCTTGATGTCGGAAAGCCCAAGAGGCACCGATTCGCCCTGGTCGAATGTGCTGTAACCTAAAAGGGAGGCGCCCACCCCTCAGGGCATAGGTCTGAAGCACAGCCTGTCGGATCCACCCAGGAATGGTGGCCGACGAGACTACCAGACCTCTTTTTTTAGGACCAGACACTGACACAAACAGTGAGTCCGACTTCCGGAACGGAGCCGCAGCAGACAAGTACACTCAAAGAGCCCAAACCATATCCAGGGCATGTAAAGTGGTCTCCTTTGGGTTCCTCGGCCGAGGACATATAGATGGAAGAACAACATCTACATCAATGTGAAAAGCCGAATCGACCTTCAGGAGAAAAGGCTGCGGTCACAGCACCACCTCATCCTCATGGATGACTAAGTAGGGAGCCTTGCAGGACAAGGCCGCCAGTTCAGACACCTGTCTGATCAAGGTAATCGCTACCAGAAAAAACACCTTCTGTGACAGAGTCAACAAAGGGATCTTCTGAACGTCCCCAAAGGGAGCATCTTGAAGCACCGAGAGGACCAAATCCAAGTCCCATGGGAGCAGTGGAGGGCGTACAGGAGGGGCCACATGTTGGACCCCCTGCACAAACGAGCACACCAAGGGGTGCGTTGTCAAGGTTCGCTGAAAGTAAACAGCCAGAGTCGAAACCTGACTCATAACCGTACTCAAGGTGAGAGCCTGATCCACTCCCCGCTGTAAAAACAGCAGAAACCAGGACACCACGTATGTACGGGAGTGCCACTTCATCTCCTCACACATAGAGATGTAGGCCTTACACGTACGATGGTAAATCCTCCGTGAAGTAGACTTCCGTGCACGCAGCATGGTAGAAACCACCGAGCCCGATAGGCCCCGGACCTTCAACACCTGGCTCACAACAGTCACATCATTAAAGCCAGTGACTGTAAAACAGGATGGAAGATCTTCTCTCAGGGGTAGACGCCAGGGGGCGTCTGCCACCAGCCGTACCAGGAGCAGAGCGGCCAGTTTGGGGCGAACAGGATTGTCAGAATCCTGACAGGAAGAAGCTTCAGAGGAGGGAAGGCGTGAATCAGGCGATAGTGACACCCCCCCCCCCAAGGCGCCACCAACACGTTCGACCTGGCCACAAACAGTGGCGCCTTCCGATTGAGACGGGACGCTAGAAAGTCCGCGTCTGGAGTGCCCCACTTTTGGCACAGACTCAGAAACACCTCCGGGAGTAGAGATCATTCTTCTTGGTCTAGTGTTTGGCGACTTAGTCGGCTTGCCAATTCTGTACTCCCGGAATGTACATGGCCGATAGAGCCGGAATGGACCTTTCGGCCCACCGAAGGATGTGCGCTACCTCCGTCGCCGCAGCTGAACTCAGTGTGCCTCCCTGATGATTGACGTACACCACGGCCACGGCGTTGTCGGACTGGATCCTGACCGGTCGGCCCTGCAGATCCAGGGACCACCTGGCAAGGCATAACTTGATTGCTCGGAGCTTCAGAATATTGATCGGCAGGCGGGACTCCTGAGTCCAGCGCCCCTGGGCTGACTGGGTGCCCCAAACGCCCCCCCAGCCGGAGAGGCTGGCATCCATCTTGACACTGTCCAACAACACTGCTCCCTACCAGTCAGAGTCTGTGACACCAGAGCCCCGGCCAAAACCGGTCTCACAGCCGAACCCACTACTGCAAAGATGGAGCGGGCCACAGCCTCCTCTCTTCTATCCGCGGGGTCTTTAAAGGCAGGAGCCCCATCCACAGGCAATGTGGTGGCATTGCTCAACCTGGACACGGAAGGGTCCACGGACGGAGGAGATACCCACTTTTTCCAAAAAAGTCCTCCTCAAAGGGATAACGGACCGCAAAGGCAAAAACAGTCTGCTGTGTATCCCATTCCTTGTATAACAACCTGTCCTAAAAAGGAACACAAGGAAACTGTTTCAGTGCGTGGTGGTTTTGCGGGACCCAAAAGGGACTGGCACATCAGGTGCCCCCGCCATATCCTCAAGTGTCTGAGTATCACGCCCGCAGAAAAAATAGCTCCAACAATTCCCATCAGCAACCGACCCTGAAGCAGAGTCGTCCTCACTGTCCGCGTGGGTTAAGCCTGCATCATCTGACAATACAGACCAGAGGCAGATGTCAGATATCCCCAGAAGCAGGCTCAGGGAGAGGGCGCTTTTTACCCCCCCCCCCTCCCCTTCTGGGCACTAGCTGCTTCAAACCTGGTGAGAAAAGCCTCCAGGACAGCCGACATTGCCTCAACAGAGGTGGCAGGGGCATCAAGGGTTAACTCAGGCATTGCTGGGGAAGAAGTACCTGGCTCAGGCTCTATAATGCCCCACCGCTGTGTCACCCAAACTGCAAGGCAGAAACACCCACCGGTCACCTCCTGGCCCTTAACAGAGGTAGAGGCCCCCAGGGAACTCACCACCCCACCCGGTGCAGCGCGAGCTGAGACAAGTCTGAGGTGTGCTGAGAAACTGGCTGCGCTGCGTCTGTCACCTCAGGGAGATTTGCGGTCTTTTTGCAGCGCTAAAATGGCCGCACGAGGCCAAACGAAATCCAATATGGCCGCCCAATGTGAAAAAAGCACCATAGGACCACAGGAAAAAAGAGATTTTTAATACAGCTTACCTGTAAAATCTTTTTCTTGGAGTACATCACGGGACACAGAGCGGCATTCATTACTATATGGGTTATATGGAGTACCTTCAGGTGTAGACACTGGCAATCTCAAACAGGAAATGCCCCTCCCTATATAACCCCCTCCCATAGGAGGAGTACCTCAGTTTTGTAGCAAGCAGTATGCCTCCCAAAATGGTCCTCAAAAAAAGAGGGGTGGGAGCTCTGTGTCCCGTGATGTACTCCAAGAAAAAGATTTTACAGGTAAGCTGTATTAAAAATCTCTTTTTCTTTATCGTACATCACGGGACACAGAGCGGCATTCATTACTATATGGGATGTCCCAAAGCAATGCTTACAATGAGGGGAGGGAGAACATCTCCAAGACAAAAGGATTTAATTTAGAGATATACTCAAATCATAATAAATCCAACTTAGTTGAGAAAAATAAAATTTTTTAAATTTAACTCGAACAAGAGGAGCCCCCGGAATCCGAGGGTCTCAAACTGCAGCCTGCAGCACTGCCTGCCCGAAGGCAGTATCAGTATTCCTTCTTACGTCCAACTTGTAGAATTTTGTAAACGTGTGGACAGAAGACCAGGTTGCCGCCTTGCAAACTTGAGCCATAGAGATCTGGTGGTGTGCTGCCCAGGAGGCGCCCATGGCTCTAGTAGAATGAGCCTTTAATGATACTGGAGGAGGCAACCCTTTCAAGCCGTAGGCCTGAGTGATTAATTGCTTAATCCACCTAGAAATGGTGGACTTTGCAGCTGCCTGCCCCTTCTTGGGCCCATCCGGTAGAATGAACAGCACATCTGTCTTCCGGATCTTCTTTGTAGCTTTAAGATAGGCCTTCATGGCCCTGACAATATCCAAGGTATGCAGCAACCCTTCCTTTCTGGAAGTAGGTTTAGGGAAGAAGGATGGTAATACCAAATCCTGGTTCAAATGAAAACTGGATATGACCTTCGGAAGGAAGGAAGGATGAGGGCGGAGAACGACCCTGTCCTTATGAAAAACAAGATATGGTTCCTTACAGGATAAGGCTGCCAGCTCCGAAACTCTTCTTGCGGAAACTATGGCAACCAAAAATACTAACTTCCTTGTCAGTAGAACCAAAGGAATATCAGCCAACGGCTCAAACGGTTGTTTCTGTAAACTTTGACAGAACAAGATTTAAATCCCATGGACAAAGCGGGGATTTAACTGGAGGTCTAATACGTAAGACCCCTTGAAGGAAGGTCTTAACCAGCGAGTGGGTGGCCAGCGGCCGCTGAAACCACACTGACAGAGCAGAAATCTGTCCTTTGATTGTGCTTAATGCCAATCCTTTATCCACTCCTAGCTGGAGAAAACTTAATACTCTATCGATGGTAAATTTGCGAGAAAGCCATCGCTTGGACTCACACCAGCCTACATAGGCCTTCCAGACCCTGTAATAAATCACCCTAGAGACCGGTTTCCTGGCTCTGATTAGGGTAGAGATTACTTTCTGAGACAGACCTCTACCCCTGAGAATCAGGGATTCAGCTTCCAGGCCGTCAAATTTAGATGCCGTAAGGCAGGGTGGAGGATCGGACCTTGCGATAGCAGGTCTGGCCGTAGAGGAAGAGTCCAAGGGTCTCCCACTACCATCCTTAAGATTAGTGAGTACCATGCCCTTCTGGGCCATGCTGGAGCTACCAGGATGACTGGTATGTGCTCCACCCGGATCCTGCGCAGCAGGCGGGGTAGTAACTGGAGCGGGGGAAACGCATAAAGAAGTTTGAACTGATGCCAAGGGCAAACCAACGCATCGGTTCCGCAGGCCATCGGATCCCTTGAGCGGGACATGAACCTGTCTAGTTTCTTGTTGAGTCTCGATGCCATGATATCCACGTCCGGCACTCCCCATCTTTGGCAGAGTGCTTGAAAGACTAGTGGATGCAGAGACCATTCCCCCGGCCATAGAGTCTGGCGGCTTAAGAAGTCCGCCTGAAAGTTGTCCACTCCTGGAATGAATATTGCCGATATGCAGGGCACATGAGCCTCTGCCCATAGAAGAATCAAGCTCACCTCTCTCTGAGCGGTTTGACTCCTGGTTCCCCCTTGGTGATTTATGTGTGCCACGGCCGTGGCATTGTCTGATTGAATTCTCACCGGGAACCCCTGCAATTTTGACGTCCAAGCCCTGAGGGCTAGTCGAGCAGCTCTGAGCTCCAAGATGTTGATGGGCAACTGCTTCTCTGGCTTTGCCCAAGTACCTTGGCGAGTGCAACCATCCAAAATTGCTCCCCAGCCCGTCAGGCTGGCGTCTGTGGTCACTATCTTCCAAGCCACTGGGCTGAAAGACCTCCCCTTCAGTAGATTCTGAGGGTCTAACCACCAACACAGACTTTGTCGGACTCTTGATGAGAGCGGCAACGGGATATCCAAGGCCTGTGGCCTTCTGCTCCATGCTGACAGGATGGCTGCCTGTAGGATGCGAGTGTGGCTCTGGGCGTATGGTACCGCCTCGAATGTGGCCACCATCTTGCCTAGTAACCTCATACATAGGCGAATAGTCGGTTCTTTCTTGCTTAGAACCAGTAGGATTAATTCCTTGATGGCTTTTACCTTCCTCAGAGGTAGGAACACTCCTTGTTGTTCTGTGTCTAATCTCATGCCGAGATATTCCAACTGCTTTGTGGGCTGGAAAGCTGACTTTTCTCGATTTAGGACCCAGCCGAACCTCTCGAGGTATTGGACCGTGAGGGCCACTGCTCGCTCCAAGCCGGGAGACGAGTGATCTATGACTAGGAGGTCGTCCAGGTATGCTAGGATCGTGACCCCTTGGATCCTTAGTTTGGCTAGGATTGGAGCTAGGACCTTCGTGAACACCCGGGGGGCCGTAGCCAACCCGAAGGGAAGCGCCACGAATTGGAAGTGACGCGAAGCCACCATGAAGCGTAGATATCTTTGATGTGGCTGATAAATTGGAACATGAAGGTAGGCATCCTTTATGTCTATGGACGCCATGAAGTCGTCCTTCTGGAGTGTGGCAGCTGCTGACCGCACGGATTCCATCCGAAATGAGCGGATCTTTAGATATGCATTTACCATCTTTAGGTCCAAAATTGGCCTGACATCTCCATTGGATTTTGGGATGATGAATAGGTTGGAGTAGAAACCCAGCCCCTGTTCCAGGACTGGTACCTCTACTATTACTTCCTGGGAAAGTAGATGATCTAATGCCGATCTTAATGCGGCTCCCTTTTCCGGATCGTTTGGAATCCTCGACTTCTGGAAATGAGGAGGAGGAAACCTTAGGAAATCTAATTTGTAGCCTGTGGCCACGGAAGACCGTACCCACTCGTCGGGAATGCTGGCTTCCCAAATCTCTGAAAAGAGTCGCAGCCTTCCCCCCACCTTCGTGGGTGGGGGCGCCCCTTCATAAGGTTGGCTTGGGGGCTGGTTTTGCTGGTTTGCGAAACCACTGCCTTTTGCCTCTAACAGCCTGTCCTTGTGATCTGCTGTTGAAGCCGAAGTTTGCTTTTGCAGGAGGCCGTCGATACTGCTTGGCATTAGAGGGCCCCTGCCCAGGGGAATACTGTCGTTTAAACGCAGGTCCCTGAACCTTCTTCTTAGTTGGCAAGAGAGTACTCTTGCCGTTTGAAATGGTCTGAATGTATTTATCTAGGTCTTCTCCGAAGAGTCGTCCTCCATGGAAGGGGAACCCTACCAGGAGCTTCTTGCATGGGGGCTCAGCCTCCCAGCTTTTTAACCATAAGAGTCTTCTCATATGGATAAGGGATAACGATAAACGTGACGCTTGCTGGATAGAATCCTTGATTGCGTCTACCGTAAAACATATGGCCTTAGGGACATCCGAAAATTTTTCTGCCTGCTGGGCCGGAATAAGTTTAAGCATCTGCTTAAATTGATCCGATAATGCTTGAGCGACCCCAATCGCAGCCACAGCTGGCTGTACTACTGCCCCTGCAGTAGTGAAGGAGTTCTTAAGTAGTGCTTCCAAGCGCTTATCAACTGGATCCTTGAACACCTGTATGTTTTCTACAGGGCATGTTAACGATCTGTTAACACATGAGATGGCTGCGTCCACTGCAGGAGTAGCCCATCTTTTGGAAAATTTTTCTTCCATAGGATATAGGACAGAGAACCTTTTAGGTGGTAAGAAGATCTTATCTGGCTTGTTCCAATCTTGGAACAAAATTCCCTCTAATAGAGGATGGATCGGAAACACAGCATTGCTTTGAGGCGCCCTCAGTGAGCCCAAAGCTGAAACCGTCGATACCTGGAGATCTGGTACTGGCAAGTTGAATGTCCTATGGACCAAGTCCGACAATCCTTGAATCCACCAGCTCTCCCTCAGGGAGACTGCCCCAGACTCCTCTGTATCCGGGTCTTCGATCCCTGAACCTACTTGGTCCGTGTCCAAGAGGTCGTCCAATTCCCCATAGGAAAGGACCTCCTCTTCTGAGGGTCCGCGCTCGGGCGACGGAGATCTATTCCGCTTACTGCCCCGCATAGCTGCGGATATCATTTTTTTTTTTTTTTTTTTTTTCCATGCTTTTCTCATCTCTTTTAAAGAGGTGAGTAATACCTCCTCCGTGACCATCTTAGGGTTGGACTGACCCGCGTCAGCTCCAGCCCCAGATCCCGATGGCCCCAAGGCTCCCTGTAGGGAAAACAGCGGCATACCATGGTACAATACCAAGGTACACCTGCTACCTATTGGTATTTGGAACTATAAAAGTTAATTGTCCAAACACCTGTTTGGGGGATAAAAAAATGCTTCCTCTCCCCTAGATGACTTTTTTTTTTTTTTTTTTTTTTTTCGTTTTTGTTTCAAATCCAGGAAAGAAAAAACATTCTGTCCCCCTGAGTAGTATTGCAAAGAAAAACTATGAGATGGAAAAGAAACAGCCTATTTCTAGGCTTGACAAAACAGTCCTCTGAAGACTGCAATATCCTTTCTGGCCACTGTGTGTCCTCGGCGCCCCGTGCTACCGCTCTGGTCTTTCTCCTCAGTTCCAAAGTATTGATGGAACAAACAAGGAAGGGCCGCCCCTTCCTTTAAGCCACTGACCCGCCCTTCCCCCCCAGCAACCTCAAACAGGAAATGCCCCTCCCGACGGGGGGGGGGGATTTTGGGAGGAAGGGACCTCTCTGTTCCAGCAAACTGCGGCCTGCAGCCTGGAACCATGAGGAGGCCAGCGTTTTGCCTGCTTGCAGGCTCTGAGGAGGAAGACTGAATGGAGCATCGCCTGGAGGCCTGCAGGTAAGCAAAGCTCTCTGACACACACATATATTTTTATATAACACAGGCCCCACTCAATGCTTTTCCAACACTACAAGGGAGGTCACATCTTATGGGGAATAATACATAGAGAGCCATCCTATCTTTATGATATGTGACTAGTTTGCCAGATGCAGTGCATAACTTTAGGCATGTCCCCTGTGACCCCCCAGAAAAAAACCTGCTAAGAACCAAGTTCCGCAAGTTTTCCCCTCACTTACCTGCTCCATGCCGCAGGACTTTGCCAAGCAAGAGGCCCAATCTTCCCCCATCTCCGTGGGGATGTCTAGACCTTCAGGCCCTGGGTTCCTATGAAGGATCCACTGTCCTGGGCCCATATAGCACCCTGGCAACAGAAAACTTTAGGTACCCAAAGGTTTCTAAGTTCTGGGCCCAGGGTCCAGCTCTCTAAAAAGAAAAGCATTATGGGCTATACCCCAAGGGTTTGGGGTCCGGTTACTGACCACTTTAGCGCTGAGGCTTTTTTGGACAGAACCGGTAGCTCACCTAATCCCAAGGATGCGGAGGCAAGCTAAACCATGACTAACACCTAAGACACTGGCGTAAAAACTGAGGTACTCCTCCTATGGGAGGGGGTTATATAGGGAGGGGCATTTCCTGTTTGAGATTGCCAGTGTCTACACCTGAAGGTACTCCATATAACCCATATAGTAATGAATGCCGCTCTGTGTCCCGTGATGTACGATAAAGAAATGGCCGCCGAGATCATTTGCGCATTTAAAAACACCCAGAATGACGCAGCACAGATTAAACAGCGCAGCACACAAAAAGACCAGCAAGTGAACACACACAGCCCCCGCTATACACACAGGCCCCGGTGTAATAAAGAGACCCCAGAAAGCCCCCCCTCATGGCCGCTACCCAAATGGGAAAGGAGGGAGAGGAATTAAGGGAGAGAGGAAAGCAGGGCAAACCCTCAGTCGACCTCCCAGGGGAAAATTCCAGCCATACCACCTTACCTGAGCAAGGGGCTACTACTTACCCGTCCTGCGACCACCGGCTGGAGGTATCCCAGACAGAACCAACGTCTGCTAAACGGCACGGCTGTCGGTCAGACACACTGTGACAAATCCATAAAGACCGGTCATATGTGTGTCCTAGCACAAAATGTTCCCTGGCCGCCCCTGGAGCAAAGGGGCCTGTCGTGGACGACCCAGAGCTGAGCTGAGGGTCAGCACACGCTCGATGGCCGAACATGGGGGGACTACAAGAGTCAAGACCCAGCCTGTCACCCAGTCGGCAGTTGATAGAAAAATATCAGGATCCAAAAATGCAGGAACAAAACAAACAATAAAAAGCAAAAAATAAAAAAAATCGCAACAAAAAAATCTCCAGAGTACAGGACTCCAGAGTGCCTGTCCTCTCCTGACGTTGGGCAGAGAAAAACTGAGGCTGCTAGAGCAGGGTGTGGGTTATACCCGGGGAGCCACGCCCCCTCGGAGGAGCTGCACTGAGGAAAGTGTTGTTAACACTTAAAGTGCTTTTTTTCTGCCTAAATCTCCTGGAAGGAAGCGGATATAACCCTAAAGGTCAAAGGCTGCTGTGTCCATCCATGAACGGAAGAGAAAAGATGTCCGCTTGCCGGCTGCTAACTGTAGGCTTACTGCAGGTGTACCAAGATTGCCATGATGGAACGTCATTTTGGTTGCATTTTCACTGTCCACCTGGCTTTCTTCCCCCTCTTTTCTGTCCACCTGGCTCTGTCCTCTCCACCTGGTGGCATGCCCCCCTCTCCTCGGTCCACCTGGCTGCATCCTGTGCGCTCTTCTGTCCACCCCTCCATCTGATGGCACCCCCCCTCCATTCTGTCCACCTGGCTGCCTCCTCCCTCTTCTCTGTCCACCTAGTCCAGTCCTCTTTTCTCCTCTCTATTCATTTGGCTTCATCCTCCCCTCCACCTGGCTGCATCCCCCCTTTTCTGTCCTCCCCTCCACCTGGCTGCATCCCCCCTTTTCTGTCCTCCCCTCCACCTGGCTGCATCCCTCTCTTCTGTCTACCTGGCTCTGTCCTCACCTCCCTCCACCTGGCAGGATGTATGTGGCGCTGGCTTTTTTTTTTTGCCTGGGTGGTGGAGTTGTGTGGCAGGGGTAAACTCACTTGCTGCCTGGCTAACCAGTGCCCATCAATGCTGACCACTAAACTCACCTGCCTGACACACATACCATTACACTGACCTACCTGACATATAGTAGATTATATATTAAAAAAAAAAAAAAAAAAAAAATAATAATTAACTAGGCCAGTGTGCCCTCTTTTCTTTTCCCAATCAGACACCCACCTACACACACACACACACAAGGAAGGGGTCCTGTGTAAAGTTCACCTTACAGATTTTTCTGGAAAGGTGAACTTACCCCTTTAACATTTCAATGGTAAATAATTTCTGCCGATTTGCAAACGCCTATAAATGTGAGTTACCGCGTTTGCACACTGTTACAACCATTTGGCGTTTCAAATGCCCCATAATTACCGTTCTGCATGCACATTTTTGCTTTATAAAAAAAAAAAAAAAAAAAACCTTAGTTAGACGTAACGGTATTTCTATGAGTCTTTCAGGACAGCACCTGGAGAGAGCGCAGCTCCACCCACTTCCCAGGAAACACTGCAGTCAATGCTATAACTTCCGCCCCCTTCCACCATGGCCTCAGTTGTTCACGAGTACCTCCGGCCACGCTGAAATTAGATAAGCAGAACATGGAAACTACACACATTAGCATATATATATTATCTTTAATAACAAAAGGGCGGGTTATCGGTGCTGTCCTGAAAGACTCATAGAAATACCGTTACCGGTAAGTCTAACTAAGGTTTTCTCACCTCGTCTTTCAGGACAGCACCTGGAGATGATAACCGAGTACTTACTCTAGGGTGGGACCACCGCTTGCAGGACCTTCCTGCCAAAAGACTGCTCTGCCGCAGAGAGCAAATCCATCCTATAATGACGAGCGAAGGTGGAAAAGCTCGTCCACGTTGCCGCTTTACAGATGTGCTCTGGCGAAGCTCCAGCCCGTTCTGCCCAGGAAGTTGCTACCGCCCTAGTAGAATGGGCCACTACTCCCGGAGGAGGTTCCAAACCTTTAGCCTTGTATGCCTCATGGATAGCCATACATAATCATCTAGCCAGAGTACTCTTGGAAGCCCCATGCCCCTTGCGGGATCCCGAAAACAGAACAAAAAGCGAATTCGCTTTTCTGAACTCACTAGAGACCTTTAGATAGCGTCTAATGCATCTCCTTACATCTAAGGAATGGAATTCCCTCTCCTTCGGACAAGAAGGAGCTGGACAAAAGGTAGGTAACACTATTTCCTGCGTCCTATGAAATACTGACACTACCTTCGGAAGAAAACCCGGATCAGTTCTTAATACTACCCTATCAGGGAAGATTGACAGAAACGGCTCCAAAATGGAAAGCGCCTGAAGCTCGCTAACCCTCCTCGCTGAGGTGACCGCTACCAAAAGCACCAATTTCAAAGTCAGAAATTTTATAGAGGCGTCTACCAGTGGCTCGAAGGGTTTTTTAGTCAAACCCCCCAGGACCACTGATAAATCCCACTTGGGGAAAAATTTAAACAGGGGAAGGCCTAGCCCTGGCTAAGGCCTTAAAAAAATCTGATAACGTAGGGATCTAGAGATAAACGTCTCTCTAGAAACACTGACAAAGCCGCCACCTGAGCCTTCAAGGTGCTGGCTGCCAGACCCTTGTCCATACCGTCTTGTAAAAACTCCAAGACGGAAAAAGTATTCAAAGGAGAACAATTTTTACCTTCACACCAAGAATTGAAAACTTTCCAAGTCTTGAAGTAGATGGCCCTTGTGACCTTTTTCCTGCTACTAAGTAGCGTATCTACTAAGCTTTTGGACAAACCCTTACTGCTAAGAATTAGCTCTTCAGTAACCAGGCCGTGAGTCTTAATCGACTCACGTCTGGATGAAGTAGAGGACCCTGAAACAGTAAATCTTTTCTGACTGGCAGTACCCAGGGATCTTCTACTGCCAGTTCCAACAGACTCGAAAACCAAGGCCTCTTGGGCCAGTACGGGGCTATCAGGATCAGAGTAGTCTTCTCCTCCTGAAGCTTGCGTAACACTAAAGGAATGATCTGAACTGGGGGGAAGGCATAGCACAGGTGGAAGGGCCAGCGTTGGACTAACGCATCCAGACCCTCTGCCTGGTCCATTCTGTTGAGAGAAAAATAAGCCGGAACCTTGGCATTCGACTGGGATGCGAACAGGTCTACCTGAGGGGTTCCCCACCTGTTTACCAGCTCTTGGAAGACCTCCGGGCATAAACACCATACCGATTCCAGAACCCTCGTCCGACTTAAAAAGTCTGCCAGAAGGTTTAGGCTGCCTTTCAGGTGTACTGCCAATAGGGATGCCAGGTTCACCTCTGCCCAGGACAGAGTCTGTAAGGTCAGACTGAGGAGTACCTTGCTTCTCGTGCCCCCCTGTCTGGAAATATACGCCACCGCTGTGGCGTTGTCTGACAGAATCTGGACGTGTTGGTCCAGAATCAGCTCCTGGAAGGCCCTTAGCCCTAACCAAATGGCCCTGAGTTCCCTCCAATTGGAGGACCTTCTGGACTCCTCCCTCGACCAAGATCCCTGTGTCATCTGCCCGTTCAGGTGAGCACCCCATCCCCACGAACTCTCGTCCGTAGTTAGGACCCTTGTAGTGGGGAAGGACCAAGATAGGCCTAGGCGTAGATTTGCCTGGCCTCTCCACCACCTCTGACCGCCCCCCCGCATGATACGATGCCCGGACTAAGGGAGCGGGACCCCCAGCAGCCTCTGTCCTCGCCGGACCCGAAGAGGAGAAGTACCCGACCTTCACCCGCGCGTCAGGGGAGAAGTCGAGTCCGCCTTCTGGAGGATCACCTCCTAAGACAAAACAAACACCGGTATGCTTCCAAAACCACCCCTTTCCCACCTGGGGAGAGTACAGCACACCCTTGGTTCCCTGCAGCGCTTCCACCATGGCCGGAGGAAACACTACAACTGAGGCCATGGAGGAAGGGGGCGGAAGTTATAGCATTGACTGCAGTGTTTCCTGGGAAGTGGGTGGAGCTGCGCTCTCTCCAGGTGCTGTCCTGAAAGACGAGGTGGGAAAAAAGTGTGTACATGTACCCATAAAGGTAACATTGAGGAGGGAAAAAAATAAATGCCAAATGCTCCTAAACGTCAGTTTACCAGCTGTAATACACATGAGGCCTTACAGTGTTAGGTGGTCGGTAAGTGGTCAAAACTGTACATTTTGGTCTTGGTCAAGTGCATAATGAAATTTTTGGTTTCAGTATCAGAATTTCCATTTTGGTGCAAATTTATTCCGATACATTTCTTTAGTAAAACTAACCCAAATCAGTGTATATTATTTAGTTTGTAGGAAAGTCCACAAACTATGGTACATTTCAAAAAATCTGTCATAATTGAGGCCCTAAAATGCCACCGCCCCCCAAACCAAGTATTGAGTAAGAGGCATGACAAGTTGTAATGTTTTTGACACAATTTTGCAGACATTTAAGCAGTACAGCATCACCATATGACTGGTGTTGCGATTATCAGGGACAGTATGTTTAAAAAAAAGAAAACGTTACAATTGTTTTTACCACACCATGATTGCTTATAACCAGTATTTTTTTATGAATGGCATCCATTCATCCAGTGTGTACTATTGTGAAGCTGTAATTGGCCACAGCTATCAGATGGTACAAATGCACTGTGATTGGTCACAGTGATCACATAGTACAGATAGGGCCCATCACATTCATTGATGTTTATGAATGAAAGCCATTCATTGTGTACAACGGCACGAAATCTGCTGCGATTGGTCACAGCGATCACATGGTACTGGCAGTGACCCGGTGCAATGATTTGTTCAGTGGACACTGCGGGTGACAGATCGCGCCGCGAGCGGCCCCTAGGGTCCACACAAGGCACAATCCTGAGAGGACGACCACCCAGAACGGAAGAGCTTCTGCTTGGCCATCATCTGACAATTGGCTGAATGGGAAGCAGTTAAGCTGGCCTACTCAGTCAAAGTAATCCCTCTCTGGTCAGTCCCTACTCTGCAAAATACAAAGCCAATATAAGGCAAATAGACTCGAGCTGTAGGAGAGCTAAAAGGTTCAGGTCTGGTCACTGACCTTCATTACCATAGAAATAAGATATACCTGTGCTCAAATCTCAATAGCTTATAAAAAATAAAGAAAAAGGCTCTTTTTCACATTAGAATTTACTACGAGTTTGGTTGTACAGCTTATGCAGAGGAAAACAAATATGGAAAACATTATCAAAGAATTCTGAATATGTACAAATCATTGTTAACATTTTAAACCGTAATTATGTTGTAAATGACACAAATAATAAATTAAAACCTAAGAATGCTACAATGATAAACTATGCCGCCTTCTTTAGCCTTTAGGTAAAACTTTGATTAGTTGTCTGAACTACAGAGGGGAATGTTTTTCTTCTTTTCTAAAAATGGTGGTTCGTTGTACAGATATTGATAAAACACTTCTGTCTTGAAGGAAATTAGGACGCGGTAGAAACTGCTAACTTTTTCAAGTGATCCATAAAAACTTGCAGACTGACATCATCGGTAAGGATGGGTGCTCCAGATTCCTAGGCAAAAAAGAAAAAGGAAGTCTGTAAATAGAAAGATCTAGAAAACAAGCAGCACATAAGGTACACTGATCAGTCTGTTCAGAGAAACAGGTAGGTTGAGAATGTAAAACTGTATGAAACATTTGTGTGTAATTTTCTTCTACATATCCCTATACTGGCCATGGATTAAAAAGATGGCTGGCTGCTCATTACATGTACTCTACCCAGACCAGGCTTTAATGATTAGGCAGTGGCTACAATTTCTGTAGCGTCCAAGCTTCCCACTCATTTCTGCCTTCCATCAATTCCTAATGGCCAATGAGCCAGTCTGTTATAGTGATGGGTCAATAGAGAGGAGTAGGAGAGAACAGGCAAGCTTTCACTTTACCAGAGTCGGAGCTTTGCCCAAGCAGAACAGCATTCATGCAAAGCAGGGAGACTGACAACTACTGCAGACACCTCTGGGGACCAGGACTTTATACTTGTCTGCATTTTTAAAAAAAAAAAAAAAAAGGACAAACTGGCTTTGGAATTAAAAAACAAACAACACAACACACACACACACACACACACACACACACACACACACTCACTAACTGGCAGACTGCATTTTACAATTCAATAACTGCCAAAAGCATGCATGCTTTGTCTACAAAAATTGCTTAAGGCCTCATGCACACTTCCGTTACAAAAATAAAAGCCAGTAGCATGAGCTTGGCTAGAATGAGCTTGGCAGTGTTTATTTTTTTAGCAAAATTAAATTCCTACAAAAGCTTATGGCTAAAAAACGCTGATAAATACAAAACTGCCAAATTTTTCAGTGGATTTCAGCTTTTATCAGAGTTGGAACTTTTTTTATAGCCGAAAAACTCCACTAATTTGGGGTCTTTCCAGACAAAAAAAAACTGATAACAGCCTATGTGTACATGAACATAGGATAACATGCTGGGGAGTTTACTGGCTGCAGGAGAAAAAAAAAAAAAAAAAAAAGCCAAAGACAGCAGCTGTAAAAACGTCCAGTGTGCCTGAGGCCTAATGGTTTAATTTAGTAGAGATATATATATATATATATATATATATATATATATATATCTCATATTCTGGACTCTTTTCCATAGCTGGGTATTACATTCCATATGGGATAGTAGGGCCCAGTCAGTACTAAACTCCAAATAATAATAAAAAAAATGGATATGTGGGATAAACCAATTAAATTGCTGCTGCCACTTATCTAAAAAAATGGCCACCTCATTTTGTTCCATCCATCAGTTTATAAAATACCGCTTTCACTTGTAGTGCAAAATGTACACAAACCATACTTGCATACTAAAGCAAGGATGAGACACAATTTAAGCGTAAGCGGTTTTATTAAATACTGAAAATAATGCACTCACTGTATGATGAATTAGGTCAGCATATCATAAATGTAGGATGACGTCATCTGTGAAGCGGTTATAATATGCAGAGCGACAGGCAACTGCAGAGTTGTGCCAGAAAGCTGCTGGTTAGAAGGAAAGGACTGCAGTCAAGCTAATAGGCTGGAATACACGTTCTCACAGTCGGCTCGGTGGCTTCCAGTAGCTGCACCTGGATCAGCTTCATTCAGAGATGTCGATGTTGACATCACCAGCAGCATCTCCAAGGGAAGCCACCAAGCTGACAGAGCTTGCATTCTGGCCTATAAGCTTGACTGCAGTCCTCTCCTAACCAGCAGCTTTCTGGCACAACTCTGCATCCATCAACCGCTTGCCTGCTGATCTCTGCATATTAGAACAGCTTCACAGATTACTTCATCCTACAGTTATGATCTTCTGACCCAATTCAACATGCCGCGAGTGTATTATTTTTTTATTTATATTTTGGTGGCACCCTCTCTTGCTTGCTTTGGTATGTGCATTAGGTAAATTCAGAACCTGATCCAAGGGAGCAGTAACCACTCTCAGCAGTGACTTATTTTATTTTATCTTCCAAGTCTTATCCTTTTCTGGGGGGGTCCAGCAGCACCATAATCACAGTTTTATTGCATACCTGGAAACTCGCCACATGCATACACGTGTATCAACGCAGCCATTTGGTTAAAATAACCAAGAAAGCATTATTCTTTCACAACATATGAACTTTTGTAACCTATGCTCTAGCTTACCTGCGCCCAGTTGTACAGATTGTTGTGTGTCTGTGATGGGTTCACTTTGGAAAGAAGGAATCTTGCCTAGAAGAAAAAAAAAAAAAAAAAAAAAAAAAAAAAAAAAAAAAAGAAGAAGTGCAACATATTACTTTTGTTTTTAAATGAAGATTTGTAGTTTCACAATAAGCAAGAATTTTTTACCCAGGGAGAACTTTTTTTTATATTACATTACAGTTCAAGCTGGCTAAAAAGGGGTTGCAACAGTCTGACATGATCTTATTATGATTGTATCATGCAGCCAAGCAGCAGTCAGGATAGGCTAATATGAAGGAAATGATTACAATTATTGAACATCCCTGTGCATATGGCACCTCCAGTAATGGCCATTCTGAATAGGCTGCGTTGCAAACCTTTCACTCTCATGTAGCAAATCTTTTGCTCGATATAGAAAAGCCCTTTGCAACTCAATGCCAACAAAACAATCAGAAACTTACCTGGCTGCCTCCATGCTCTGTATTGATGTAACGAGGCATTGGAAATCTGCTTTGTAAGATTTCCTGGGCATCATCTAGTGGTGCCTGGAGAAGGTGTTTGAAGTTCTCATACTCTGGCATGTCCTGGTAGCCAGCTTTACGCCACTGTGCAATTGTCTGTGGAAATACCATGATAAAGCAATTGGTAATAGAATGGATTGTAGAAGCACCAAAACCATGGGATCCATGTTTTTATGGCTGTATTTAGAAACATATACATTAGTATCAATGAAGCGATAACCAGCATATTTAAGGGGTACAGAGTTCAGAAACATTTTATGTTCTCAATTTAAATCTTATATCAGAATATAAATTGAAAAATAAATGCTCAACAGAAGATCCCAGTAAAGATGCACAGTATACTTGCAAACAGTCATCATGGACAAGTAATAAAGATGTGCACTCTGGTGGCAAGATTTAGATATTACAGGCCAGAGATATACAAGAAGGAGGATTGTTTCTTATAAGTGTTTGCTAAAAATTAAATATCAGTTTCAGGGGGCCTGTAAATGGATTTCCTGTATCTAGTTACTTCATTCTACCCACTTACCTCTCCAAGGTATATAACAAGCTGGAAAAAGGTGTCCATGAGCAGAATCCTGTCTTGTAAAATACTACTGCTGTCCAACAGAACAGGCTGAAAAAAAAAAAAAGGAACAGGTGTAAATATGTGGCATGAAATGCAATGTATTTGATAAGGCACCTCTTGCAGAACCATTCAATGCCCAGTCAGTCCACAACCAGCTGATCAAAAACGCATTTTGGATATAAAATACAGTACTAGACTCAATCAGAACATCAGATCATCTTTTGAAACCCCAAAATAAACATTTATTATATTGAAGCTTATTAATTCTTAGATGTGATGACTGCATTAGTTTCCATTTTTAGGCTTGCTTTCTTCCATTTTCATATGGTGATCAAGCCAGCAAGTTTTTGGTTTTTTTTTACAGAAAAGCTCTCTTGCAGTTGCAGGGATAAGACAGACTAGCACGGACAGGATTGCTTAAAAACTAGCAGCTTTTATTTATGTAAATCCCATATACCAAAAAGGAAAAAAAACGGACTATAAAGTATTCGTTGGAGTTCAGGTTCAAATGGTTACTGTATTTAAATCTGCTAGCACATTTAACACCCCCCCCCCCCCCAGACTGACAATGCTGTTGCCAAAAACGTGTCCCCTGTGCTCCTTCACCCACAGTGGGGGAACACAAAGACAGGAGGCGAGTTACTGGTCAGATCACCGGGTGAAAGCAGAAGAAGGGGGGGGGGGCATAAAAAAGCAAAACTGACGCAGCCATCACATCTAATGATTGGTAAGCTGCAATGTCATACATTTTTGTTTTTGGGTTTAATATCACTTTAAGGTTATTTTCTTACCTCTGGCGGTCCATAGAAAGAGTAAGAGTAGAGGATAGGCTGGATCATGATAAGAGACTGGGTCAGGTCTTGTCTAGCAAAATGATGTCTGTAGTAAGAGGACTCATCCGGACTGTTATTAAACACTTGCAGGAAGGGTGATCTTCTCAAATGGAACATGAACTGTGTAATTTTACAAAGATGACAGAAATTAAAAAATTTGAATGCAGCTTCTCCGTTAAAACAAATAAATTAATATATATATATATATATATATATATATATATATATATATATATATATATATATATATATATATATATATATATATATATATATATATATAGAGATAGAGATATTTATTTTTTGCCCCAAAACAGTTCCAACCATTTGTATAAATGCAATGTATTACCAAATGAAATGAATACTCTCAGTTTCATTGGAAGCGTTACCAGAAGTCATATGTGAAATGCTGAATTATTCTTACCTGTGGATAAAGAGAGAAGGAGTCTGACAGTCTGAAGGAGGTTGGGTCATCCTTGTTGTACTGCCCAAATTTCTGGCACTATAAAAGAACACAAAGCATGCACATAAAAATAATGCAGGAATTCAATTTTAAATTCTACAGCTATATTTCCAGTGCCGTCTCTATGGCAATTCCATGGAAAGCCGCCCGCCTGTGTCCTATCAACCAATACAGTCATCGGTTGCCAAGAAAAGGTCAGGCAGTTGTACAGCTTTCACTTTTGCCAGCAATAGTACAGATAACAGAGGAGGAGAGATGGGATTTGACCTCTCAGTACATAGAAGGTACCAGAAGAACCCTTTCATGAACGGACATGTACAACATTTAATTACTGCCCCCTCCCTATGCCCCCTCTCCAGGCTGCTCATGCCCCAGCAGCAGAAATTGTGGGTGGAGAGAGTAATCAAACCCTGTACAGTCCTGAACTGAATTCTGAAAATTAAAATTCTGTTTGTGTATCTACACTGCACCTTTAATTGTTCCCCCTTCCCAATGCCTCCTGGCGGCCCTTTAAATGGGTCTTAAAGCGGAGTTCCACCCTATTTTACAACTTCTTTGCATTCGTTTTTACACTGCCCCCTTAAATACATTTGGGATGTTTTGTTTTTGTCTTTTAAAAACTCACGTTTTTATCTGTGAGTGTCTTATTCCCCCGCCGCGGCGGAATGGCCCCCCCCCCCCGCCGCATCCAGCGCTGCTATGCCTCCTGGGATATGTGTGTTATCATCCCCAGGCTGGGCTGAACATCGCAGCCGTGGATGAACATCTCGGGGGGCGGGAGGGAGGGAGGGCAGTGCCGCCCATATAGGTGGTGTCCTTCCTCTTCTCCCTCTCCAACTCCTAGCTCCTCCACCCGTCCTAGCACCGCCCCCGTCCTAGCACCGCCCCCGTCCTAGCTCCTCCACCCGTCCGTCACCGCCGCCCCCGTCCTCCTCCCTCCACCACCCGCCCATCTGCAGTCTGTCTCCGATGCACGGAGATACAGATCATCAGACAGACAGAGCGAATCTCTGTCTGATAGATCTGTATGTGAGAGCACCTAGCATAGTACAGCCCCGCCTCCCTGTACAGCCCCGCCTCCCTGTACATAGAAACAGAGCTCTGCACTGTGTGTTACAATTCTAGTGCAGGGAGGCGGGGCTGTACTATGATCACTGTACTCACATACAGACCAATCAGAGATCCGCTCTGTATGCCTGATCATCTGTACCTCCCCCCACTCTGCACTGGGCACTAATGTTGTCACCGCACTGACGTCACCGCCCTAACGTCACCGCACTAACGTCACCGCACTAACAAAATGAATTTATTGACAGTGCACATGTCTGGTATATGTATACACACCACATATATAACAAGAGATGTATATCATCTTGTTATGTAGATATATCTGCACAGGAACAAATTATTTCATATATTTACTGGTTCCTGGAAGGTGGAGGAGAGGAGGGGAGGAGAGGTTTGCATAGATAAGGGGCGGTAACTTCCTCTGACACTCCCGTTGCTATTGAAACCTGATCTGAAACCATTACACTGCTTGTACAGCACTGAGCATGTGCGAGGCTGAAATCCAGGAAGTCATACAGTCTGGCTTCATGATGCCCACACTTAAGATGGCCCCAGTCAATTTCTGTTTTATAAAGTGTCTAAATGCTGTAACAACCTAACAAAACGGACCTTAGTTTACAGACTAACTGTAGTAGAATACATTCAGCTTGTGTATTACAGGGGTATTTATATTTAAAAAGTTTTTTTTTTCAATTTGTGGCCGGAACTCCGCTTTAATGCCAGAAGGATAGACAGACTTCCTGAGCATGTGATCACTGTGTTCACATGATCAGGATCCAGCTCCACTGAAGCCTGTTCTTAAAAAGACTGGAAGCTGTGTGTAGCAGCTTTATCACTATGCTGGGAGCATGCAGCTGCATGGAAACTTTGGCCCCCATTGATACATATGCACAGCAGGTGAGCTTTAACCACTTAAGACCCAGCCCAAAATGCAGGTAAAGGACCAGGCCCCTTTTTGCGATTCGGCACTGTGTCGCTTTAACTGACAATTGCGCGGTCGTGCGACGTGGCTCCCAAACAAAATTGGCGTCCTTTTTTTCCCACAAATAGAGCTTTCTTTTAGTGGTATTTTTTGCGCTATAAACAAAAATAGAGTGACAATTTTGAAAAAAAAAATCAATATTTTTTACTTTTTGCTATAATATCCTCCAAAAATATATAAAAAAAAAATTTTTTTCCCCCCCTCAGTTTAGGCCCATATGTATTCTTCTACCTATTTTTGGTAAAAATAAAAAATAACAAAATCGATAGTTTTATTGCATTTTTTTTACTACCAATGGCGGCGATCATCGATTTTTTTCGTGACTGACATTATGGCGGACACATCGGACAATTTGGACACATTTTTGGGACCATTGTCATTTTCACAGCAAAAAATTCTATAAAAATGCATTGTTTACTGTGAAAATGCCAATTGCAGTTTGGGAGTTAACCCCTTCAGCGCCCCCTAGTGGTTAAGTGTGGCCTCATATGTGTTTCTAACTGTAGGGGGGCGGGGCTGGACATGTGACATCATTGTCTGTTCCCTGATATAGGGAAAGGCGATCAATCAATGACAGCGCCACAGTGAAGAACGGGGAAGCTGTGTTTACACACAGCTCTCCCCGTTCTTCAGCTCCGGGGACCGATCGCAGGACTCCGGCGGCGATCGGGTCCGCGGGCGTGTGCCCGCGACCCACTGCTGGGCACTTAAAGAGGACGTACAGGTACGTGCTTGTGACCAGCTGTGCCATTCTGCCGACGTATATGTGCAGGAGGTGGTCCTTAAGTGGTTGAAGTGTTTTTAAAAAAAAAAGGGGGGGGGGTGGGGTGGGGAGATCCTAAACCATCATAGCAGGTTAAAACAGCACAGTGCTTGTGCCGTCTAACCTGCCCCTCCAATTTTTTTGTGCGCAAATGGGCATTAAAATATTGTGAACACGAGAATAAGTTGTGTGCATGCAAGTGAAAATGCACAAACGCAAATGCGTGAAAGTATGCGCAAATACATAAAAAAAAAAAAAGGGGGGGGCTGAAAAAAATAGATGCGCAAACCGGAGTATCGCATGCAAGAGGCCTTATACTGCGAGTTATCGCTGGATAAAGAAGAAGGGCTGGCAGTGACATTATATAGTAAGGTTACAACCGCTTTTAGGCTGCATTCACACCTCCGCGACAAGATACGCAGCGTATTTTGCCGCGAGTGTGCAACTTTTTTTTTTTTTTTTTAACAAAGCCTTCCCATTGCTTTGTATGGCCGAACGCCAATGCCGCCTGAAAAAAAAGGGTCCGGGACTTTTTTTTTCAGGCGACAGGCGTACGGCGTCTATGAGATGTGAACCATCTCATAGACAGCAATGGGAATTCTCCCCTCCAGCGGAGGTGTGAATAGGGTCTAAAAGAGAAGTATGGGTTTGGGGGTTATTGTAGAAATCATACTTACCTAGGTGGATGCAGCATGGTCCGATGCTGCATCTGTCCCCCGGGCCATCTTCACCGAGAACCGAGCGATCGAACTTCCCGATGGCTCAGTTCTCTCAGATCCCTGTCGGCTCAGCTCTCCTGCTCTCGCTGAGCCGGCCATCAGTCCAGGCACCTGGCGGATCCAGACTCCCAGAGTCCGGATGATGTAGTGCATGGGTGGATCTGTTTGACATCAGCAGAGTGTGGACTTTGGCCCGCTCTCTGCTGAAAACGGGTCACAGGAGTGCAAAACGAATTGCACTCCTGTGACCCATAGGAGAAGCCCAGCCAAACAAGCTCAGGCTGGACTTCTCCTTTAAGGCCTACTCGCCCTGTTAATGCATGTTCGTTACATAGTATTTTTAGTGGCATGTGGCATTTCTTTTAAAATTACTACACTATTACATTAGTCCTTAAAAAGTACATTTTTTCCCCCTCAAGTAAAAGAAAACACCACACAACCACCAGTCCCCTCTTGGTGATCAATATACATTGCTAGGATATTTAAAAAACTCAAGGCCCATGTTTTTTTCTGCTCTGAAGAGATTGCTGTTAGTTTCATTCGGTCTTTTGCAGACTCATTCTGAATAGAAGGGTCTGGTTCATTATACTCACCTGGTACACTTCACATGTTCGAAAAGAGAAAAGCTGCAATGTCTACATGCGTTTATAAGTATTTAAAGTGGTAGTAAAGTCTGAAGAAAAAAAAAAAAAAGAAGAAGATTTCCCCCTGCAAGTTAAAGGCACAATGTGCTAGTATGCTTTACATTCTAGCACATTATTAAAGACATGCCATAAAATAAAGCACCCCAGCGGCTGGCTGTCCCTGCTGACAGGGCTTCCATCTTCACAAGCTCCGGCCCCTTAAATGGCGGAGTTGCAATGACATCACTTCCACGCCTGCGCACAGAAGCCACGATCATGGCACAAACTCTGGACTGCCGTCCCTTCAGAGTAAATTGAGCATGCGACGGTGATGTCACCAGCTGCAGAAATACTGAACATCTCCTAAACCGTGCACATTCTTTGTACCTACAGGCAAGCTTCATTATGAACTTACCTGTAGGTACGAGTCACCAAGCGGTGTTTACTAGCGCTTTGACTCTTGGGCAGTATCCCACTAAAATTTAAATTCTTATTGCAGGGAGTGCCTAAAAATGTGGACTTTCATCTTAATGCAAACTTCTGGGAAAATCAGCCAGCCAATCACACAAGCGTAATGCCATTTTTTGGAGTGTTCCCGTACGTACAGTGTGTACAGAGACTCCAGATTGCCAGAGTGAATTTGTTTCAGAAAATTACAACAGCTGCAGGTAATTTTTAAAAACATAAAAAAATTACAATATGTCTTATGCAGCAATTGAATATACTATGTTTTTCCCCATGAAAGTGGAGTTATACTTAAAAGATCAGGGAACTTACAAGTCTGATGAGTTGTCTGTCCAACCATCGAAGCACATCTGGCCCTTCCTCAGTTTCTGCTCTGTATACGCCCAGGCGAGCCATTAGAACTGCAGCAGCTTCTTGATCGAAGGCTGCCTCTATATGCTGGAGTTGTGTTTGAGCATCTGCCCAGCTAAAGATGGAAACATAAAAGGTGTAAATTACCCTGCGTGTTTTGCGCACTCAGTAAAGCACACAGCAGACAAAAAAAAAAGCACTTACTTCCTGGCGATAGTAGTGACTCTAATGCGTTTCTGTGTGCTGGAATGCTGGTATTGTGTGACAAACTGGATCGCTCCACGACCCCCTTGAGGGATTGGTGCATTGTGCTAAAACAAAAAGGTTGGATACAAAATTATTCCCAAATAACTATAAAACTGTACTAGAACACACATATCAAAATTCCCATTAATCCAGATCAACAAATTTGAAGTCTGCCTTAGATAGTCAGTGCAGGTAAACTGATTGATTCAATTCCAAATTCCCACACCTATGCCCCCCCCCCCCCCCCCCCGTCATAGACTTGCCATTAGCATACATTATGTGCTTTTATCTATCTGTGTCCTCCTACCCCAGTGCCATTTGGCAACAGAGATGGGCAATTTACACCGCTCATCAGAACCATCCTCATACAGGCTTGAAGTGCTGAGGAACAGAGTGGATTGGTGTGTGACCAGGCCTGTTCGCTTATTAGCTGCACTGGGTAGAACAGTCCAACGCTGGTGCCTACCAGACTGTACAGTCATAGCTAGACTCTGCACAACTGTTGAAACAGGAAAGTGTAGGTAAGACTATAAAAATGAAAGTTGCAAGTACGTCTGATTAACCACTTGCTTACTGGGCACTAAAAACCTCTTCCTGCCCAGACCAATTATCTGCTTTTAGCACTGTCACTCTTTGAATGATAATGCACGGCCATGCTATACTGTACACAAATTACATTTTTAGTATTTTCTCCCCCACAAATAGAGCCTTCTTTTGGTGGTATTTAATCACCCGTTTTATAATTTGTTATAAAGTTTTGCAAACAGGTAATTCTTCTCCTTCATTGATGTGTGCCGACGAGGCTGCTCTGATAGGCAGCACTGAAGGGCATTGATAGGTGGCACTGGTGGGCACAGATGATGGTTATATCTTTCCATGTTCGGGGCCAATGTCCCTTTGACAGAAGCCGTGTTTTTTTTTTTTTTTTTTTTTTTTTACACATCACGTGATCAGTTGTCATTGGTTGACAGCTGATCACGTGTTAAGGGGCCAGGATCGACCCCTTACTCCAATTGGCCGAGTCTCACCGACTTGGTGATCACAGAGCGCACCCTGCAGGGGGTGTACAGGCAGCTCATGCATTGGAGGATATCCATTGACGCCCTCCCGGCAATTAAGGCCCGCATTGTAGCGGTCATTTGGCTATAGCGTGAGCAGGAACTGGTTAAATATTGATTTTTGTTACTTCAACTGGGTTTTAAAGTACATCAAGTGGCAAAATAACGGCATTTTGTTCTTAAAGTGCTTTTGTACTTCTAACTATAGGCAAAACTTTTTTTTCGTTTTTGGAGTGGAGATGGATTCGAGCACCTGTCAGTTTCTGTGACTTGGCTGGCATCTGTGTGGCTTCATGCACAGATGTTCATGCAAGTCGCATCTGAAATCGCAAAAAATAGTCTTATGCCCATTATTATTTGTTTGTTGAAACATTGTCAATAAGTTAAACTGAAAAAGAAAAACTTGCAAGAGCAAGCTTTTAAATTGTAAATGTCATTGTAAACAGCTGAATTAAAAACTGCAATAAGTCAAAAAGCACTATACTTTTCCCTTCAGCAGGCAGTGTACATTAATCTAGACATTGACATCCTATAAAAAAAAAAAAAAAAAAACACACAGGCCACACCCCAACCAACGATTCATCAGTGCGATTGCCGTACTCCCCCCCCCCCATCATTTCCGACTTGCCATGCTTTGTTCTACCCTGTGTCTGCGCGTTTCGCTTCCTCATGTGATGGCTTCCACAAAGGAAACGTGAGCAGCAAAGTAGCTTCAAATACACCCAACACTAAATCTCAAGAAACGAGCAGTGCCTTAGATCTCACACTGCAGACATACAGCTGTGAGGCTGTAGGCAGTACTATTTTTTTGGAGAAATTCAAAAACCAAAAAGTAAACTTTTCTGAGTACTACCTAGGCACAAATAAAAAAATTCTAGACGTTCCCTATAAACATAGCACACCTCCACTGTTAGAGTTCAGGTCCACCTAAGGGGTAAAAGTGCCCAGTAGGCAAGTTGTTAAAAAGGGTAATTCTGCTCAACAGTGTCTAGCAAGTCGACTAACCCAGTGGCTTTCTTTTAACCACTTGGAAACTTCAGCGACATCTCCCCATTTAATCTCTGGGCTCTGTTCTTGCCCACCCTGAAGTTTTCAGGGTTAAGCCACACCTTGGGGTGTTACCACTACGATCATATAAAAAGACATACCTGATTTACAACTTCAAAATAAATTCCAAGTGTTGTTGTTGGATCTAGGCTGCAGATTTTCCACTGGCATGTTCCACCAACACCCAATTCCTAGAACAGATAAATAAATGTATATTTAATATTCCTTATTCCTTTAAGATTACTTAGCAATGCCTCCTCCAAAACAGCTCAAGAAAAGTCATAATAACTTTTGAGGAATTAAACATTTGTGGTTAAGAGAAGGGCATGCATTGGTGTAAATGGATTGTGTTTGGTGTACAACTGTTCAAGGAAATTTCAGCAAAATTTGCCTTTATATAAAACCAATATGGCATATGTCAGGCATGCCATAGACATAAGATTGAAGTCAGAACTTTCCACAACATGATTATTTTGCAAGTTGACTGTGGCATAAAACACACCATCTTAGACTGTAAGCTCTAATGGGCAGGACACACTGAAATGGTTGGCATTATACTGTATAAATCCTGTATAATAATACAAACGTCACACCCCCCAATCCCCCCCGGTCCCATCTGGTTGTATCTGGACGCGGTGCAGGTTTACCATAGAGCGGACATCTCTATGACCCTTAGGCCTCGTACACACGACCGAACATGTCTGTATGGGCGAGCGGACCGGATTCCCGGCCTAGCCGACAGGTTTCCAGCGGACTAATGTTTCTTAGCATGCCAAGAAACATGTCCGCTGGCACCATGTCGGTCGGACATGTCCGATGGTCTGTACGACTCATCGGACATGTCCGCTGGGCCGAGATCCCCCGCATGCGTCGAAGTGATTTGACGCATGCGTGGAAGCATTGATCTTCCAGGGTCGCGCACGTCATCGTCGCCACCACGTTTGTTTTCCGCTGGGATTTTGGTCTGATGGTGTGTACAGCCATCAGACCAAAATCCGGCAGCGAACATGTTCTATCCAGCATTGAGGAGAGATGTGTGGGACTTGTAGACCCCAGATCTCTCCATATAAAAAAAAAAAAAAAAAAAAAAAAAAAAAAAAAGAGGACCTGTCATGCCCTATTCATATTACAAGGGATGTTTACATTCCTTGTAATAAGAATAAAAGTGATCCAAAAAATATAAATTTATATATATATATATATATATATATATATATATATATATATATATATATATATATATATATATATATATATATATATATATATATATATATATAATAATAATAATAATAATAATAATATACATTTTTTGTTTTTTACATTTTTAAAGCGCCCCCATCCCCATATCCAAACGTAGGTCGCGCCTGCATATGTAAACAGCACTGAAAACACACGTGAGGTATTTGTGCAATCGTTTAAGCAACAATGTAACTCTAAACTGGTAACCTGTAAAAATGTTAAAGGTTTTACATGTAGAAGAAAAATGCCAGAATTGGCTTGGCAAGTGGTTAAGACATCAGAAAGGATATAGATTTAAAGGGATTAAAAAACATGTCACTATGAAAAAATGAATCATCTTGTTTCTGTAGTGAAAAAAATAAAAAACTCTGGCAACTTACATTTTCTGAAATGCATGGGCTCTTCACATTAAGGGAAACACAAGGGCCAATAGCACCAGATATTTTCAATTCTCTTGAAGTCTATAAAAGGAACAAATACAAATTGAATATTTGCCTGTACCATGATATTTAAACATAAAAAAATATATTAACACTAGCTTTTGTATTGTAAAAATATGTAAAGTGAATGTAAAGCCCTCACATTATACCCAGTAAAGTTAACAGCCTCAGGTGATACACATGGATGAAACAAATATCCCTACATAAGTTTTAGGCCCCTTTCACACGGTCGGACCAATCAGGTCCACCTGTCATATTTGTCGGCGGACCTGAATGGCCGCTCCATACATCTCTATGGAGCGTCGCATGTCAGCGGAGACATGTCCATTGACATCCAATCCACTAAAATCGGAAGGATGGCGATACGTCGCCATCCGTCCATGGCGGATCGGACCAGGTGAGATCTGATGAAAATGGACATGCTGTCCGTTTTCATCAGATCTCTCCATAGGAGACAGCGGCGCTGCACAAGACCCTCCACGCTAAGTGAGCAGAGAGGGACCTGTCATCCGCCGGCTCAGCGGAAAGCTCTCACTGAGCTGGCGGACTCCGCCTAGTGTGAAAGGGGCCTAACATGTATATCTGCGGTCTTCAGATTTATATACTGTTTAAAAAGTTCAGATCCTATTAGATTTTCTCTCAGGCTCCATTCACACCTAGGCAGACAAATTCGCGGCGTTTTGTCGCCGCAAATCGCGGTACAAATAGCGGCGTTTTGTACCGCGATTTGCGGCAACAAAACGCCGGTATTGTCCGCCTAGATGTGCCCCAGATTGACCCCCTCTATGGAGATGCTTCCCATCTCCTAGCCAAACGCCGCCTGAAAAAAAGGTCCGGGACCTTTTTTCAGGCGGCAGGCGTCAAGCGTCCGGCGTGGAGATGTGAACCATCTCCATAGAGGGACATGTGTTCTCATCCCTCTGGCGGCACCGGCGTAGCACTACAGGCGTAATAACACCTAGATGTGAATGGGGGCTTACTGTTCAACACTGCAGTGAAGTCTGGGCATACAGCCAAGACAGCTGGGCGTTCTGGGCT
Source organism: Rana temporaria (assembly GCF_905171775.1). Taxonomy (NCBI): domain Eukaryota; kingdom Metazoa; phylum Chordata; class Amphibia; order Anura; family Ranidae; genus Rana; species Rana temporaria. The sequence continues at coordinate 400,987,543 of NC_053492.1, read as the reverse complement.
CCTCCCTTCTAAAGACTGCTCATTGCAAGTTGCTTATTTTGGGGGCATTAGCATGCTTGCTCCCGAGCCAACTGTGTCCATTGACAGGGCTTGGCCCTGTCCCCGCTCTATCCTCACTGGCTGCAATTGACTGCAGCAGGAGCCAATGGTTCCTGCTACTGCCTCTGCCCAACAATGAGGAAATAGAGCAGAGATGGCTCATGCATGCAGAGTTTTTTTTTTTCCCCCAGGTCAAAAAATTTCAGTTCATTGAGAGAAAAAAAATAAATAAGCAGATGGCAGTTGGTACAATGCATAACACAGGATTAAGTAAGGAAAGTACATGAAATAAATCAGGAAGTGTGACTGCATTTTATACACCATTCGGGAGATCAGAGCCGCAGTGGGTTACAGAACAGGAATCAGTAGTCATTGGCTCAATAGTCAAAATGGCCTTTCAGCAAAATGTACCGGTAAAAGGGAAAGGAGGTAAACAGGGGGGGGGCCCACTCATGACATTAGATTGTGTCACTCAAGGCACTCATGCCGTTCAAGGTAACCTAATACCATCAAACTTTTTGGGGCATTTCCTGTTCAAATAAGTTGTTTTTTTTTACCTTAATGCACAAAATGCATTTAAAAAAAAACCAAAAAAAGGTAATAAAAAAAAACGTCAGTCTTCAGAACCACTTAAAAATGTTATAGCTGCATCCATATAATCTACAGCAGAACCAGCTTCGGAGTTTGTACTTTTGTGGAAAGTGGAATAGTCATATGCTGTAATGATTACAACCTTTACTGGGTCACAATGAGCTAGTGCAGAGGATATAATGAGGACCTGAGATAGCGACTGAAGCTGCTGTGCGCGTCCCCATCACTGGAATGATCAGGTTAAAATAAGTAAAAAGGGGTCTCTGTGGGTTGCTGCACTACAGAAGGTATTTCATCTTAATACATAGAATGCATTAAGGTGAAAAACTTAGAGGGTTGTCAGACCCTTTAAGTATCAAAGTTGGAGAAACAGGCAAAGGATTAAAAGTAGGACACATTTTTACAGGATAAATTCTTACCTTTACTTCAAGGTTGGCACCAAAGGCCATTTTGAACTCTCCATTTAAATCTTTGCTAAAAACTCTTTGGAATGTTTGTTTAAATAGGGATGTATTGAAAGAATCTCCTATGACAATCTCACCTCTGAAAAATACAAAGAAAATAAATAAATAGGTAAATATTATACTATGAAGTACAGCTGCACAGCATGTTCTCATACTATAATTATAACATACCCTGTGAGGTTCGAACAGCATTTCATCTCTAAAAGACCAGTCTGGTCCAAGGCACATGCATAGATATCAATGCAGTGACCATTAGCTGCGCACCGGTTTGCCAACCCTTCATAGTGCTGTGCAGGGGGAAAAAAAGTAGTAAGTAAAAGAGTAACTTGTGAAGAGTAAAGGCACATTTTTATTACAGTAAAAATAGCCATTGCACACTTGCTAGTACATCATGTTTGTTTTAGGCTGCCCCGAAATTTCAGGGGTGCCGTCAACTATGTAGGTCTGATCTGTCAAACTTCATGGCCAGCTCCAACAAGACACCTGCACAGGATTCCATCAATGGGGATGGGGCAGAAGAGAGGCAGCAACAGCTATAGGGACATCTTTTCTAACATGCCCTGTAGATTCTTTACTTGGACGATGTACAGTTGGCCAACTCAGGGCACCCAAATAAGACTGGATCAGATGAAGGTCATCTCATGCCTGCAAGTGCTCTTAAACCTCATCTGCCCTTGAATGCTTCATGCAATGGTTGAAAATAATATCTGCAGCAGATCAAGGATTACAGTGCATGTAAAGAATGTCAGTTATTTGTCCCGCTTTTCAATGTATTGAAAGAATTTGCCCACCCTTTCGTCCGTTAAAATTGATTTGCTATAGCAACTAGTAAAAAGCCATAGTAAACTTGCAGAGCCTATTCTGCAGAAGAGTGATGCATTGAAGCCACCAGAGCTTACTTTTCGCTATACCTGCTGGAGGTCGGTGGTTTCTTTCTGGAAAACCACCAGCTCTCAGGACCCTAGCAAGACTTATTAATTTTCACTGGTGCACATATATTTCAGTATATTATGTTTGTCAAGCGCTACACTTTCTTTTATTTCGGTTTTCTACCATTTGTCAAGTGGTAGTGCTGGCTGCTCACTTTAAGACAGCGCAGATTTTGTGTATTTTGTTACCATCCCTAGCAAGACTTAAGAGGATAGAGGAAACCGCAAAATATATTTACTAACCTCCCAGGAGGTTAATAATAGGGCAAGCTTGTATTCTCACTATCTTTGCATAGTCAATTATAGTGGACCAATGAGTCAACTTAGGTCATAGGGCTGAACATGCATGTAAAGAGACACCTTATGGAACAAGGGGGATAAAATAGGTGTAGTTTTTGTATATCTGGTCAGTTACACAGCTTTCGTCAGCTATAGTGGGAGATAAAAATCTGTTGCAAAAAAAAAAAAAAAACGCAATACATACCAGGAAACTGAATCAATCGCAACCCTCATTAGGTGTGAACCTAGCCTCACTCTGGAGCAGCAGGCATTTTTAGTTTTTTTTTTAGGACTCTTTCTGATGTGTGCATTTAAATTAGACTTGGATTACAAGCAAGGCTGGCATCTAGTGCACTGCTTTGGAGAATCACACGTTTTGTTGTCCAAGTCAGATACTGACATCGAACAATAAATGCATGTCTCTCCTTGACCAATGACCTTTGTTCTGAAGCCTCTTCCCAAAACAAAAGATGCATACTGTGTTACAAGCCCCTTTGTGAAGGCACAAAAGCAACTATTGTACAACTGCATAATGACTTCCCCCACCCACAATTATTTCCAAAAAAAAATAAAAAAATATCTTTTCATGCCTTGATTGCCTTTTTCATATGACGAGCATTATCCTTCTCTATGTCGTGCCAGGAACGAATTGGTATTTTCAGCTCATCTCCAACCACCATGCCTGGTCCTTGGGTTGGTGGACCCCCTGTAAAAAGCATTATTCTGGCTCCAGTGTTTGGGAGAGTTCCCTAAAAAGATAAAAAATAAAATAAAAATTACAATCCAAGAAATAAAACACTTTCAATACAAAGCTCATCACTGCATTAAAATGTTAACTGGAGTCTAAATGCCACATAATGTGCTCTACTCTTGACTTTAAACATATCTGTAACAGAGTGTACTGCATACTAAATGCCCTTTAACTAGAACATGCTACATAATAAAAAGGCTTCTTTATTACAGTTCTGCTTTACGGGTCATGATCACAAAAAAGATAATTTGGGAGTTTAAATTACACAACCCAAAAAGACAATTACCTCCAACAAACCAACTGCGATAGACAAAGCTACACCAGTAGATCTCAGTGGTCTTTTCCCCTGTGTTACGGGCCATGGATCACGCTGCAACTCCCCAAGCAGATCTGTGAGGTTCATGTCAATTTTGTGAACTGGCTGTAAAAACCTAGAAGAGCGATTGAAAAGAACATATTTGTTATGATTTTGAAATGGATTTTCTTTTGATATATATTCTATAACAAGTGACAGTCTACTGACTGGCTCTAATATCTATACGCACCATAAGACACCATCAGCTGAAGCTTATCGGGGGAGAAGCAATTGGGCAGGTCAGAAAACCACGTTTAATCACTTTAGCTTTCTCCCACATAAGCAGGTGTCACAATTGTCTTTAGTGACCCAATCCACAAGCCAAATACCATCAGGCACACAATGACATCATTTGAATTATATAAACGGTCATGTAAAATGTTGCAGTTTTAGGTCTCTTTCACACTGCTCTGTAGCAAATTTGCAGAGATTTTGTTGCATTTCAGATGTGGTTTCTGGTGCATTTTTGGCCTGCACCTGTGAAAAATTGACATGTGACTCAAAAACGCAATTAGAGGGTGCAAAAGTTGCATCAAAATCGCAATGGAAATCGCACGACTTTGGAGTAGCACAAGTGTGAATGGGCCTTACCCAGAGCAATTATAAGCAAGTGCTTGACTGCCTGGGAACGGCTAGAACACTCATCAGTCAGTAAATGGTAGCTTCCATCAAAGGATTCTTTGAGGATTAGCTTATATCAGGGGTTTCCAAACTCTCTAAACAAAAAGGGCCAGTTAACTGTCCTTCAGGCTTTGGAGGGTGCAGACTGGCCAGTGGGAGTAGAAAATGCTCTGCCCTCAGTGGGAGTAAACAATGTCCCATTATTGGTTTTAGTTAGAGGATTGGTGCCCCATTGTGTCTTCTGCCCCGCAGTTTGGAGACCACTGTCCTAAATGACAAGTTTCTTTATAAACAAAGTATTTTACTTTAAACACACCATTTGCTACTTTACACTGATATTGGTTCACAGCTTTGTTTACAAATTTGTACAAAGACTGAAAGAGGGTTGGTCCTTACCAGGCACAAATATGCTTTTTCTATACAGGTTTTACTATATTTAATAAATGTCGTCTTAAAAATGTATCCATGATCAAGATTTAAAATCGTATATTCCTTTTCACAAGCTGTTTAAAATAGGTCTAGGCTTTTCCTATTATTCTGAACAACCTTCAAGTTTGAAAAAAAAAAAACACACACACCACGCTTGACTTTGAGGAATCCAACAAATTTACTTTGAGTTGTGCAACATAGTGGTCATCAACCCTGTCCTCAGGACCCACTAACAGGCCAGGTTTGCAAGATAACTGAAATACATCACAGGAGATATCATTTGCTGCTCTGTGATTGCAGTATTCTAGTCTGCATCTCCCCAAGGTAATACATAAAATCTGGCCTGTTAGTGGGCCCTGAGGACGGAAATTGATGACCGACCACTGGTGTAACACATTCACAATGCCCTAAATCTGCAGCATAGTGTCACACATTGCCGACAGTCTTATTTCTGGACACAGGTGCTGAGAGAAGGGAGTTTCAGGAGTCAGTGTCAGGTACCATGTGATGTATAGGCCATAGAAATGAAAAGTAAACCAAAAGAATGGAGCAGAGGAGAAGCTGGAAAGTTTGCAGGGAATCCAAGAAATTGTGTAAAGAAATGGTCAGCAGACAGAATCACAAAATGAAAGAGGATTTTCCAATGAAACCTATATTGGATTGTCAAAATATATCTGTCATTTACATTGCTGTGTCAATGCTGATGTTGTTAAATGAAAGCGTTTGCTGGGACTATAGCTCTACTTTGACTTAAAGCAGTATTAAACTGAAAAACAACTGACTTACTGGTTGGATGACCATAGGAAAAATAGAAGGAAGAAAGCCTAAAAAAAGATAAAAACTAATACAGCCATCACATCTAAGTACTCGTAAGCTGCAACATGAATGTCTGCTTTTAATGTTTAATACTGCTTTAAAAAAAAAAAAAAAAAAACACCCCTGAGAAAATCACTAAAACAGGCTGTTTTTGTGTTTGAAGCACAATAGACAAGAAGTGTACGATGGTGGAAAGTTACCTGCTGGACATGAAGGGCTGTTCCTGAGGCTGCATTGGTCTTCCTTGCTGTGCTGGAGCAGCTGGCTTTGAAAGTCCCAGCATATCCTAAAATTTTATAAAAACCCAGATACGGTATTAATTTCACTGCAAAACAGTCAGTCATTCTTCATATATAAAACGCATACATTTATAGGGACTTCACATGAGGTACCAAATACCACTTAGACAATGCCAAATTAAAATTGTGCAAGTTTAACACAAGCTGTTTTTGACATGTAGCTTTGTACATCAACAGCCGCCAAACATCCTCCAAACGCAAGTTCTGATGCAAGGAAAAGGGTAGACTTAGGCCAGCATAGACTGTTCAAGTCTCGGACGGTTCAACAGGAACCAACCAAGATTTGAACCATGTGTGTGCAGGCTGAATGTACCAAGTTTACTGTTCAATATGGGTACAACCAGCCTGCTGAATTCACTTGTAATTGTTAGCGGCTACTATAGCGTATATAATGTTCCCCATTACTAGCAAAAGGAAGTTGCACATATCAGTGTTTTATCTGCAAAAATGAACAAACACACCAACAATGTCATCCCCTTTGATCCCTAAGGACACAGAATACAGCCCTCAATGTAATAATTTATGCTATACACAGAAAAAAAAATAGTCATTAAATTAACCCATCTTCTACCATAAGCTTAATTAATCCCATACGAAAAATTATGTATAAAAAAAAAAAAAAAAAAGAAAAAGGAAAGAAAACCCCACAAAATTTGGTGCAACTGTGTCTAACCCTAGCTTTATGCCATATAATAAAAGAAAGAAAAAAACATGCAATAACGTGTTTATTTAAAGAAAAACTCCAGAAAAAAATGTTGCCATGGGTTAAAGTGGATGTAAACCCAACAAAAATTTTTTTTTTGATGTCACAATGTACAGTATAAGATTTCCTATCATCTGTGCCCAGTCTTGCCACAAAGTTAATCCAGCTCTGAGTAATCCTCTTTTATTGTTCAGTGAAATAAAACGAATTTACAGAGAAAAACCTAAGTCCATTCCGCCCCCTTGCTGTGAGTGACAGGTTATTTACATATCTCATGCACTAGCCTGGAGACAGGCATTATTTTTTAAATTCCCCCCCCCCCCCACTCCTTTTCTGAAGTCATGAGGTTATTTTCTGGATTTTGACTGGATGTTAGTGATCATAGCGGAATTTAGTGTAAGGAATACATAAAAAAAAAAAATGCATGTTGACAAGGGGAGTGTAGAAGTGGGCAGGGAGTCTGACATCATGACTCCACCCACAGAGCTCCAGACAACAGATCCACCCACAGAATCTGCAGTTTTTCAGAGGGGAGTTATTTGACAGGTAAGGATACATGCAGGAAGCATGTATATCCTTATAGATCAGCACTATGGTAGTAGTTTAGAAAAAATGAAAGTGGGTTTACACTGCTCGTTTTTGTCTATGGTCAAAAAGAGCGTAGCTATACTTAGCTAATCCGCCAATCCTCAGAGTGCAAGACTGATCTCTGCCGCTCCTGCCCAATAGCGGTCTTGTGCATGGACTGTTCCAGATGTCATCACGCCCATAGACTGGCTCTGAACGTGAGGATGGCAGGAACAGTCCACCGCTGTTCTCTGGAGGATTAAAGAAGGATCAGAATAGTATAACCATTCAGTGTGGAAAAAATTCCCTGGAGTTCTTTCAATAATTATTTTTATCCTGCATATATCTGTATTCAGAGGACACCGGGTACTCATTGTTACTATTTCTATGTTCATGTACTTTTACATATTTGTAAAACTTTTTATAGATCAATAAACAAAAAGTTAAAAAGGAAATGCCTAAAATATTCTAAATGCACATATAATCTTAGGGGAGTTTGATGTTAAAATGCAGGATGTGGTGACAGGGTCTCTTTAAAATGTACAGCTGGTTATCTCACAAGTCAAAGAGTACTGCACTAAAACACAGCAAACAATCACGTTTCAGTGTTGTGACAATTACAAACTTATGAAAAGTGATATCTGACTGAAGGCTACAACTCTCTGCACAATAGTGTTGTTTGGCGTGTTGCCGACATAAGCTGAAATCCAAGTGCATAAGAGACAACAAGTATCAAAGTGGCGTTGTCAGTGATAATCAGAAGGCCCAGGGGACTACTTATTTCACCTTTATCCCTTCTGGGTAACTTAATGACTTTATCCCTTCTGGGTAACTTAATGACTTTATATTTAGAACTTGCTTTACAACAACAGCTCCTACCTGTATTTGCTTTGCAGTGAGATCTTTGGTCCCTCGGAAGACATAGCTTTTGGAGATCCCATCACAGTTCAGTTCATGTACTTGGACCATTCTGCCGAAAGTGATCAGTCCAACCAAAGCGTCTGGTGGCAAGAGACTGAGGGACATCTGTAGTGACTCCTTGAGGGCCTGCAAATCCTCTTCCTCCAAACAAGTATCCACGACATACAGGAATATTAAGGGGGTCTGGGGGCCTCTCTGCAATTACAAGGAAAAGTCCAGATACTATTTCAACAACAAAAACATGTAGGATAGTCGATTAAAAAAATCTTGTATTTTATGGATGTTACATAGGGCAGGATGTTTTGAAGACAAAATATGCAGTATTTGTTCATTCTTTTATTCAGTCGGCTCAAAACAAACATTTCTAAGTACTGGCTGGAAGTCCAAATCTTCTAGTATGCTTACTGGAAAAAAGTCTAAACTGTTTCTAAGCAATAGAACATATCTTCAAATATTTGTATTGCTCCATCTTGTCACCAGTCATTTGTCATGCATATTCTGCCTAATGGTTACAAGTCTGTCTGCCTCTGAAAAGTGATCTGACTGCTAATCGCTTTAAGAACAGAGAAATGTCCAGAACCGAGACAGTATTCCATCCAAAACCTTTTTATGTTAGTTTTTGATAGACTTCCACCTTAAAGTGGAGGTTCACCCAAAAGCGAACCTCCGCTTTTCTGAACCCTCCCCCCCCTCCAGTGTCACATTTGACACCTTTCAGGGGGGAGGGGGTGCAGATACCTGTATAAAACAGGTATTTGCACCACTTCTGGGAGTCCGGCCCCTCCGCATTACCCCCCCCCCCCCGGGAAACACTCGGCTCCCAGAACACAATGGGGACCAGTGGAACTGCACAGCGTGACTCGCGCATGCGCAGTAGGGAACCGGGCAGTGAAGCCGCAGCACTTCACTTCCCGATTCCCTTACCGAGGGTGGCGGCGGGGGAAGCTGGCTTCGACAGACGCGCTGGACAGGTAAGTGTTAATTTTTTAAAAGTCAGCAGCTGCTGTATTTGTAGCTGCTGGCTTTATAAAAAAAAAATTTGCAGGTGAACCTCTGCTTTAAGTCATTTATAAATGGAAATTAGTCATAAGAAAAATAAGTAGGCTGTCACTGCTGCAAATGCATGTTTTCAAGCCGTTACCTCTTATCTTCAGTGCTTTGAGTCACTGACCTGAAGCAAGTATGCAGCAAGTGAAGTGCAAATGACTGATCTACATATTTGTTCTCAGCAAGTGACTGAAAGCTTTGAAGTGGCTGAATTATAACAGCCTGGCAATTAGAATTTACAGCAAAAGATCGGCAAAAGCAGTTCACAAAAAATAAATAAAAAGTTCGATTTTGTTTGAGCAGAAATATACCTGAACAATGTATTCAATGGTGGAGAATTGAGCCATAAGTTCCGCAGGCTGATTCACTTCTGATATTCCAGCATATGTGGGAGGAAACTGAAGAGAGAATAGAAAACCAAGATGTTAAGGATATTTTGAAGTTAAATCGTTTAAATGGTCTAAAATTGCGTAAAAATAATGTAAAATGTGTTTAGGTGGGCAAATTAGTCAGTTAAAAGAAAAAAATTTTTTTTGTTTCATACTTACCTAGGAGGAGGGAGCATCAGACTGATGATGCTGCAGCTGTCCCCCAGCGTCTCTGCACTGAGAACCGAGCCACCGAACACCACCGACGGCTCAGTTCTCTTCCCTCACTGAATGGAGAGATGCTGCCTGTCAGATAGCATATCTCCTGCTCTAATCCTCCCCGCTGATTGAAGCGATCAGCTGTGGAGGGGTGGGGGAGCAGAAGTCTCAGTGTCTCGTGAGACACAGACTGCCATCAATCAAGGCAGCTGGCAGATCCAGACTTAAGAAGTCGGAATGACGCGCTGCCTTGACCGATGGCAGTGACGTCAGCGGAGAGCGGACTTCAGACTGCTCTCCGCTGAAAACGGGTCACAGAAGTGTAAAACGAATTGCACTCCTATGACCCAGAGGAGAAGCCCAGCCTAAAAAGCTTAAGCTGGACTTCTCCTTTAAACCAATGCATACTACCATTTATAAGTTTGATCTGGGCATCTGGACTTTAATCAGCACTGCTTATGAAAGGGTTAAAGTGAAACTGAGGATAATAATATGAAGTCAATAATGGTTTAATGGTTGTAGTTCTCCAATAAAGAAACTCCAGGTGGGGGGACGAAACACAATTAAACCTATATTGATCTGGGGGACATCAGCCGGCACTTTGTGTTGCGACAGAGGAACCTGGTCCAACAGTCATACATGTCCTCCCTCCAAGGGGTAGTGGCCCTACCGGCCACTCTGCGTAGCTGCGCATGTGCTCAATGGAAGTGCTGGAAGGGGAGGCAACCCAAGTCTACAATATCTGGCCTACCACCAAGCACCGCAGTAGTCTGAAGACAGGAATCCATCAACAGGAACAAAAAAAAAAAAAGGAGAAGAGAGAACATTACTCCTGAGGACCGTAGGAAAATACTGAACTCTGTATTGCAGGGGAAAGGGGGGCTGGAGTAGTGGTTTGGCCTGCTGCTGGCCAACACCTGTTCTCACAGCCCGGCAACCCACCCACTCAGAAAAACAGAGGAGATTCCCAATGGCATGTTGCATGCACTGGAAATCGCTCCCGCACTTGTGGTTCCCATGCAGGCTGCGATTCCAAATATGGGGCAGGGACACACTCCCTGCAATTTAGAAAGGAACATCAGCCATTCAAATGAAAGGGCTGCCATGCGAGCACAAAACCTGGCTCGCAGAGCCGCATCAGTGTGAACCTAGCCTTAGGGTCGTCATCCTCATCAATGGCATCCATAATGCATAGTCATTGATCCAGAACATGCATACACAACCATGGTTCAGACTTTTTATAGTTCACTAGCTAGCCACATGTAGTACAGGATTCAGACATCTGAACCCCAACACCTTTAGTACTTGATGGGGATACAACTAGCAAGACAGAAGCACTTTAAATATCAGGTAAACCGGGTGTCCTCAGCCTTTTTGTTTTGTGGTCCAAAAGTCAGTGTCTCGATGTTTGGCTATTTTTTTGATACTCAAAACAATAATAAATTACTCAAATTTTTTTAAATTTGTAAAAATTGTACGACCAATCCTCCTTAACATGTACAATGTTAATAGTAAACAATCCTAAAGCAACTTACCTGATTTCTCTGAAAGCAGAAGTTGCAAGCCCACAGCTTGGCTCTGTAGTCAATTTGACTAAAAAACAAAAAAAACACAGTAATTTAAAAAGGTTTACTATATTGCAAATATAATATATTTTGAACTTTGAGTCCCAGTTCACACTGGGGCCGCTTTAAAGTCGTCCAACACTGAAGCCGCCCCGCAACAGCGTGACTTCAGCGAAGTCACACCCAAGTAGTACAGGAACCTTTTTCTGAGTCGCTCCGATTAGAACGGTTCCATTGCACTGAATGGAGCGTGACTAGTTGTCCTCAGGCAGCCAAGTCGCTTGACAGGTCGCCCCAGTGTGAACTCTGCCTAATTGCAGTGTTGACCCTAAAAGTATTTTTTATTGTGACTTTCACCCCTCAAATGATCGATTCTACCATATTATTACTGTATTAAAAATATTGATTTAGAGATTTGATAAACCATTAAAAAGGTTGCTCTGCATATGACTCGGTTCATTTATTTCTCAGTTTAAAGTGAATCTGCCCCTGGAGCAGAAGTTTATAGTCCGCTTTCCTTTGGGTGTAAGCGCTAGTGCTTGGCAATTGGCCACCAAGGTATGGCTGGAGTCACATGGAGGGTGAAGGAGTGAAGGTAAAGCATGTATAAGCTGTTGCAGCGAGGGGCGGTGTTAAACTGGTTGTAAAGGCTGAAGGTTTTTTAACCTTCATGCATTCTATGCATGAAGGTAAAAAAACCTTGTGGCTCTGTTCAGATATGAGCAGCATGTGGCTCACAGCAGGGGTCAGGTGCGTGCTGGTTCACCAATTGTAGGTCCAATTTCATGGCTGAAGATAGAATGCATTAGGGTGAAAAACCTTAAGGGTTTACAACCCCTTTAAGACAGATCTCAATCCAGCAATGTGCACAAGAGCTGAGGCTCCTCCAAGTCTCTCATTCCTCATTGGTCGAGATGCAGCAGCGGGAGCCAGTAAGGGAGGGGGCGGGGCTAAGACACGCTCTGTCTTATGGACACAGCACGGCTCAGGGAATGAGCATGCATGAATACCACCATAGCAGGCCACTAGGCACTCGGCAGGAGTTGGGGGCACAGAGCACTGGTGGGGGACCGAGAAGAGGAAGATCAGTGCTGCTCTGTGCAAAACCATTGCACAGGGCAGGCAAGTGCCTTTACAGACCCCTTAAAGTGAACCCGTTGCCTACCCTGCATGGGCAAAAAAAAAAAAGGTTCATGGTAACAGCTGTTAAGCAGTTATAGCCACTGGGCTAAACAATCCCAAAAAACTTCAGGCTATGTGTAATATGCTGTCATTTTGCCCCAATTGCTGTTTCCCCTCGTACTTGCCAGGAAAGTCCCACTTAGCAAAATGACAGCTACTGCCATCAAAGAAAAAACGGACCAACTGATGCTATGTATATTAACAATCCTCAGACTCAGAAAAGAGACACAACGCAACATTGTTACTTTTGCATTTATTCAGATTCATTCATCTGCTAACTTAGACCCGGTTCACACTGGTGCGATGTGTGAAACCCTGCGATTCAGTGCCGGTTCCCGCATTGCACACTGGTTCAATCTGACATCTGCGAACCGCTGGGGGTGTCACTGTAAAGTTAATGACACGCCCAAATTAGTTTGCCGTGCGAACTATCAAATGGTGCAGGAATCAGATTGCATACGTGTGAACACCCATGTGATCCGATTCCAGTGCAGACCAAAAAAAAGGGTCCTGCACCATTTTGGTGCAAATGTGATACAATTTCAGCTATACAGTTTGTTTGGCTGAATTTGCATCACACAGACATCGCATGTGATCTGCACAGCAATGAGATACAAATCACATGCGATGTCTGTGATTGCACAAGGGTGAACCCAGTGTAAGGGGGTGAGCTTAGATCTGCAGATAGTATGATGTCAGTTAATGCAACCTAATCAACTTTTTTTTTTTTTTTATTACATTTGACCCCTTATTGACCCTTAGTTTGCCATAATTGATTTTCTTTTGTTTCATCTGTAAATAAATTTGCAACACTTTATACCAGACTCATCATTTTAGTGTCATTAAAACAAGTAAAATTACATTATGCAATTAGGTTTTTATCTACTGTAATACATAATCAACATCTAATACTGAACAAAAGTAGAGATTTCTTGAATATCTAAAATAATCAAAAACACTACAGGCTACTTTTATCCAAAATTTCTTGGACCTGCCCAATAAGCTTTCCAATTACTGCTGGTGTACATTTTGTTCTGCAAAGCTGCATGTACATTTGTTCTGTGGGATTATAGGGGCAAAATCAAATATCAGGCCATTTGCTCTCGAGGTTGAATAGAATATCCATTCATAAAAAAGTGGTTTAGGGAAAAAAAAAAAAAAAAAAAAATGCAGTTTGGTCACTAGAAAGAGTCAATGATCATAAGATCTTTCTATTAGGCACCTTTTACACGGGGAGGATCCATATGACGAACTCCGCCTGCTCAGCGGGGATCAGAGCAGGTGGATGACAGGTCCGTCTCCGCTCACTGTGCAAAATGGACAGAGTCCCCGCTCTTCTCTATGGGGATATCGGATGAAAAAAGACCGCCTGTGTTTTCATCCGATCCGATAGACGGATGGAAAATAGGACCACCATCCGTCTGGATTTGGAAGTCAGGATCAAATCAGATAGCAGCAGGTGCCAGCGGATAGGTTACCGCCGACATCCGCCGCTCCATAGGAGGTGAATGGATGGCCCGATCAGGTCTGCCTGAAAAACTGACCGATGGACCTGATCAGACAGCCTGTGTGAAAGGGGCCTTAGACAGTATGTCTGTAGTAAAACGTAGCTACTGAGACCACTCACAGTCTGTGCATAACTAGAACTTGCAATAATATACAAAATGATTTATTGGTATGTTTAATAGTACATTATCCCTGCTAGTAAACAATGAAGAGTCCACTTCTTCATAACACTCAAGTTGCCAATTATGGGAGATTTCTTACCAAAGTGGATTGAGAACTGCCTTGCAGGTAGGTCTTGTGCAGAGAACTGGTTCATATTGAACAGGGGGCAGATCTGGACGCTCTTTAAGTGGAGTAAAGAGGCATCCTAAAGGTACAACCATCCTTGTAGCTTCCAGCCGACTAGAGGGCCATACATTCCAGCTGAACCGTACTCCATCTCTCTCTTCATTCTGCTGAATAAATTCCAGATAGGTCGCCATGGGAACTCAGGGGTGCTGCAAAACAAAGGACAAAATTAGCAAGTGGTTTAACCCCCTGTATACCAGGAGTATTTTGTACCCTAGTGACATGACTGACAGCCTAAGAGCTTTAAGAATGTGGGCTTTGCACATGTATTTTAATACTGCCTCACCAGTAGCATAATACCCATTTATTTATAGTGATGTCAATTTACGTAGTGCAATTTACATCGGTCCCTGACCTCAAGAAGCTGACAATCTCAGGTCCCCAACACACACACACACACACACATATATATATATCCTGGGGCCAATTGAGACCTCAGCCAATTAACCTACCAGCATGTCTTTGGAGTGTGAGAAAACCTATGCAAGCAGAGCAAAAACATGTAAACTCCATTCATAATGTCCTGTCTGGGATTCAAATTGAAAACCCCAAATGCTGAAAAGCAGAGGTGTTAAAAGGGGCTGTAAACCCTCATGTTTTTTCACCTTAATTTACTTACCTAAACGCTGTCATCCTCCATCCGGGAATGAGCACACCATCTCTAGCTGGTGTCTCGTGTCCTGATTGGATAGATTGATGGCAGCGCAGCCATTGGCTCCCGCTGCTATCAAATCAATAGATGCGGGGGCCGAGTCCTGCATTCTGTGTGAATAGACACAGATGCGGGACTCGGGAGTGCACCAGCACAGGTGACCACCAGGGAGAACGCTTCTCCAACGTGGACACTCGATGCGGGGAGGAGGCACCAGCGCCGCTGAGGGACCCCAGAAAATGAGGACCAGTGCCACTCTGTGCAAAACAAACTGCACAGTGGAGGCAAGTATGACGTGTTTGTTATTAAAAATAAAAAACAACAAGGGTTTACAACCCCTTTAAAGGCTACTTTAACCTTTAGTAACGCGTTTAATGTTACATCTGCATTGCTTCCCAATCAAAATAAGATGTGGAATCGGGCCATATCTTTATTCCAAATAACTGCCTGTAAAGTAAACTGGCTCTTTCCTTCACCCCTTATTCTATTCAGCCATGGCAGGGGGCACGGATATACAGGGCACCACAGGGGGGGGGGGGGGGGGCGGTCAAAATTAGCAAGCGATTCCGGGCATGGGCAGCTGAAATCTATAGGCATGTGCAGGCCCTGCTAAAGCCTAATACACACTACCCATCCGGCTTAATAAAAAAACACACAGCTTAGGTCAGGGCCGCTGTACTAATAATCCAACATTAGTACAGCCATCTCCCCTGCTGTTTTATTGTGTTCTGACAGGGGGACAGCCCCCTACCAAAACACTCTGGTCTGGCCGGCCAATGGCTGAGTGCGCTGAACAGGAGCCGGTCGGCAGACCTTTTTTCGGACATACACTTTTTGATAGGAGCAGACCGAACGGCCAGCTTCTGTCAGATCGGCTGAAGTAAACATGGTCCGAATGTCGGCCAGTTTCTATTGAACCGGCCGATGTCGCCTGACATTCAGCCCTTGTGTACTAGGCTTAAGGCATTGTTGTGCTATAGCTTATCCAGTATCTTTAGGGTGCTGACAAGTACAAAGTGATTGCTGTACTAAAGAGCTTTCCAAAAACATTAGCTTAGACTGCCTGTGAAAATATGTTCATGTCTATGGAGGAGCACCGATAAGCTGTCCAAAAACAAACAGATTCCTCCATCTGCACATATGAGGTAGATGGAGGAATCTCCCCGCCTGGACATTATTTTCTGATAGCAGGGCTCGTCGCTGTCAGAATACACTGATTAGCGTCTGCAGCCACCGATTGGCAAGAGCTTTCCTTTTGATAAATGGTGGATCTATTGATCAACTTCTATCAAACAGGGATGGCCACACACTGGTCGAAACTCAGCCACTCTGCTGAACCAGACATATTTCGAGGTCAAGACATCTGTAAAAACAGCAATCAGTTTGAAAAATCTAACCTGGCCGATCAATTCCTTTCTCCTAAAAGTGTGAGCCTGAAGATGTATGGAGACGTTGTACAATGCTCAGACACATACATTTCAAGCAAAGCTGGCCTGTTACATACATGAAGAAAGTGTCTGAAATAACTGTGTGGTCCACGCTTAGGCATACAACTGTAATGACAGAGAGGTAGATGTACTTTGCATCTTCACAAAACTGCTTCTGTGGCAAAACAGGGACGGATAATAACGTCATTAGAATGTGTACAAGAGTATCAAAAGGCCAAAGGTAATCTTTTGCACAAGCTTAAAGTGGTTCTAAAGCCTAAACATTTTTAACCTTAACCACTACCCGACGGCCGTACGACTTTATACGGCCGCGGGGTGGTTCTGAATCTCTAACAGGCCGTAAAAACACGGCCTGCGCGTGCATCCAGCGGCGCGCGCGTGCTCGCCGCATCGCTGAGATGCCGATGCGAGTGCCTGGCGGCCGTGATGTCCGCCAGGGACTCGGGATCGGTGGCTACAGGGACAAGACGTGGAGCTCTGTGTGTAAACACAGAGATCCATGTCCTGTCAGGGGAGAGAGGAGACCGATCTGTGTCCCTTGTACATAGGGACATAGATCGGTTACCTCCCCCAGTCACCCCCCCTCCACCTACAGTTAGAACACAATTTAGGGTACACATTTAACCCCTTCCTCACCCCCTAGTGTTAACCCCTTCAATGCCAGTCACATTTATAGAGTAATTAGTGCATATTTATAGCACTGATCGCTGTATAAATGTGAATGGCGCCAAAAATGTGTCAAAAGTGTCCGCCATAATGTCGCAGTCACTAAAAAAAATGCCGATCGCCGCCATTAGTAGTAATAAAAAATAATAATAATTCTGTCCCCTATTTTGTAAGCGCAATAACTTTTGCGCAAACCAGACGCTTCTTGCGATTTTTTTTTTTTTTTTTTTTTCCCAAAAATATGTAGAAGAATATGTATCGCCTAGACTGAGAAAATTTTTTATTTTTTTTTTAAAAAATGGGCTATTTATTATAGCAACAAGTAAAAAATAGTTTTTTTTTTCAAAATTGTCGCTCTATTTTTGTTTATAGCGCAAAAAATAAAAACGCAGAGGCGATCAAATACCACCAAAAAGAAAGCTCTATTTGTGGGGGAAAAAGGACGTCAATTTTGTTTGGGAGCCACGTCGCACGACCGCGCAATTGTCAGTTAAAGTGACGCAGTGCCACAAGCTGAAATTTCACCTGGTCAGGAAGGGGTATATGTGCCCAGTAAGGAAGTGGTTAAAAAGGGTTGTAAAGGTTAGTTTTTTATTTTCTAAATAGGTTCTTTAAGCTAGTGCATTGTTGGTTCACTTACCTTTTCCTTTGATTTCCCTTCTAAATGTCTCACTTCCTGTTTCTCCTCAGTAAACTTCACACCATCATCCAAGCTGTAAAAAGGGGCCTAAGGCTAAGGTTGGGACTTTCAGTTGAGGCAATAGCTAGCATGCCTCCATCCCCGTTCAACCATCCAAGCAGTGTTTAGTCAGCCAGAACAGGAACAGGCAGTGAGAAATTCAGACAAAGAAAATAAAGAAAAAGAAACATTTAGAAGGGAAATGGAAGGAAAAGGTAAGTGAACCAACAATGCACTAGCTTAAAGGAACCCATTTAGAAAATAAAAAACAAACCCTTACAACCCCTTTAATGCATTCAGGTAAGAAATGTTCCACTAGCAGTATTCTGACACTTGGAAGGAAAGCAGAAGTGGGGAAGTATGGAAGCGGCCATTGCTGACCTCTGTGTCTGAGAAATACTGAAGCTGTCCATACACTATCAGAATTTTGCTTGAAAATGTCCAATTAAAGAGCATTTGTTTGTTTCTCTAATCATTGGAGGAATCAACTTAAAAGGGGTTGTAAAGATTCCTTTTAAAGTGTCCATTTTTTAAAGGTCAGCAGCTGCAGTATTTGTAGCTGCTGGCTTTTAAAAAAATAAATTTGGCGGAACCTCCAATCATCTGTGTACTACAGATTTCTATTCAGGTCTAATTTACATAACAGTCTTTGTTGTCTTGTAGCCCTTTGTTACACAAACACTATGAGGATTTGAGTTTCCGTACACAATACACCTGTAGGGCTAATTAAATCAACCAAAATCTTATTTGCACTTCCACAACTTTTACAATTAGCCCAATACAATATCAATGTAGTTGTGTTCAGCATTCCTACACAGGAGACACATAAATAACGAGCAAGATAAAGAGAATACTTAGCAAACATAACAATAGACAAAAGTCCGCTGATTGATACTCAGACTATTCAGTTGATGCCAGTGGGGCACCAATGATCTCGGCGCGTATTCTTTTATTCATAACCCACCTCCCAGACATGAGGTAAACATGGGAAATTACATTGATTAGCTCATTACAATGGCCCCTGAAAGTGGGTGGGATACATTAGGCTAGGGTGACCAGACATCCCCAGTTTCAGGGGACAGTCCCCTGATTGAGGACACTGTCCCCAGACCAAGTCTGTCCCTGGTTTTGTCCCAATATTGGATTTAATAGGGGGCAGGGGCAATTTCAAAGACAATCAGTGCAGAATTAAAATTAGAATTACACACGCCCGCTCTGCCGTGCCTACTAGCATAGGGGGGTTGTATTTTTTCTGTGCCCCTTTCTGATGATCATGTGCTGGTCGGAGTGGAGGGAATATTTCTTCAGTTTCGGGCGCATGCCCATTCAGCATCGCTCGCATGTTCTTCTGCCTTGGCTCAAATCCTGGCCAACCACATTGCCTTCCCTGGTGGAGTGATCTTCCCCCGCTCCCCATCCAGTAGTAGCTGGGGGCCGGAAAGTAAGCCTTGAGAGGCTGTGAGGCGGGCGGCGACGGGCAGAGAGTCCCTGATTGTTGTTATTACTAGTAAAGAAAAAAATATGTCCCCGCATTTCATTTTAAAAATCTGGTCACCTTACATTAGGCACCACGTGAACATGTCCTTTTAGTTGATGTGTTGAAAGCAGGAAAATTGGCAAGTGCAAGGATTTGAGTACTTTGACAAAGACCAAATTGTAATGGCTAAGCAGCTCCAAAACTGCAGCTTTTGTGGGATGTGCCCCGGTCTTCAGTGGTCAGGACCCACCAAAAGTGGTCCGAGGAAGGAAAACTGGTGAACTGGCGACAGGGTCACAGGTGGCCAAGGCTCATTGAGGAGCAAAGGCTGGCCTGCGTAATCCAATCCAATAGAAGAGCTACTGTAGCTCAAGCTGCTGAAAATGTTAAAGCTGGTTCCAGCAGAAAGGTGTCAGAAAACAAAGTACATCGCAGTTTGTTTTGTACGGGGCTGTGTAGCCTCAGACTGGTCAGGGTGCCCCTATGCTGACCTGTGTCCACAGCCAAAGGCGCTAAAAATGGGCATGTAAGCATCAGAACTGGACCACAGGTCTGGGGTGGCCGCCGTCCGCACTGGAAGAGAGTCCTCTGCCACTTTGGCTCTGTTTCAGGCAAAAATGGAATCAGTCCTGAAAATGAAGAACCGGGACATAACGGAGTCAGACCCGCAGCTAGTGTGAACTCGGCCTTACTTTGGATTCAACTCCAAATTCGCCAGATCTCTATCCAAATGGAGCTCCTCTGGGGATGACTTATGCTAAAGTCGGCCATAGTAGACTTTAGCACGTTTGTACAAAAAAATCTCAGTACATTCAGAGACTTGACAAATTTCATTCAAGAAAAAGAAGAACTTCAAAATTGTGTTTGCTTTGAACATCTGATTTCAAAATAAACGGACTTCCCAAACAGATACCACATACATTGTTCCAAACTAAGTTTGAGAAAAATGTCTACTCTTCTTCTTTCCAATCTTATGTGTGTGATCAAAAATGAACATCAATTTGATCACACTTTAAAAAAAAAAAAAAAAAAACACGTACATCACATTTACAGGCCTTCGATATTCCTTTTACCAAATTTGCACAGAAACCGCACATGCTAAACAGAACTTGCACTGCCCAAAAAAATATATAATAATAACTGCAAAACAAATTTGCACCGTGTACAGTTTTAGGGTTGCACCGCATCAGTGTGAACCGGGGCTCAAGCAGCTTAGAACACTGGGGCGTGTTTAACGTTCATTCACATACGTGCAATCTCAGGTGCCGATCTCATTCGATGTCTGTGCAGTGCGAGTTCAGCCATACAGTTGTACGGCTGAACTCGCATTGGATTCGCATGAAAATAGTGCAGGACATTTTTTTTCCTCCGCACTAGAATCGTATCGCATGGGTGTTCTCACCCATTCCATCCGATTCATGTGCGCGTTCACAGTTCGCACTGCGATTTGTGACCCGATCTGCGGGTGTCATTAACAATGTATAGACACTCGCAGAGGTTCAGAGGGCAGTGTGAACTCCCTGCGGGAGAGACGCGATGCGGGAACCAGCGCTGTAATCATGCAATAAGCCGGGTTCACAATAGTGCGATGCGGGAACCCTGCGAATCCACATGCGGGTTCCCCGCATCGCACCCGACTCGCACGGCAGTTCACACTGCCATATGCGACTGCTGGGGAGTGCCATACAACATTAATGACACCCCCATTTCAGCTTGCATATCGCACTGCGAACTGACAGTTCGGACATGCATAGGTGTGAACACCCATGCTATCCGATTCTGGTGCGGACCAAAAAAAGGGTCCTGTGGGTGTTTGGTCCGAATGCGATGTGATATCAGCCTTACTTTCTGTATGGCTGAAATCGCATTGCATGGACATCGCATATGATTTTCACTGCAGTGCAAATCACATGCAATATCGCACTAGTGTGAACCAAGCCTTTCACATATGTGAATCTAGGTTTGGTTGAATAGCCAGAATTATTCTGGCCAATGGAAATCCATAAACGTGTAAGCGATACGCGGCTTTAGGTGCGTTATTTCGGCAGTGCCGGAGTTCTGGCATTCAGGGGAGCTGAGCAAACGCTCATCAAGGCATAAATGATTAGAATATTGAAGGAAACATTTCTACCATTGTATGGTCAGCATACACCCTGATCTTACCATCCCTCTACAATAGCCTTATAGATCCACCAATCAATCAGCAGTGTGAGGAGCGAGTACAATCTATTCCATGGAAATCCTATCAGGAAACCCCACACAGCTTAGTGGTGTGTACAGATATGTGTATACATCTCTCATTCAGCCCCCTCATAGTACTCTACACACCCCAACACCGCCTCCCTCATAGTACTATATACACACTGTACACAGACTCCCCCTACAGATATATATATATATGTATATATAAATACACACACTGTACACAGACACTATATGTATATAAAGGTACACTGCACACAGCCCCTTCCCAGCTCTTCCCCTCACCTCTCTCTCGGTGCCCGGCTCTCCCACACCTCGGCTCTCGGTATCCGGGTGTAAATTCCGGTCCACACAAGTACAGCTCAGCAATAGGCCGGCTACACCACGTTACGTCAGCGAAAAGAGGCCGGCCTTCCCACCCAGCCACGTCGTTCCCTCCAGCCAATGAAAGCGAACGCCGGCCATGATTCCCCCCACGTCACTTTCCACGTCTGACGCTGTGATAGTTTCCGCCCCTCAGGGAAGACACCGGTCCAGCCGGTTTCTAGTCATGTTAGTTCTGTACAGCCGAGCTAGGAGACCTTTTGCCCTGAGTTTCTGTGACGCTGCAGGTCCCAGCCTGAGGGAACACAATAGTAAAATAAAGTCCTTCTCTATAAATAGGTGATATATATTCATTTCTCTATAATATTACTATACTAATATTATAATTTCTTTATTAATAGGATTTATGGCCCGGATTCAGAAAGACTTACGACGGGCGTATCTGTAGATATGCCGTCGTAAGTCCGAATCCGCGCCGTCGCAACTTTAAGCGTATGCTCAAACTGAGATACGCTTAAATGTTGCTAAGATACGACCGGCGTAAGTCTCCTACGCCGTCGTATCTTAACTGCATATTTACGCTGGCCGCTAGGGGCGAGTACGCTGATTTACGCCTAGAATATGTAAATCAGCTAGATACGCTAATTCACGAACGTACACCCGGCCGTCGCAGTAAAGATACGCCGTTTACGTAAGGCTTTTTCCGGCGTAAAGTTACCCCTGCTATATGAGGCGCAGCCAATGTTATGTATAGACGTCGGGCCAGTGTCGAATTTTCCGTTGATTACGTCGTTTGCGTAAGTCGTTCGCGAATAGGGCTGGGTGTAAATTACGTTCACGTCGAAAGCATTGGCTTTTTGCGGGTTAATTTGGAGCATGCGCACTGGGATACTTTCACGGACGGTGCATGCGCCGTTCGTAAAAAGCGTCATTTACGTGAGGTCACGATTTTGCATACAACACGCCCACATCTTACAGATTTGAATTAGGCGGGCTTACGCCGGCCAATTTACGCTACGCCGCCGCAAGTTTGCTTTGTGAATACTGCACTTGCCTGTCAAAGTTGCGGAGGTGTAGCGTAAATAGGATACGTTACGCCCGCACACAAATACGCGCTCCCTACGTGAATCTGGGCCACTATATTTATTTGAAAAAATATAAGCGCTAGACAGCGCTTGCTATTACCATCAATACTTATAAAATGACAATATATATAACTGTATTTGCATTTGAGTCCATCTGATCATCCCCCACAGCTACTACCCTTTGTTCCACTTGACCCTCCCTTCCAACGAGCAGGGCCCTCTGATCCCTCCTGTATTGAATTGTATTGTGACTGTACTGTCTTCCCTGATGTAAAGCGCTGCGCAAACTGTTGGCGCTATATAAATCCTGTATAATAATAATAATAATAATAAATATGTGCTCATTCCAAAAACAATTAACATTTTTGTGGAATCCGAATACATAAAAAAAAGTGTCAATAGGGAATGCATAAAGCAGAATCCAGCAGGCGCTACAGAGTATAAAAGAGAAGTGCGTCTAAGTGTAGCAATATGGTTACATTTAGAGGCGGTTCACACTACCGCGACCTGGGTTGCGACTTGTGTCGCCCCAAGTCGCGCGACATGACAAATTACATGAAAGTGAATGAGAGCCGTCTTACTCTGCATTCACATCTAGGCGTTTTGTACCGCGATTGTCCGCCTAGATGTGCCCCTAGATTGTCCCCCTATGGAGATGGTTCCCATCTCCTATGCCGAAAGCCGCCTGAAAAAAAGGTCTGGGACTTTTTTTCAGGTGGCAGGCGGCAGGCGTTCGGCGTGGAGATGTGAACCATCTCCATAGAGGGCAATGTTAAATCATCCCTCTGGCGTGTCGGGGCGGCAGCGGCGTCACACTACAGGCGACAAAACGCCTAGGTGTGAATGGGCTCTTAATGTACACTACTGAAGTCGCTCCAACTTCAGAAAAGGTTCCTGTACTACTTCAATCCGACTTCTAGGCGACTTGTAGGCAACTTGTACCATTGATTTCAATGTAAGTCGCCTCCAAGTTGGATCCCCTGTCTTACCTGAAGCAACTTTACAGGAAGAGAAACTAGTTTTCTCAGGCAAACCGCTCCCTCCCACAGAGCTGATTATTGTTTGATTGGCCACTGCAAAGTTGCCTGTCCTGGAGTCGCGTTGTAAGTCGCCCCAAGTCGCGCTGAAGTGGCCTCGCAAAGTCGCGCCCAGAGTCGTGTTGCCCCTGTGTGAGCCAGCACTTAAAAGGGTTTGTAAAGGAATTTTTTTTTTTATCTCAATAGCTTCCTTTACCTTAATGCAGTGCTGTTTTCATGTCCGACTCCTCATTGTTCGTTTTTGCTCTCAAGTTGCTGTAATTCTTCTCTGATCTCCACACTTCCTGGTTGTTTCCTGATGACCACAGTACTGGGAGCTTTCTCTCTGTGGTCACTAATCAAGGAGGTGTGATTACTGTGTGTCTAAAACCCCTCATCACCAATCAGTTTCGTTTTCCAAACCATCACTGCCCTGTATTGGCTCTGTACAGCAGAGGCAGGAAACAACATGCAAAAACGAAACTAGAAACTGCAGGTACATTATATAATTGATTTTTATCTATTTTTAAATTTTTAATAATTTTTAAAAGGAATCAGTTAACTATTATGTCTCTATACCCTGTAAACAGTCATTTCAGCAAAACATTTTTTTCCTTTACAACTCCTTTATTGAAGGTACAACATTTAGCAACTCACATAGTTGATGATTAAAAGAGGCAGATCTAATATGCAGGCATCCGGAGTAAAGCTGTCCACATAGACCGTCCTCCGCACCGCCATCAACGTCATCCCTTCCACTCTGCACTCCATGAGCGCTTCAAGCCTCGTTTTCGTATCGCTCTACTGCAGAGTAGTCTTCCCAGTCACGATTACAGACTGACAGCAGTGAGGACAACGGTCTATGTGGACAGCTTTCCCCCGGATGCCTGCATACTAAAGCCTCATAGACACAATCGGATTTTCATTGTAAAAAGCGTAGGACTTTTGTCCGAAGGGCGTTGGCCAGGAACTTGTATTGCATACAAACTGCAAAGAATTGTCGGCCAACAAACAGGAAACGTTATGGTTTTTTTCAGCTCTTTAGCGCCACCCTTTGGGCAACTTCTGCTAATGTTGTGTTATGGTTAGCATTGCTTCTGAGAATGCGTGTTTGTACTTTTGGAGTTTTGTCCGAAGGACTTGTGTACACACGATTGGATAATCCGACATCACACATTTGTTGGCGGATAATTTTAAAGCCTGCTATC
The DNA here is from genome assembly GCF_905171775.1 of Rana temporaria. Lineage (NCBI taxonomy): Eukaryota > Metazoa > Chordata > Amphibia > Anura > Ranidae > Rana > Rana temporaria. The sequence goes on along the minus strand of NC_053492.1, from coordinate 400,962,787 downwards.
CAACATTTGTTGGTGGAAAATCCAACAACAATTGTCCGATGGAGCTTACAAACGGTCTGATTTTCCGACAACAGCCTGTCGTCACACAATTCCCATTGGATAATCCGATCGTGTGTACGAGGCTTTAGATGTGTCTCTTTTAATCATCAACTACGTGAGTTTCTAAATGTTGTACCTTCATTAAATGTAAACATATTGCTACACTTTTGCCGCGTATACAGACGATCGGAAATTCCGACAACAAATGTTCGATGTGACATTTTGTCTGAAATTCCGACCGTGTGTATGCTCCATCGGCAGGGCCGCCATCAGGAATTATGGGGCCCCTTACACAGCTTCAGGCATGGGCCCCCTGGAGCAGAGAACCGGGGGGGGGGGGGGTTGAGAAGCGGGGGGGGCCTTTACAAAAAAAAATGAAGAAATAAAGTAAAATATATATTAAAAAAAAGGGGGGTAGCCATCCGGGGCCTTGGGGACCTCTGGGCCCTTTAATAAAAAGAAAAAAAAATATGTTTATATATATATATATATATATATATATATATATATATTTTTTTTTTAAAAAAGGGCCCTGGGGACCTCTGGGCCCTTTAATAAAATATATATATAAATGTAGGTATATATATAAAAAATAAATTACAAAAAAGGGGGTTGCCATGCGGGACCTCTGGGCCCTTTAATAAAAAAAAAATATATATATATAAAAAAAAACATTTATAAAAAAAAAAAGGGGGGGTTGCCATCCAAGGCCCTGCGGACCTCTGGGCCCTTTAATAAAAAAAAATATATATAAACAAAAATAAAAAAAATAAACATTTATAAAAAAAAATAAATAAAAAAAAAAGGGGGTTTGCCACATGGGGCCCTGGGGACATCTGAGCCCTTTAATAAAAATATATATATATATATATATATAAAAAAATAATATAAAACAAATTACATTTGTTTATAAAAAAAAGGGGGGTTGCCATCCAGGGCCCTGGGGACCTCTGGGCCCTTTAATAATAATAATAATATTATATATATATTGATATATATATATATAATATTATTATTATTATTATTATTATTATTATATATAATAAATAAAAAATAAAATAAATATATAAAAAAGAAGATATTTTTTTATAAAAAAAAGGGGGGGTTGTCATCTGGGGCCCTGGGGATCTCCGGGCCCCCTGACGATCGCCGGGCCCCTTAAAAAAAAAATTGTCCCTTTAATAAAAAATAAAATAAAACTATATTAAAAAATATATTTATTTTTTATAAAAAATAAATAAAAAAAAGGGGGGGTTGCCATCTGGGACCCCTCGTAGTGTTGTACGTCACCTTGTTCTTGATGTTTGGAATTTCTGACAACATTTGTGTGACCGTGTGTATGCAACACAAGTTTGAGCCAACATTCTGTCGGAAAAAAAATCCACGGTTTTGTTGTCGGAATTTCCGATCGTGTGTACGCGGCATTAGCCATTCACAATGAATGACACGGCCAATAAAGCATTTCTGTCAAAGCACCCCAATGGACTTCATCACATTGGGTGTTATTTACAAAAGGCAAACCCACTTTGCACTGCAAGTACACTTGAAAGTGCAATCGATGTTGATCGCTGTAGATCTGAGGGGAAGCTCTGAAATGAGGGGAAGCTCTGCTGATTTTATCATCCAATCATGTACAAGCTAAAACGCTGTTTTTTTTTTTTTTTTCCTTGCATGTCACCCTCGGATCTACAGTGACTGCACTTCCAAGTACACTTGTAGTGCAAAGTGGATTTGCCTTTTGTAAATAACCCCCATTGTCTTGTGTAATGCACGTCGATCGGCAAGGTGTGTTAGACCCCTTTCACACTGGGGTGTTTTTTAGACTTTAGACTTAAAAATTTGTTTAGTTTCGTTTCTTTTCCGTCCTGTTGATTCGTAATCATTCGTAATTTTGCTAAATGTGATTTTTCGTGTTCGGACTAATTCCGCAAGCGTCATTTTTCGTTGAATCGGAATGATTGGTATTAATGTAAGCCTTATTTTTAGTTGATTTATAATTCGTACTTTCGGTAGAGTACATTGTTTTTCGTTGATTCGTAACTTTTTTTTGGTTCGTTGAATCGTAATTTTCCGTGTCTCTCTCACAATGGCGTTATTTGTAACGATTCGAAATCTCGTATTTTACGTTTGTTTTTGACATGCGGTTATAGCCTCCGCCCCTGTACAATATTTTGAGGGGGAGTTCAGCACAGTGAGGGAGGAGCAGAGAGCAGAGCAGAGAGTGTTATGCCGCGTACACACGACCATTTTTAATGGTCTAGAAAAAAACGAAGTTTTTTTCAACTCGATTATTGTTAACCCGGCCTTGCCTACACACGTTCGTGAAAAAAAATGCTCTAGCAAAGCGCGGTGACGTACAACACGTACGACGGCACTATAAAGGGGTAGTTCCATTCGGATGGCGCCACCCTTGGGACTGCTTTTGCTGATTTTGTGTTAGTAAAAGACAATTCGCGCTTTTCTGTCTGTTACAGCGTGATGAATGTGCTATCTCCATTACGAACGCTAGTTTTACCAGAATGAGAGCTCCCGTCTCATAACTTGCTTCTGAGCATGTGCGCCGTTAAAGCCCACACACAACCATTTTTTACAACGTTAAATGCGACGTGAACATTTAGAGCATGTTCTAAATTTTTAATGCCTATTTTTTATGTCGTGAAAAATGCTCTGAAGCCCACACACGATCGTTTTTAATGACATTAAATAAAAATGTCATTTTTACATCACGAAAAACGGTCATGTGTAAGCGTTATTGTTGGATGTGTGGTTGGGATCACAACAAGTCGACTTGCTGTTGAATTAGGCCACATTAACACAACAACGAATTATGCCGAAGGCATTCTGGCTTTTTTTTTTTTTACCGCAAAAGAGCTTGAAAGACGTGTAAAAGTGTTCTAAACATTCACTTGAATATCTGCAGGAAAAACTACATTTCCCATGGTGCATCTCTCTTAAGCCATGCATTTCCTGTAGTATTTCCACAAGCTGTAGTCGTGTGTAATGAATGTGACAATGTCTGAAGACCTGTCTATGGATTGTCCCGTAAAAGCTGTGATAGTCCCAGGAAACGGAGGAGGGAATGTAGCATCCTGCATCTGGTATGGATGGACAAAAAAGAGACTAGAAAAGGTAAAATGAATTATATAGTGTGGGGTGTGAGGTAAAACACAGGCACAGGCTTCATCTCATTCCTGTATCTTGCAGATTCCAAATTTCAAGTGCTTGCTTCAAAACATGCCTGATCCATGTAAGTATATTATTTTATTTCATTTGCAAAGCAAATTCTATTACATGGTGCTGTTTTTAAGAAATACAAAAGATTGTAAACATATATTTTTTGTAATTTACTGTATTGAACAGAGCTGAGTTACCATGACCCTTTAGAGCAGATTCTCCGCTCTAATGCATCCTAAAAGTGTTCTATTGAGGTCAGGACTCTGTGCAGGCCAGTCAAATTCCTGCACTCCAAACCTGTTCATCTATGTCTTTATGGACCTGGCTTTCAATCAAATCCAATGACGCGGGGGGCAGGGCCCGAGTCCTACATTCAGCATTCAGCGTCTATGGATGACTTGGGAGCGCGCGGTAACCCCCCGGGAGAGCGCTTCTCCTAGGGGGTTATATGATGCAGAGAGGAGCTGCGGAGGGTCCCCAAAAGTCGAGGATCAGGGCCACTCTGTGCAAAATGAGCTGCACAGTGGAGGTAAGAATGAAATGTTTGTTATTTAAAAAAAAAATATATAATCTGTGTATACGGTATATATAAAAAAATGTGATACCGTTTCCCGACCCCTGTTAATTTTTATTTTAGCTTGATGTGTATATATTTTTCTCTCAACCCAGTTACAGCACGAGAATCAATATGGCTTCCATTCATGGAATCAGAACTACAGTGTGATAAAAGTACAATAATTATTGGACACAGCTCTGGAGCAGCTGCAGCCATGAGGTATGGAGAACTGTATACATGCATTTTTGTGTATTGCGGCATTTTGCATTAGCCAGCCCATTCAAAATGAATAAGCTGTCAACCAGTGATGGCTGGTGGTATATTTCTTGGGGGGGACCCCTGTCGGTCGGTCGGACAGGCACTCCCCTCCCGGTCGGTCACTAGCCCTGACCCTATCTAGGTCACGGGCTTCCTCCAGGTGGCCGGCTTTACCCTGCGTCTCCTTCTTCCTAGACTTCATGGCGTCTTACCCCGCATTTCCTCCCTTCTCCTCCTTGGCAGCCAATAGGATCGCTTCTCCTCTCAGCCAATTGGATCTCAGGACCCGCTTTCTGAGCCAGGATTGGCTGGGAGAATAATCAGGGAAATAAAAGCAAAAATTATTTCGCTATTGTCACACAACTGGGTGGGCGCAGGGCGCAGTGCCCACCCTTTTTTTAAGCCAATTAGAGCCTCTGGCTCTAATCGCGTGCTTCTCAAAACAAAACAAAAACCCATTGGAAGCCATGCGTCCTGCATGTAGATAAGGGGACAGGCATATGGATTAGGGGGACACCACTCACACATTTTATTATATCTCTTCATGTGACAACACTGAAGAAATGACACTTTGCTACAATGTTGTGTAGTGAGTGTACAGCTTGTATGACAGTGTAAATTTGCTGTCCTCTCAAAATAACTCAACACACAGCCATTGATATCTAAACCACTGGCAACAAAAGTGAGTACACCCCTAAGTGAAAATGTCCAAATTGGACCCAATTAGCCATTTTCCCTCCCCTGGTGTCATGTGACTTTTTTTTTTTTTAACAGTAGAAGTTTTTTTATTTTTCATTGACATACTGACAAGTAACAAAAACAATGACAGTCGAAAAAGGTTTACATTCAATCATGTGACTTGTTAGTGTTACAAGGTCTCAGATGTGAATGGGGAGCAGGTGTGTTAAATTTGGTGTTATCGCTCTCACTCTCTCATACTGGTTACTGGAAGTTCAACATGACACCTCATGGCAAAGAACTCTCTGAGGATCTAAAAAAAAAAAAGAATTGTTGCTGTAGATCATGGGTCTTCAAACTATGGCCCTCCAGTTGTTCAGGAACTACAATTCCCATAATGCCTAGTCATGTCTGTAAATGTCAGAGTTTTAAAATGCCTCATGGGATGTGTAGTTCTGCAACAGCTGGAGGGCCGTAGTTTGAGGATCCCTGCTCTACATTAAGATGGATTAGGCTGTAAGAAGATTGTCAAGACCCTGAAACTGAGCTGCAGCACAGTGGCCAAGACCATACAGCGGTTTAACAGGACAGGATCCACTCAGAACAGGCCTCACCATGGTCAACCAAAGAAGTTGAAAAGTTGAGTGCTCAGTGTCATATTCAGAGGTTGTCTTTGGGAAATAGACGTATGAGTGCTGCCAGCATTGCTTCAGAGGTTGAAGGGGTGGGGGGGTCAGCCTGTCAGTGCTCAGATCATACGCCACAATCTGCATGGCTGTCATCCCAGAAGGAATCCTCTTAAGATGATGCACAAAGCCTGCAAACAGTTTGCTGAAGACCAGCGGACTAAGGACATGGATTACTGGAACCAAAGACAAGTGTGTCTTACCTACAGTCAAGCATGGTGGTGGGAGTGTCATGGTCTGGGGCTGTATGAGTGCTGCTGGCACTGGGGAGCAGGTCATTGAGGGAACCATGAATGCCAACATGTACTGTGACATACTGAAGCAGAGCATGATCCCATCCCTTTGGATACTGGGCCTTGAGCAGTATTCCAACATAACGACCCCAAACACACCTCCAAGACAACCACTTCTTCCACATCTTTATAAGTTGAGAAACGCAAATGGCAATCTAGTCTCCCATCCCCAGGAAGTTATGAAAATCTTCACTTCCTTCTACAAAGACCTCTTATCGAGCCCCCAATCACACCCCTCCCCTGATTCACTAAAATGGTTAGAAAAAATCCGCCTCCCCACCCTTACAGATGAACAAATAGCTATTTTGAACGAACCATGCTCGGACTTAGAAATAGTAGATATCATAAAATCCCTAAAAACGTCAACTGCCCCAGGCCCAGATGGTTTCTCAACCACTTACTATAAAAAATTTGCTACCCTCCTTGTCCCCAACCTTACCAGATTATTTAATCATGTTTTGACGGGAGGACAATTTCCAGATGACATGCTATTAGCCAATTTGTCTTTGATTCCCAAGCCCCAAAAGGATCATTCCTTACCTCAAAATTTTCGCCCTATATCCGTTCTGAACAATGACCTTAAACTATTTGGGAAACTTCTAGCCAATAGATTAGCCTCGGTCATTACCTCCCTTATTGGGGCGGATCAATCTGGCTTTATCCCGAGCAGACAATTAACGGACAATATTAGGCTCGCAGCTAACATAATACAGGATGCAAACCTCTTCTCCCTCCCGGTCTGTCTATTAAGCCTAGATATACATAAGGCCTTCGATTGCGTAAACTGGTCATATTTAAATCACCTCCTTCCCAAGTTTGGGATTTCTGAAAAATGTATTCATGGATTTAACGCCTTATATCATGCCCCTCAGACCAGGATAAAAATTCCAGGACATAATTCTGACTTTTTTCCCCTCAGCAGGGGCACTAGACAGGGGTGTCCCCTTTCCCCCCTTTTATTCGCTCTAGCAATCGAACCCCTTGCCCAAGCAATCAGACAAAACGATTTAATAAAAGGATATCGAAAAGGCACAGACCAATTTAAAATAAATTTATATGCTGACGACGCCCTACTCTTCATAACGGATCCCTTAGTATCAATACCCAATCTTCTATCGGAATTAGACTACTTCCACAAACTCTCAGGTTTATCTATCAACATTAAAAAATGCTCAGCCTTACCAATTAACCACCCCCCAGACCTCCTCTCCCTCATGCAGAGGAGTTTTAACTTTACATGGTCTACCACCACACTTAAATATTTGGGGGTTGATATCACCCCCTCCCATAAATTGTTATATAACGCAAATTACCTCCCCCTCTTCTCTCATATAAAAACACTGCTTAAAAACTGGTCCTCCTACCATATCTCCTTCCTGGGGAGGATTTGTGCTGTCAAGATGACAATCCTGCCCAAACTACTCTTCTACTTCAGAGCTCTCCCCATTAACGTACCAAAAACCCGTATAGATACACTACAGAGAGAACTGAATAAATTTATCTGGATGAATAAAAAGCCAAGGTGTAGTTACACTCTTATGCATGAAGCTCAAATCAATGGTGGCTTGGGTCTCCCACACCTCTGGTATTATTTTGTGTCAGCTAGACTCACACATATTGCTCAATGGCACTCCTCGGATAGATCCATCCCATGGCTGAGGTTTGAATCTTCAGCCCTCTCCCCATATTCTTTAAGGAATCTGTTATGGTCCAATTCCAATAAATATTTTAATGTCTCAAAAAAAAATTTAATTGTTGCCCACTCTTTGCAACTATGGAAAAGAATTAGAGAACCCCTCAACCTCTCTTCGTCGATCCCCCCTCTGTCTTCATATATAGGGGACTATAGATTCCCCCCTGCGCATCTGGACAGCTCGGGGTTCCATGAATGGATACATAGAGATTTGACAGATCTTAATTCCATGCTCTTAGATAAGAAATTCTCTTCTTTTCCCTCACTACAATCGAGATTTAACCTCCCCAGCTCTGAGACTCCCCGCTATAATCTTATTAGAAATTTCTATGCGGAACACTATTCCCTCTCCATTACATCTCCCCGCACCATCTTTGAGGACATTTGCCTCAATTCATCCAGAGATCGGGGACTGATCTCCCGTATATATAAATTCTTAAACGACATGCATCAACCCGATAAAACCGCCCCCATGCTTAGCTGGGAAAGAGATTTGGTATGTACTCTACCTATTGAAACATGGCATAAAATGATTGACAACCTTCGTAAAAGCAATATGGCCACTAACTTCAGAGAGTCTCCACTAAAGCTCTTTACCAGATGGTATTTAACACCTACAAAACTTCACAACTTTTATCCCTCGTCCTCACCAATGTGCTTCAGAGGTTGTCCTGAGGAGGGCTCTTACATTCATATATTTTGGAGCTGTGACCTTCTAAAGCCCATATGGCAGGCAGCTGTTGACAGGCTAGAATCCTCTTCAGGCTGTAATATCACTCTTTCACCCTTGACCTGCTTACTGTTCGCTGACTCCCCCAATGTCCCCCAACCTTGCAATAGATTGCTCCACTCTCTAATTGGATCAATCCAATGGATGATTGCTTGCAATTGGAAATCAAATAACCTACCATGGCCCCAGGTCATGTCCAGAATGGACGCACTCAGTCTGTCTGAACGTATCCTTCATACTCTATCGGACAGTATGCAAATATATAACGATAAATGGAAATATTGGTTGTTGCCCTAAGATGTTATATACCAGCTCATGATGCTGATTACCCATATTTCAACAACATATTTTATCTAATACTAAGGAATATCTGGTCTCCTCCCACATTCTGAAATATGCTGTTTGTCTCTGGACTTCCCTATTATAATTATATAACTCTTGCAATACACTTTTCACTTTTATCACTTATATATTGTAAGCAAAGTTACTCTGTCTTGTCATTATCTTCCAAATAAAGCTTTTGTAAATAAAAGACAACCACTTCCTTGCTAAAGAAGCTGAGGGTAAAGGTGATGGACTGGTCAGGCATGTCTCCAGACCTAAATCCTATTGAGCATCTGTGGGGCATCCTCAAAGGGAAGGTGGAGGAGCGCAAGATCTCCAACATCCACCAGCTCTGTGATGTCTTCATGGAGAAGTAGAAGAGGACTCCAGTGGCAACCTGTGAAGCTCTAGGAAACTCCATGCCCAAAAGGGTTAAAGGGTCACTTAAGGAAAAACATTTTTTCGCTGAAATGACTGTTTACAGGGTATAGAGATATAATAGTTAACTAATTCCTTTTAAAAATGATTAAAAATAGATAAAAAATCAATCATATAATGTGCCTGCAGTTTAGTTTCGTTTTTGCTGTTGTTTCCTGGTTCTCTGATGTACAGAGAGCCAATAGAGAGCAGTGATGGATTGTAAAACGAAACTGGATTGGTGCTGATGAGTTTTAGACACACAGTAATCACACCTCCTTGATTAGTCACCACCGTGAGAAATCTCCCAGTACTGTGGTTATCAGGAAACAGACAACCAGGAAGTGTCCAGAACAGAGAGGAATTACAGTAACATCAAAGCAAAAACAAACAATAAGGACATGAAACCAGGACTGCAGTAAGGTAAAGGAAGCTATTTAGCAAAAAAAAAAAAAAATTTATTTAGTGACCCTTTAAGGGTCACACAAAATATTGACACTTTGGGCCAAACTTTGGGCAAAATATTTTCACTTAGGGGTGTACTCACTTTTGTTGCCAGCGGTGTAGACATTAATGGCTGTGTGTTGAGTTATTTTAAGGGGACAGCAAATTGACACTGTTATACAAGCTGTACACTCTCTACTTTACATTGTAGCAAAGTGTAATTTCTTCAGTGTTGTCACATGAAAATATATAATAAAATATTTAAAAAAAAAATGTGTCACTTTTGTGAGATACTGTAAAATGGCTACAGCCAGGCCTAGTAGAGGGAGGTTTATGCAGCATATTTGGCAAGTACAGAATATATAAAATAATATGCAAAGATGTTTTTATTACATAATTTTGTGAGCAGACTGCAGTTCCTCTTTAAGCTGGCCATAGACAGATTGAAATTCTTGCTGAATCATCCGAATTTCAATTAATCTATGGGCAGGCTGGTTGTACTGGCAGAATACATGTGGTAGTATGCTGCCATGGATTGGAGCCAGAAAAGGAAAATTACAGTAAGTATTTGATGCAATTTTCCATTTTCTTGGCACCAACATGGCAGCATACTACCACATGTATGTTGCCATGGATTGGCACCAGTAAAGGAAAATTACAGTAAGTATTTAATAACATTTTCTGTTACAGTATATGGATTATCATTATCAATTTTCAACAGGTTTGCTGAAAAACATCCGGTTTATGCAATCATTCTTGTGTCGGCTTACACCTCTGATTTGGGAGATGATACTGAACGTGAGAGTGGTACGTTTTTATTATGCTGGGCACACAATAAAGACGTTTATTATTTTTCTAATATGAATAAGTTGGAGATTGCAGTTCCTGTCCTGTAAAATGCAGTATTTTATGCTACCCTTGTCTCTAATGCTGCACATTTATCTTTTTTTATATTTTTTAAAGTCATTTACATTATACCCTACTTCCCACCAGGGCCGCCATCAGGAATTTTGGGGCCCCTTACACAACTTCAGGAATGGGCCCCCTGGAGCAGAGAAATAGGGGGGGTTGCCACAAATGGAGATGTGGGGGGGGGGGGCGCGAATTAAGGTCAGGGGGGGGGCTTTGGGTGCTGACGAACTAAAAAAAAAGGGGGATGCCAGCCGGGGGCCTGGGGACCACTTAGGCCCCTTAGAGGTCGGGGGGGGGGGGGGGGGATGCCATCCGGGCCCCTTACAGGTGTACTGCCTGTACCCCCCTGATGGCAGCCCTGCTTCCCACTAAAGAATATTTGTATAGCAGAGCACTATATTCCATTCCAAAATTCCATTATTATTTTTTCTTATCTGTGTATGAACATTCTGTGGACATTTCCACACCTATGTGATGGTTGAATGTCCCAATTTTGCTGTGGTGAATACCGCAGAAGACGCCAGTGCTGCTTGGAAGCAGACAGGAAAGGATGACAACACAGTAGCTGAATTCAGTAAAGGCTGCAACCCTGAGAAAGGTAGTGTCTGTACATTGGTGACAGGATCACTATGATTTAGCCCAGGTTCATATTTGTGCGATCCGATTCTTGCACTGTTTTGCAACCCATTTTGATGTGTCATTAAAGTGGTTGTAAACCCTTTACTACCACTTTATGCTATAAGTAAGCCTATATTAAGGCTTACCTGTAGCTACCCAGGATACCTCCCAAACCTTCATGGTTTAGGAGATATCCCCTGTCCCCTGCATGTGTCGATGACTTGGAAGACACTCCGGGAGAGATGTCACCGGCCGGAGGGGGGTACCAGGACCACTGCAGGGGCTTCGATGTAAGGTAAGTAATTCATAATGAGCTAGTATGCTATGTATACTAGCTCATTATGCCTTTGTCTTGCAGGTTTTTTTTTTTTTTTTTATGTAGGGTTTACAACTACTTTAATTTAACATTGACACCAGTGGCAGATCGCATGAACGGAGTGCAATTTCAATGCGTTTGCTGCAACGCATATATCAGAACTGGAGCTTAAAGCTGAATTTCAGGTTTGCTTTTACTTTTCGATTGGGCCAAGTTGACCCAACAAATTACTTCCTTTTACTGATTGATGTGCCCGCTGTCAGCGCTCTATAAACTGTGGCCCAGATTCAAGAAGCACTTGCGCCCGCGCAACCATAGGTTGCGCGGCGCAAGGGCTTACTTGCTCCGGTGTAACGAGTGCTCCTGATTCAGGAACCTCGTTACACCGACTGCAGCCTAGGATGTGACAGACATAAGCCTCCTTATGCCTTCACATCCCAGGCTGCATTCTTGCGTTGGCCGCTAGGGGGCGCGGCCTTTGTGATCGGCGTATAGTATGCAAATTGCATACTACCACCGATTCACAAAAGTTGCGCGGGCCCTGCGCACGCAAGGTACGGAGTTTCCGTACGGCGACTTTAGCATAAGGCTGCTCCTGCTAATAGCAGGCGCAACCAATGCTAAAGTATAGCTGCGCTTCCCGCTCGCGACGTTCAAATTTTACGTCGTTTACGTAAGTGAACCGTGAATGGCGCTGGACGCCATTCACGTTCACTTAGAAGCAAATGACGTCCTTGCGACGTCATTTACCGCAATGCACGTCGGGAAAGTTTCCCGACGGAGCATGCGCTGTTCGCTCGGCGCGGGAGCGCGCCTAATTTAAATGATTCCCGTCCCCGGCGGGATCATTTACATTAGGCAGCCTTATGCACGGCTGATTAACATATCGCCCGCGCAATTTACGGAGCAATTGCTTCGTGAATCACGGGCAAAGCGCAATATTTGCGTGGGTGCAGAGAAACATTTTTGCTCTTTGCCCACGCAAATATTGCGCGATTCTACCTGAATCTGGGCCTGTATGTATTATCAGCTACATATAGCATGCTTTGTTTTGGCAGTGATACGGGTACTTCCTGTCTGCTGTCGGGACAAAATCAAGTTGGGACGAGTGCTTCTCAGCCATTTAAATGACAAACAGATAGCAGCGCGGGATCCTCATTAGTAAAATGCTATCTGTTTGTCTTTGAGCTCCTGTGATCTTCCCAGATCCTTTTTGGCAAGTTGCAGGACCTCTGGTATATGGAATAGCCCTGATCTACAGTACCTTGTCCCTGTGACTGTTTCCTGGGAAGCTGGACCTTGTAGTGCGCCTAATTGGTTTGTGTATTTTTCAGCCATTCATAGGAAGCTTGTATTTTATCAATGAATATAAGGCTTCCTCTGGTTGGCTGAGGTGGAGATTGTGATGTCTTCCACCTGCTTCTTTTTTTTCCTTTAAAGCGGATCTTCACGGCACCACAAACCAAAAACACAATTTCATTTTTAATATTCAAAGCAAATTCTCCCATCCATCCATCCATCCATCCATGTCTCTATCCATTATTTTGTTGAGAAATCACTTTGACAAATGACCCCCTAGCTTTTCTGACCGTGGCCGTCTTGAGAAAGTTCAAATGATTCATGTAGCATTTACTTCCTTAAATTCATCTGCCCTTATCGCAATCACCCATGCAGGCGTTTCATCAGATTAGGCAACCCATCAGAAAGTGTAACAGAAGTTTCGTCACTGTCATCTTGCTACACCCCGCACTCATCCATAGTAAGGAGACACTGAGAAGGGGGTAAGTGGACATCTTGTTACACCCACCGGAGTTTTGCATTGGTCACGTTGTATTTTTTTAACAGAGTTTATATAGTCAAATACAGTACTTACAACTCCATCTTACTGTTTAAAAGTTTTAAATTTTAAAAGCAGCGAACCTGTAAGATCAGCAGGCTTGCTGCAGCTTTTAAAATGCAACATCTAAACAGTAAGATGGAGTTGTAAGTACTGTATTTGACTATATAAACTCAGTTTACTGTTAAAAAAAAGTGTGTAAAGCAAAACGCCGGTGGATGCAACAAGATGTCTGCTTACACCCTTCTCAGTGTCTCCATACTATGGACGAGGGCATGGTGTAGAATGACGACATGTCACTTCCGTTACACTTTCTGATGGGTCGCCATATCTGACGAAACACAGGAGAGTGTGCTTAGCTGAGAAAACCCCCCTGCCTCTCCTGAAGACTCCTGGGATGTATGACATTATTTGGCTAGGTGAGAAACCAGGAAGTAACTAAAGAAATGTAAAAAAAATTAAAGTTTAAAACAAGTAAATATGATATACGTTCCTATCTATATACTTATGCTAGCAGCATGAGGATTAAAAATGATCAATGGGGTAGATTCACATACACCGCCGTAATTTGAATTCCGCACCCGCGTAGCGTTACGCCGATTCTCAAAGGCAGTTACACTGAAAGAATAGGCTTCCTCCACTGACGTAACTTGATTGCAGCGGCGTAGAATTGTGTGCAATATAACTTTGGCCGCTTCCAATGTTGTCGGCGTAGAATATGCTAATTTCCTAGATACGCCGATTCACAAATGTACGTGCGCCCGGCGTTCGTTTTTTACGTCGTTTGCATTAAGGCTTTTTCGGCGTAAGGCTGCTCCTGCTATTAGGAGGCGCAGCCAATGTTAAGTATGGACGTCGTTCCCGCTTCGAAATTTGAATTATTTACGTTGTTTGCGCAAGTCGTTCGAATAGGGCTGGACGTAATTTACATTCACGTCGAAACCAATACGTCGTTACGCCGTACTTGGAAGCAATGCACACTGGGATATGTACACGGACGGCGCATGCGGCGTTCGTAAATCACGTCAGGTCATCACATATTACCATAAAACACGCCCCCCCTTCCCCATTTGAATTACGCGCGCTTACGCCGGCCCCATTTACGCTACGCCGCCGCGACTTATGGAGCAAGTGCTTTGTGAATACTGCACTTGCTCCTGTAAGTTGCGGAGGTGTAGCGTAAAAACACCACGCCGCTGTAAATTATAGCGTAGCTACCTGAATCTACCCCAATGTTGATTGGGGGAGTAAGGTTCCACTTTAAGTAACATCCTGTCCTGGGGTGATAACACCCATTCACATCACTAGGAGCAGTGCTGCCACCCTAACTTATTTGGACTACAACCAACTCCTCATTATGTAAACCGGAAAGATTTATGCCATCAAGTGGTCTGCTCTTTATTGGAAATGGATTTATTATTCTTGCTTTTAAAACCCTTTATGTTAATTTTGGCTTAATACTTAAAATACATTTATGCTACTTTGCAAATAAATAATTATATATTTTTTTTAACCCTTCAAACATCTAGGATACTTTAATCGTCCCTGGCAGTGGGAGAAGATAAAAGCCAACTGTCGCCATATAATTCAGTTTGGTTCCACAGATGATCCATTCCTGCCATGGAGTGAGCAGCAACAAGTGGCTGATAACTTAGATGCAGAGCTGCACAAATACGATGACCGTGGCCATTTCCAGAACACAGAATTCCATGATCTGCTGAATGCAGTGAAGAAACTGATCCCAAATTCTACATAAATGCCGATTCCTTTCACCATTCTTATTTATAATAAAAAGCCATTTAAATTTGGTTGAAGATGAGCTTGAATGAGAAATTTGTTATTTTAATGGTGTGATCCGCTTTAGAAATGTGTAGAAACATTGCTTGTGTTTATACTAGTGGAGAAGGGTCTGTCCCATCCACTGCGATTCCTCTCGGTACTTGCAAAAAAAAATCCTGAAAACTTTCTATACCATGACTGTGTGAGGTCATAAACCAGGGGTGCTCAACATGTGACCCGCGGAGCCCTCTGACGTGGCCCGCGACCTCCAGATTTGTGGCCGTTTACATACACACGCCTACCTCTAATTCGATCCACAAAAAAAAAAAAAAAAAAAACAAGGGGGAATCCACCCCCTTCCATCTGGGAAGATCAGATTGGAGGGCCAATAGAGTACAGTGGGCTGTGCCCGGTCTGCTCTGCATATGCAGAGTGGACATGGGCAGAGTACAGGCCCGCTCTGCTCATTGTGGCCTGTGACCGGTTACCAAGCCCTCACTCCTCAAAAGGTTGGGCACCCCTGTCATAGACCCTTCTCCTCCCTAGCCCTGCACACAGATATGTTGTGGTTAAACTCACAAGAGATAGAGGCTGAATAAAGAGAAAGTCATCTCCGTTCAGTCTAAAGGCCCGTACACACGATCTGATTTTTCGAGGGGAATAGTGTGATGATGGGCTGATTTTCTGCCAACAAATGTGGGACAGCATGCCTTAAAATTTTACTACAAATGTGTGTTGTCGGATTATCCGATCGTGTGTACAGAAGTCCTTCAGACAAAACTCCAAAGTACAAACACGAATGCTCAGAAGCAATGCTAACCATAAGACAACATTAGCCGTTGCCAAAAGGGTGGAGCTAAGGAGCTGAAAAAACACATAGTTTGGTATTTGTTGGCCAACAATTCTTTGCCGTTTGTATGCAATACGAGTTCCTGGCCAACGCCCTTTGGACAAAAAAAGGGATTTTTAATACAGCTTACCTGTAAAATCCTTTTCTTGGAGTACATCACGGGACACAGAGCGGCATATTCATTACTAGTGGGTTATATGGAGTACCTTCAGGTGATGGACACTGGCAATCTCAAACAGGAAGTGCCCCTCCCTATATAACCCCCTCCCATGGGAGGAGTACCTCAGTTTTGTAGCAAGCAGTATGCCTCCCAAAATGGTCCCCATAAGAGGGGTGGGAGCTCTGTGTCCCGTGATGTACTCCAAGAAAAGGATTTTACAGGTAAGCTGTATTAAAAATCCCTTTTTCTTTCTCGTACATCACGGGACACAGAGCGGCATATTCATTACTAGTGGGATGTCCCAAAGCAATGCTTACAATGAGGGGAGGGAGACATCTTCCCAAGACAAAAGGATTTAATTTAGAGATATACTCAAATCATAATAAATCCAACTTAGTTGAGAAAAATAAATTTAAATTTTACTCAAAAGGGAGCCCCCAGAATCCGAGGGTCTCAAACTGCAGCCCGCAGCACTGCCTGCCCAAAGGCTGCATCAGTATTCCTTCTTACGTCCAACTGGTAGAACCTTGTAAACGTGTGGACAGAAGACCAGGTTGCCGCCTTGCAAACTTGAGCCATAGAGATCTGGTGGTGTGCTGCCCAGGAGGCGCCCATGGCCCTAGTAGAATGAGCCTTTAATGATAACGGAGGAGGCAACCCCTTCAAGCCGTAGGCCTGAGTGATTAACTGTTTAATCCACCTCGAGATGGTGGATTTTGCAGTTGCCTGCCCCTTCTTGGGCCCATCCGGTAAAATGAACAACACATCTGTTTTCCGGATCTTCTCTGTAGCTTTAAGATAGGCCTTCATGGCCCTGACAATATCCAAGGTATGCAGCAACCCTTCCTTTCTGGAAGTAGGTTTAGGAAAGAAGGATGGTAATACCAAATCCTGGTTTAGATGAAAACTGGATATAACCTTTGGTAGGAAGGAAGGATGAGGGCGGAGAACGACCCTGTCCTTATGCAAAATAAGATATGGTACCTTACAGGATAAGGCTGCCAGTTCCGATACTCTTCTGGCGGAAACTATGGCGACCAAAAATACTAACTTCCTTGTCAGTAAAACCAAAGGAATTTCAGCCAACGGCTCAAAAGGTTGTTTCTGTAAACTTGACAGAACAAGATTTAAATCCCACGGACAAAGCGGGGATTTAACTGGAGGATTAATACGTAAGACCCCTTGAATGAAGGTCTTAACCAGCGAGTGGGTGGCCAGCGGCCGCTGAAACCATACTGACAAAGCTGAAATCTGTCCTTTGATTGTGCTTAATGCCAGTCCTTTATCCACTCCGAGCTGGAGAAAACGTAATACTCTATCGATGGTAAACTTACGAGAAAGCCATAACTTGGACTCACACCAGCCTACATAGGCCTTCCAGACCCTGTAATAAATCACCCTAGAGACCGGTTTCCTGGCTCTGATTAGGGTAGAGATTACTTTCTGAGACAGACCTCTACCCCTGAGAATCAGGGATTCAGCTTCCAGGCCGTCAAATTTAGATGCCGTAAGGCAGGGTGGAGGATCGGACCTTGCGATAGCAGTACTGGCCGTAGAGGAAGAGTCCAAGGGTCTCCCACTACCATCCTAAGGATTAGTGAATACCATGCCCTTCTGGGCCATGCTGGAGCTACCAGGAAGACTGGTATGTGCTCCACCCTGATCCTGCGCAGCAGGCAGGGTAGTAACTGGAGCGGGGAAAATGCATAAAGAAGTTTGAACTGATGCCAAGGGCAAACTAACGCATCGGTTCCGCAGGCCCTGGGATCCCTTGTGCGGGACATGAACCTGTCTAGCTTCTTGTTCAGTCTCGATGCCATGATATCCACGTCCGGCACTCCCCATTTCTGGCAGAGTGTCTGAAAGACCTGTGGATGCAGAGACCACTCCCCCGGCAACAGAGTCTGGCGACTTAAGAAGTCCGCCTGTAGGTTGTCGACTCCGGGAATGAATATAGCCGATATGCAGGGCACATGGGCTTCTGCCCACAAGAAAATCAAGCTCACTTCTTTCTGAGCGGCTTGACTCTTGGTTCCCCCTTGGTGATTTATATATATGCCACCGCCGTGGCATTGTCCGATTGTATTTTCACCGGGAACCCTTGTAGTTTGGACGTCCAAGCCCTGAGGGCTAGTCGAGCAGCTCTGAGCTCCAAGATATTGATGGGCAACTGCTTCTCTGCCGCTGCCCAAGAGCCCTGGCGAGTGCAACCATCCAAAATTGCTCCCCAGCCCATCAGGCTGGCGTCTGTGGTTACTATCTTCCAGGTCACAGGACTGAAAGTCTTTCCCTTCAGGAGATTCTGAGGGTTTAACCACCAAGCTAGACTTTGCCGCACTCTTGGTGAGAGTGGCCAAGGAATTTCTAAGGCCTGAGGCCTCTTGCTCCAGGCTGACAGGATGGCTGCCTGCAGGATGCGAGTGTGGCTCTGAGCGTACGGAACCGCCTCGAATGTGGCCACCATCTTGCCTAGTAGCCGCATACATAGGCGAACAGTTGGCCTTCTCTTGCTTAGAACCATTTGTATTAGCTCTTTGATGGCCTTTAATAGGGGTAGAAACACCCTCTGTTGTTCTGTATCCAATCTCATGCCGAGATAATCCAGCTGCCTTGTGGGCAGGAATGCTGACTTGTCTCGATTTAGGACCCAGCCGAACCTCTCGAGGTACTGAACCGTGAGGGCCACTGCTCTTTCCAGGCCAGGAGACGAATGGTCTACGACCAAGAGGTCGTCCAGGTAAGCCAGGACCGTGACCCCCTGGATCCTTAGATTGGCTAGGATTGGGGCTAGGACCTTCGTGAATACCCGGGGGGCCATAGCCAACCCGAAGGGGAGCGCCACAAATTGTAAATGACGCTGAGCCACCGAGAAGCATAGAAATACTTGATGTGGCTGAAAAATTGGCACATGAAGGTAAGCATCCTTTATGTCTATGGACGCCATGAAGTCGTCCTTCTGGAGCACGGCGACAGCTGACCGAATAGTTTCCATCCGGAATGAGCGGACCTTTAGATACGCATTTACTCCCTTTAAGTCCAAAATTGGCCTGACATCGCCGTTGGGCTTTGGGATGATAAACAGGTTGGAGTAGAACCCCAATCCCTGTTCCCGGACTGGTACTTCTACTATCACCTTCTGGCATAGCAGATGATTCAATGCCGCCATCAATGCGGCTCCTTTCACAGGGTCGCCTGGTACTCTTGACTCCTGGTAATGAGGAGGAGGGAATTTTAGAAATTCTAGCTTGTAGCCCGTGGTCACGGAAGACCGTACCCAGCAGTCGGGAATGGTGGCCTCCCAAACCTCTGCAAAGAGACGCAGCCTTCCCCCCACCATCGTGGGTGGGGGCGCCCCTTCATAGGGCCGACTTGGGGGCTGGCTTCGCAGGCTTGCGGTACCACTGCTTCTTGCCCCCAGTGGCTTGGCCCTGCGGCTTATTGTTAATGCCTGATCTTGCAGGAGGCCGTCGATACTGTTTGGTATTAGAGGGCCCCTGCCCCGGGGAGGGCTGGCGCCTAAATGCGGGCCCTCGGGCCTTCTTCTTGACTGGCAAGAGAGTGCTTTTGCCGCTTGATATAGTCTGAATATATCTATCCAAGTCTTCTCCGAAGAGACGTCCTCCATGGAAGGGAACCCTACCAGGAGTTTTTTGCACGGGGGCTCAGCCTCCCAATTCTTCAACCATAAGAGCCTTCTCATATGGATTAGAAATAAGAATAAACGTGACGCCTGCTGGATGGAGTCCTTGATAGCATCCACCGTAAAGCGTATAGCCCTGGGTATATCCAAAATTCCTCTGCCTGCTGGGCAGGGATAAGTTTAAGCATTTGCTTAGTCTTATCTGATAATGCTTGGGCCACTCAAATAGCAGCCACAGCGGGCTGAACTATCGCCCCTGCTGAAGTAAAGGAGGCCTTAAGTAATGTTTCCAAGCGTTTATCAACCGGATCCTTAAACACCTGCAAGTTAAAGATCTGTTCACACATGAGATGGCTGCGTCCACAGTAGGGAAAGCCCATCTCTTTGAAAACTCTTCCTCTAAGGGTTACCTGTCTGGCTTAGCCCAGTCCTGAAAAATCAGGTCCTTTAACAAAGGATGTACCGGGAATACCAAATTGGCTTGGGGCGCTTTCAGGGAGCCCAATGAGGATACCGCGGAGGCCAGAGGCTGAGGCACAGGTATCTTAAAAGCCAACCGCACCATATCCGTTAGGGACTGAACCCACAGTCTTTCTGCGTGAGAAGCTGAAAAAGGTTCCTCTATTGTAGAATCCTCAGAACCTAAATGGTCAAGGTGATCCTGACCTCCCTCTCCAGAGACTCAGACCTGGGAGACGGGGATCTAACCCGCTTCTTCCCTGCCAAAGATGCCGTAATTAGAGCGGCCATCCTCCTTTCCAATCCACCCAAGGTGGAGGCTAACATCTCTTCCGTTACATAGGAAGGAGCTGGTTGAGTAGGGCCAGCCATAGCACCTAGCAACCCTGATGGCTCACCTAGGACAACAACTTCCGGGCATTCCGGAGTAGTAGGGGCCACTAGATTTTGGATATCCTCAGAGCCCGATGGAGAACCTTTTGGTTTTTTAACCGCTTTAGCGTTCTTAGCGCTACCTGCATCCTTAGGAGCCATAATATACAAATTCTGAGGCACTCCGCTAGTATACAACTGACTGTAATAGCTGGAGAAAATACACATATAATCAAATAAATGTGAAACAATAGGATAGGGTAATGTTAGAGGGACTCCAAACCTCCCATAACCTATAAAAAGGGAAAATCAATACTGAGCCCCAAGGGCTTCAACCAGAAAAAATCTTTTTTTTTTTTTTTTTTTTGTCTGGTATTGACCCCCTAATGCTGGGCTAGGTGAGCACCCTAAGTGTTCAAAGGCGCTGCTTAGTACACAGGCTTGAATGCAAACTTTTAAGCCAGAGGCTCCTTAGTAAGGTGTACTTCCCACAACTGCCACCGGGTGTCACTGTGCCAGAAAGCTCTGTCAAACCTTCCTATGCTGTAGCCAGCATCGCTGCTCCGTGTCCCCTCACAGCCTTTACAGACTGAACAGCCCTCCAGGATTTATCCTCCCTGTGTGCAGGGGGGAGGAGCCGTCCGGCGTCAACCGCCCCCTCCCCGCAGCACCGCCGCGTATGCGCGCGCACAGATAAGTAAAAGCGCGCGCGCGTCAAACGCCGCTAGGGGAAGCAGGAAGCCATGTGGAGAGGAGACACCAGGACCTTAGACGCTGGAGCAGCAGACACAGGTAAAAGGGAAGCTTTAAACTGTCTCCCTAATGGTATGGTTCCTTCTCTGTGGAACACCCTGCCCAAAAAAAGGCCCTCCTTGTGACAGAAGCAGCAGCAGCCTACTAGCCCAGCCAGGGGAACTATACCTGGGTGTTTTGAGCCATCCCGTTTGAAAACTTTGTGGTTCTCCTTTGCCCATGCACAGAGGCATAAATAGGCTGCCCAAGAATCCCCTGTAGGAAGCCTACTGACAAACCAAGTTCCGTAGGCCCCCTGCTTACCTTTCCACGCCGCAGGGTATTGCTCTGCAAGAGGCCCAATCTTCACCCTTCACCGTGGGTATGGTCATAGACCTTCAGGGACTGGGGTCTTAAAAGAACACCACAACCTGGACCTATACAGCACCACTGGCAACAGGTATTCTCTAGGTTAGAAACCAGACCTGGAACCCAGGGTCCAGCCCTCCAAGGAGAGGCATTATAGGCAAAACCCCATCCACGAATTGGGGCCCGGGTACCGTCCACTTTGGCTATGAAGCACCTTGGACGGATCCGGTCAGCTGGCCCTGGTCCCAAGGACTACTACAGGCACAGCCTCAACGTGCACCAACACCTAAGACACTGGCGAAAAAACTGAGGTACTCCTCCCATGGGAGGGGGTTATATAGGGAGGGGCACTTCCTGTTTGAGATTGCCAGTGTCCATCACCTGAAGGTACTCCATATAACCCACTAGTAATGAATATGCCGCTCTGTGTCCCGTGATGTACGAGAAAGAAAGCCTACGTTTTGGCCCACGGAAAATCTGATCGTGTGTACCAGGCTTAAGGCTAGCCATGCGCATGCCAAATTTTAGCCGATACACACAAGTCCAGTTAAGAATTCACTGAACCAGGTAGATAATAAGCCAAACAACGACTGCATCCGATCAAAACACTATTTGGGTATGTGGCTGCCTGAATCTAATTAGTTGCACAGAATATTCCTCTAATCACGCTGTTGAGCCTAGTATACACTATTAGGGCCAGATTCAGGTAGATTGGCGCATCTTTGTGCATACGAGACGTATCCCAGAGAGGCAAGCAGAGTATTCACAAAGCACTCGCTCCCTACATTGCGCCAGCGTAACATAAATTGGCCGGCGTAAGCCCGCCTAATTCAAAGTAGGAAGGTAGTGGGCGTGATACATTTAAATTAACCGTGACCCCATGCAAATGAAGGGCCGAACGAACTGCGCATGCGCCGTCCCGTGGGCGCTTCCCAGTGCGCATGCTCAGAATCACGTCGGCCCTAACGCCTAAGATACGTTGAATCACTGAACGTAACCTACGCCCAGCCCTATTCACGTAGTCCTACGTAAAATACGACGGCTGTCCATACCTTTGCATGGGATGCGCCTCGTATAGGTGGAATAACTTTACGCCGTATACTACTGCGACGGGCGCAAGTACGTTCGTGAATCGGCGTATCTCGGTCATTTGCATATTCGACGCGTAAATCAATGGAAGCGCCCCATGCGGCCAGCGTAAATATACGCCCATGCTCCGACGGCGTAGGAAACTTACGTCGGTCGGATGAAGCCACATTTCAGGCGTATCTTGCATTGAGAATCCGGCGCATAGATACGACGGCGCATCTGTGCACTTACGCAGCGTATATAGAGATACGTCGGCTGTGTTTCAAGAATCCGGGCCTTAGTGTTTTTTCTTTTTCATTCAACCCAGCGAGCAGAACGGGGGAAAAAAAAACTGAAGAGCTTGGGAGAAGATCCTGTACCAAGGATCCTATGTTAGTACAGTAATCTCCCCGCTGAGCTATTGTGTTCTGCCAGTGGGACAGCCCTGCCGCCAGAACAAAAAGATCATCACTCTCAGCCGTTGGCTGAGAGCATCGATTGGCAGACTTTTTCCCCGTCATGCTCCTTCAACAGAATCCAGGTGTTCAGCCAGCTTCTCTCAGACCGGCTGCTGTACCACCTAAATCAGGAATCTTCAAACTACGACCCTCCAGCTGTTGCAGAACTACACGTCCCATGAGGTAGTGTAAAACTGATAATCACAGACATGGCTAGGCATGATGGGAAGTGTAGTTCTGGAATAACTGGAGGGCCATAGTATGGAGACCCCTGACCTAGATGGTTCAATAGAAACTGGCCATCACTGCCCGATAGGCGGCCCGTGTGTACAGGGCTTTAGCGCAGATAGGGGAAACAAGCCACGCTGTGCTTTGGGAAAAGCCCCACAGTCTGTTGGGACCTGTGAAATTTCCCAGAAGACTGGGGGGTGAGGAGAACTTCTGCCCTGATTGTCTAGGCCAGTGTTTTTCAACTCCAGTCCTCAAGGCACACCAACAGGTCATGTTTTCAGGCTTTCCATTATTTTGCACAGGTGATTTTATCAGTTTCACTGCCTTAGTAATCACCACAGCCGTTTCATCTAAATGAAATCCTGAAAACATGACCTGTTGGTGTGCCTTGAGGACTGGAGTTGAAAAACACTGGTCTAGGGGAATTTTTGTACTGTCCTGGCATTTTCGGGCTTCAAAAAAAAAAAAAAAAAAAAAAAAAAAAGAGAGGTCAGTACATCAGGAATGATAGATTTTCAGAAATACACACCATCGTTTTTTGACGCTATAAAAAACTTTCCTACATATTAAATAATATACACTGATTTGGGTTATTTTCACCAAAAAAATTAGCAGAATACATTCTGGCCAAAATTTATGAAGAAAGATTATTTGCAAAATTTTAGAAAAGCAACCAAAAAAAAGTATGTTTTTGTTTTTAAAATTTTTTTTTTTTTGCAAAAAAAACCAACAACCCAGAAGTGATTAAATACCACCACCAAAAGAAAGTTCTATTCGCGTCGAAAAAAAAAAATATATATAAAAATATCATATGGGTACAGTGTTGTATGACGGCACAGTTCTCATTCAAAGTATGACAGCGCTGATAGCTGAAAAATTGGCCTGGGCAGGAAGGGGGTGAAAATGTCTGGTATTGAAGTAATTAACACGAGGCTGTATGGGACCACTTGTGCTGTCTGCAGCTAAACACTGTAGCCCCCATACACTGGAGTTACCGCCCAGGATTTATATAGCGCCAACAGTTTGCGCAGCGCTTTACATCAGGGTAATTATTATTATTATTTTTTTTAAAAACTACTTGACGAAATATTAATTTATGATGTCGGATAACATACTCAGGGCCCATCCTAGGGTCACAGGCGCCTGGGTGCAGAAATATTTCTGGCGCCCCCACATGGGCATCGTCATTTTACTAACTCCTCCCCTTTACAAATGTTTCTATGACAATGACTCAACCACTTGGAGAGGGGCCTCTGTGATGGACAAAGAGAGGGCTTCTGTTAGAGAGTCTGTTAGATGTTTGGCGCCCCCACCTCTGCAGGCGCCTGGGTGCAATGCACCCTGCCTAGGATCGGCCCTGAACATACTCAAATATTTTACTTCCATCTACTGATGCAATTTCAAAATAGGTTTGTACTGTTTTCCAAGCACCTTTTAAAAGAAAGAGACATGCAAATGCGTATACCTTACTATCATTTATTTAGCATCTCACTAAAAATGATAAGTACTTTTTCATAGTATTTATGGTTCCTTCCGAGATGTTTATTACATTTACAACTTGATAGCGGAATATTGCGTTAAATAAAACTACATCGCTCTTTGGTTTGGCCATTATTTTAACTGAAGTAATATCAAAAGTGGAATCTGAATAACAATAAAAA
The DNA here is from genome assembly GCF_905171775.1 of Rana temporaria. Classification (NCBI taxonomy): domain Eukaryota; kingdom Metazoa; phylum Chordata; class Amphibia; order Anura; family Ranidae; genus Rana; species Rana temporaria. The sequence continues at coordinate 400,938,033 of NC_053492.1, read as the reverse complement.
TTGTAAACATCTAAAATAAATAATTTAGTACAGTTTGTACAGTTGCATACACCAAAGTGTGTCACGCGTATAGATGGAGATCTTGCACTGTGTTACTTTGCAATAGGTTTCCATCAGAACTCCAGCCACTCAGACATATATATACAGTTAGATGGAGAAATATCGCCACCTTCTTGGCAGTCATCAAAAACCTGTCCAGGAAAACAAAAGAAAATGAAAGTTAGGCGTAGGTACAAACAATAGATGAATACAGTAAAACCTTGGATTGGGAGCATAATTCGTTCCAGAAACATGCTTGTAATCCAAAGCACTTGTATATCAAAGCATTTTTTTTTACAGGGTATAAAAGAGAAGAGGCACCTCTAAGTGTAGCAATAAGTTGCACCTTCATTAAATGTAACCATATTGCTACACTTAGAGGCTCCTCTCTTCTCTTTTATACTCTGTTGTGACATGACGCTACTCTTACATCAAGACATTGCTTGTATATCGAGGCAAAATGTATTAAAACATTTTGCTTGTCTTGCAAAACGCTCTCAAACCAAGGTTTTACTGTATCAATAATCATACTGAAGTAGGCTTTACAGCAGCAGCAGCTCATTTCCAGCTTTTAGTGCTGTTTAACCACTTGCTGCTCCGGCCAATTTCCACATATATGTTATCAACATTTTTTGCTAGAAAATTACTGGTGGCTGTTGCAATTTGCACAGCTGTTTATCAAATGCAAATGTTCATAAAAAATGCACTTGCATACATTTTAGTGCACACTGTTTATATATGCATACGGCACCTACGCAAGTGTTTGCATTTGAGCGTGAGCATGGGGGCAGGGGGGCGTTTTCAGTTTTTTACATTTATTTTATTCAAACTTGATGAACATCATCCTTTGTGACAGGTACTCTTTATTGTGAGATTAAGGGTCTCCTCTATAAGCAGCCATTCTGCCCACCTGCAGCAGTCCCAGGCTACTTGGTGGAATGGGTAGCCCCAGTGGGCAGTGGCCAGGGGGACCTGAAAAAGTGATCAGGTGGCTGTAGAACTGCTGGAATTCCTTTAACCAAAAGGCTGGTTGCTGGCTCAAAAATAAAAAATGACATCAGGATCATGGCTGCATATACAGTGGATATAAAAAGTCTACACACCCCTGTTAAAATGTCAGGTGTGATGTAAAAAAATGAGACAAAGATAAATCATTTCAGAACCTTTTCCACCTTTAATGTGACCTATAAACTGTACAACTCAGTTGAACAACAAACTGAAATCTTTTAGCATGGGGAAGTAAAACTAAAATATAGCTGCATAAGTGTGCACACCCTTAAAGCGGAAGGAGGGATCAATGGAGGGAGGGATCAATTTAGGTCCCTTTTTCGTCCGTACACAAATGGATGAAAAAGCAGACATACGGTCCGCCCGTGTGAAAGAGCCCTTAGACAGGTATCTGCACCCCCCTCCCCCCTGAAAGGTGCCAAATGTAAAAAAAAGGCTTCCGTCTTGCCACTCTACCCCATAGCCCAGACATATGAGGAATACGGGAGACTGTTGTCACATGTACCACACAGCCAGTACTTGCCAGATATTCCTGCAGCTCCTTTAATGTTGCTGTAGGCCTCTTGGCAGCCTCCCTGACCAGTTTTCTTCTCGTCTTTTCATCAATTTTGGAGGGAAGTCCAGTTCTTGGTAATGTCACTGTTATGCCATATTTTTCCCCTTGATGAAGACTGTCTTCACTGTGTTCCATGGTATATGTAATGCCTTGGAAATTCTTTTGTACCCTTCTCCCGACTGATACCTTTTAACAATTGGATCCCTGTGATGCTTTGGAAGCTCTCTGTGGACCATGGCTTTTGCTGTAGGATACGACTAAGCAAATGTCAGGAAAGACCTACTAGAACAGCTGAACTTTATTTGGAGTTAATCAGGGGCACTTTAAATGATGGCACGTGTGTACTGAACTCCTATTTAACACGAGTTTGGATGTGATTGCTTAATTCTGAACACCGCTACACCCCCAGTTATAAGAGGGTGTGCACACTTATGCAACCACATTATTTTATTTTACTTCCCAAGATTTGTTTGTTTTTCAATTAAGTTGTACAGTTTATAGGTTACATTAAAAGGTGGAAAAAGTTCTGAAATGTATCTTTATCTAATTTGTTTACATCAGAGAAACCTGACAATTTAACAGGGGTGTGTAGACTTTTTATATCCACTGTATACAGTATGTACACTGGATGGGATGTGGTTCAACAGTAAGACTCTTTTCACACTGGGGTAAAACGCGTTTTTGCGACGCTATTTGTCCGCTTTTAACCCCCGCTAGCGGGCAAAAAAGGGTTAAACCGCAGCTGCAGTGGCGCTGCCCTTTGATTTCAATGGGCAGGGGCACTTTAGGAGCGGTGTATTTATCGCTCTTACATTGCCTCAAAGATGCGGTTAGCAGGACTTTTTTTACAGTTCTGCCAGCGCACTGCTCCAGTGTGAAAGCTCTCAGGCTTTCACATTGGAGTGAAAGGAGCGTCTCTTTCAGGGCGCTTTGCAGGTGCCATTTTTAGCGCTATAGCGCCTCAGTGTGAAAGGGGTCTTAGTTTAGACCAAGCTGGTCCAAACTATTTAATGCACTGAGATGCAGCAGCTCTCAGTCCTCTACCGAAAAAAAATCAAGTCAGGCTGAGCGGCATTGCTCAGCCTTTCGCAGGGAGCTTTGTATTCACTGAATGAATACAAAGCATCCTCTGATTGGCCATATAGAGAGGTGGGCAAAGGATGTCACAATCTCCCCCTCACCCAATCAGAGGAATTTTTGTATTCATTTATGGAATACAAGGTGCCCTTTGTTGCAGGAGTGGGACAGGAAGTTCCGATTCCACTGATGGAACATAGCGTTGTATACTGTATGTAGCTGAGGCTGCGCGCCGTTTATACAACACTGAGAGCTGCTGCATCTCTTAGTGAAGTAAATAGTTCCTTTGGACTAGCTTGGTCCAAACTATTTAAAACTTTGCTAAAAAGAGATCAGTTTTATGTGTGTGTGTGTTTGTTTGTTTGTGTGTGTGTGTCCAGCCAGCAACTTATTTTTTGTTAATTTTTAATATAGTCATGGGCGTTCGCTCCATAGGGCAAGGGGGGGCAATTGACCTCCCCTGGAAAATGGAGGTGTTAAAGAGTCTCGCGGCTGTGGGCTGTCTGAGCAGTCCCGGGCCGGATGTCACACAGACACAGCGAGCAGAGTGAAGCCACCTCCCCCTCCAGTGTTTATGTGTACACAGGGAACCTGCTGTGCCCATGCCGTGCTGATGGCTGATCTGAGGTACTGAATGGGATGGGGGGGTCCATGTGTGCTGAATGGAGGTGTCTATGCAGAATGGGAGGTCTCGTTGCTGAATGGAGGGGTCTGTGCTGAAGGGTGGTCCATCTGTGCTGATGGGGGGTCTGTACATTCTCTAGGCTATATTTATATGGGCATGGAGTGAAGCTGAATTATCTCAAGAGCTATTTCACACTGCCAGCTGGCTGCGTTATCGGTAAAGCACCCCTTTACCATTGTTTTAGCTGCGCTATTTGGACGCTAGCAGGGTGCTTTTAACCCCTGCTAGCGTTTGAAGAAAGGGTTAAATGCGACTGTGTATTGTTGCTGCGGAAGCGCCCCCCCCCCTGAAAAAATTTCAGCGGACTCCCATGAATATAGTGGTTAAGGGTTAGAACCCCTGTCATGTTTTACTGCTATCTGGGCCTCCGTTAGGCTTCACTCCACTTCCTGTTCGGCTGACAACGCGACAACTTTTCAGGGGACAGGAAATGAAAAAAAATCTTTATGACTTTTTACTAAAACTGTAAGAGACATACCGCAAGCACATACAGACATGAGCAAGTACACAAAAAGGTGAAAAAGTAAAAACTGAGATTTTACAGGTCACATAGAGCAGCTTACCGGGCACAGGCCACAAGGTGTACGCACTAAACCTGCTGGCTGTATGATTGGGTTCACGCCTCTGTAAAGTTTCAATTGTCCATCCACACTGCCCACTGTCCCTTCTTTAGCGGCGATTATGGTCATTTCTACCTTCCCGTCATAAATCAGTGTGTTTAGAATAGTTTCTATGTCTTCCATTGATAATTCAACCTTTTAGAAAAATAAATTGATAAAGGAATTTAAGATTTTTAAAGTCGCACATGCATTTTGTTGTGTGTGTTTAAGGCTAGGTTCACACTGCTGTGATCTGATTTTAATCAGATTTTCAGTGCGATTATGTAGTGCAACTTATGTGGTTTGCATATTTTATGGGGCCAACAAGACACTGAAATTGCACCAAAGTAGTACAGGAACCTTTTTTTTATAAAGTCGTGCTGAGTTGCATTGATGTGAATGGGCACCACTGAAAACAATGTGATTTCCGCTGTCATGCGATTCTAGTTGCATCTGAAATCGCACTAGTGTGAACAAAGCCTAAAGAGATCCTAACATGAAATATAGCATGTAGTAAAGCATGAAAAACACAGTTTTTTACACAATACTATCCTCGGAAGGAAGTGATTCCGGCCTAAGACCAAACTGTTACCACTACAAAATAGAACGCACCTCTACACACATGCACAGATCTAAATAGGCCCAAAATCCTTTGAAATGCATCTAACCAGGTATAAACAATGCAGTAGATGATAACCCCTTTTTGGTATACATACAGTTGTGCTCAAAAGTTTGCATACCCTGGCAAAAATGCTGAAATCTTGGCATTAATATTGAAAACATGACTGATCATGCAAAAAAAAATAAATAAATGGTCTTTTATTTAAGAATAGCAATCACATTAGGGTTGTCCCGATACCACTTTTTTAGGACTGAGTACAAGTACCGATACCTTTTTTCAAGTACTCGCCGATACCGAATACCGATACTTTTTTTTTAAATGTGTCCCCAAATGCAGCCATGTCCCCCCACAGATGCAGCCATGTCCCCCCACAGACGCAGCCATGTCCCCCCCATATGCAGCCATGTCCCCCCCCATACGCAGCCATGTCTCCCCCCATACGAGTACGAGTACTCCCGCAAATACTCGGAATCGGTCCCGATACTAGTATCGGTATCGGGACAACCCTAAATCACATGAAGCCATTTATTATCATAGTTTTTTGGATCCTTTTTAAATCATAACATCAGAAATCACCCAAATGGCCCTGATGAAAAGTATACATACCCTGGAATGTTTGGCCTTGGTACAGACAAAGTGGCGCACAAAGGTTAAAATGGCAATTAAAAGGTTAATTTCCCACATTTGTGGCTTTTTAAATCAAATCAAACCAAAATTTCACAATTTCTGCCAGGGTATGCAAACTATTGAGCATGACTGTACATCCAAGTTCCCAGTACGTAACCCACCAATAACAAATGTACAGATCATCTTACAGGCACAAGTGGTGGATACTAAAGTACCTGCATAACTTTAGTCTTGTATTTTGTACCTTGCTAATGCCAAGCTCACAGATAAATTTCCAGACTTCATGGGATGATGCAAAAGAACTGTTTCTTTGGATCATTGGGTTTTGCTTACTGTCTCTGGCTGCTTCTGCCTGTTAAATATGGAAAAAAAAAGTAAGTCTTCCTTTATACTGAACAGTGATGTTAATGGTCTGCAATTAATTTGGGTAAACGGAGGTTCTATTTTTTAATTTAGGAGACACTTGAACAATGACACATAGCAGTGTGCGTTACAAACGTGCATTGCACTCCGCTGGGTTTGGGAGATCAGTAAACAAGTTAGTAGGCAAACAATAGAAATAAATAGGGTTGCGGAGAAAAAATAACTAAGAGAGACAATTTACCTGACCTGTCAGCTCTACTCCAATCACTGAGCGCTATACAGCTTTAAGGCCCCTTTCACACTGGGGCATTATTCAAGCGTTCTTCAGGCGCTTTAGCGTTAAAAAAAAAGCCTGTAAAGCGCCTGAAAGAAGCCTCATCTGCAATCCCAATGTGAAAGCCTGAGTGCTTTTAGAGCCCTTTCACACTGCCAGCGCCCGAAAAACGCTGGTAAAGCACCGCTAAGACCCTAACGTTTTAGGGCGTTTTTGCAGTGCCTCAGTGTGAAAGGGCAAGGCGTTTTTACAGCGCTTTCAATTCATTTCAATGGAGAGGGGCAATTTTGGAGCGTTTTTTTTTCAGCACCCAAAAGCTGCTCCAAAAATGCTGCTTGCAGGACTCAGTGTGAAAGGGTCCATTGAGATGCATGAAGCGCACTTCATGAGCGTTTTAATAGCGATATTTTTTAACGCTAAAACGCTGTAAAAAGGGTCTTAGAAGAGGGAACCCCATAGTGAAACATAAGATACACCCCATGGCCCACATGAATGAGCGATGTCCACTCTTGGTTCTAAATGAGATTACTGAATTTATGTATGAATGTTTCAGGAAAACAAGTGATGAGTATATGTTAACCGCTAGTTATAAGAGGCTAGTTATACTGCGGCAGGCTGGCCCCCTGCATGAGCCATCGTAGCTGTACGTCGGCTCTTTGAGATGCCTAGCAACATTTGGACTCCAAAATTGTACTCCAGTAATTTTCTTTTCTTCTGGTACAATATTTTTTATTAAAGTATTTTAGACAAATCGACAAATTCCCATGCAGGGGATGCAAAACAAAGTACAAAGCACATAGTAGAAAACATACTATTAAAGGAACTAATCACAAGTTACCACCGTCACCCCAGCCGGGGCCGGGGGGCAGTGCGATATGCCTGAGCCAAGAGGCCCATGGGCCAAAGCAGATAAAAGGGAGAGGGAGCGGAGTTATCCGCAGAACGGGGGAGAAAGGAAAAAAAACAAAAAAAGAAAAAAAAAAGAAAAAATAAAGATAAAAAAATAAAACAGCAAAAAAAAAAAAAAACACCCCTTGCACAATAGAGGAAAAAGGAAAGGAAGAAAAAGGTAGAACAGCGAGCAAAAGCTCGGAAACACAGAGAGAAAGAAAGAAGCCTCAGGCTGGAAAAAAGGACAAGTTAAATTTAGAGCCCCAGACTAGACAGGTGTAAACTAGGGAATGTATAGGACCACCACGGGGCCCATACCTTAAGAAATTTAGCATGGGAGTCATGGAGGACGCTAGACATCTTTTCATGGATCATAAGAGTCGTCAGGGTATTCTTGACCTCTGGGAATGGAACAGAAGTTTTTTTCCAGGCCCTCGCTATTGTCCGCTTGGCAGCGATAAATAAGTATGTAGCTAACTTCTGTTGGTGAGAGAAGAGGCCTGGAATTGGGCAATGGAGTAATGCATATCTAGCGTCCTTACGGATGGGGACATGGAATAGGGAGGATAATAGGCCAAAGACCCTTGACCAGAATCTAACTAAGCGGGGACAGGACCACCATATGTGCAGCTCATCCCCTCGTTGACCACAACCCCGAAAGCACCCGTCAGTACACGCAGGGTTCGACTTGGCAATGCGAGCTGGGACCCAGTACCAACGTAGAAGGACCTTATAGGCTGCCTCCAAAGTGGCAGTGTTGAAGGAGCATTTTGCTATGCTGGACCAGGCCCTACTCCAGTCTGCGAGATCAATAGGGGATAGATCACGCTCCCATTTAAGCACATAAGAAAGGGTAGTAGAAGAGCTACTGGAAGCAAGTAAAGAATAAATCGTAGAAATGGTGCCGCGAGCACCCGGGCAACGCTGACAGATGCGTTCAAAGGCAGTGATTTGATACGGGAAGGAGCCTAGGCGCCGAAGGGAGGTTATCCAGTGTCGCAACTGAATATAGCGGAAAAATTCGGTAGACGCAGCATCATGGGTCTCATGAATCGATGACCACAGGGGAAAGGCTCGGGTGCGAAGAAAGTGGTGAACCAATGAGAACCCATGAGCAGGCCACCAAGAAAAAACATGGGGTTGTTCTGAGCCAGGCGGGAACATAGGATTATTCAGGAGAGGAAGTAGAGGCCGGAATGGAGACATAAGTTTGCCCGAGTACCGAATCGAATCCCATAATTTCAGACTGTGAAGCATAACGAGCTAACAGAAGGAGGACGCAGTTTAGGGGGTAGCCATAACAAAGCCGAAATAGGAACCGGTGCACAATTGGGCAGTAATTTTATTTTCTTATAAGGTTCCATGCACACTGGGCTTAAAGCGGGGGTTCACCCTATAGAAAAAAAATATATATATATTTTTTTCTTCTAGCATAAAATTAGGCATAGTAGCGCGAGCTACAGTATGCCTGTCTTAATTTTTTTATCCCCGTACTCACTGTGTAATCGTACATAGAAGATTCCGACTGCCCACGGGGAATGGGCGTTCCAATCCAGACGGAAGGTGATTGACGGCCGGCTCTGGCGCGTCACGCTTCTCCGGAAATAGCCGAAATAGGCTTGGCTCTTCACGGCGCCTGCGCATAGTCTGTGCGCAGGCGCCGTGAAGAGCCGAGACCTACTCCGGCTGTCTTCGGGGAGCGTGACGTGCCAGAGCCGGCCGTCAATCACCCTCCCTCTTGAAAGGAACGCCCATTCCCCGCGGGCAGTCGGAATCTTCTATGTACGATTACACAGTGAGTACGGGGATAAAAAAATTAAGACAGGCATACTGTAGCTCGCGCTACTATGCCTAATTTTATGCTAAAAAGTTGTTCTGCAGGGTGAACCACCGCTTTAAAAAAAACTGCTTCTATGAGAGTTTTGTGGGTTTTTTTCCCTGTTAATGCAGCTCAGTGTTATCCTATATATCCATGCACATTAGGACGATTAGAGGCTTATTTTCAGCTCAGTTTTTAGAGGCATAAAAAAATAATTGCTAAACACCTGTACAAAGACGCTCTATATGAGCATTTTGGTCTACCAAAGGAACTGGCTCTTTTTTTTTTTTAAACCCAGTGTGCATGGACATTCAAAGTGTAATTGTTGTCCAATTACAGGGAGGCTAGGGAGATTTCACTTCACTTCCTGTTCTTGTGACAGCAAGATAAAAAAAATAGGGGAATGATTGATACTGAGACAGGAAGCCACAGTAATAATAACTTGACACGGGTTCTATCCTTCACCCATTATACCAAAAATAAGACAAAAAAAAAAAAAGTTTGGCTGCACACAGGGTTCCCACATGAGAGATTTTCATCACTTTCTGTCCCTGCAGCAAGTTAGGGAAAATCTATCCAACTACATTATTTCCCATTCTGTCCAAAGTTAACATAGTTTTAGCTAGACTGGGTTCAAGTTATGCATCCCTAGGGAAAATTATATTGTTTGAGCAACCACATTTTGCAAATATAAAATGGCAAATCTGTAATACACCCAAACAAATATGGACATGCATTGTACCATCATAAACAAACAGACATAAAATTCAAAATGAAATCACCTTAGTTTGCAAGAACTTAAAACACTGTTGGTTTAATACTTCGACAAATTCAGACTCAAAGTCCTGGTCACTGTACCATGCTCCTCCCGTCACCGAGCGGTCAGGCTGTACATTATACAGCATGTACACTTTCTTTTTTGAAGCCTGTGATGAAAAACACACAAGCTTAAAACAAACAATTGAAAAAAACAAAAAACACACAAAATAAAAGTTTAATAATAATGAAAATAATATAATACAATCATATCTATGTGTATGTAAAATTATATATATATATATATATATATATATATATATATATATATATATATATATATATATATATATATATATATATATATATACACACACACACACACACACACACACACACACACACACACACCAGAATTTTTAATTAAAAAAATAAGCAGAAAAAAAAAAAAAAAACGGGGGTTCATCCCATTCAGTTGTTTGACTATATATATTTATTATTTTGTATTCAAACAAATGAATGGGATGAAGCCATGGTCTTTCTGCTTCCTTTTTATTAAAAAATCCTGATATATACCTTTTTTCCCTGAAAATAAGACCGGGTCTTATATTTAATTTTGGCAACAAAAGACAGACACAGTAGGGCTTATTTTCAGGATAGGTCTTATGTAATGTGTATTTGCCAGTTCCTGTGCCCCCCGTCTTCCCTCCCTGCCTGTCAGCTCAGTAGTCATTAGCATTGCGAGTTAAATTGCTTGTAAAATCCTAGAATCCACTCTATTACAGTACTATATAATGTACAATGTGAGCATTTCTGCAATATAATTGTGGCAAAAACCTTCGTTGCAGCGCCGCTGGGTGCCTTTGTGACCCGCCGGAGCTCTCTTCCCTGCTCCGAGATCCCCCGCTGACAGCTGGGAGAAGAGAAGGAGAGCAGCGGGAGGTCAGCTGAGCGGTGCTGTAACAAAGGTACTTGGCAGAATTATATTACAGAAACACTCACATTGTTCCATACTGTAATAGAGTGGATTATAGGATTTTACAAGCACCTTTAACTAGGGCCAATTTTTGGGGTAGGGCTTATATTGCAGCGCTCCTGGAAAAATCACAGTAGGTCTTATTTCCGGGGTAACACGGTATATCTATGTATAGATATAATACATACACACTAGGGGTGCAACGGATCGTCATTGATCCGTGATCCGCACGGATCAACCTATTCGGATCGGTACACATGTGATCCGTATGATCCGTACATTGCGAGCTCCCTCAGCCTCCTCTCACTGCAGTACACTGACTGACAAGAAAGGAGGAGGCGCTAGCACTCGGCCAATCAGGATGCAGAACAGAAGCGACGACCCAGAGTTGCCCTGCCTCCAAACCAATCATCGGGCGCGTTACAAGCAGGCAGCGTGTGTTAGTGTTTTGGCCGGAGCCATGTGTGAAGGGAGAAGGAGCGCTGCGGAGCCCGGGGGGGAGGAGGAGGGGGAGGAGGAGGGGGAGGCCGAGTGTTTGTTATTGTATTCCTGGACGGGGGGACGGGGGAGGATGCTATTCCGCATCACCAGCACTGGACGAGGACGAGAGCAGAACACATACGGTAGTTAATACATTGCGAGTATATGACACATTCCTCCCCTCCACACTGTGGCCCCTGTCATCACACACACACACACACTATGGGGACACCATCATACCCCACAATAATCACTGACAGGTGAAGCCCTGCTGTGTGTGTCCGATCATATATTTTTTTATAGTTATTTTCAACACAAAACTGAGCTTATGTGCATAAATACAGTGTTTAAAAAACCAACAGACTGTTTAGTTTTAAAAGCAGCAGCAAACCTTACATGCTTAATAATGTGACAGAACACCTCTGATTTCACATTTAGTTAAATGTGAAATCAGAGGTGTTCTGTCACATTAGCAAGCATGTGAGGTCAGCAGGTTTGCTGCTGCTTTTAAAATGTAACATGTAAACAGTCCGTCGGATTTCCAAACACTGTATTTAAGCATATAAACTCCATTTTGTGTTGAAAATAACTATGAAATATAAAACTCTGGTGGGTGTAACAAGATTTTTTTATTTTTTTTGCTGATCCGAAAATGATCCGATCCGTGACTCCTGATCCGAGGATCGATCCGATCCGTGAGTTTTTTGATCCGTTGCACCCCTAATACACACACACACGCGATTAGGATAATCTCAAAAATGCCATGTAATGCAACCAACGTTAAATTCCACATAGAGAAGTAATGTTACATATGGTGCAAGTATGTACTGTACACTGTAAATAAATTCATAATTAGTTTACCGCTACTGACTTGACCGCTTTAATTAGCTTCTTGCTTTCCATGTTCTTTAGGATTTTATTGATCTCAGTGAGAGGAAGATTACTTTTGTATCGAATGTCTCTGCTCCATATACCTAAGAAAAACATGAATAAAATGTATGTATAGTAGTTGCAGCTGCACAACTTCAACATATTGCCTTGCTAAAAAAAATTGTTATCCATGTCAACCGATGATCACCGTTTCTCCAGTAAATTTGGTGACAAATGCAATCTGTATTAAAGTGGAACTTCACTAAACTGACTATTTTTAATCCTTATGCTGCTATTATTAGTAAATAGATTGGAAAGTGTATCATATTTGTTTTAAACTGTTTACATTTTTTCACTTGCTTTCCAGGCCTGTGCCAATGATGTCATACATCCCAGAATCCTTCAGGAGTGGAGGAGGGGCTTTCTCAGCTAAGCACACCCTCCTGCCTGCATGCCTAGGTCAAGGGCAGATGAATTCAATGAAGTAAATAATACGTTTTGTGGACAAGTATCAGTAGTCACAGGCACCTCACCCCAATGATAAGAAAAAATGAGAAGGGGGGGGGGGGAAAAAGGGGGTAACCAAAAGGACCCCGGGGCTTTTGAACGGTGCAAATAGATAATCAGACAAAATTTGATTATAAAATTAGAAAATATAATTTATTACACAAATAATTAATATGCCATAAATACGATAAATTTGAAATACATCTCGATTAAATACGTGATATCAAGACGAAGCATTGTTTAAGTCAGCTCTACATGTTTCACTCCGACGAGTTTCTTCAGGAGCTTTCAGACATACAATGCTAAATATCAAAAGAAAAAACAAGACATATAATTAAATGACTGTTGAAAACAATCATTTATATATCAATACATTTTGGTAAATAATGTCAAAAAAGGGGGAAAAGAAAAATATTGATCATGAATGCATCAGTTATTGTAGATAATGCATGCTCAAGGATCTCAACTACATATAAACAGGGGCCAAAAGTAAAAACAATAATATTTACTTACCAAAAAGGTAAAACAGCAAAAGACAGCAGACCATACAGGAAGGAACCAGAGTCCTCAGGGAAAACAGAATAGTTCAGGAGAACCACAGCAGGATTTTAAGCCATTAATAGAATTAATCTGAAAAATCAGGAAAGCACATGTGGAAACACATATGCAAACTACTCTCAGTTGTATTATGCAACAGTGGGTAAAGAGAATATACACTCCAAAAACTTGTTATAATGAACAATATATGTAATATATATACCTGTCAATAGTAAGCAAAAATGCCTATTGTCAGTAGAAACAGTCTAATGTTTGCCATAGATATGGATTGAAAGAGGATAAAGGGGAAGGAAGACACTCTCACAGCCCCTCAAATAACCTGATCAAAAAGCGGCATCCGCTCTGTTAAGAAAAAAGGGGAGAAATAAAAAAGTATATTATAAGTAAATAGGGATAGTTCAGTGCCAAAAAATGCACAGAACAAACAAATCCCTAATGCTCACAGCGCTTAGGCTTTAAATCTGCCACCACCGCGCCGTGGTGGCAGATTTAAAGCCTAAGCGCTGTGTTAGGTGCTCCAGCTGAGACCAGACCTAATTAATGCAAGGAAAGGCTGCTGTATGCACAGCTATCTAGGTGGCTCTGCCTTTTCATCTTTGGACTTTGTCCTAATCAGGTATTTACCTTACAAGCTTTTTGGCTTTGTGCTTACACACTGTGAGCATTAGGGATTTGTTTGTTCTGTGCATTTTTTGGCACTGAACTATCCCTATTTACTTATAATATACTTTTTTATTTCTCCCCTTTTTTCTTAACAGAGCGGATGCCGCTTTTTGATCAGGTTATTTGAGGGGCTGTGAGAGTGTCTTCCTTCCCCTTTATCCTCTTTCAATCCATATCTATGGCAAACATTAGACTGTTTCTACTGACAATAGGCATTTTTGCTTACTATTGACAGGTATATATATTACATATATTGTTCATTATAACAAGTGTTTGGAGTGTATATTCTCTTTACCCACTGTTGCATAATACAACTGAGAGTAGTTTGCATATGTGTTTCCACATGTGCTTTCCTGATTTTTCAGATTAATTCTATTAATGGCTTAAAATCCTGCTGTGGTTCTCCTGAACTATTCTGTTTTCCCTGAGGACTCTGGTTCCTTCCTGTATGGTCTGCTGTCTTTTGCTGTTTTACCTTTTTGGTAAGTAAATATTATTGTTTTTACTTTTGGCCCCTGTTTATATGTAGTTGAGATCCTTGAGCATGCATTATCTACAATAACTGATGCATTCATGATCAATATTTTTCTTTTCCCCCTTTTTTGACATTATTTACCAAAATGTATTGATATATAAATGATTGTTTTCAACAGTCATTTAATTATATGTCTTGTTTTTTCTTTTGATATTTAGCATTGTATGTCTGAAAGCTCCTGAAGAAACTCGTCGGAGTGAAACATGTAGAGCTGACTTAAACAATGCTTCGTCTTGATATCACGTATTTAATCGAGATGTATTTCAAATTTATCGTATTTATGGCATATTAATTATTTGTGTAATAAATTATATTTTCTAATTTTATAATCAAATTTTGTCTGATTATCTATTTGCACCGTTCAAAAGCCCCGGGGTCCTTTTGGTTTCCCCCTTTTTCCCCCCCCCCCCTTCTCATTTTTTCAATGAAGTAAATGCTATAAGAATCCTATGCCCTTACTCAAGATGGACACAGACAGAAATGCTAGGGGGGTGTTTTTCAAGCGCCGCACATTTGATATACCAGTTTGCATTGTCACATTTGGGAAAGTGTGGAAAGTACTGCCAACTGTTTTTTAGTTGATTTGTTTTTATTTTTTTTTATTTTTATTGCTATTTTATTTTAGATTTTCACTTTAGGGAGGAGTTTTGGCAGCTCACAAGGTTTTGCCCACATGTTTTTCAAAGGGATTTCTCAGCAAAATGAAGTATAGAGACATGGATAGGCGCATTTGCTTTGAATAATAAAAATGTATTAAATAGAGTTTTTAGTTTGTGGCGCTCAGATGCGGTTTAGTTCAGCTTTAAAAAATGAGGGGAAACATATCCATAGTACGTAATATACTTTCTAAACCTGGCCATACATGGCAGATAATTTCTGCCGAGTTGGCCTAAATTCAAACCAAGCTGGTCTTATTAGCATCACCTGGCACAAGAAAAGTAGATTTTTCAATTTACCTTTGTTGAAGATGGAAAACTATTGGCCTAACACTGACTGCATCCAAGCAGACGGGAATCACTGTTTGGGTATACAGCAGCAGTGGAAATGCAATAGGCGACAATTGAGATTCCTCCATCCAGGCTCTTTAGTGTAGATTAGGGATCCTCAAACTACGGCCCTCCAGCTGTGGTAGAACTACACTTCCCATGAGGCATTGTAACACACTGACATTCACAGACATGACTAGGCATGATGGGAATTGTAGTTCCTAAACAATTGGAGGGCCGTAGTTTGAAGACCCATGGTGTAGATGGAGGAATCTATTCGATTTCAATTTGGATTTTAAATATTAGTGAAATCTTTGCATGTATGGCCAGTTTAAAGCACCAGTCATGCAAGATATAATTAGCCCTAAAGAAGCTTCTGAAGTGGAAACTATCGTAGAAAAATTTGGCTGTAGCAGTTAGAGTGCTTTCACACTTGCAACGCCCGGGCGTTAGCGGTAAAGCGGCGCCTTACCATCGGCTTTGCGGCGCTTTTTGAACGATACCTGGGCACTTTTAACCCCCGCTAGTGGCCGAAAAGGGGTTAAAAGTGCCCACAAATGGCAACTTTGCCAGCAGTTCGGCATTGAAGTCAATGGGCAGGGGCGCTTTAGGAGCGGTGAGTTCACCGCTCCTAAAGCGCTGCAAACAAGCTGCTGGCAGGACTTTTCCTGACACCCTGCCAGCGCAACGCCCCAGTGTGAAAGCACTTGGGCTTTCACACTGGGTTTGCAGCTGAGGCTTTTTTCAGGTGCTTTACCGATGCTATTTTTAGCGCTAAAGCACCTGAAAAACACCTCCAGTGTGAAAGGGGTCTCAAAGTCAAAGTGTATGCAATAGGTACTGCACATACTATACAAATAAATGGGCAAATACAATTAAAACCAAACATAAATTTTATGTAGGTGTTGCAATATATTGCCTATATGATTTCAATAATGTACATATATATATATATATATATATATATATATATATTATATATATTGTAAGATTGGGGTGATCAGACTCCAGCGGTAAATGCATTTTTCAGTGAGTACGCCAGTCCAGAACTGAGTTTTTAAGGGCCTGGTAGCCCACTTTTATTTAAAAGCGCACAAGGGGGTTCCACCATTACTGGACCCCATCTCCTGATTTCGGAATAGGTGTCACTGCTGCGAGACACCACAAAGTCAGAGACACAGTGAAGCCGGAGACACAGTGAGTGTGATTATAGTTGCCATTAAAAGGACTCAGGGAGCGCTAAATGTCTGTGGTTTAGGCGCAAATTACTTGTCATGCCTTGGGTGCTGACAACCCACGCTACAAAAATAAATTTTACTGTTAGGGGTCCCCACAACTTGGGAAATATAATGAAGGGGTCACGGCACTAGAGGGTTGAGAACCACTGCTCTAGCTGCACCCATGCAGCGTCTCGGACTCCTGCATGGGTGCAGGAGCTATATATAGCGACTGGCTATTTTCAGAGCCGGTGCTATTCTAAATTTAGGGGGAGTTCAGAGAGATAGTTGGCTCTGAACCTGTTATTTGGTTTTATTTGGGGTCTCTGCTCTAGCTTGGCTGTACCGTGTGCTATCCCTTTGTCCGGGTACTCCCGTCACCCCCGAACAGCAGGTGGCAGCAGTGGGGTCAAGTGTGTTTAAAGCGGAGGTTCACCCAAAAATCCACTTTTTGACATTAGCTGTAGCATACTGCTAACATCTGCAGTATGCTGTTTTTTTTGTTTTTTTTTTACTTGTACTTATCGTTATACGAGCCCTTGTTTTCCGGCTCTGGGCTGGGAATCCTGCGGGGAATGGGCGTTTCTAAGCGAAGAGGAGTTGATTGACGGCTGCTAAGGCACGTCTTGGCCTCTGTTTAATCTTCAACTGCATGATGCTGCACATGTGATCAGTTATGACATCAGCCATTGGATGGTTTGACAGTTTGGTTTAGAGCACAACCAATGTGACAGTAAGCATGCCAGGTATGTTACTGCTTTTTCAAACTGTTAAATTGATGGATTTACTTCCGCTTTAAGGATGCTGGAAAGTTCATTTTGAGGGTGAACCTCCGCTTTAAGTATAACTCCTCAGCAGCCTATCAGGAGGTTGGGCCACCTCGCTGTGCATGCTGGGGAGGGGTATTTAAGGGGCAGACGCCATTAGTTGAGGTTGCTGTGTTCCCGCCCTTGAGCTGGGCAGTTATCCCACCACCCCGTGTGTGGCCCTCCTGGCCGGGGTGCGTGCGTGTTCCTACCTTTTGTGCTACAGCACCCTTCCCAGAGCCCCCCTTTTTCGTACTTGTACCTGATCGTGCCAGCGACGGGGACAAAAACAGCAGCTCCAGCTGCTGTCTCAGGTGCTCATTAAATAGAGTGAAAGCAGCAGGAGCCATCGGCTGCTGTCAATCAAATGCAGTGACACGGTAGCCGGGCAGAGTCAATGGATGCAGCGGCAACACTCAAGAGCGTGCCCGCACGAGTGCCCCCAGGAAGGGTGGCTCTCTATGGGGGCACTCGAGAAGAGAAGGAGCAAGGAGTGCCATTGGGGACCCCAGAAGAGGAGAATAGGGGCCCCTCTGTATAGTGATTTTGCACAGAGGAGATAGGTATATTTAAAAAAAACTGTTACAGATGGTCAAGGTAAGACATGCAAACAAAGAAAAACAAACAACAGTAACGAGGTAGGCACTCCGGTTGTTACAGTCGGGGTACCTAACAAAAAGGTAAATATGTTATCCAGCATAAAAAAAAAGAAGAATTTAGCAGGTAGTGTCAGTTATTCTAGAGTCAAGAAGAATATTATATGGGATTTTTTGAGGGTGGATGTGTTGAGGTTGGGCTTTAAGAGAGAGAAGGGAAAGTGAGGTCTAAGCCAGAGTAATGTGGTTAGGGAGTATCACCAATATCGGTTCCCTTCGTTTAACTCCACTTTCCCTCTTTTCCCCAGGTTCAAGCTCCCACTGGTTAATATTGGTATCATTCATTATTCTGATGATTTATGCTGAATCTATGAAATGTAACCAGCAGGTCCATATTTTACAGAAAGAGGCAGGGTCTCTCTAGCCTAATGGATCAGTTCCTCCATTTCCGCAATTTTCTTAATGCGCTGAAGCCATTCAGCGATAGTAGGTGGAGCTTTTTTTCTGCCAATGCATGGGGACACATGATTTTGCTGCATTAATTAGGTGGAGGGCCAGGGGCTTTTGTTGTGTTATATATTTTGAATATATGTGCTCTAATATTTATAATTATTGTAGATTGTTATTCTGTTGCTAGGAAAGTTACATTTTTTCTGGCATTTAAAAAAAAAAGTGAATAAATAACACCCAGTTCACATAAGAATACCTTTATTTCCAGCATCCTCAATAATCTGATACACTAACTTTTCCTGATTGTCGGAACCCTTCATTTTACTGAAAATAAAGAAAAGAAGAATGAGTTGATACTTAAGGCCCCTCATCGTCTTCATGTATGGAGTAAATGCTCTTTCATGGAAGCTGAGACAACACTCTTTGTAGTCTCATGTAGGTGAACCGATTCCAAGAGTTGTGGGAAATAAAAACTCTTGATTGTTATCACCATTCCTCTTTATTGCGCACATACTTAATTAATTTAACACATGTTCTTTGTATGTTCCATCCTTAATTGCTACAAGCATACTGTATTGTTTTTGTCCAGTAACAGTTTGTACTGTGAGGTATTGTGTGTGTGTGTGGGGGGGTTGCAGCTCTATCTCTGTGCGGAAAAAAGTGTTTTTTTTAAACGTTGTAAAAATCTTTTAATAAAAACAAATTCTAGCAGCAGACAGGGAGTCGCATGTACGGCTGTCAGAAAACAGCACTGCTAACCATATGTAGCTAATGCCATTAGAATACTTTACAGCATGCACACATCGGCCACATAGTTATGCAATGGAATTACCGTATTTATTGGCCTATACCGCGCACTTTTTTGCCCTGAAAATCGTGGGTGCACGATATATGCCGATACCCGCGCCGCCATATACCGAGCGCAGTACACTCGGGTACATTCGGCCAGGCTCGGCTTCGCTCGTAGTCACGCTCTGTGATATTTATGGGTGAGAAGCCGAGCGTGGTCAAATATACCCGAGTGTACTGCGCTCGGTATATGTCGGCGGAGGCTTCAAACTGAGCGCGGGAAGCGAGGATTCGACACGGAGACAGCGCGGGAGAAGTCGGGAGGACACCACCGAGGCCGCCGATGGACGCCGGGCAAGACACCAAAACTGTAAGTAGTAAAATTTAATAAAATGTTTTTTTACAGGATTTTAGGGTCAACATTAGGGGTGCGCGCTATACGCCGGAGCGCCCAATACCCCCCGATAAATACGGTAGTTTGTTTGGGTCATTCTAATGCTTAGTCGTTATAGCTCACCCAGCGGTCTGTGCATCTTTCAGTCTGTACAAAAGGCCCGTTCCACTTCTAAGGAGATCCAACTGACCCTAAAATTTGAATAACGTATGAAACAGTTATACATAAAAAAAATGTAAAAGACATTTATATATATATATATATATATATATATATATATATATATATATATATATATATATATATATATATATATATATATATATATATATATATATATATATATATATATATATATATATATATATACATATATACATATATATATATACATACACACACACACACACACACACACACACACACACACACTAAATATATATATATATATATATATATATATATATATATATATATATATATATATATATATAAAAAAATAAAAATCACACACATACATATTCAAATAATTTAATTGTACAGATGCATCTACTGTATTTTGTGGACCAAAAAAAGACCAGTGCGGCCAGACAATTCAAACAGAAAAGCGGCATATATGGAGAGGCTGCCTGTGCCAACATGTACAGGCAGCCCTGTGCTCCTTCCCCAAGGAAATAGATTGACAGCAACTTCCCAAGGCAGAGCCCCAAGCAGCTTCATTACATGGCTCTATAGGACAGGGCAAAGGAAAGGAGCCACCCTTAAAGATGATCTCAGGTTTCATTTAAAGTAGTATTAAAGTGGTTGTATTATAAGGCTTACCTGTAGGTACTGGAAATATCTCCTAAACCTGCGCGGTTTAGGAGATATTTATCATATACGTGTGCGCCGTCATCGGCACATGCGCACTATAGAAAGGGCATGATTGTGCCGTTTCTATAGGGCCTGTGCCCTGACTGTTGGCTCTCACGCGCATGTGTGGGAGTGACATCACGCGACTCCAGACAGTCACAGAGCCGGAGTCCACGGCCCTGGAAGGAAGAGGGGGTGAAGATGGAAGCTTCCACCAGCAGGGACATTGCAGGCTTTGTTTGCAGGTAAGTGGCACATAATGGGCTAGTATGCGATGCATACTAGCCCATTATGCTTTTACTTTGCAGGAGAAAAAATAACCCATACCCAGGAATACGATACATTACAACATACCAATATCTAGATGTGGTGACTATTAGTTTTCTTTTTTTTTGTTGCCTTTTTTTCACAGGTTGATCTGGCCAGATCCACGTACCTCGGTGTAAATATAAGCGGGCGTAGCGTATCTCAGATACACTACGCCGCCATAACTTAGAGCGGAGGTTCCTTATCCACAAAGAATTTGCGCCGTAAGTTACGGCGGCGTAGTGTAAATCTGACGGCGTAAGGGCGCGCAATTCAAATGGATAAGATGTGGGTGTGTTTTATGGTAATTCTACTTGACCCCACGTAAATGACGTTTTTTTTTTAACGGCGCTTGCGCCGTCCGTGGGGGTATCCCAGTGCGCATGCTCGAAATCACGTCGCAAATAGTCAATGCTTTCGACGTGAACGTAATTTACGCAAAGCCCTATTCGCGAACGTTTTACGCAAACGGAAAATTCGATGCTGGCCCGATGTCCATACTTAACAATGCGTACGCCACATAGAGCAAGGGTAATGTTACGCCAAAAAAAGCCTTACGTAAAAAAATGCGCCAGCCGGACGTACGTTCTGAGAATCGGCGTATCTAGCTAATTTGCATACTCTACGCGGAAATCGACAGAAGCGCCACCTAGCGGCCAGCGTAAATATGCACCTAAGATCCGACGGCGTACTAAGACGTACGTCAGTCGGATCTAGCCCCCATTCAGGCGTATCTTGTTTTGTGGATACAAAACAAAGATACGCCGGAGCATCCTAGAAGTTACGCGGCGTATCAATAGATAGATACGCCGACGTAACTTCTTTGTGGATCTGGCCCTTCCTGTATTAGAGTGCCTCCACTCTGCATGAAGGTGCAACAGAGATACCTTTGTCAGCAGCACTGTCTCGAAAGTGGAGAATGCGCTAGCAGATTTAGATACACTAAAAAATAGAAGACAAACTCCAGCTAACACTTCAAAAGCAGTTACAGCAGTGTTTCTCAATTCCAGTCCTCAGGCCCCCCCCAACAGGTCAGGTTTTCAGGATTTCCCTCAGATGAAAATGCTGTGGTAATTACTAAGGCTGGGTTCACACTACTACACTACTTTCATCCTACTTTGCTCTGCTACATCGGTCCTACATTTATCCTACATTGGTCCTACATCCATCCTACTTTCATGAACAGGATACTACTTTGGTCCGACTTCAATGATATTCAATGGGCCTGAAGTAGGATCAATGTAGGACCAAAAGTAGTACAGGGAGCATTTTCAAAGTCGGACCGACTTGTGTAGGACGCTACAAGACGCTCTCATAGGGAAACATTGAACACAGAGCAAAGTAGGATGAAAGTAGTGTAAACCCAGCCTCAGGCAGTGAAACTGATCAAATCACCTGTGCAAAATAATGGAAATCCTGAAAACCTGACCTGTTGGGGGGGCCTGAGGACTGGAATTGAGAAACACTGAGTTACAGCAACAATTTTAAATCTTTGGGGGTAAAAGTTTTGCATAAATAAAAAGCTGATCATTGTAAGCACCCCTGTCAATGTTAAATGGCTTGTCTCAACTCACTAATTGCTATATCTGCAGGGAAGCTTGTTCTGTTGAAAAAACATACTTACTGCCTGGTTTACTAGATGAATAAAATAAAGAACACCTAAAATGAAAATTAATCCAACATCACATCCAAGAATTGGTAAGCTGCAATATTATACAGGTTTGCTTTTGGGTTTATTACCACTTTAACTTTAAATAGGCTGAGACGAAGTTGGTGACTACATCAGTCCACTTTTCCACCGCTTCATTCCTAGAATACAAGGCTTCTTCTGAAAAGCCGAGGAGCCCAACTTAACTTTATTCCAGGAAGTGGGACGGGAAAGTCTCACCTCTGTGACGGCACAATTGCACTGTACTGTACAATGTATGTAGCAGAGGGTACATACAGTTTTACACAGTGCTCCCAGCCACTGCAACTGTAAAGCCCTGTACACACGATCGTTTGTCCGATGAAAACAGTCCCTCGGTCTGTTTTCATCAGACAAACTGATCGTGTGTGGGTCCCATCGTTCTATTTTCCATCTGTGAAAAAAAAATAGAACGTTTTAATTTTTTTTTTATGGATAAAAAACTGACAGAAAAATCTGATTGTCTGTATGGAGAAAAATCCATGCATGCTCAGAATCTAGTCGATGCATGCTCGGAAGCATTAAACTTCATTTTTATCAGCACGTCGTAGTATTTTACGTCACCGCGTTGGACATGGTCGGCTTTTTGACTGATGGTGTGTAGGCGAGACTGATGAAAGTCAGCTTCATCGGATATCCGACGAAAAAATCATCGGATTCGATTCTATCAGAAGTCCGATCGTGTGTCTATTCACTATTCACACATCGGCAATTTGAATCACAGGCAGAATTGACGCGATTCTGCTTGTGATTAAAGAAGTGCAGCAAAACGCAGGACGCGTTTACGATGCCGTTATTTTTTAATGGCACCCCAAATGCGTTTGCGATTCTGCTGAAATCGACAAATCATGCACACCAAGTTGCGCGATGTGCATAACCCAAAAGGGGTGCCGGAACTTCTTTTGGGCGGCATGATCGCACCGTGTTTGGGGTGCCAATAAGAAATAATGGCTTTGCAAATTCGTCCTGCGTTTTGCCGCGATTCTGCCGCAATTCAAAAACGCCTATGTGTTAACGGAGCCTTAGCGAATTAAATAGTTGTTTTGGACCACCATGGTACAAATGCACTATTTAAAGTTAGATGAAACACAAAGTTTAGCTTTAATATGCCTTCAATGGCATCTTATAACACTCTTATCTCCCATCCTCTAAAACTTACAACTGATAGTAAGCGGTTGATAACCGTTGCTCTCTGCTTTGCTTCAATGTGTGGCATCTCATTCTGGATAACTTGATCTGTAATTCCATGAGGAAATTGCTGACACAGCTCTATAATCCTTAAATGCAAAAAATAAATAAAAAATAATAATAATGCCATTAAAGTGGGTGCTTTATAAAGAGATTTCAGCTTCAGAAATAAATGAAATACAAGATTTGATAATTCAATACAGATGTTATACATTTTATCTTTTCCAGAAATAAGTAGGAATAATACAGAGTGTGGCCAGGTAAAGCTGAGCCACAGCTAGCCAGCTATGATCTCTACTGCATACTTCGATTGGCACAATATAAATATCTCATACCGAATGGGCTGCCAACAGTCACTGTAGTAGTCTGTGCTACTACAGTAATAGCTGCAATCTTCTGTGCCGTGCACCTTCCTCTCTGCACACTGATCACCAGGGGTCACTTGCTTGTTATTGCCTCCATGCACAGAATGCAGTGTATTTTTATTTCAATGAATATAAGGCATGCCGCATGCAGATATATACGTCTGCAGAGAGGTGCGCTCGCAACCCGGTCCTCTTCTCCGTGACCGTCCCTGCGGGAACAGAGGACCCGATCGCCGCTGGTGTCCCGCGATCGGGTCACAGAGAGGAAGTGTAAGCAAACCTCTCCCCATGCTTCCTAGTGTGGCCGTCTCTGATCGTCTGTTCCCTGTCATAGGAAACCACTATCAGTGACGTCACACGCTAAGCCACGCCTCCCACAGTAAGAAACACACATTAGGGCACGCTTAACCCCTACAGCGCCCCTCCTGGTTAACCCTTTCACTGCCAGTGTCATTTTTACAGTAACTAGTGCATTTTTATAGCACTGTTCGCTGTAAAAATGACAATGGTGTCAAAAGTGTCCGCCATAATGTCGCAGTCACGATAAAAATCGCTGATCGCCACCATTACTAGAAAAAAAAATGCAATAAAACTATCCCCTATTTGGTAGATGCTATAAATTTTGCCAACCAATAAACTCTTATTGCTATTTTTTTACCAAAAATATGTAGAAGAATACGTATCGGCCTAAACTGAGGGAAAAAAAATTATATATTTTTTGGGGATATTTATTGTGGCAAAAAGTAAAAAAAATATAGAATTTTTTTCAAAATCGTCGCTCTATTTTTGTTTATAGCGCAAAAAATAAAAACGGTAGAGGTGATCAAATACCACCAAAAGAAAGCTCTATTTGTGGGGAAAAAAGGACGCCAATTTTGTTTGGGAGCCACTTCGCACAACCGCGCAATTGTCAGTTAAAGCGACGCAGTGACGAATCGCAAAAAGTGGCCTGGCCATTAAGCTGCATAATGGTCCGGGTCCTTAAGTGGTTAAAAGAGGTTGGGGGAGTGGGAATTTGGGACTTTAAATGAAGCCATGGCCAGGTATGGTCTTGTGCCTCCATCCCTACAATTTTGAGGAAAAAGAAGCAAAAATTAAACAAAAAGGGGTGGGACTTTGTATGAAGCTCATGGTAACAAAATTAATAGAGTGGTGGATAGTAAAATATTTAATAGATACATGTTTACATACATTAAATTTTATATACATAGAAATGCACACTTCCATGTTACCAATTTCTAAAACGGTATTATATGGAAGTAACATATTTATAAACATTAATCACATGATAAGATTAAGGGGACCACCAATATTCATGATTGGGTATACATAATTGAAACATAATATCTGCACGGTCTATGGTCTTTCTGATCCCTGTTGTATATATGAGCACATATCTTAGTAGGCGTGTAATTGAAGTACACGACATTTGGTAGCTCGACGCGTTTCACTGCTTTAAGCCACTCTTCAGACATGTGATGTATCTGGAAACATAAAATAATAAAGTAAACTAGCTTGTATCAATATAGAGGAGGATAGATAGAAAGAACACCTATCCCTCCATTTTAAACGGGATCAATTACAGGTATGTGTGCACTTCATTTGCTGCTTTTCCTGCTACATTTTTGCTTCTTTTTCCTGAATATAAGGCATTGTCTGACTGGACGAGGTTGAGATCGTGACATCACCACCCCGTCCAATCAGATAACACCTTGCATTAATTTACAAAATTGCAAAGTATTCTGTAAATGGCGACACTGAACTGCGAGCGCCCCCCTGTGGTCAGTGTGTAGCGCAGAACCTGGAGAGTGGAGGATCGGGTGAGTAAATCTAATTTTCCATGCACCCCCCCTGACCAGAACACTAATAACCCTTGCAGTGCTTGCAAAAAAAAACACACACTGTAGAGGAGAATTTTAAAGCTTTCTGGAGTTGGGCTGCTGTTGATAAACAGCTACTGCTGTAGTGAAAAAAGATTATGTAATACATTTCAGGTTAAAGAAACTGCATCAGTTCAGGAATCTTCCAAAATACAGGAACACATTTCTGTTAATTGGAGAAAAATAAAACTTCAAAATCATGATCTGAAATGTGTATGTCCTTTAAAGTGGTTCTGAAAGCAGGTTTTATTTTTTACCTTAATGCATTAAGGTAAAAAAAACCTGAGTGCCTCTCCCACCCCAGCCCCCCCCCCCCCCCCTTATACTTACCTGCAAGGATTTCTCCCTGGTGTGGAGAGTCGTGCTCGCCCCCTCCCTTGGACTACAGGAGAGTCAGAACGCTTTCTACGTTGCAGATAGAGAAAGGAGCTGTGTGCTCGTGGGCATCCTGACTCTCCTGTAGTCCAAGGGAGGGGGCGAGCATGACACTCCACACCAGGGAGAAAGCCTTGCATTACTGTGTGGACAAAAGAACAGGAAGTGAGGATTTCTCAGAAGAAATAAGGACATTTAAAAGCAAAATGGAAGGATGAGGTAAGTGAAGGAGGACTGCACTAAGGTAAAGGAAGCTATTTAGGAAAAAAATGTTTTACCTTTACAACCCCTTTAAATCAGGGTTCCCAGAGCATCCCTTATATTAGAGTCCCTAGAGTTCTCCCTTACATCAGAGTCTGCAGAGTCCCCCCGTACAGTGAAAGGGAACTCTGCGCGTTCTGATGTAAAGGGGAACTCTGCAGCCTCTGATGTAAAGGGGGACTCTTGTTATTAACGTCATACGATTAGACATGTTATTTAAAGTGGAGTTCCACCCATAAATATAACATTACATCGGTAGTTTTAAAAAAATGTCATTAGTCCTTTAAGAAAAAACATTTTTTTTTAGATGCCTTCAAAGTGTTGTTGCTAGGCAGAATAGTTAATCTTCCCACTTCCTGCACCTAGGTGCTTAAGCTTCACCGCACAGACTCCTGGGAATGTAGTGGGTGTAACTTTCCAGGAGTTTGTGCACTCCCCAGTCTCAAAGAATCATGTGACTTGGACAGCACAGGTGCTGAAACCTGATCTGACACTGCTTGTGCAGCACTGAGCATGTGTAAGATCTGCAAGGCTGAAATCCAGGAAGTCATACAGTCTGGCTTCATGATGCCCACACTTAAGATGGCCCCAGTCAATTTCTATTTCATAAAGTGTCTAAATTCTGTAACAACCTAACAAAACGGACCTTAGTTTACAGACTAACTTTACTAGAATACATTAAGCTTGTGTATTACAGGGGTATTTATATTTAAAAAGTGAAATTGTGGCCGGAACTCCGCTTTAATATGTATAGTTTATGCTATAAAAAAAAATTCCTGTGTGCCACTAAAGTGTTCGGTGTTGACGTAAAGAAAAGGTGGCAACCCTAGCAAAATCCGACACAAAAAATTCTTCCATCGGCTATTGTGCGCAGGGCCGGCTCAACCGCTAATCGTAAAAACAGCTGCTGTGCTGTTCCGTACTGCGCATGCGCGGGTCATCCCGGGCACTTCTCGACAGAAGACCAGTCCAGGCATCTGGGTGCATCCTGACATTTAGGTCGGGATCCCTTCAGAGCCTCGAACGGTTGAGTGACGTCCGCTGTCGGCTGAATACGGGTCACAAGAGTCACAGCGGTCAGAGGGGGGTCACAGCAGAACGATCCCTCCTGACACGTTCAGTGACCCATTCAAGCACAGTGTGAGGGTCCTGCACACTCCAGTATAGTAGGCCGGGAGTCACATTCATGTCCATTAGAAAGCCAGCTTGGAAGGAAGAGAAGCAGGACAGTGACATGGGTGACAACGTCTCACCTGTTCTCTATGTCAGCAGCGTCCCCGCTCTCCTGCTTCAGCTTCCCATCCGCCATCTCCAGGCTCTTCTTTCCCACTCTGCCTGGTGCACGCCGATCACTCCTCTACACACACTCCATACACACCACCGTGCAGGATCAACCGCGTCTGCGCCTCGGTGCTCAGGAATCTCCGGCAGCCATCTTGTGTTAGGGCAAAAGTTTACCCTCCATTAAAAGCATATATTCTAACACATAAAAGACTAGTAATGCACTTACGTCGTATGATTTTTTTTTATTATTTTTTCACAAACTGAAGCGGTTATTGTTTAAACCCGACAGAAATTGATTTGCGTTACAAGCTAAGTTCATTTGCCCTTAGCAAACATGGCCGCTGAGTTCAGGCTGTCTCGTGAAAGGTACTTCCGGACGGTATGTTGCAAGCTGATTGGCAGGGAGGAATGTGGGTGGAGATTTGAGCTCGCATCTTTGGTTGCTAGGCGATGGGAGGTTGCCAATCACGGTTCTGGTTTCTTCTAAGGTTCCACCGGGAGAAGCGTCTGTAGTAACGGGATCCGGGAGTGACAGGGGTCCGCTGAGCGCTGAGGATCGTGTGAAAGCTGTGTGACATTTTATCCAGGTATATGGAGGGAGGGAGATCCCCTGTATAGGGATGGAGGGCAGTCACACAGTGTGTATGGCTGCATAGAGCACACAGTGCACAGAACATGGGCTGTCATAGAGCACAGGTCAGAGGTTGTGTTCTCCTATTGTCTTCTCTGGGCTAGATTCAGCAACGATTTACGCCGACGTATCCATAGAAACGCCGCGTAAATTCAAAGCTGCGCCGGCGTATCTTCTTTCTGTATTCAGAAAGCAAGATACGCCGACATTAGCCTAAGATACGTCTGGCCTAAGTCTCTTACGCCGTCGTATCTTAGGGTGCATTCTCACGCTGGCCGCTAGGTGGCGCTTCCGTCGTTTTCGGCGTAGAGTATGCAAATTACCTAGTTACGCCGATTCACAAACGTACGTGCGCCCGGCGGTAGTTTTTTACGTAGTTTGCGTAAGGCTTTTTCGGCGTAACGTTGCTCCTGCTATTAGGTGGCGCCGCCAATGTTAATTATGGACGTCGTTCCCGCTTTGAAATTTGAATTTTTTGCGTTGTTTGCGTAAGTCGTTCGCGAATAGGGCTGGACGTAATTTACGTTCACGTCGAAACCAATGACGTCCTTGCGACGTCATTTGGAGCAATGCACACTGGGATATGTACACGGACGGCGCATTCGCCGTTCGTAAAACACGTCAATCACGTCAGGTCATCACATATTAGCATAAAACACGCCCCCCCTTCCACATTTGAATTAAGCAGGCTTACGCCGGCCCCATTTACGCTACACCGCCGCAATTTACGGAGCAAGTGCTTTGTGAATACTGCACTTGCTCCTGTAAGTTGCGGCAGCATAGCGTAAATACGATACGCTGCGCCGCCGTAAGAAGGGGCGCAGCTACCTGAATCTAGCCCTCTGTATCTTGCGTATCCCAGCAGAGATAGTTGTGCGCAGGGGGTGTGCCATATGTGCCTGGGCACACCCTAATCACTACATGCAGTGCAGTTCAGTGGCTTATCTCCTCTTCTCTCCCCCCCATAGCTGCTGCAGGGGATGTTTAAGGATGGAGAGTGGGGGAAGGGTCTAGTAAACATGTCATTTACCAGCCCCTTCCGTTTCTAACTGTGTTCATTCATAACGGAAGCATAGTATGTGTTTACTATGCTTCAATTTGTGAATGAACAGGAAATTTCTTGTGCTGCTCTCCTCTGACACCTGATGGTTGGCTAGCCTAAGGCCAGATTTACACTGGTGCAGTGTAAACCTGGTGCGTTAAGGCAGCCCATTCATTTTCAATGGGCTGCCAATGCTGTATAAACTGCACCTAACCCTCCCTTGGAAACACAGAGCATGACAGTGCCACATAGCAGATGCATTATCTTAGTGTGTAGGGGTGCCATTCAAAATGAGATGTGCCATGCAACATGAATGGCACCGCAGCAGAATAACGCATTCAATGTTTGCTACTGTGTGTTACCGCAACAGTGTGAACCCGGGCTTAGTATCACACTAACAAGGTTAGGCTCTAAGGCTGCATTCACACCTGAACGCGGCGTATTGTACCGCGATTTGCCGCGACAAATTGCAGCGTTTTGTCCCGCGATTTGCCGCAAACAAAACGCGTCGTTTTTTAGCCTACAATACGCCGGAGGGGTGATTTAACATTGTCGGCTATGCCGAACGCCGAAAGCCGCCTGAAAAAAGGGTCCGGGACTTGTTTTGAGCTTCAGGCGTACAGCGTTTCGGCGTTCGGCGTGGAGATGTGAACAATGCACTTAGGCCTGATTCACACCTATGCATTTTTAGTGCTTTTTGCATTTTGCAGATTTGCACTACAGAACGTGTTCCACAGGAAAATGCAAAAAGCACTAAAAATGCATAGGTGTGAATCCAGCCTAAAAGGCCCCAGTACTCTGCTGAAGAGAAATACTTGCGCTGCGGCTGAAAATATTTTGTGCTCAGCAGTGCCGATCCTGACCTCTCGGGGGCCCCAAGCACAATTCTGCTAAGGGGCCCTCTATCTGACCCGTGATACCGTGAGCTATGTAAACCATTTGCCATTGCCACATGACATTCAGGTTTTTTTTTTTTTACCACATAACATTCAGGGTTTTTTTTTTTTTACCACATAACATTCAGGGTTTTTTTTTTTACCACATAACATTCAGGGTTTTTTACCACTTAACATTCAGGGTTATTTTTTACCACATAAAAACCCTGAATGTTACCACATAACATTCAGGTATTTTTTTTACCACATAACATTCAGGGTTTTTTATTTATTTTTTCACATAATATTCAGGGTTTTTTTTTTTTTACCACATAACATTCAGGGTTTTTTTTTACCACAACATTCAGGTTTTTTTTTTACCACATAACATTCAGGGTTTTTTTTTTTTACCACATAACATTCCGTTTTTTTTTTTTTACCACATAACTTTCAGTGGTTTTTTTTTACCACATAACATTCAGTATTTTTTTTACCGCATAACATTCAGTATTTTTTTTACCGCATGACATTCAGTTTTTTTTTCTCCACATAACTTTCAGTTTTTTTTTTTACCACATAACATTCAGTATTTTTTTTACCGCATAACATTCAGGCCCCATACACACGATAGAATTTATCCGCAGATACGGTTCAGCGGACCGTATCCGCGGATAAATCCTCTCTAAGATTTCAGAGGATTTCAATGCAATGGCGTGTACACACCATCGCATTGAAATCCGCGCTGAAATCCTCTGCCGATGACGTGTCGCGCCGTCGCCGCTATTATGACGCGGCGACGGGCGCGACGCTGTCATATAAGGAATTCCACGCATGCGTCTATTCATTACGGCGCGTGCGGGGAATCCCTTTGGACGGATGGATCCGGTAAGTCTGTACAGACGAGCGGATCCATCCGTTGGAATGGATTCCAGCAGATAGATATTCTGTGCATGTCGACAAATATTTATCTGCTGGAAATCCATTCCAGGGGAGATTTATCTGCGGATAAATATCCGTTGGCGTGTACACACCATAGGATCTATCCGCAGAAACCCATTTGATGGGATTTATCTGCGGATAGATTCTATGGTGTGTATGGGGCCTCAGGGTTTTTTTTTTTTCACATAACATTCAGGTTTTTTTTTTACCACATAACTTTCAGGTTTTTTTTTTACCACATAACATTCAGGGTTTTTTACCACTTAACATTCAGGGTTATTTTTTACCACATAAAAACCCTGAATGTTACCACATAACATTCAGGTATTTTTTTTACCACATAACATTCAGGGTTTTTTATTTATTTTTTCACATAATATTCAGGGTTTTTTTTTTTTTTACCACATAACATTCAGGGTTTTTTTTTACCACAACATTCAGGTTTTTTTTTTACCACATAACATTCAGGGTTTTTTTTTTTTTACCACATAACATTCCGTTTTTTTTTTTTTACCACATAACTTTCAGTGTTTTTTTTTTACCACATAACATTCAGTATTTTTTTTACCGCATAACATTCAGTATTTTTTTTACCGCATGACATTCAGTTTTTTTTTCTCCACATAAGGCCCCTTTCACATTGAGGAGTTTTTCAGGCGGTAAAGCGCTAAAAATAGCGCTGCTATCCCGCCTGAAAAACTCCTGCCCAGCTACCTCAATGTGAAAGCCGAAGGGCTTTCACACTGAGGCGATGCGCTGGCGGGAGACAAAAAAATCTCCTGTCAGCAGCATCTTTGGAGCGGTGAGAGGAGCGGCATGTATACCGCTCCTTCACCGCTCCTTCCCATTGAAAACAATGGGAACCGCGGCAATACCGCCCGCAATGCGCCTCTATAGAGGCGCATTGCGGGTGATATTAACTCTTTATCGGCCGCTAGCGGGGGTTAATACCGCACCGCTAGCGGCTGATACCCGCGGCAATTCCGGCGGTATAGCGCCACTATTTTTAGCGGCGTTATACCGCCACCGCAGCTCCCGCCCCAGTCTGAAAGGGGCCTAACTTTCAGTTTTTTTTTTACCACATAACATTCAGTATTTTTTTTACCGCATAACATTCAGGGTTTTTTTTTTTTCACATAACATTCAGGTTTTTTTTTTACCACATAACTTTCAGGGTTTTTTTTTACCACATAACATTCAGTTTTTTTTTTACTGCATAACATTCAGGGTTTTTTATTTTTCCACATAATATTCAGGTTTTTTTTTTACTACATAACATTCAGGTTTTTTTTTACTACATAACATTCCGGGTTTTTTTTTTACTACATAACATTCAGGGGTTTTTTCCCCCCACATAACATTCAGGTTTTTTTTTTTACACACATAACATTCAGTTTTTGTTTTTACACATATAACATTCATTTTTTTTTTTATACACATAACATTCAGTTTTTTTTTTTTTTTTTTCACACATTCACCTCCTAGTCCTACCATTTCCAAAAGGCATTGGCAGGGAAAATAAAATCTGACAGTCACCACAGCTGTGCCGCTCTCCTCTCCTCAGAGTGACTGACTCCACCTCCCCAGGAGCAGGGAGCTTCAGCACTTAGCCGCTCGTGGACTACAGCTCCCATAAGCATTAGCGGCGGTCGTCTCACTGACGTCACCTGACGTCTGACTCACTACTGCTACATTGTCAA
Source organism: Rana temporaria (assembly GCF_905171775.1). Lineage (NCBI taxonomy): Eukaryota > Metazoa > Chordata > Amphibia > Anura > Ranidae > Rana > Rana temporaria. The sequence goes on along the minus strand of NC_053492.1, from coordinate 400,905,505 downwards.
TGTTCAGCGCCGCGGGCGGATACTCGAAATTCCGCCGCGGCGGCCATTGTTCCGTTTAGGAATCGCCGATGCAAATAGAAACTCCATGCTTCCAAAGCACTAAAAATGCATAGGTGTGAATCCAGCCTAAAAGGCCCCAGTACTCTGCTGAAGAGAAATACTTGCGCTGCGGCTGAAAATATTTTGTGCTCAGCAGTGCGGATCCTGACCTCTCGGGGGCCCCAAGCACAATTCTACTAAGGGGCCCTCTATCTGACCCGTGATACCGTGAGCTATGTAAACCATTTGCCATTGCCACATGACATTCAGGGTTTTATTTTACCACATAACATTTAGTGTTTTTTTTACCACATAACATTCAGGGTTTTTTTTTTTTACCACATAACATTCAGGGTTTTTTACCACTTAACATTCAGGGTTATTTTTTACCACATAAAAACCCTGAATGTTACCACATAACATTCAGGTATTTTTTTTACCACATAACATTCAGGGTTTTTTATTTATTTTTTCACATAATATTCAGGGTTTTTTTTTTTTTACCACATAACATTCAGGGTTTTTTTTTACCACAACATTCAGGTTTTTTTTTTACCACATAACATTCCGTTTTTTTTTTTTTTACCACATAACTTTCAGTGGTTTTTTTTTACCACATAACATTCAGTATTTTTTTTACCGCATAACATTCAGTATTTTTTTTACCGCATGACATTCAGTTTTTTTTTCTCCACATAACTTTCAGTTTTTTTTTTACCACATAACATTCAGTATTTTTTTTACCGCATAACATTCAGGGTTTTTTTTTTTTCACATAACATTCAGGTTTTTTTTTTACCACATAACTTTCAGTTTTTTTTTTTACCACATAACATTCAGGGTTTTTTACCACTTAACATTCAGGGTTATTTTTTACCACATAAAAACCCTGAATGTTACCACATAACATTCAGGTATTTTTTTTACCACATAACATTCAGGGTTTTTTATTTATTTTTTCACATAATATTCAGGGTTTTTTTTTTTTACCACATAACATTCAGGGTTTTTTTTTACCACAACATTCAGGTTTTTTTTTTACCACATAACATTCAGGGTTTTTTTTTTTTACCACATAACATTCCGTTTTTTTTTTTTTTACCACATAACTTTCAGTGGTTTTTTTTTACCACATAACATTCAGTATTTTTTTTACCGCATAACATTCAGTATTTTTTTTACCGCATGACATTCAGTTTTTTTTTCTCCACATAACTTTCAGTTTTTTTTTTACCACATAACATTCAGTATTTTTTTTACCGCATAACATTCAGGGTTTTTTTTTTTTCACATAACATTCAGGTTTTTTTTTTACCACATAACTTTCAGTTTTTTTTTTTACCACATAACATTCAGGGTTTTTTACCACTTAACATTCAGGGTTATTTTTTACCACATAAAAACCCTGAATGTTACCACATAACATTCAGGTATTTTTTTTACCACATAACATTCAGGGTTTTTTATTTATTTTTTCACATAATATTCAGGGTTTTTTTTTTTTTTACCACATAACATTCAGGGTTTTTTTTTACCACAACATTCAGGTTTTTTTTTTTACCACATAACATTCAGGGTTTTTTTTTTTTACCACATAACATTCCGTTTTTTTTTTTTTTTACCACATAACTTTCAGTGGTTTTTTTTTACCACATAACATTCAGTATTTTTTTTACCGCATAACATTCAGTATTTTTTTTACCGCATGACATTCAGTTTTTTTTTCTCCACATAAGGCCCCTTTCACATTGAGGAGTTTTTCAGGCGGTAAAGCGCTAAAAATAGCGCTGCTATCCCGCCTGAAAAACTCCTGCCCAGCTACCTCAATGTGAAAGCCGAAGGGCTTTCACACTGAGGCGATGCGCTGGCGGGAGACAAAAAAATCTCCTGTCAGCAGCATCTTTGGAGCGGTGAGAGGAGCGGCATGTATACCGCTCCTTCACCGCTCCTTCCCATTGAAAACAATGGGAACCGCGGCAATACCGCCCGCAATGCGCCTCTATAGAGGCGCATTGCGGGCGATATTAACTCTTTATCGGCCGCTAGCGGGGGTTAATACCGCACCGCTAGCGGCTGATACCCGCGGCAATTCCGGCGGTATAGCGCCACTATTTTTAGCGGCGTTATACCGCCACCGCAGCTCCCGCCCCAGTCTGAAAGGGGCCTAACTTTCAGTTTTTTTTTTACCACATAACATTCAGTATTTTTTTTACCGCATAACATTAGGGTTTTTTATTTATTTTTTCACATAACATTCAGGTTTTTTTTTTTACCACATAACTTTCAGGGTTTTTTTTTTACCACATAACATTCAGTTTTTTTTTTTACTGCATAACATTCAGGGTTTTTTATTTTTCCACATAATATTCAGGTTTTTTTTTTACTACATAACATTCAGGTTTTTTTTTACTACATAACATTCCGGGTTTTTTTTTACTACATAACATTCAGGGGTTTTTTCCCCCCACATAACATTCAGGTTTTTTTTTTTACACACATAACATTCAGTTTTTGTTTTTACACATATAACATTCATTTTTTTTTTTATACACATAACATTCAGTTTTTTTTTTTTTTTACACACATTCACCTCCTAGTCCTACCATTTCCAAAAGGCATTGGCAGGGAAAATAAAATCTGACAGTCACCACAGCTGTGCCGCTCTCCTCTCCTCAGAGTGACTGACTCCACCTCCCCAGGAGCAGGGAGCTTCAGCACTTAGCCGCTCGTGGACTACAGCTCCCATAAGCATTAGCGGCGGTCGTCTCACTGACGTCACCTGACGTCTGACTCACTACTGCTACATTGTCAATGTTCAGCGCCGCGGGCGGATACTCGAAATTCCGCCGCGGCGGCCATTGTTCCGTTTAGGAATCGCCGATGCAAATAGAAACTCCATGCTTCCAAAGCACTAAAAATGCATAGGTGTGAATCCAGCCTAAAAGGCCCCAGTACTCTGCTGAAGAGAAATACTTGCGCTGCGGCTGAAAATATTTTGTGCTCAGCAGTGCGGATCCTGACCTCTCGGGGGCCCCAAGCACAATTCTACTAAGGGGCCCTCTATCTGACCCGTGATACCGTGAGCTATGTAAACCATTTGCCATTGCCACATGACATTCAGGGTTTTATTTTACCACATAACATTTAGTGTTTTTTTTACCACATAACATTCAGGGTTTTTTTTTTTTTACCACACAACATTCAGTTTTTTTTTTTTTTTTTTTTACCACATAACATTCAGGGTTTTTTTTTTTTTTTTTACCACATAACATTCAGGTTTTTTTTTTTACCGCATAACATTCAGGGTTTTTTTTTTTTTTTTTTACATAACATTCAGGGTTTTTTTTTTTTTCACATAACATTCAGGGTTTTTTTTACCACAACATTCAGGTTTTTTTTTTACCACATAACTTTCAGGTTTTTTTTTTACCACATAACATTCAGTTTTTTTTTTTTTACCGCATAACATTCAGGAGCAGGGAGCTTCAGCACTTAGCCGCTCGTGGACTACAGCTCCCATAAGCATTAGCGGCGGCCGTCTCACTGACGTCACCTGACGTCTGACTCACTACTGCTACATTGTCAATGTTCAGCGCCGCGGGCGGATACTCGAAATGCCGCCGCAGCGGCGGCGGCCATTGTTCCGCTTAGGAATCGCCGATGCAAATAGAAACTCCATGCTTCCCAGCGGGCCCCCCGAGTAAATCCGGGGGCCCTACGCAGCTTGCGTAGTCTGCGTATAGGGCGGATCGGCTCTGGTGCTCAGGCATCCAGCGCTGTCACATGGGAGACTGTATTCATCCCTAAGGGCTCATTCATACAGGTTGGGCCAAATAAAAAGAGGGGCATGCAGACCCTTCGGGGCTGTACACAGCCCGTGGCAATAATTAAACCACATATCGCATATGGTGCCAAACATGGCCAATATAAGCATATAGGGTTGCGCTGCAGCTGCGTTCAGTGCATGTGGTTGGGGCACAGTGGTTAAGCCTTCTTAGAGTTAAAACAGCAGGTGAGGAGGTGACATATTGCCTCCTCACTGCCTGTGAAATGCAAGGGCTGCCACATGTCAACTAGCTCTCAGTAAGCTCCAAGTCAAAGCTTGCTTACATAAGGCTTCTTCTCCTTACCTGGAACAGAGCGCCAGGAGAGTAAAAGGAAGGTGAGAATTAGAATTTGCTGCTGGTGGTGGTGCCGCTGTTTCAAGCTGAACTGCAGGAAACCTAAAAATCAAGGGTGTAAGTGGTTCTAAAGCCTTAAAGGGGTTGTAAATGTTTGTGTTTTTATTTTTTTATCTTTTTTATTAAATAACCATTACCTCCTCTGTGCAAGGGTTTGGCACAGAGTGGCCCCAATCCCTCAGCGGCGCTCCTGGCTCCTCTCCGCATCAAGTGCCCCCCCTTGAAGAGCCACATTCCAAGGGGCCACTGATTCCTGCTGCTGCGTTAATTGACACAGACAGCAGGACTCTGCCCTGCCCCCGGCTCCCATGTCACTGGATTTGATTGACAGCAGTGGGAGCCAATGGCTGCTGCTGCTATCAATCTATCCAATGAGGACCCGAGACAGCGGCTGGAGCTGCTGGGCTCGTTTTCATCACTGGAAAGATCGGGTTCAGGTAAGTAAAAGGGGGGGTTAAGGTTTTTCATTCTAAGCATTGAGGCATTATGCTGCAGCTCGCCCCCAGAGCCCCCCCCTCTTTTTTTTACCTGAGCCCAATCTGATCCAGTGATGTGCACAAGAGCAACAGCTCCTGCGGCTGTCTCACTCCTCATTGGACAGATTGATAATCAAAAGCTATGACACAGGAGTGCGGGGCAGGGCAGAGTCCTGCTTTTGGTGTCAATAGACGCAGTAGTGGGACTCGGGAGCAAGCACACACGGGTTCCCCCATGGAAAGTGACTTTCCATGTGGTTATCCACCGAAGAGCCAGGAGCGCCAGCGGGGGACCCGAGAAGAGAAGGTTTGGGGCCGCTCTGTGCAGTGCCAATGCACAGAGCAGGTAAGTATAGAGATGTTTGTATTTGTTTTATTTTTTATTTCCTATAATCAATTTTAAAGGAGAAGTGCCAAAGCTCATTTGGCTGTATGTCTCCTGTGGATCACAGGAGCGCAGTGCGTTCTGCACTCCCATGACCTGTTTTTAGCTGACAGCAGGCTGACATCACAGAGCTGGTCCAGGCTCAGGCAAGATAGTGACAATGAAGTCGGGATCTGCCCACATGCCTGGACAGGCATCCGGGTCAGCCTCTCAGCGAACCACTGAGAGCCTGAGCCAGCTGCTCCCACCTCCTCCACAGCCCAGCACTCCAGTGAGCAGGGGGGGGGGGGGGGGCAGAGCAGACAGCGGTGACTGACATTCACCAGCTCTCTGTTCCTGCTGCAAAGCATCAAAGCCATGGCATGTGTACACCCCGGCCCTTGCAGCTTAAAGGAGAATGGTTGGGAGGGTTCAGCCATGTGCTTTGCCACCCCCAACTGCAAGTGTATATGAGCCCTAACTCTGGCCCTGAGCCCAAGGCATCCTTTAGTTTGGCACAGATCATGTGTCCCTGTAGAGGAGATTTTTTTCTCTCTTCCTGTGTGACCACTGGAACAGGAAGTGATCATAAGCTCCCCAGTAGGGACACAGCATTCAATATCAGACAGCTTTAAAAACACTTTACTCATAGCTCCCAACTGTCCCTGATTTTGAGGAACTGTCCCTGATTTGGAGCAATGTCCCTCTGTCCTCCTCATTTGTCCCTCATTTTGGTCCGATCTATATAGTTGTATATAAAAAGCACTTTGTATCTATGCAAAAGTGTTTTCCAGCATAAACCTTTCATCTGATTTCTAAATTGCTGCATTTTTTAAATTTCAAAAGCCAATTTAAAGGAGAAAAAAAGCACTTTTGGGTTTAACCACTTAAGACCCGAACCAAAATGCAGGTAAAGGACCCGGCCAGTTTTTGCGATTCGGGACTGCGTCGCTTTAACTGACAATTGCGCGGTCGTGCGACGTGGCTCCCAAAAAAAATTGGCGTCCTTTTTTCCCCCACAAATAGAGCTTTCTTTTGGTGGTATTTGATCACCTCTGCGGTTTTTATTTTTTGCGCTATAAACAAAAATAGAGCGACAATTTTGAAAAAAAATCAATATTTTTTACTTTTTGCTATAATAAATATCCCCCAAAAATATATAAAAAAAACGTTTTTTTTTCCTCAGTTTAGGCCAATACGTATTCTTCTACCTATTTTCGGTAAAAAAAATCGCAATAAGCGTTTATCGATTGTTTTGCGCTAAATTTATAGCGTCTACAAAATAGGGGATAGTTTTATTGCATTTTTTTTTTTGGCGGCGATCTGCGATTTTTTTCGTGACTGCGACATTATGGCGGACACATCGGACAATTTTGACACATTTTTGGGACCATTGTCATTTTCACAGCAAAAAATGCTATAAAAATGCATTGTTTACTGTGAAAGAGACAATTGCAGTTTGGGAGTTAACCACTAGGGGGCGCTGAAGGGGTGAAGTGTGACCTCGTATGTGTTTCTAACTGTAGGGGGGCGGGGCTGGACTTGTGACGTCATTGATCGTCTTTCCCTATATCAGGGAACAGATGATCAATGACAGCGCCACAGTGAAGAACGGGGAAGCTGCTGTGTTTACACACAGCTCTCCCCGTTCTTCAGCTCCGGGGACCGATCGCGGGACTCCGGCGGCGATCGAGTCCCGTGGTCACGGAGCTTCGGACCGGGTCGCGGGAGCGTGCCCGACCCACGGCTGGGCACTTAAAGAGGACGTACAGGTACGTGCTTGTGCCCAGCTGTGCCTTTCTGCCGACGTATATGTGCAGGAGGCGGTCCTTAAAGCGGGGGTTCACCCTATATAAAAAAAAAAATTTTTTTTTTCCTCTAGCATTAAATTCGGCATAGTAGCGCGAGCTACAGTATGCCTGTCTGTATTTTTTTATCCCCGTACTCACTGTGCTATTGTACATTGAAGATTCCGACTCCCGCGGGGAATGGGCGTTCCTATGGAGAGAGAAGGTGATTGACGGCCGGCCCTGGCACGTCACGCTTCTCCGGAAATAGCCGAAATAGGCTTGGCTCTTCACGGCGCCTGCGCATAGCCTGTGCGCAGGCCCCGTGAAGAGCCGAGACCTACTGCGGCTGTCTTCGGGGAGCGTGACGTGCCAGAGCCGGCCGTCAATCATCCTCCCTCTCCATAGGCACGCCCATTCCCCGCGGGAGTCGGAATCTTCAATGTACAATAGCACTGTGAGTACGGGGATAAAAAAATACAGACAGGCATACTGTAGCTCGCGCTACTATGCCGAATGTAATGCTAGACTGTTGTTAAGGAGGGTGAACCACCGCTTTAAGTGGTTAACCAATCTTGTTTTTTGTACAATTTTCCTTTAAGGGGGTGTGGCAAGGGGTGTGTCTTATGCTTGCATTCTTTTGCTGATAGAAGTCCCTCAGAAAGTTGGGAGGTATGCTTCACTTAGCACAGTAGGGAATGGTTAGAACTACTGTGACATTTCCATTGCCATCTACGCACTTACTAAAGCATACATTACAAGGAATGAGAGGAAATCTCCCAAGCAGAGACACAGGCTGCAATAAAAACCTGACAGAGACCTTAACCCTTCCTATATTTTACATTGTTCTTTAAGCAGTTGAACGGACCAATCAAAATACATTTCTTGTTTATTTTATCTTTTGAAGAGCATGATGCTGGTTGCTTGGCTGCATTAAGCTGACCATTAACAGTGAGCTCATGCTTACACAATGGATAATGCTCCAATACTTCCATAACTACTGCATAAGTCTACAGCTATTTCTATGGGTGTGGTGCTGTGCAAACATTTACACAGTGCATTTTTATTAAGCTCTAAATGTCATCCATTCTCTTCACGTAATACTTTGTGTACCCATTTTTATTAATTTATCCAGAGGAGACAAGATGATTAAAATAAATGCATGGCAGAGGAAAAACTGACACAAAATGACTTTCAGTCTGCCTAAAACATACCTATTATTTGAATGCTTACATATGGACACATTAAATCCTGTCCTGACTCCTGATGAGTTGATACAGGGCCAGATTCTCAAAAGAGATACGACGGCGTATCTCCAGATACGCCGTCGTATCTCTGAGTCTGGGCGGTCGTATCTATGCGCCTGATTCTTAGAATCAGTTACGCATAGATTTCTATTAGATCCGACCGGCGTAAGTCTGTTACGCCGTCGGATCTTAACTGCATATTTACGCTGGCCGCTAGGGGCGTGTACGCTGATTTACGCCTAGAAATATGTAAATCAGCTAGATACGCCCGGCCGACGCAGTACAGATACGCCGTTTACGTTAGGCTTTTCCCGGCGTAAAGTTACCCCTGCTATATGCGGCGTACCAATGTTAAGTATGGACGTCGTTCTCGCGTCGAATTTTGAATATTTTACGTCATTTGCGTAAGTCGTCCGTGAATGGGGCTGGACGTCATTTACGTTCATGTCGAAACCAATACGTCCTTGCGGCATACTTTGGAGCAATGCACACTGGGATATTCCACGGACGGCGCATGCGCCGTTCGTGAAAAATGTCAATCACGTCGGGTCACAAGTTATTTACATAAAACACGCCCCCCTGTTCCAAATTTGAATTAGGCGGGCTTACGCCGGCCGATTTGCGCTACGCCGCCGCAAATTACAGAGCAAGTGCTTTGAGAATACAGCACTTGCTCGTCTAAGTTGCGGAGGCATAACGTAAATCGGATACGTTACGCCCGCACAAAGATACGCCGATCTACGAGAATCTGGCCCACAGTTTTTATATCCACCATACTTTAAAGGAGTTGTAAAGGTACAGTTTGTTTCCCTAAATAGCTTCCTTTACCTTAGTGCAGTCCTCCTTCACTTACCTCATCCTTCCATTTTGCTTTTAAATGTCCTTATTTCTTCTGAGAAATCCTTTTTAGATCTTTCCCGGATGCGTTTCTGCATGCACAATTTTTATTTTATTTTTCTGTACTGGGGTCAGTACAGATCTGTGCAGGAAAAAAAGCAGCATGTTGTACTTTTTTTCTGGAAATGAAAAGCACTGCATTGGTGTGATCTATGCAATTAGAACCCATATAACCTACTTTCCATGCTCTGCACAGCATGTGGTGTGAACGGGCCTTAGGGCTCCAAAGTTGCACGACTTCCAGTGCAACTTTGGAGTGTGACTTTAATGCAACTTTTGGTGTGATTTTTGATTCGACTTAACATTCTATGGTTTAAAGTCACATCAAAAGTCTCGACCAAAGTAGTGAGGGCACCTTTTCAAAGTCACTGCGACTTAAACTTGGGTGCCATTGAAAAGAATGGTGTGTGATTTGTCATGTGACTTTGATGTCCAAAGTCGCATGACAAATCGCACACGTGTGAATGGACTTTAGTCACGCGGCCGATCAAATCCTTTCCTTCCAATCTTTAGGATGAAACAAACACAAATGTACACAAATCTGTTGCACATTACCAATTGTGACAAGAAGTCAGGTAAATCTGTGGGTGTTGTCACAGACGGGACATACATTTCTGCCTTGTTTAGACAATACACCAATTGTTATTAGGCGTCGGCTGCAAAAGTAGTCAGAAAAGGTCTAAGGGCGTTGGAAAACTTCAGCTGTTCAGAATGAGGCAATTAAGGCCTCTATAAGTAATCCAGAGGATTACCACTGATTTGCTGCATCCTGAGTCTTTCTGAGTGAAGGAGAGCAGTAGCTGAAAGTCTTCTGAGGAGGTGAGGAGGTGATTGATTTTTCTGTGTGATAAAAATCAAAAGACTATTGTTTTTCTGCCGTATGACCAGCAGTGTCTGCCCAGCACTAGGCTGTGCAAGACTCCTTAGATAGGTTCCTGTGTGGTGAAGGTAGATGCCCCAAGTGGCCAGGGTTTATTTTATGTTTGTTTTTGTTTATGCTGTTTGGATGCTTGCACTTGTTTCCAGCAAGATGGAAGAATAAACCAAAATCTTTGTTTTCAACCGTCTTCGACTGCCTGTCTGTATAAATTCAGTGTGTAGTGAACCCATCCAGGGGGTCACACACCCCACTACCGAGCTAACCCCTTACACAATAGACAGATGTCTACAGAGAATTTATGACATTCTTTAAGAATTCCTCTAATGCCCCGTACACATGATCGGATTTTCCGTCAGAAAAACCTTGGATGGTTTTTCCGACGGAATTCCGCTCAAGCTTGGCTTGCATACACACGGTCACACAAAAGTTCTCAGAACATACTGTACAACACTACGGCGAGCCGAGAAAATGAAGTTCAATGCTTCCGAGCATGAGTCAAATTGTTTCCGAACATGCGTCGGAATTGCTACAGACGATCGGATTTTTCGATAGGATTTTTTTCCATTGGAAAATTTGAGAACCTGCTCTCAATCTTTTGCTGACAGAAATTCCGACAGCAAAAGTCAGATGGAGCATACACTCGGTCGGAATTTCCGTTCAAAAGCTCACATCGGAACTTTTGCTGGCAGAATTTCCGATCGCGATAACGGTCTGAATTGAAAGAAGTGATGTATTTACAGCCTGCACCCATTCCTCTTCTTGTATTATTATTCATTTCTGTCAGTTTGTTACACATGGCATACTAAAGTTGTTCTCTCCTGGCATAGAAAGGATGACCGCCGGCTCCATCTGTGTACCGCAGATTATACCGCTTCGCGTTCCTATTCCCGGGAAAGGAAAATATGAAGTAGACACCAACACACCAATTGATATCAAGTCAGGTATGGCAAAAAAAAAGACACCTACCTTCATTTCATATGAACAATTATTATTGTTGCTTAAAGTATAACTAAAGGCAAAACGTTTTCTTTAGTTTTGGATAAAATGGAGATGGATTAGAACCTCTGTCAGTTTTTATTGCTGTCTGTGTCCCCATTAGGGAGATTCGCCCTCTCTATTTGTCCTGTTTACCATCATGAATACAAGTAAAAGAAAAGAGAAAATCCCAGCAAACAAAGGGAATCCCTTTGGGGACCCCCCAGGTGCTCAAACACACACACACACACACACACACACACACATTATATATATATATATATATATATATATATATATATATATATATATATATATATATAATTTCTCTTATCGTCCATGGACGGACACAGCTCCTTAAATCTTGACAAGTTAAATACATGTTACATTAACAGAGTTGAACAGCCCCGCCCAGGGGGCGGTCCCTCCAGACATAACTCTCCTCACTGCAGCTTGCAGCCTCAGTTTCGTTCTGCCTAGCAAGGAGAAGGACGTATGGCTCCCTTTGGGCCCAGCGCCCTGAGGAGAAATTTTATTTTATTTTATTTTATTTTACTTTTTCTTGAAGAATCTTCTTTCAACTGTCGGCTGAGAGACAGGCTGGATAATATAGATCCTTGTAGTCTACTCAGTCCGACCAGCAAGCGTGAGCACACCTTTGCAAAGAGGCTTGGTCTGCCACGCCGTACCCCATGACTCCTGGGGGGGGGCGGTGAGCTTTGCTCCGAGGTCCACATATGACTGGGCTGTGGTGTTGTCTCACTCACAGTGGACCGGGACGACAGCTACCTCCATTTCGGTTGTAGTTCTGTCAGGAATGCGTCAGCGAGTCCTCGCTTGGACGGGTAAGTACAGTCCCTCCTGCTTCGGTGGGTTGGTACGGCTGGGCATTCCTGGGGTTCGGGGGTCCCTTCCCCTTACTTCCCTGCTCCTTTCCCTTGCTGCATTGCTAACATTGCCACTGTCAGGGGGGAGGGGGCCTTCCTGAGGGGACTGTTATCTGGCCTGTGTTTTTTTCTTTTTTGTATTGGGCTTTCCTGTGAGGTAAAAAGCCCTGTGATGAGCACAGATGTTTATGATTATACTTCAGCAGACGCTGACTGATTGGTGACACCTGTAATGGTTTTGCTTTTTATGCTGTATCTGTGTCTTGTCCTTAAATAAAACAGCCCTAGGAGGCTTTTCCTGTTTAAACACAGGTCCCTGCAGAAGTTACCTCACGGTTCTTTTCCTCACAGGCAGCGCTGGGCAGTCTCCTCCTGAGGGAGTCCCCTGGTTACCCCTGGTCAGCGCAGCAAGTGGGTGAGAGGCCCCGAATAGGACTCTAGGAGCTTTTGTTTATTTGTATGGACAGGTGTGCATATTATAATACACACTATGTAAATATCTGGAGTCAGTCAGTATCTGGGTCCTTCCCCACATGCTGGTGGTGGCAGCAGATGTTAGCACCTGGGATTCCCACAGAGTTTTTATTGTTAGTCCTGGACACAGTTTGTGCCAGGGTGGGGGTGGACTGCGGGCGGGCGGTAAAAGAGTGCCCCCTTCCCCCGTTATCCCCTGGGGAATGCTCTATTATGAAGCCATGGACCAGGTACCTAGTTAAAAAAAAAAAAAGAAAAGCAGAATAAGGCATTTATGGGTGCGCTTTTTACTGCTGCAAGGCACTCTCCTAAGCTGCATAGTGCAGCTGGGTTTCCGCCGAGGGCTCGGTCTTTTTTGGATCACACAAATCAGACCGCTGTGAGGGTTTTTTCCTTCTGTGCCCTTCTTTGATAAATTCTGAGATGCGGATTGAGAAAAGCCGCTGAGGGCTTTTGTAGTCCCTCACCGCCGGGCGGGAACCCCCGCTTGTATGGATCTGACTGATAGAAGATCCGAAGTACTGACCCGTTCCATGTTTACCATGCTGGGGTCTGGCTTGCGGGCCTATTATGGCCACTACACTAGGGTCTCATTCGACGCTGGCGCCATTTTTTGGGAGGTTTTTCAATTACATTGAAAACTCCCATTGGCGCCCATTTTGTCGTAGCCGCGCTATGGCGCAGCTTACATTGTGCCGGCCATTTTCCTGTGGCCGCGTTCTGAACGCTCGGCGGCCATCCTGGAGTAGTCCTGACCCCTAGTGCTCTATACAACTCACAGAGTGAGCATTTTGCACCAGACAGTGGAGGAGCACCGACTCTCTCCTGAGGTTATTAGCCTAGCGGACCAGCTGGTCCAGGGCCTCATATAGGTCTGTGATGCTTCATTGAATGCTGCGCCCTTGTTATCCAGGGCGTCTGTTTCAGAATGGTTTTATGCACACGGTGGTGTAGTGCTTAACTCCATTACTTGGCAGCAAAAAAGTCATTGGTTCGAATCCGCACACTGACGCCAATCTGACTGGAGCTTGCATTGTCGCTCCCTGTGTCTGCGTGGGTTTCCTCCGGGTACTCCGGTTTCCTCCAAAGACATGTGTGCATACACCTACATAGTATACATACACACTGTGGCCCAGATTCAAGAAGCACTTGCGCCCGCGCAACCATAGGTTGCGCGGCGCAAGTGCTTACTTGCTCCGGTGTAACGAGTGCTCCTGATTCAGGAACCTCGTTACACCGAATGCAGCCTAGGATCTGACAGACATAAGCCTCCTTATGCCTTCACATCCCAGGCTGCATTCTTGCGTTGGCCGCTAGGGGGCGCGGCCATTGTGATCGGCGTATAGTATGCAAATTGCATACTACCACCGATTCACAAAAGTTGCGCGGGCCCTGCGCACGCAAGGTACGGAGTTTCCGTACGGCGACTTTAGCGCAAGGTTGCTCCTGCTATAGCAGGGGCAACCTATGCTAAAGTATAGCTGCGCTTCCCGCTCGTGAAATTTGAATTTCACGTTGTTTACGTAAGTGATTCGTGAATGGCGCTGGACGCCATTCACGTTCACTTAGAAGCAAATGACGTCCTTGCGACATCATTTGCCGCAATGCACGTCGGGAAAGTTTCCCGACGGAGCATGCGCTGTTCGCTCGGCGCGGGAGCGTGCCTAATTTAAATGATTCCCGCCCCCGGCGGGATCATTTACATTAGGCAGCCTTACGCCCGGCTGTTTAGCATATCGCCCGCGCAATTTACGGAGCTACTGCTCCGTGAATCGCTGGGCAAATCGAAATATTTGCGTGGGCGCAGAGAAAAATCTTTGCTCTTTGCCCACGCAAATATTGCTCCATTCTACCTGAATCTGGGCCTGTGTGTGTGTATTATTTAGGGGCAACCCTCCCAGGCCGTCAAAGGCCCAGCTGGGGGACTAATCTGTCCCTGGGTGCATAAGCCGATCACGCCGGCACCCAAATCCTGCCAATTTATATAGCCTTCCCTCCCTGTCTCTAGGTGGGAGGGGCGGCTTGCAGGTTCACAATTCAGTGAAACCTCCCTGCTCTCCGACTAGTGGGTCTGCGAGGTGGTCTCTTCGGAGTACTAGATAGGGTTTCCTCCTATCCACAGAACAAAGTTCTGTCCTTGTGTCTTCCTCTCCCGGCCCGTCGGTCTGCCTTGGGCAGTGTGGGATTTGCTAAGCTGCGAGGTAATTTTACCTTTCCTGCAGGACGAGAGTTTTGGGGTTTTCTATGGGCCTCAGGCCCTAAATACCTTTGTGAACTTCGGGTAGTTCCGCATGGAATCCATTTGTTCGGTGGTAGCTGCGCTTCATCCGGGGGATGTCCTGACGTCCTCGGACATCAGGGACGCATACATGCATGTCCCGTTTTGCACATGTCAGTGTTTTTTTCTGTGCTTCGTGATGAGAGAAGGGTCTCTGTCAGCCTGTGGCCCTCCCTTTTTCATCTGGCGTCAGCACCATGGGTTTTCAGCTAGGAGCTCGCACTTATTTGAATTTTGTTGGGACAGCGAGGCTTTGCCTCATTGGCTACTTGGACGACTTTCTTCTGAGAGCAGCTTCTGTCTCCGACCTAGTGGATGGGTTATTCCCATTCAGACCCTCCAAAGATTCGGGTGGATGTTAAACGTTTAGGCCAGAAAGTGTAGCTCAGTGGCAGCAAGCCTGCCCTCCATGTATGCGACCCAGGGTTCAAATCATGGGCATGCTAGGTTCCGACTCAGCGTTGGAGTATCTAGTGTTGATCCAGACTCCTCAGTGGCAAAGGTCCTTCTTCCCCTGGAGAAATTGCAGACTCTTCAGTCTGCGGTGAAGGTATTGGCATCACGCAATCGGTCTTCTCTCCGGGCGCCTGCTGGTTCAGGGTCTGTGGGTAGCCTCCTTCAAGGCGGTACTGTATGCCCAGTTCCACACCCTGGTTTTCCAGGGGAACTACTGTCCTGGTGGTAAAAATCTCTTGTCTCTGAAATCATTAGATTCCTGTGCGCCACCTAGTCAGAGTCTCTCTGAGTTGGTGACAGAGATTCCCGACTCTTCAGTCCGGGAAGTTGTTTCTTCCTTCCAGTGGTCGGTGTTTACGACGGATGCCAGCTCACGAGTTGTGAACCTGGGGGTTCACAAAACTGTGGGGTCCAGTCGGCCCTGAGTCGCTGGACTTGCGTGGACCTATGACCACACCTCCTTGAATGTGTCTGGTCTCGGTAGCTACCCAGGGTCGGGCCTGGCTAGTGCCTTGTGGGAGACCGCCTGGGAATACCAGGTGCTGTCTACTGTTCATTGTCCTACTATTTTAGGCGATCAGGCTATGCTTCTCCTTGTGGTCGACCGATCTGGTTTCAGCCGGACAACGCCACGGCCGTGGCTTCAGTCTACCATCAGGTATGCCGGCAGGCGGACTACTGGAGTCGCCAGATGCTGGACCAGGGCGACTGGTCTTTGTGCTTGGGGTGTTTCGGCTCCCTTGCAGGAGGTGAGCCTCACATGGCATGGATCTCCTGGCTGCTTTTCTCCCCTGCAAAGGGCGTCAAAGTTAGTGGCCAGGTCTAGTGATCTTGTACAGACGCGTCAGTCGCACTGGTGGCCCTGTGTTGTCTGTATCAGTGATTTTTTGCCGTTCCTCCATGGTAGTTGCTTCCTCGGCCGCTCCACAGAGTGGAGGCTGAGGAGATCCCGATGATTCTAATCGCTCCAGATTGACCTCGGCGTCCTTGGTACGCTGATATCGGGCGCCTGGTAGCGGAGGCACCCTGGCGGTTGCCAGGGCAGGAGGTTCCTGTCTCAAGGTCCCATACTTCCTCCTGTTGTACAGTCACTGACTTGCTCAACATGGTTATTGGAAGCCAGACTTTAGGTGACCGGGGTCTGTCTGACTCGGTCATCTCAACAGGGCACCGTAGTCTTCTTCCGGAGGATCTACCATCGCACCTCTCTTGGTGCGAAGGGATGGAGTGACGTCCACGGGCGTACTCTCGGTGTCCAGGGTCCTGCTGTTTTTAAAGCTTGGATTGGATCTAAAAATTGCTTAAAGCACCGTTTGGGGGCAGATTTCAGCCTTGGCTGTGTTCTTTTAGTGGTCTTTTTGCGGCACGTTCTCTGGTGGGTCCCCTTTTTTTGTGTGCAGGGGGTTTGTCATATACTTTCCCCTCTTGGCCCATCTCTTCCCCCATGAGTTTTGACTCTGGTGCTCTCGGTTCTTCAGGAACCTTCCTTTTGGAAACATCGGAGAGATTTTCTCTTGACACTATCTCAGAAGGTGGCCCCTTTAGTGGCCTTTACCTCTGATAGAGGGGTTTCTGAGTTGGCGGTCTTGTCTGCAAGCCACCATGCTTGATCCCCCATAAGGATTAGGTGATGGTGCGCCCGCGACCTTCCCTTCTTCCGAAGGAGGTTTCGGCCTTTCATACTTTAGGCATGGTACGCGCTTTGCGGGTATACCAGCCTACTACGGCTCCATTTCGGAGCTTCTGACTCTCTTTTGTGTCGGTGTCTGGTCCACAAAAGGGCCTAGCGGTCTCGTCGACCACCATTTCTCGGTGGATCAGGCAGGCCGTCATACAGGCCTATGCTCCTAAGGGGCGGGCCCCCCTTTCCGGTAACGGCACTTTCGACCAGGGCAATTGGTGCTTCCTGGGTTTTTTTTTTTTCCCGACAACATGCGTCGGTCTCACAGGTGTGCGAGGCGGTGATTTGCTCGTCCATTCACACTTTTTCCAGAATTTACATGGTTGCTGTGAGTGCATCTTATGATTTTTTTTTTCAGCCGCTAGTTTTTGCCGGCGGCTGTTTAAAGTTGCACCTCCTCCGTTGAGGAGCTCTGCTTGTTTTGGGGTGAAGTTAAAATTGTTTTTACTGATATATTTCCCACCCTTCGTTTTTTGACACTGCTTGGGGACGTCCCACTTGTCAAGATTTAAGGAGCTGTGTCCGTCCATGGACGATAAGAGAAAATAGGATTTTTTGTACTCACCGTAAAATCCTTTTCTCTGAAGTCCATGGACAGACACAGCTCCCACCCCTCCTTTTTAGGTTTGTACTGCTTGTTACGAACTGAGGCTGCAAGCTGCAGTGAGGAGGGTTATGTCTGGAGGGACCGCCCCCTGGGCGGGGCTGTTCAACTCTGTTAATGTAACATGTATGTAACTATTTAACATGTTTCTGTCTAGTCCTCTCCTGTAAACAGGGAACATAACCCCACTTGTCAAGATTTAAGGAGCTGTGTCCGTCCATGGACTTCAGAGAAAAGGATTTTACGGTGAGTACAAAAAATCCTATTATATATATATATATATATATATATATATATTAGGGCTGCGGAAATTAACGATTAATTGTTCGATTAATCGTTAATTTCTTTGATCGACTAAAATATTTTTGATCGACGATCCGCGGAGTGAGCTCCGCGGTCTCGCCCATAGGAAAGACCGCGGCTTCGGCCTAGCTCCGGAGCCGCGGCCATCTTGGTCCACCCGGCGGCAGCCAAGTAGCGGCGCGCTGACGTCATCATCACCCGCCCGCCTGCTTGTATTATCTTCCCTTGCGCACGTGTCCATCAGCTACTCTGCGGACCGGTCTGTAGGTAAGAGAGGACGACAACCATCCTTTATATTAAAGCATGGGGGCATATGTGTATGTAAAGCATGGGGGCATATGTGTATGTAAAGCATGGGGGCATATGTGTATGTAAAGCATGGGGGCATATGTGTATGTAAAGCATGGGGGCAAATGTGTATGTAAAGCATGGGGGCAAATGTGTATGTAAAGCATGGGGGCAAATGTGTATGTAAAGCATGGGGGCAAATGTGTATGTAAAGCATGGGGGCAAATGTGTATATTCTTGCAGTATGGGGGCAGATGTGTATATTAAAGCATGGGGGCAGATGCTGTAATATACACATCTGCCCCCATGCTGCTGTAATGTACACATCTGCCCCCATGCTGCTGTAATGTACACATGGGGGCAGATGTGTATATTCTTGCAGTATGGGTGCAGATGTGTATATTACAGCATGGGGCAAATGTGTATAATCTTACAGCATCAGGGCAAATGTGTATAATCTTACAGCATCGGGGCAAATGTGTATAATCTTACAGCATGGGGGCAAATGTGTATATTCTTGCGTTAATTAATCGAAATTAGTCGATTAATCGATTAAAAAAAAAACGATTAATCGAACACAAAAATTTTAATCAGTAACAGCCCTAATATATATATATATATATATCATTACTTTTGGTCCCTTAAAAACTGGGAGGCACATATACAAACTGTTGTCATTCCTACACCGTTCACCTGATTTGGATGTAAATACCCTCAAATTAAAGCTGAAAGATCGCAATTAAAGCACACTTTGTTCGTTTCATTTCAAATCCATTGTGGTGGTGTATAGAGCCAAAAAGATTAGAATTGTGTCGCTGTCCCAATATTTATGGACCTGACTGGATATATAAACACACACATACAATACAGTGGATGGTGTCAGTCAGTAGAGCAGTTTTTTTAAAACATTTTTTTTAAAAGCCACATTGGGGGGCTTTGGTAAAATATCAGGATGTCTCACTTTTTAGACAAATAAAGGCACTGAAGACAGAGATTCCCCAGCTTCTTCCTCTACAGCCTCAGCTGCACTGGACTGTGAATGAATGGGAAGTGCTCTGTGCTGAGCAGCTTTTTGTTCATTCACAAACTGAAGGATAGTAAACAAAGCTTACTATGCTTAATTTATGAATTTACACAATGAGTGTTCGGTACCACTGTGTCCTTCAGAAAACGGAAGGGGTTGCTGAATTACATATTTACTGGCCCCTTGCTCACTCTACATCCTGAAATAATACCTGGTGGGAGCAGCTGGTGGGAGAGGAGAGGATGGGAAGCCAGCAGCACTGCGGAAAGGGGAGGGGGGGGGCCGAGAGAGCACACAGGGGACCCAGGCAGAAAGAAGAGGAACAGGGATAGGAGAGGGCAGCATATACTGCTACTGATCCCTTGTATTTTCCTCCTGTGGCAGCTGAATTCCGGCGGGAGGGAGAGGAGGAGAAGCCTACTTTCAGCTACTGTAGGAGGAAAATACAGATCAGTTCCAGTAAAAGCCACCCCCTTCGCCCCTTCTGTCCAGATTCTGGGGTCGGCAAGGGAGGTTCACAGCCTACCCATCACCTGCCCACGATCCATGAGTAGATAACAATCGACTGGTTGCCGACCCCAGATTAGGGTGTGTCCAGGCGCACCTGGCACAGGGGGTGCATGCCTATGCTCACTTACTTACTAATTGTATTTAAAAAATCACATTTATTGACATATTAATGATCACACAGCTGCATTAACATGCATCTTTTATATTAGCCTAATTCTGCTTTAAAACAACAACAGTATCCATTAGTCAAACTAGAGCCCCATTGGATGAATTGTGGTTGCTAATGTTAATGGTTAATACAATGACATATCACCATGATGATTTATGACTTCCATGTGCAGATTCCCCAGATGTCTCCATATTCTATACACTGGACGGAAGCAAGCCAGATTTGCTTAAAAAGATTGGCCACATAGAAAACACCACTTTAAGATATCGAGGTCCATTTACATTGCCGGATGGGAAAATCACTGTTAAGGCCGTGGCTGTGAGCAGGTAAGTGAGCCGTGTGAATGATTATTGTTATAATAAGGACTTGTAGGATGACTATCGCTTGTTCCCCGTACTGATTCTGTAGGGTCAGTCTGTAGCTGCCATTTATCTAAGGCTAGGATTCTCATTGGAGCCAATGCAAAATACACTTTGTACATACAGGCCCGGATTCACGTAATAGATACGACTGCGTATCTCCAAATACGCCGTCGTATCTCTGAGTCTGAGCAGTCGTATCTTGGCGCCTAATTCAAAGAATCAGTTACGCCAGAATTTGTATAAGATACGACCAGCGTAAGTCTCCTACGCCGTCGTATCTTAACTGCATATTTACGCTGGCCGCTAGGGGCGTGTACGCTGATTTGCGCCTAGAAATATGTAAATCAGCTAGATACGCCAATTCACGAACGTACGCCCGGCCGTCGCATTACAGATATGCCGTTTACGTTAGGCTTTTTCCGGCGTAAAGTTACCCCTGCTATATGAGGCGTACCAATGTTAAGTATGGACGTCAAGACCAGTGTCAAATTTTCCGTTGATTACGTCGTTTGCGTAAGTCGTTCGGGAATAGGGCTGTGCGTAATTTACGTTCACGTCAAAAGCATTGGCTTTTTGCGGGTTAATTTGGAGCATGCGCACTGGGATACTTTCACGAACGGCGCATGCGCCGCTCGGAGAAAGCATAATTTACGCGGGGTCACATACATTTACATAATACACGCCCACATCTTCCACATTTGAATTAGGCGGGCTTACGCCAGCCTATTTACGTTACGCCGCCGCAACTTTGCTTTGAGAATACTGCACTTGCTTGTCAAAGTTGCGGAGGCGACACAGTACCTGTTTATAGGGCACATTAAAGTATAACTCCAGCCAAAACATCCAGTTGGTTTCTTCATGCAACTCCGGTTTTCCTTCCTCCATTTTTCACACATCAGTTCCTGTTTTATGTTTTCAAGGCAGCCAGGAGGAGTTCAAAAGGTCTAAACCTGAATATGAGCTTTATTGGTAAGAATGTATTCCTGGAAAATAGCCGCGTGATGTGTCATAGTATAGCAAGTATTGGTTGTGTCTGCTAAAGAAAGTAGCATTTGGTGTGACAAAATATTTTTGCGTTCTTGTTGTTCCATATTTTATTACCGTGGTCCATACACAGATTTATTAATGCCTTTTCTAGTGGTAATTTGAGTATCAAGAAATGTAATTAAAATCCCTGCATAACTATTGGTACAAGGTTTATTGCAGTGGTCTCTAAACTGTGGCCCTTTACTTGCCTTTAAGTGAACCTTGGGATACTATTCCTCCCATTGACACCAACAGTGGGACATAATTCCCCCTTCGAGCATCAACAATGGGGTATTATTTCTTCCACTGACACCAATGATGAGGCATAACTTCTTCCTCTGACACCACGATGCGGCATTTTTTCCCCCACTGACACCAACGATGGGGAACTATTCCCCCACTGACACCAACGATGGGAAACTATTCCCCTCACTGACACCAAAGATGGGAAACTATTCCCCTCACTGACACCAACGATGGGAAACTATTCCCCTCACTGACACCAATGATGGGAAACTATTCCCCTCACTGACACCAACGATGGGAAACTATTCCCCTCACTGACACCAACGATGGGGAACTATTCCCCCACTGACACCAACGATCGGGAACTATTCCCCCACTGACACCAACGATGGGAAACTATTCCCCTCACTGACACCAACGATGGGAAACTATTCTCCTCACTGACACCAACGATGGGAAACTATTCCCCTCACTGACACCAACGATGGGAAACTATTCCCCTCACTGACACCAACGATGGGAAACTATTCCCCTCACTGACACCAACGATGGGGAACTATTCCCCTCCCCTGACACCAACGATGGGGAACTATTCCCCCCACTGACACCAACGATGGGAAACTATTCCCCTCACTGACACCAACAATGGGAAACTATTCCCCTCACTGACACCAACGATGGGAAACTATTCCCCTCACTGACACCAACGATGGGAAACCATTCCCCTCACTGACACCAACGATGGGAAACCATTCCCCTCACTGACACCAATGATGGGAAACTATTCCCCTCCACTGACACCAATGATGGGAAACTATTCCCCTCACTGACACCAATGATGGGAAACTATTCCCCTCACTGACACCAACGATGGGAAACTATTCCCCTCACTGACACCAACGATGGGAAACTATTCCCCTAACTGACACACACCAACGATGGGAAACTATTCCCCTCACTGACACCAACGTTTGGGAACTATTCCCCCCACTGACACCAACGATGGGGAACTATTCCCCTCACTGACACCAACGATGGGAAACTCTTCCCCCCACTGACACCAACGATGGGGGAACTCTTCCCCCCACTGACACCAACGATGGGGGAACTCTTCCCCCCACTGACACCAACGATGGGGGAACTCTTCCCCCCACTGACACCAACGATGGGGGAACTCTTCCCCCCACTGACACCAACGATGGGGGAACTCTTCCCCCCACTGACACCAACGATGGGGGAACTCTTCCCCCCACTGACACCAACGATGGGGGAACTATTCCCCCCACTGACACCAACGATGGGGGAACTATTCCCCCCACTGACACCAACGATGGGGGAACTATTCCCCCCACTGACACCAACGATGGGGGAACTATTCCCCCAACTGACACCAACGATGGGGGAACTATTCCCCCCACTGACAACGAAGATCACAGCCACCACTGTTTGTTTACATCTTGGCCATGCCTGCAGCCTGGGGACACAGCCCCATAGAAGTCTATGTGCTGTACGCTATCTCTGCACATGCGCAGAGCTCTGAGCAAGGATTGTGCACGCTCCTGTGATGTTGGGGGGTCCTAAGACTGGCTCAACCTAAAAAACAGAACAGAGCCGTGCAGAATAATGGTAATTTTTTTGGAAGGCTATGGTGGGGGCAGAAATGACCTACAGGTATGACAGATAAAATAATAAAGACTTTTAAAAGCTACTTAATTTGTTACCTACTGTGGCTTCTTGGCTGCACAGGCTAACCCAAGCGTATCTAAATCCAAAACCAAAACTTTAATATTAAATTTAATGTTAAATATGCCATAGAAAGTTTTTCATTATATATGTTTGAAAAGTTCCAAAAATATTGTTTTTCTGCTTAGATACACTATAATGAAAATAATCCAAACCAATATGATTTATAAAAACTTCTGTTTAGTGTATATTATATTATCATAAAATGCAATTTCCTCTGCTATCTGCATGAATCACGTCTGACAGTTTTGTCATTTATTTAATCTGTAGAGACAACAGAGAAAGTGGCATTGTGACCAAAGTGTTCAGTGTGGAGTATGTTCCTCCAGAGATCGAGTCATCAGATGAAGATAACGATGAAAACTTCCTGAAAGAGCTCTCCAAACAGGTAACATAAAATATGCTGCTTGCTTCTTGTTGGGTGTACCAAATGAAATGATGCCGAGATTGCCGACCAGTGACTATGGTGTATTTGGAGGGTATATACTGGGACTTTTCAGGTGCAAACAAACATACAGTGGTGACTTTATTGGTAATTGTCACATCCTTATGGGGTTTTTTGTAGCGCAATTGTCCAATTGAGCAGAATTGCCATGCACAATAATTGTTCAAATTTGTCTATACATGACATCCTAGTGAGACTCCATAATTGTTAGATCTGCTGAGATTGTACTGTAAAGCCTCGTACACGCGATCAGTCCATCCGATGAAAAGGGTCCGAAGGACAGTTGTCTTAGGTTAACCGATGAAGCTGACTGATGGTCCGTCACGCGTACACACCATCGGTTAAATAACCGATCGTGTCAGAACGCGGTGACGTAAAACACAACGACGTGCTGAAAAAAACGAAGTTCAATGCTTCCAAGCATGCGTCGACTTGATTCTGAGCATGCACAGGTTTTTAACCGATGCTTTTGCATACTAACGATTGGTTTTGACCTATCGGTTAGCAATCCATCAGTTACATTTTAAAGCAAGTTTGCTTTTTTTTAACCGAAGGTTAAATAACCTATGGGGCCCACACATGATCGGTTTTGACCGATGAAAACGGTCCGTCAGAGCGTTCTCATCGGTTTAACCGATCGTGTGTACGCGGCCTCAGACTGCTAATTGACACATCAATATGGAAGAAATCAAAGTTTTAAATCAGTCTCAATATGGGATCTTTTAAAAAAAAAAAAAACGAATGGACCATGCAGGGGCACCCCTCTAGCACTCCGGTATTACGAAGAACTAGTACATTTTATATTTTTATATAATTCCAATGGAAAATTGTGCTTGTTCTCATATTATGCATTCACGGAAAAAATTCTTATAATTCCGATTGTCTGTAGCAATTCCGACGCACGCTCGGAAACAATTTGATGCATGCTCGGAAGCATTGAACTTCATTTTCTTGGCTCAGCGTAGTGTTGTACGTCAGAGAACTTTTGTGTGACCGTGTGTATGCAAGCCAAGCTTGAGCGGAAATCCATCGGAAAAACCATCCAAGGTTTTTCCGACGGAAAATCTGATCATGTGTATGCGGCATAAGTGTAGAAACTCATGTAGTTGATGATTAAAACAGACACATCTAAGTATGCAGGCATCCGGGGTAAAGCTGTCCACAAAAACCAGTGGTTCTCCCAGCCTTTTTTGCGACCGCTCAGCTGGGCTGTTCATGAAGCCCGTGACCGGGAAGACTATCGTGCAGTAGAGCGATCTGGAAGCGAGGCTTGAAGTGCTTGTGGAGCGCAGTGTAGAATAGATGGCGGTGTGGAGGATGATCGATGTGGATAGCTTTACCCCAGATCCCTGCATACTTAGATGTGTCTGTTTTAATCATCAACCATGTGAGTTGCTAAATGTTGTACCTTCATTAAATGTAACCATATTGCTACACTTAGAGGCGCCTCTCTTCTCTTTTATGCTAAGTTGTGACATGACGCTACTCTTATATCAAGACATCGCTTGTATATCAAGTCAAACTGTATTAAAAAATGTTGCTTGTCTTGCAAAACGCTCTTGAAACCAAGTTACTCTTAAACCAAGGTTTTACTGTATATGTGCAGTACATTGCAACTGCAGATCCAACAGAGGGCATCTTCCTTGGCTTTAAAAGATTGGAGAAACATCCTGTAACGGTCACCACCGTTTACGATATTCCATTCCATCGCCCCACGACGATGACGCGGCGACGCTGGAAGGTAAATACTTCCACACATGCCTTGAATCATTACGACGCATGCGAGGGAGGGGAGCGGACGGACTGATCCGGTGAGTCTGTACAGACGACCGGATCAGTCCGCTGGACTGGATTCCAGCAGATAGATTTCTTAGCATGCTAAGAAATTTTTATCCGCTGGGAATGCGTCGGCTGGATTTTTATCCGCCGGGAAATGTCCGCTCGGACGTACACACGACCGGATCTATCTGCTGGAACTGATCCGCGGATCAATCCCAGCGGATAGATCCGGTCGTCTGTACGAGGCCTTACTGGTTTCAAAATGAATGAATGCTTTAAAGGTTAGCTCTCAGGTTTTTATACAGTTACAAACATGCTACAGTAGTCACAGGGACAATGAAACTCTCCAATCCACATCCAGACAGACATCCTGGAACCGCATTTAGAGGAGGTAATTACTACAGTTAACAAGTCACATTCCACATCTTATCATCAATAGACTTTTCACACAAAACAGTGTCATTAGCATCACACAATGAAAGGTCTGTAGAAGCAGACCTAATTAGCACAATGGACACAGAATGCAATCGCAGCAAGACACTTAAAACATCCCATAATAGGCAGCCAGGCTGGCTCTCAAGCTTCAATCCACATCACCACAATAGCAGACTTAATTAGCATCTCAACAGTCTAGGTTAAGCATTGAATGAGACACTCTTATTGACCTGTTGGGGGTCAGAATGAAATCACCTGTAAGATGTCCAGATCTCCTGCAATACATGAATTATCATTTCTCAGTCGGCGTAAGTGCTACGTGAATCCGGGCCCACATGTGTATGACTGTTGTTCTTATCCTGTACAATATAATGACCTCTGATCCAAATATCTCTCTGTTTAGAACACTACCAATACTTTGTCTCCTCTGAAGACTAAAAAGAAAGATGGCATGTCACAAAGAACTTCAGCCTGGGATGATACAACACACAGTTATAAAGGTAAAAGATTTGTACATTTGGTTGTTTTCCTGCTGGCTTGAAAATACATTGATCCTAATGTAGGTGTAAGTGTGTGAAGGAACAGCTGTCCATGCTGTCTTCATTCTATAGAGGAGCAACAGAGTCACCCTTGGACAGCAGAATTGTCAATCTGGGTGGGGAATGTGATGGTAGTGTTAGATGCGCTAGCAGATTTAGATTGGATTAGATTGACTATACACATTCAATGTCTCTTCTGCAATAAAATAATCTACCTGCCTACTTAGTCTTCTTTGGAATGTGCATCTTAGTTTACGTTCCAGTGTTCTATCGATTTGTGCCCTCTGTCGAAAAGTGCCCACGCATGTGCAGAACGGAAGGGAACTCCAGCTGATTTTCCGATCAGCCGGAGTGACGTCGCCATAGCGCATGCGCACATCGTAGGAGGCTTTTTTTTTGCGGGAGCTAGCATTTCACGGGCACAACTGAAAGCAATGCAAAGAGCGCAGGGACACCGTAGTTGTCAGATTAAGCCTTGCTGTTGCAGGACGGGTTGAGGGTGTGTTGAAGGGCGGGTTTTGTATGTGTTGCAACCCGTCCTTAGACGAGGCAAAACCCGCCGTCCAACAAACCAAACCCGCCCTGCAACGCACACAAAACCGGACCTTGAGCAGACTGTGAACCCGCGCCGCAACAGTGAGGCACAATATGACAAATTCAGTGTCCCCCCCCCCGCTGTTTGCATAGCATTCAATTGTACCCATCAAATGGTAGCCTCCTACCATGTGCGCATGCGCTATGGTGAAGTCACACCAGCTGATCGGGAAATCAGCTGGATTGCCCTCCCATTCTGCGCATGCGTGGGCACTTTTCGACGGAGGGCACAAATCAACAGAACACCAACACAGATTCTGTGTCCCGAAATGACTGAACTCCTGTACATGCACAGGAGTGATTTTATCCCGCTTTGGCCAATAAGGACAGCAGCATCCCGACACCCAGAAGAAACCAGGTAGAAGATGCTGGCGAGGGAGTGCTTAGTGCTTTCTCTGCATTAAGGTAAAAATCCTTCTTGTTCAACCACCAGGTCCCCCATACTTACCTGAGCCTGATCCCGATCCAGTGCTGTGCACAAGAGCAGTGGCTTTCTCTGCTCTCTCCCTCCTGATTGGCTCAGAGACAGCAGCATGAGCCATTGGCTCCCCCTGCAGTCAATCACAGACAGTGAAGAGGAAGCAGGGGGAGGAGGTTCGTAAGCTGCATTCTGTGAGGCTATGAACAAACAGAGCGGACTCGGGAGCGAACCTGCACCAGTGCCACCATAGCAAGTGGCTTGTTATGGTTGGCACTTGGTGAGGGACCCAAGAAGATGAGGATCTGAGCTGATCTGTGCAAAATGATTGCACAGAGCGGGTAAATATGACATGTTTGTTCTTTTAAAAAATATGGCTTTACAATCACTTTAAGGAACGGTGAGCTGCAATATATATATATATATATAATTTGGAATCGCTTTGATGGCTTCTCCGTTTTCCAGCTTGTGCTGAGAATATGAATTTGAGAATCAGCGGACAATACAGGTCAATCTTCTTCCAGCTTTTTTAGGTTCCTTTGATGATTTTGCATACCAGAATATAGTAAGGAGGTGTTCACATTTTTGTAGACAGAATTGTAACATGTTGTTATGATCTTGAAAAGCACTTGGATGTAAAAGTTTACCAAGCTGATGTGAAGATAGGGAGCAACTAATGCTGGCCATATACGTTTAGAAAATTGGCTGAAAAAGCGTTCAATAGGCTTGATCGATCGACGTTTGAAACATTAGTGGGATTATTTCAATTATCAAAATGAAAAGTTTTATGGCAAAAAAATGAACTGTCATGTCTGACTTTTTTTTTTTTAAACTAAACGATTGATTTTCTAAACATTCGTAGTGGAATTGATCCAAAACAGTTTTTTTTTTTTTTTTTTTTTTTTTCTTTTTTTTTTGCCACTTCAGACTTCACCACAGCGAGAGACTTGCTCATGATTTTATTCATAATTCCGTCTCTACATCTGGTTTAGCATCATTTGTGGTGTATTTCTTTTGCAAGTTTATATAATTTTTGTTTTATTTGTTTATTTATTTTTATCTTTTTTTTTTTTTTTTTTTTTTTCTTCCCTCGCCGTTTAAAACTCACTCTTTTATAGTGAGTACGGAATTTTTTTAAAAAGGTTTTATCTGCGTGACAAAGAAATACCCAACCCCCCATCTCCCCCCTCCCAAGACTAAATTCCCCCTCCCCCCCCCTACCCTCCCCCGCCCTTGACCATCCCACGACTCCACTGTAAGAATTCATTCCCTTAATTGAAAAATGCGTTACTATTCCTCTCTCAGGTTTTCTGCGAACCTCCAGGACTTTTTAAATTCCAACCAGGGTACCCATATATCCTTTTCCCCTACCTTGTGTTTATCGCTCCCGTATTTTAATTTCTCTCTCCTATAAGTGTCCTCCACGGAGTCGATCCACTCCCACATTTGCGGACTTTTCGCGTTTCTCCATTTAAGGGGAATCAATCGTTTCGCCGCGTTCAACAAATGAGGGATCAGTGAACTCTTATACTCCTTCTCTGGAATCTCCCCCCCATGAAAGAGAACTACCCATGGGTTATCTTCCACTTCTTTTTTTGTTATTACCTTTATAAGGGCCAAGATTTTTTTCCAGTAAGCTTTAATTTTCAAGCAGTCCCACCAAAGGTGTGCCATTGTTCCTCTAGACTCACAACCTCTCCAGCATTTCTCTGACTCTCCCCCTCTGAATTTTGCCATTTTGTCTGGGGTGGCGTACCACCTCGTCAAACATTTGAAATTCATCTCGGCAGTTCTTACATCTACTGCCGAGGTGTGAGTCATTTTCAGGATTCTTCCTATGGTCGTTTTCCCCCTTGGGACTCCTAAGTCTGTTTCCCATTTTTGGATGTATTTAAGCGTGTCCAACTCTTCCGTTCTCAGCAAGTAATTATAGATTTTAGATATATTTCCTTTTGAGCTTTCGATGCTAC
Source organism: Rana temporaria (assembly GCF_905171775.1). Classification (NCBI taxonomy): domain Eukaryota; kingdom Metazoa; phylum Chordata; class Amphibia; order Anura; family Ranidae; genus Rana; species Rana temporaria. The sequence goes on along the minus strand of NC_053492.1, from coordinate 400,876,428 downwards.
ACAATTGTTCCAATAAGGTGTAATCCTCTTGTGACCGCAAAGGGTGTGGTAGGCGCTTGACGAATGACACTAACTGCAAGTATCTCCACTCGTCGAGCGCCCTAATTCCAGTCCTATATTTAATATCGTGAAGTGTCCTAATTTTGCCATCTAGTGTTATATCTTTTAACTGTGTTCTATTTGTGATCCAATTCCCCCCTACTTCTTTTGTCCCTGGGGTGAAATATTCATTTTCTTTTAAATCAATAAAGGGTGAGTTGAATTCTGTTTTTAATTGTTTGTGAAGTCTATCCCAGATCCTCCATGCATTATGAGTAATTGTGTGTGTTGAGATGTGTAAGGATCTGTGTTGTGGTGGGTTCCAAATTAATCTCCCTAACTGTGCCCTCGCTAATGTGCATTCAATATTTATCCATCTTTTATCCTGGGATTCTTTAGCCCATTCTATAACCCGTGAGAGAACCGAAGCATTATAATACAATCTGATGTCGGGTACAGCTAAGCCTCCCTTTTTCTTGGCCCGTTTTAGGATTTGAGCAGACACCCTGTGTTTTTTATTATTCCAAATATAGTTCATTATGAGGGAGTTAATTATTTTAATATATGACGGTGGTAAGTATATTGGGACCATTTGAAACTTGTATAGGATTTTTGGGATAAGCACCATTTTTACTACATTTATCCTCCCGAACCACGAAATTGGTCTATTATATATGTTTTTAATTTCACTTTTTATTTCGTTGAGCAGGGGGACAAAATTTATTCTATATATTTTCTTGATGGTATTTGCCAGTTTTATTCCCAGGTATTTTATTTCTTTTTGCCATTTAAAATTATATTTCTTCCGCAGATATTGTTCTTCTTCTTTAAGAATGTTGATATTTAGGATCTCCGTCTTTTCTATATTCATTTTGAAATTTGACACCTCACCATATTGTTTTAAGGTGGCTATTAACTTCGGGAGGGTGACTCTTGGGCTACTTATATAGAAAAGAATGTCGTCTGCAAAGGCAGATAATTTGTGCTCATCTTCTCCAACCTCCATTCCGTATATTTCTGGATTTTGTCGGACCATTGCCAGCAGGGGTTCCAATGATAAGACAAAAAGAAGAGGGGACAGGGGACAGCCCTGCCTGGTTCCATTTCTCATCTCAAAGGGTGCGGATAAAGATCCATTGATCTTGATCCTAGCACATGGGTGGAAATAAAGCGTTTTGATCCATTTGATCATCCTTGGGCCAATTCCTATACATTCTAGAGTTTGTATCAGGAACCCCCAGTCTACCCTGTCAAACGCTTTCTCAGCGTCTACTGACAGGAATAGACCGGGGGTCCCTCTTTCTTTGATCAACTCCATAAGAAGAAGTGCCCTAACCCCATTGTCCTTTCCCTCTCTCCCAGGTATGAAACCGACCTGGTCTGGGTGAACAATGTCAGTCATCACCCCCTTCATTCGTTCGGCCAGAATTTTTGCATACAGTTTGGTATCTGCATTCAGGAGTGAGATAGGTCGGAACCCTGAGCAATTCGTATTGTCCTTTCCCTCTTTTTTAATGACAGTGATCGTAGCTGTTAATGCCTCTCTGCTCATCTCATAGTCTCGCCCCAACCCATTAAAATATTGACATAGTCTAGGGACTAAGGTAGTACTAAACCTTTGTATGTAGGCCGACGTGAAGCCGTCTGGTCCCGGGCTTTTCCCGTTGGGAGTATTTTTTAAGACCTCACTTATCTCCTGTTCAGTAATACTTTCCTCCATTCTTTCTATCTCATACTCTTCTATCTTCGGTAGATTAGTTTGCCGTAAAACTTCCCTGATCTTATCCTTTTTTTCGTCAGGGTCCCTGATCTTCTGTTGGACATTGTATAGTTTTTCGTAATAGCTTCTAAAAGATTCTGCTATTTTATTCGTTGCGTAGACTAAGTCTCCATCCCCATTCCTGATTTTTTCGATAAAGTTCCTGGTTTTCTTTTTTCTTACCATTCTGGCCAGGTTTTTACTAGGTTTGTTTCCCCAGACATAACTTTCACTCTCTACCCTGTCTATGAAATTCTTGGTTTCTTGCCCGGCAAGGGCTTTATATTCATCCCTTGTTAAAGTTAACTTACGGAGTGTTTCCCTCTTTTGGCCCTGTAATTTATGTTCCTGTTCCAGCCTATATATCTCCTCTTTTAATGTTTTTAGTTTACTCATTCTTGCTTTATTTTTCTTTACCCCTTCCGCAATAAAAATCCCTCTTATATACGCTTTGTGAGCGTCCCACAGGGTTGCTCCTGTGATTCCCTCCTTGTCATTCTCCTGGAAATACCATTCCAATTCTTTCTGTACTCTCTCGACCACATCCTCGTCCCTCAGCAGACTTTCATCCAATCTCCACTCAGGTGGGATACATTTTTGTATGGATGTGCTTATTTTGATGGTTATAGGGGCGTGGTCTGATAGCGTTATGATCTCACATCTTGCTTCGACCACCCTCTCCAAAAGTCTGTGGTCTACGAGGATGTAGTCGATCCTCGGGTACGTCCCATGCACAGGGGAAAAAAACGTGTAGTCTCTCGTCTTGGGGTTGAGAATTCGCCAAACATCCACCATTTGGTTTTGTATCATTTGTTTTTTCAGTAGCTTAAGATGCTCACTGTTATTCCCCTGAACATGGGACGTACTATCGAGGCTCGGGCACATGCAAAGGTTAAAATCCCCCATCAACACCACATGTCCCTCTTCAAAATCTTTTAATTTTCTGAGTATTTTACTAATATATTTAGCCGAATTCACATTGGGTGCATATACGTTTGCCAGAGTGTAGTCCTGCTCCCCTAGTTTTATTTTTAAAAACAAGAACCTCCCCTCCGGATCATTCAATCTGTCCACCAGTGTGTATCTAACTCCTCTAGCAAATCCTATAGCAACCCCCCGAGATCTCGATGATACTGTGTCTCCATAATACCAGACGGGATAATCAGATGAATATATCTTTATATTAGACTCTAAGGTAATGTGGGTCTCTTGTAGGTAGACGATGTCTGCTTTATACTGCGTAAGTTCGGCAAGAATTTTATGTCTCTTAATGTGAGAGTTTAATCCTTTTACATTATATGATAAGAACTTAATATCTGTCATTTATCTCTTTTTTTTTTTTTTTTTTTTTTTTTTTTTTTTGAGTTTGAGAAGAATTCCTGTGGAGTCGTTCAGATGGTCCCCCTCCCATTACCCTCCCTTCCCCCACCCCCCGTTTCCCTCCCCCTCGCCCCAACCCCCCCTCCCTTCCTCCCCCACCCTGGCCCACTCTTGGCCTGGGAGCCGCTGGTAGAAGACTCCTCGCCTTCATCCTTGGCTCCTCTTTCGTGGTGGTATTCGGGGCTCCCCCTTGGCCCCCCCCTCCCCACCCCCTCCCCCCACCTCACCGTCCCGCTTCTTAAAGTTCCTTGCTAGACAGAGCCAATCTAATCGACCCAATCAGGGAGTTCAGGAATTGTTATTTCCATTTTAAGGCAAAATATGTTCAGTTCCTCCGGGTACCTAAGTCGTGCTGTTTTACCCCCCTTTATACCTATGAGGCACGCCGGGAATCCCCATTGGTACTTAATATTTTGTGCCCGCATCAGTTCTAAGAGGGGTTTCAAGCATCTCCTCCTTGCCAGTGTTTCTTTCGCCAGATCGGAGAATATTTGTAAGTCTGTGTCTCTATATCTCAGGGGTGGTTTTCCCCTAAGCCTACTCCATATTTCTGCCTTATCGACGTAATTCCTGAATCTCACGACCACATCCCTTGGGCCGTATTTTTCCATCTGTTGGGGGTTCCCTACTCGATGCACTCTCTCAATCTTAAGGGGCTTAGATTCTACTGATCTCTCTAACAGAGGGTTAAAAATTGTATTCATAATGCTTCTAAGGTCTTCATCCTTTTGTTCTATCAACCCCCTGATTCTAAGGTTCTGTCGCCTGTTGCGATTCTCCTGGTCCTCGATCCTATATGCCGCCAGTCTCTGATTTTCAGTCAAAGCCTTTACTTGCTCTTTCAAGGAGTTTATTTCCTGATCCTGCTCCTCTATTCTCTTTTCCGTCTCTACCACTCTTTCACGGAGTCCTCCAAGGTCTATTCTTACCTTGTTAATTTCTGTCCTTATGATATTTTCCATGACATTTTCCATCCTCAACAGCATTGCGTTCATCTCTGCCTTTGTAGGGGGCTGTGTATCTTGGGGTAGCTCCTCTGCATTATTTTGCCCTTGCTCGCTTTCTAGTGTCGTTTCACCTATAGAGCTCTCCGCACTACCTGCTCCTACACCTTTTTTTGTATCGATCTTCTTCTTTTCTGTTTTTTTTGCGAGTCCTGGGCTTTTAAGGCTCCCTTCTTGAGTCATATATTGCTGTATGGAGTTATTCCCCGTTTTATTCTTCGTTGGTTTTGTAGTGCCACCCCTCGTCGATCTATCCATTTTGTTGGAGGGTCTAATTCTCTTCCCCAGTTTGGAAAAGTTTTTTTTTTTTTTTTTTTTTTTTTTTTTATATTTAGGACCCTTATCGGCCCACAATCTCCTTCACCGGTATATGCTCCTACCTTCCCTTAACTACTACTCAAACCCTGAGCAAATAGATATTTTAATCAGGAGAGGGCTAAAGGAAAGCAGGGGCCCCGAACTGAAGGGAGAGGGCCAGGGGCAGAGCGACAGAAAAGAGGCCGTTTACTGCTTCAAGCAGGATTACTGGGGCTACCGGATTCTCTTCTTATAAGGAGAATACCTACAGTGTCTTTATAAAGTTATCTCCTGTGTTACAGCAACCCAATACGTCCTAATTGTTCCAGACAATGAGGGAGATGCTTTGTGTCAGGAAGGGTCTTGATAATCTTTTCACTGTCCCCCATTCATCAAACCTGGGATTTTCCAGCTTCTCATAATCACATGTGCGTCTTATACCAGTAATGTCTAGGAAAAATAATATATTTATGACCACCCTTCACCAATATGAATTTTCCCTCAGAGCGCTAATTCTTCAAAGCCCAGGCCATCAGAGATGACGGTAATTCCACTATATGAAGAGCATTTAGGCAACTCACAAGAGGAGAGATCAGAAACTATATCACCCTTTAAATTGTCCTCTTATTTAACTCCACAGACCAGCCTGAGGCCGGGTACACACGGACAAACATGTATGGTGAAAGCGGTCCGTCGGACCGTTTCCACCATACATGTCTGCCAGAGGGCTTCTGTACGATGGTTGTACACACCATCGTACAGAAGTCCGCGCGTAAACAATACGCGGGGCGTGTCCGCGGTGTCGCCGCGTCGATGACGCGGTGTCGCCGCGACAATGACGCGGCGACGTGGGCGGCCCGCCTTTAAAATGCTTCCACGCATGCGTCGAAGTCATTCGACGCATGCGAGGGACGGCGGGCGCCTGGACATGTACGGTAGGTCTGTACTGACGACCGTACATGTCCGAGCGGGCTGAATTCCAGCGGACTGTTTTAAAACAAGTCCAGGAATATTTGTCTGCTGGGAAAAGGCCCGGCGGGCAAATGTTTGCTGGAATTCGGCCCGCTCGCGCCCACACACGACCAAACATGTCTGCTGAAACTGGCCTGCGGGCCAGTTTCAGCAGACATGTTTGCTCGTGAGTATGGGGCCTGAGCCAATCGAAGCGGTTCCATACAGTTCTATTCAGTAAGGACAGGGAACCAGACTCTTAAAAAAAAAAAAAAAAAAAAATCATATACAGCAAGCAGCAAGCAGTGTAAAGATATTGCAACAGGTGGAAAACTAAGTTAGTCCAGATATCATACCCCTCAGATATTCCCTCTATTACTTCATCCTATACCGGTATGAGTTATAAGTTCAGTTACATTTTGTCTTCATATTCCCTTCAATTGCAGCTGTCACGGATAACAAACCCAGTAGAGGACTAGCATCTAGTCATTGTCCAATTTTTACATAAGAGGGCACCTTATGGGGTAAGTGTACATACTTCTGGAGGGCAATGTCATAACAAACGGGGGGGGTCACGGGGGGGGGACCCGATCAAACTCGGCTCTACTGAGCGCCTCACCAGACCCTTTGGTTATCCTCCTGGACCGCTGCCCGGCTGCGTGTCTCCGGTGGACTTATGGGCTTCTGAGAACCCCGCACGGCATGCTCAGATTGTCAGTCGGCTTCCTTTCATCCAGCGATGAGTGCGCAGAAGCTTCGGTTTCTCCGGTGCAGCGTGCCCAGCAGGAACTCGTCCGCCGGCGCTCTTCAGGTAAAGACCCCCGAGTATGTCTGGTCCCGGCGGGGATGGGATACCCGCTCGTTCCCCGCAGCGTCCGGCCTCTCACGCTGTAGTCTGCGGGGCCACGAGCGGTGCTGACGGGGCCTCAGAGCGGCGTGTGTCTCCTGCCGCCATGGAGCCGTCCGGTACCTCCCACCTCACTCACGCCACGTCACGTCCTCATCCTTCCGCCAGTGGAATGCTGATCCAAAACAGTTTTAAAAAATCTACAGCTCATGCGCAAGCCCGGGTCAGCGAACAATTTACCATTTATGTTATCGATCGATAATATGTCAATGATTAGGTGACATACAGTATATTGATATAATGATGGCGTTTTCGCATGCACATTTGACAGATCTTTAGAAATCTGACTGTTTTGTTCAAACGGTTTTCTTTAAAAATAACAAACATGTTATACTTATCTCCTCTGTGCAGTTGGTTTTGCACAGAGCACCCCCGATCCTCCTTTTCACAGGTCCCTCTTCAGCGCTCCCTCCTGCCGAGTTCCCCCACAGCAAGCAGCTTGTTATGTGGGCACCCGAGCCGCTGCTCTGTGTGTCCATTCAGATACGTAGCTGCAGTTCTGCCCTGCCCCCTCTTTCTTCCGATTGGCTAACTGACTTTGACAGCAGTGGGAGCCAAGGCCGCCAATGCAGTGTCTTAGCCAATCAGGAGGGAGAGTCATGAAGTGTTGAGGCACTTATGCACATTGCTGGACAGAGATGGGACTCGGGTAAGTATTAGGGGGGCTGCTGCACACAGGTTTTTTTATCATAATGCATAGAAGGCATTAAGATAAAAAAAAACTTCTGCTTTTACAACCCCTTTAAGGCCGCGTACACACGATAGGATTGCCAGAGGAGAACAGTCTGAAGGACCGTTTTCATCAGTCCAAACCGATCGTGTGTAGGCCCCATAGGTAATTTATCCTTCGGTCAAAAAAATGAGAACTTGCTTTAAAATTTAACCGATGGACGCCTAACCGATAGGTCAAAACCGATCGTTAGTATGCAAAAGCATTGGTTAAAAACCCACGCATGCTCAGAATCAAGTCGACGCATGCTTTGAAGCATTGAACTTTTTTTTTTCAGCACGTCGTTGTGTTTTACGTCACCGCGTTCTGACACGATCGTTTTTTTAACCTATGGTGTGTAGGCACATCAGACCATCAGTCAGCTTCATCGGTTAACCGATGACAACGGTCCTTCGGACTGTTCTCATCGACTGGACTGATCGTGTGTATGCGGCCTAAGAGTAGACTTAAAGCGGATGTGTCACTAAAAAAATATATTAAAAGCCAGCAGCTACAAATACTGCAGCTGCTGACTTTTAATATTAGGACACTTACCTGTCCTGGAGTCCAGCGCCGTCCGCAGCAGAGGGCGAGCGATCACTCGTCTCTCTGCTGCTCCCCCCGCCATCCTCAGTGAGGGAACCAGGAAGTGAAGCGCTCCGGCTTCACTACCCGGTTCCCTACGGCGCATGCGCGAGTTGCGCTGCGCCGCTGATTGGCTCCCGCTGTGCTCTGGGAGCCGAGTGTTCCCAGAGCACAACAGGAGGTGACGTCATGCCCGGAGAAAACCTGAAGCTCTGTGGCCGGAAGTGGGTGCAAATACCTGTCTTTAGACAGGTATCTGCACCCCCCTCCCCCTGAAAGGTGTCAAATGTGACACCGGAGAGGGGGAGGGTTCCGATCAGCGTGAGTTGCACTTTAGGGTGGAGCTCCGCTTTAAGAGAGAGATCCAAGGTAAAAAGGCCACACATTTCATCATTTTTATTTTTTCATAGCAAAAGGTGTTAATTATCTTTTTTAAGTTTGTATTTCTATAGTATATTTTCTGGGGACTCAAAGTGAAAAGCGGCCATATTGGAGAACTCAATTTAACCAATTAATTTACCAGCATGACTTTTGAGGGTGGGAGGAAACTGGAGTACCCAGAGGAAACCTGCCCAAGGAGAACACGCAAACTCCACTCAAGAGAGATCTGTTGACGTTTTTTTTAAATCTACAACTTTTTATTTTGTGTCATTTTTTTATCTTATTACAAAACCAGACTTTGCTTTCTATTAATTCTCTTCTCCCATCAATAAGGTCTTTCCAATTAAAAACACAGGCTCTTTGCAGTCGCTAAACTGTTAAACATCCACAATGTACTATAGTTAATCTATGATATCTTTGTATAGGTTGGAAATTACACAAATGGAGCTCAAATTGTCTTTCTAATTTATATAAAGCGTGGCCATTGGCCATGGATGATACGTTAATTTTAACCATTGAAAATTCTCTAAAAAGAAAACCTTATTCACTCATTCTTTTTCTTTACAGAATGTCGATATTTCTTGCTACAAAGTGAAATCTATTTTCACACCTTATTGTTTCATAAGACCCAACATGTTTTAACAAACACAAGCAAGCAGCAGGCCAGCTTATACACAGATGGACCTTGTCAGCTTTCAGAAAGTTTCATTTGTTTTCCTTGGTTGTGTTTTTTAGATCTTGATCTGGATGGGAGAATCAGTCACAGGTCGTTGACTGGTCCAAGATTTCTGAATAGCCGTCTAGGAAAGACCAGCCAAGCAGAAGAGGCATTGTCAGTACTGCAGACCCAGAGGTCACAGGTAGAGTGCAGCAAGTGCCCTGTTGTCTTGTTTATGCAGATTTGTCTCAAACAGATGTATCAATTATATTATTTAATTTAAAAGTTTATAAGTCTGAAGATGCCAACGTTACAATTACCGTATAAGCCGAGGTACCTAAATTTACCACAAAAAAATGGGAAAACATATTGACTCGAGTATAAGCCTAGGGTGAGAATGCAGCAGCCACTGTAAGCGGAAAAGAGGTTCAACAATGCCCATTTGCAGCTTCACTGTGCCCATTTGCACACCTCACTGTGCCCATTGCAACCCCACTGTGCCCATTTGCAGGCCTCACTGTGCCCATTGCAACCTCACTGTGCCCAATCTCACTGTGCCCATTGCAACCTCACTGTGCCCATTGCAGCCTCACTGTGCGCGAGTCAGTGTACCTGAAATTCTTGACAGCTTGCGAGGTCCATTCATTGTGTCTCCTCCTGGTCCCTTCCGTGATAGGTGTTTCCCAGCAGATACAGTTCCGCCTATCACGGACGTTCTCTCATCCTCGGACTCAGTTTCCCAGCAGACACTGTGTTCAGTGTTCCGCCAATCACGGACGTCCTTTCATCCTCGGACAAGAGGACATCTGTGATTGATGGAACACTAAACACAGTGTCTGCTGGGAAACTGAGTCCGAGGATGAGAGAACGTCCGTGATAGGCGGAACTGTGTCTGCTGGGAAACGCCTATCACGGAAGGGACCAGGAGGAGACCACAACTTTTAAACAATGGACGCCGGCAGCCTGTCAATAATTTCAGGTACATTGACTTGAGTATAAGCCGAGGGGGTATTTTCAGACTTAAAAAAAAAGGGCTGAAAAACTCGGCTTATACTCGAGTATATACGGTACATGCCTTCAGTTACTTTGTCCCTTTTTGAAGTATCCTTTATCCTGCGCCCCCCACCCCAAAGCACCTTGTCCCCATGTTGATGAGGACAAGGGCCTCTTCCCGACAACCCTGGCCGTTGGTTGTCGGAGTCTGCGGGTGGGGGGCTTATTGGAATCTGGGAGCACCCTTTAATAAGGGGGCCCCCAGATCCCGGCCCCTCATCATACCCCTACCCATTTACCTGGGGGAAAAAAGTGTAAAAAAAAAAACACACCACACAGGGTTTTTAAAGTAATTTATTAGGCAGCTCCGGGTGTCTTCTTCCAACTTCGGGGGTCTTTTTTCCGACTTCTCCGCTCTCTGGTTCTTTCTGCCGAGCTCCTCTGCTATCTTCTTCCAGCTATTTTACTAGCGGTGGCCCGGTCTTCTCCCCTCTTCTCTTCTTCCGACTTCGGGGGTCTTCTTCCGACTTCTCCGCTCTCTTTTTACATTTTCGCGGGGTTCCCCCTCAAGATTCTCCGCACACGAGTCGCCCCGCAAGTCGGATCATCTTGATCCGACTTCTGGTGCAACCTCTATTCAAATCAATGGGCTCCCATAGGGAACCATTGATTTTGAATAGAGAAAGAAAAACGCGGGTGAAAGCTAGCGCGGCAAAACGTGCATTGAATTCAATGCAAAATGCGGAAAAAATTGCGGAAAAAAAGGGCGTTTTTTTCCTGCCGTCTGTACTAGCTTTACAGCCATGAAAATGACCACTTGGCAAAATAAATTTATTATCAACCCTGCCTAAACACCAGGGTGCTACATACAGTATATATCGCAACCTTTGAAATAAATCCATAAACAAAAAGGGAATTCTTTAACATTTATAGTGCATACAGCAATGATGTACTGTAACCTATAGCACCTACTGTATATGCCGCAAGTTTATATGCTAACAAATAATGATCTTCAAATTAATATTATGAGTAACAGCATGTCATAGGTCTGGGATTTAATGCTATATGTGTTCTCCAAAGAAATTCTGTTTCTCTGAACAGCTTTACGTGTATGAGAAAAACCGACTGTTACAATAATGACTACTTCCCGACTTTTCTGCTATGTAGGTGAATGATGCAGCTGAATCAATAGTAAAGAAGAGTCTAACAAGTACACAGAGCATGAGGATCCAGAGGGAGACAGATTTCCTCAAGTAAGTCCGCTGTGACACCCCCATGTTTGTGTAGCCCATAGTGAGTAATCGGCTTACCAATAAAAGATATGGAAGCAACTCATTTTGTCTGTTCTTTAGTTACCGGCCCGATAGCATTACATTTTTCTGACAGTTGATATTTTTTTACTGCATTACTATAAGGGAATGCATATCCCACAATAATAGTTTACCTATATGTGCATTTACCCCTAATGCCCCATACACACGATCGGGATTCCCGGCGGTAAAAAGTCCACTGGGAATCCCGGGGGGGAAAACCGAGAACCTGTTCGGTCACTTTTCCTGTGTACTCGCCAGAGGTTTGGCCGGGAATCCCGGCTGTGTGTATGCTCCACCTCAGGGTTTCCCATTGGGAAACTGCCGGGAAAAAGACCGCCGGGAATCGCGGCAGGAAAAAAGAGAACATTTTTCCTGCCGCGATTCTCATCGGTTTTCCTGTCGGGAAAACTGCCATAGAGCATACACACGGCCAGTTTTCCCGGCCAAAGGCTGTCATGGCAGTTTTCCCGGCGGAAAACTGGTCGTGTGTACGAGGCATAAGATTCAAGTACTGTGGTCTCCAAACTGCGGCCTGGGGGCCAGATGTGGCCCTTTGCTTGCCTGAACCCGGCCCTTGAATCACTATTCCTCCCAATGATACAAGAAACAATTCTGTCAATTGACATCAACATTGGGGCACCATTTCTCCCACTGACATTAACAATGGGGCACATTTCCTCCCAATGATACCAACCATAGGGCACTATTCCTCCCTCTGATACCAAATGGGGCGATGTTTGCTCTGACTGATGGCAGAAAAATTTCCACTCCTGCTGGCCACAGTCCGGCCCCCCTAAAGTCTGAAGGACAATAAACGGGCCCTTTGTTTAGAAAGTTTGGAGACCCCTGGTGTATACAGAACTCTAATTCATTTTAGTGGCATCCAATTGTGTCAGTATTTATATCTTCTTGTAATTGCAATCGCATAGATATAGTTATATCCTGGCACAAGGGGCATTCCAAGAATATACACTGAGCTGCAGAGCAGTTTTATTTTCCTTTTTTGCACACCACATTTTTTTTATTTTTTTTGTATATTTTATCAACTGTTATTTACATTTATTAAATTTTCTTGAATGTATTCTTTTTTTTTTTATTTATTTTTTTATACAAATATTTTAATAAGGCTCCTTTCAAACTGGTGCGTTTTTACCTTGTAAGGAAAATGTTTCCCTTTAAATCCTATTGGACTGTTCACGCCACTGCGCTGTGGGTGCGGTGCGTTTTGAAAAGTCCTGCATGCTGCATCTTTGGTGCAGTTTTGAAAACCGCAGCTTCCCATTGAAATGAATGAAAATCAAGCACCGCCATTTGCGTTTTTGGGGGCGTTTTTGAGTCACATATATTGCACAGGTGCAGGCAACCCAAAAACGCACAGGAAACGCATCAGAAAAGGTAAAGTTTTGCTATATGTATCTATAAATTAAATGTTGCTTATTGCGTTTCATGAAGAAGTTATGGGTTACTAAAATTTCATCACCATGGGTTCCAAATGGGCAGTTTTCCACAGTTTGTGCATTTCCAGACCTTTAAAATCATTTTGAAAATATGGATTTGGCACATCAGAGCGTATCTTTAGTAATATTTAATATCGATTTTCTGTAAAGGTGCAGGAAATGTCCCATTGCCCATGCTGTAAGTAGGGTGAATATGCAGATGAACCCTATTGGTGAATACATTTTAGGAGGAATGTGCTTTAAATGTCTTGATGGTTTTGATCAGTGATATAGAGTACATGGCTGTGGGAATGTGTTCAGATGTCTAATGAATTTCATGCCTGCTACATGTTTGCTGTAAGCTTATATGTATGCCTGAACAAAATCATTAATATAACAAGCCTATGGTCCCTTCTTGCTGAGCCCTGGCATCCCTTTAGGTGGGTCTATATGCCCAGTGGGGTGCAGAATGGACCTACCACTCTGCTTGGGTGTCACAGTGGTCATATAGAACATGATCACGATCTAAGACAGCTCAGGTCAGCATGAGCATGCTCTTGGCACAGAAATCTTGCCCATCCATGCGCATATGTGCAGCCTGTGGGCAATAAAACACACCCTCTTTGATGCAACTAATATTTGGAGAGCTGAGGTATTGGCAAATATTTTTTCATTTGAGTTCCTGAGTCTGTATATGTGTTGTGCCCATTTGACTCCCCCTCTTTCTACCAGATCTTTAGGTATTTTATGTTATGGAGAATGCAACAGGAGGTGCTGGAACACACAGAGGTGGACAAGAACATCCAAAACTCTGGGGCATAGTCTGGAATTATAGCAGAGAGATCTCTCCCTAATGCCCCGTACACAGAGGGGAAAGCCGAGAACCTGCACGGCATGTATTTTCCCCCTAAACACGGCTGGTTTTCCTTGCAGGAAAACTGCCATGAGAGCTTTGGCCGGGAATGCCGGCCATGTGTATGCTCCACTGCAGGGAATAAGAAAACATGCTCTCATTTTTCCCATGCCATGGAGCATACACATGGCCAAAAGCTGTCATGGCAGTTTTCCCGACAGGAAAATTGGTCGGGCCAGATCCACAAAGATCTGTCTATCTTAAGGCAGGCGTAGCGTATCTCAGATACACTACGCCGCCGTAACTTAGAGCGTAGTTTCCGTATCCAGAAAGAATTTGCGCTGTAAGTTGCGGCGGCGTAGTGTAAATGTGTCGGCGTAAGGGCGCGAAATTCAAATGACTAAGATGTGGGTGTGTTTTATGTTAATTCATCTTGACCCCACGTAAATGACGTTTTTTTTTTTTAACGGCGCATGCGCCGTCCGTGTGGGTGTCCCAGTGCGCATGCTCAAAATCACGTCGCAAATAGTCAACGCTTTCGACGTGAACGTAATTTACGCAAAGCCCTATTCACGAACGTTTTACGCAAACGACGTAAACTACGGAAAATTTGACGCTGTCCCGACGTCCATACTTATCATTGCGTACGCCTCATGAGGCAGAGGTAACGTTACGCCGAAAAAAATCTTACGTAAAAAAATGCGCCGGGCAGACGTACATTATGAGAATCGGCGTATCTAGCTAATTTGCATACTCTACGCGGAAATCAACGGAAGCGCCACCTAGCGGCCAGCGTAAATATGCACCTAAGATCAGACGGCGTACTAAGACGTACGTCAGTCGGATCTAGCCAACATTCAGGCGTATCTTGTTTTGTGGATACAAAACAAAGATACGCCGGCGCATCCTAGAAGTTACGCGACGTAACTTCTTTGTGGATCTGGCCCGTCGTGTGTACGAGGCATCAAACTATAAAATCTTTGGGTGGATCTGTGGATGAACCCTTTAATCGGCTCTTACGAGTGCAAATTGTGCCCCTTGATACTGACATGTATTGCTACTATCGGGGGTGTTCTTCAGATTGAGAAAGGCCTGGGGCACCCCTGGATTCTGAAAACAGAAGCATGGAGAACAGAAGATGTTGACACACTTACTTAAAAGGGTATAAACAAAAGTACAAGACCTGTGTGTGTATTTACAGCTATCAGTGTTCAAACCTTCAAACCTTCAAATCTTATGCCGCGTACACACGATCCTTTTTTGGGTTGTAAAAAACGTATTTTTAAAAAATGTAATTTAAAATGTGTGGGCTTCAGAGCATTTTTCATGTTCTGAAAAAAATATTCGAACATGCTCTATTTTTTAACGACGTTTTAAACAATGTCGTTTTTCGGGTTGTAAAAAAATTATCGTGTGTGCGCTTTAACGACGTGAAAAACCTGCGCATGCTCAGAAGCAAGTTATGAGACGGGAGCGATCGTTCTGGTAAAACTACCGTATGTAATGGAGTAAGCACATTCATCACGCTGTAACAGACAGAAAAGCGCGAATCGTCTTTTACAAACACAAAATTAGCAAAAGCAGCCTCAAGGGTGGCGTCATCCGAATGGAAATTTCCCTTTATAGTGCCGTTGTACGTGTTGTACGTCACCGTGCTTTGCTAGAGGATTTTTTTTTCACGATCGTGTGTGGGCACCATCGTTTTAATGATGGAGTTGGAAAAAACGTCGTTTTTTCGAGAGGCTGAAAAACGTCGTTTTTTACAAGCCGAAAAATTATCGTGTGTACACGGCATAACATTCTGCCCATTTTATACACTATATTTTCAAAAGTATTGGGACACCTGCCTTTACACACACACAGGGCCAGATCCACATACAAATAGATCGGCGCAGCGTATCAGAGATACACTACGCCGCCGTACCTTACCTGGCGTATTTTCGAATCCTCAGCGAGTTTGCGCCGTAAGTCACGGCGGCGTAGTGTATTTCTGGCGGCGGATTTAAAATTTGGCGGGTTGGGGGCGGGTTTCATTTAAATGAAGCGCGTCCCCGCGCCGAATGAACTGCGCATGCGTAGTTCCGAAATTTCCCGCCGTGCATTGCGCTAAATGACGTCGCTAGGACGTAATTTTTTTAACTTAGACGTGAGTTACGTCCATCCCGATTTATGGACGACTTACGTAAAAAAAAAATTTCAAATTTCGACGCGGGAACGACGGCCATACCTAACATGGCAAGTCTATCTATACGCCGCAAAATACCAGCTTTAACTATACACCGGAAAAAGCCGACTACAGACGACGTTAGAAAATGCGACGGCCGCGCATACGTTCGTGGATCGTCGTAAATCGCTAATTTGCATACCCGACGTGGAAAACGACGCAAACTCTTCTAGGAAAGCTTTCCACAAGGTTTAGGAGTGTGTCTATGGGAATGTTTGACCATTCTTCCAGAAGCACATGTGTGAGGTCAGGCACTGATGTTGGACAAGAAGTCCTGGCTCACAGTCTCCGCTCTAATTCATGGAGAAGAATGGTCAAACATTCCCATAGACACACTCCTAAACATTGTGGACAGCCTTCCCAGAAGAGTTGAAGCTGTTATAGCTGCAAAGGGTGAGCCAACTCAATTTTGAACCCTACCACCAAGACTGAGATTCCATTAAAGTTCATGTGGGAGTAAAAGCAGGCGTCCCAATACTTTTGGCAATATAGTGTATGTAAGGATAGTATGAGAAATTATGACAGCTCACAGGTTAATTATTAACAGGTCTAACGTCACCCTTTCCTGCAAATAATCTGAATGTATAGAAGTTGCTTTCGTTATCATTTTTTTTTTTGATTTATCGCATATTACATTTTTTTACGACTTTATGACAAAATGTTGCAGCGCCTTTATGATTTACACTAGTGGTTTGTATATTTACCTTGTTAGCTGCCTGCACCTTTTAAGCGTTAACTTGCTCTTATATTATATTATGATTTTGCTTTTAAATGACAGGTGTGCCCACTGCTTAGCCCCTCGACCATCTGATCCATTTGCACGCTTCTGTCAGGAATGTGGCTCCCCGGTTCCACCAGTGCCTGGACGTCGCTTGCCACCACCAGAGGGCGCTCAGGTTGGAATTTTTGTAGTTATGTACTTTTATCATTGAGAGAAATAACGCCCATAGGGCACTAGTGTTCTGCTAATTTATTCATTGCATTTTAAAATGCATAATGTGATGTGCTTATTGGCATTAGTTGAAAGACCAATTGAAACATCTATTTAAGTCCGCTAAAAACATTCTAAGTGCATAAAAGAAAGGCGTTAAATGTCTCAGGCCTCGTACACACGACAGAGTTTCTCGGCAGAATTCACCGAGAAACTCGGTCAAAACCCGGATTCTGCCGAGAAACTCTGTCGTCTGTACAGTTTTGGCTCGATGGAGCTGCCGAGGAACTCGACGAGAAAATAGAGAACATGTTCTCTATTTTCTCGTTGTCCTCGTTGTTCTATGGGAGAAGGCGGCCCGCCGAGCTCCTCGGCGGCTTCATCCCAAAACTTGACGAGGAACTCGACGTGCCAAGCACGTCGAGTTCCTCTGTCGTGTGTACGGGGCCTTACAGTTTTCTTTCTCTCTAAAGCAGCCATAGTCCTAGTAGAAAAGCCTGTCCTCACTAGCATGCTGTAGACTAGGACCCTTTCTCTCTGTGTCAAAGCAGTGGTCTCTGTGTAGAGGTCCTGCGAGCTCTGCTGTTAGTGTGGATGGGAGAATTGATTGATTTTTGATTTTTTTTCCCCCTGTATGTCTAGCATTATCTTAAACCCAAGTAAATTTATACAGTACAATAAAAAAAACACATAGTTTTGTGTTTCGTGGCCGACAATTGTGTGCTGTTTTTATGCAAGACAAAAATCTGACGCTTTGGGGCAGATCCACAAAAGCATTACGCCGGCGTATCTATTGATACGCAGGCGTAATTTTAAATTTCCCGCGTCGTATCTTTCTTTTGTATCTACAAAACAAGATACAACGGCATCTCGGGTCGATTCGACAGGCGTACGTCTTAGTACGCCGTCGGATCTTAGGTGCATTTTTTCCGCCGGCCGCTAGGTGGCGTTTCCGTTGAATTCCGCGTCGAGTATGCAAATTAGCTAGTTACGGCGATCCACAAAACGTACGTCCGGCCGGCGCATTTTTTTACGTCGTTTGCGTTCGGCTTTTTTCGGCGCATAGTTAAAGCTGCTATATGGTAGCGTACTCAATGTTAAGTATGCCCGTCGTTCCCGCCTCGCATTTCGAATTTTTAACGTCGTTTGCGTAAGTCGTTCGCGAATAGGGATTTGCGTAGAATGACGTCCCTCGTCGTAAGCATTGGCTTGTTCCGGTTTAATTTCGAGCATGCGCACTGGGATACCCCCACGGACGGCGCATGCGCAGTTAAAAAAAAAAAGGCGTTTACGTCGGGTCACAACGTATTTACATAAAACACGCTGCCGTAACTTACGACGCAAATTCTTTGAGGATTTGAAAAAAAAAAAAGTTACGGCGGCGTAGTGTATCTTAGATACGCTGCGCCCGACGGATTCTTACGCAAAGGTAAGTGGATCTGCCCCTATACGACTGCATCTTGGATCGATCCGACAGGCGTACGTCTTAGTACGCCGTCGGATCTTAGGTGCATTTTTTCCGCTGGCCGCTAGGTGGCGTTTCCGTCGAATTCCGCATTGAGTATGGAAATTAGCTAGTTACGGCAATCCACGAACGTCCGTCCGGCCGGCGCATTTATTTACGTCGTTTGCGTTCGGCTTTTTCCGGCGTATAGTTAAAGCTGCTATATGGTGGCGTACTCAATGTTAAGTATGGCCGTCGTTCCCGCCTCGCATTTTGAATTGTCTGCGGAAAATCCGATCGTGTGTGCGAGGCTTAATTAAGACCAACTCTCTTTTGGTGTACAAAGAGAGACTCTAGCGTGCGTCAAATTCAAGTTCTAGACAGGTCCATGAATTTGGCGCCACTTTTAGAGACACTTTTGTAAAATCTGTCTTTACGAATTCCAGGGACTGTTAATTATATATTTTTTTGGGGGGTCTCTGTCATTCCACAGATGGGGTTGTGTGTAGAGTGCAGAACGATGGTCCCTATGAACACCCCCGCCTGTATTGTGTGTGAAGCTCCTTTGTTTGCACAGATGCAGCCGCAAGCTAGTATCCATCTGAAGGTCAGTGAACCTCAAATGCCATGTGTGTTTCTCTCATACAGTTGATGTAAATATGAATTTTTGTTGTATGTTCAAAGCAACCACTTAGACTATGTCGCTTAAATATGGTTCTGATTGGTTGCTATTGGGAACTCCAGTTACCCTTTACACTGATATTGTTTTTCTTTAGTGTGTGTATGTTGGCTTATCAATATATTTATTCAAATATCAGTGTGAATCATTTCTAGTTTATAGCCAATATTTCCTCTTATATATTGTATACTACATATGCAGGCCTGCACCATATATGTGCGCAGCCTATTTTATTAGGGTGTGCAGTGTGCACCCCAAAGCTCAATAGCATACACCTTTCTCTACAGCCTCAGCTTCACTGGACAGTGAATGAATGGGAAGTGCTCTGTGCTGAGCGTCTTCATGTTCATTCACAAACTATTTACTATGCTTCAGTTATCAACGAACACAGTGTATGTGTTCATTTGTAAAGGGAAGGCGCTGGTAAAGTATTTACTAGTTGCTTCCCCTAGTCTCAAACCACTCTCCAGCTGAGAGTGTCTTCTTTCTCCTGCTCTGTCAATCCAGCGGCCGACTCTGGGTGTCACCCGGCTGTGTAGTGGTACGGTCCACACCCAGCCTGGGCACCCCCACAACCTGTCACAGTGCTGCACTGCCGCTGCACTTCCTGAGCCCGTCCCGCTGTCACCACTTCACTCGCAGGGGGGGGGGGTCTTCCGGCCTGACAACCCCCAGTGTGTGGCACCCGGCGTGGACCGCCCCCCAGTTGGTACCCCACTGTCTCCAGGAGAGGAGGGAAGCCAGCAAAACTGCAGGGCAGGGGGGCCAGCATGGGGAGAGCCCAGGCAGTAGGGGGAATCAACACTGAACGTAGTGATTAGGGTGTGCCCAGGCGCACCTGGCACACCCCCTGCACACACCTATGCAGGGCTGTATTTAGTACAAGGCACTCATTGGCCAGTGCCTAGGGAAGGAGGACTGTAAGGGCAGCACCAAACAGTGCTTTTTTCTCTTCTGAAACAGGACTGTAGGGGGAAGTTTTAATTGTGCAAATAAAATAGACTTCATATTAATTCCATAAGCACATTAAATAACATAGGCCCGGATTCACAAAGGACTTACGCCGACGTATCTCGAGATACGCCGCGTAAGTGTAACAATGCGCCGTCGTATCTGTGCGCTGTGCCCACAATCTGAGATACGCCTAAAAATAGGCTTCCTACGACCGACGTAACTTGCCTACGCCGTTGTATCGTGGGCGCATATTTATGCTGGGCGCATTTGCCGCTCCCATTGATTTTCTATGCACATATGCAAATGAGTTAGATACGCCGGGACCCGAACGTACTTGCGCCCTGGCGCATAATATACGCGGTTTGCGTAAGTCGTACGTCCGGCATAAAGTTATTCCCCATATATGAGGCGCAAGTCATGCTAAGGTATGCACCAGGGAACACAGCCGTCGTATTTTACGTCGTTTACGTAGTACGTGAATAGGGCTGGGCGTAGGTTACGTTCACGTCGTAGGCAGTGATCCGTCGTCTCTTAGGGAGTAGTTCCTACGTGATTCTGAGCATGCGCACAGGGATGCGGCCACGGGACAGCGCATGCGCCGTTCATTTTAAGTACTTCTATGGCGCTTGCCCCATCATTTGCATGGGGTCACGCCTCATTAGCATGGCTCACGCCCACTTCCACCTACCCTGGCTTACGCCGAGGAAACCCAGCGTATCTTTAAGAGCGAGTGGGAGCAAGTGCTTTGTGAATCCAGTGCTTGCCTCTGTGCGCTGCGTTGGCGTAGCGTATATTAGATACGCTACGCCCGCATAAATATGCGCCGATGTATTTGAATCCGGGCCTCAGTGTGTGTGTGTGTGTGTGTGTGTATATATATATATATATATATATATATATATATATATATATTAGTGCTGTCAGTTAAACGCGTTATTAACGGCGTTAACACAAACCCATTTTAACGCCGTAAATTTTTTTATCGCACGATTAACAAGGTTCACCCTTTAAAACATTTTTTTTTTTTGTCAGCACGTACCTCTTAACCCTTTCACGCCGACGGGACGCATATATGCGTCTTCGGCGTTCGGGGATTATACCATCATCCCGGTACCGTTGTTTAGAGCGGGCGATCGGCTATCCAAACATAACAACCGATGCGGCTAAAAGCCGCTCGGTTGTTATGCCGGAGGAGCGGGAGGGGACATCCCCCCCCTCCCGCCGCCTTTCGCCGCTCTGACCGGGCCTCCCGTCCCACCGGGAGACCCGATCCTCCATCCGCCGCGTTCTGTGTTCAGGCGGAGACTGACACTAAGCCGTAAACGGCTTTGATTCAGTCTCCGCATTGAAACCACGGAAGCCGCGTCATGACGTCACTTCTGGGTTTCTCGGCTGCCAATGGCGCCGGATTTAAAAAAGTACACAGTATTCAGAATCGCCGTTTTCGGCGATCTCAATACTTTGAAGTGCAAAGGAGGGCTCGGAGGTCTTTTAGACCCCGATCCCTCCATAAAGAGTACCTGTCACCACCTATTGCTGTCACAAGGGATGTTTACATTCCTTGTGACAGCAATAAAAGTGATCAAAATGTAAAAAAATAAAACAACACAATTTAATATTATAAAAAAAAAAAAAAAAAAATAAGAAAACAAAAAAAAAAATGTTTTAAAGGGTGAACCTCCTTAATCGCGCGATTAATCGTGAGTTAACTATGACATTAATGCGATTAATCGCGATTAGAAATTTTAATCGCTTGACAGCACTAATATATATATATATATATATATATATATATATATATATATATATATATATATATATATACATACATATATATTTATGTGTGTGTATAAAAAATTTAGTCATGTACTGTACATGACACAAAGTTGGAGCAGTCTGTTATCTGAATACTGTATATGAGCGGGGGAATCATACAGACTACACAGTTATACAAGTTGGAGTTGTAGTGCTGAGGTAGGGTGATGTGATGTTTTCCAGATGCTATATAAAGCATCCTGCTGGGTCTAAAACAGATATGTAATGAAATGGAAAGATTAAAAATGTCATTAGCATGTTGATGGTGGGGAATTAAAAATATAAGCAGATCAAATTTAAGCTTTAAACATTTTAGAGAATGATCTATTTATGTGTACAACCCTCTGTTTCCATTATAATTTTGTAGCAGATAAAAGGTGTACAAAGGGAATGAATCAAGTGAACTGCAAACTGTTGCTTGTTAAACCTGGAGTCACATTGCTAAGAATTAAAAAATGTTTGCTGCAATTACATTTTAAGAGGCACTTGTGTTAGTATTGTATAGTATTGTATTCAGTATTGTATTTTATTTTTTTCTTCCTTTATAAGAATAAATAATTTGAATGAAATGTGACTATTATAAGCTTCCTGGTAATGACAAAGTTTATACAAACCATTGTAATTGTCCCTTAAAGCGGAGGTTCACCCATGGAGAACACATTTTCCCCATAGCTGGATGCTCGTTTTGTCTACTCTAGGGGAATCGGCTATTTGTTTTAAAATATGATCCGTACTTACCCGTTTACGAGATGCATCCTCTCCGCCGCTTCCGGGTATGGGCTGCGGGAGCGGGCGTTCCTTCTTGATTGACAGTCTTCCGAGAGGCTTCCGACGGTCGCATCCATCGCGTCACGATTTTCCGAAAGAAGCCGAACGTCGGTGCGCAGGCGCAGTATAGAGCCGCACCGACGTTCGGCTTCTTTCGGCTACTAGTGACGCGATGGATGCGACCGTCGGAAGCCTCTCGGAAGACTGTCAATCAAGAAGGAACGCCCGCTCCCGAAGACCCATACCCGGAAGCGACGGAGAAGATGCATCTCGAAAACGGGTAAGTACGGATCATATTTTAAAACAAATAGCCGATTCCCCTAGACAAAACGAGCATCCATCTAAGGGGAAAATAGAAAAAAAAACGCAAATGGGTGAACTCCCGCTTTAATATTATTCTTAATAGAAGCATGTGAAATTAAAGCTGGAGTTCACCCCCAAATCAACTTTCTGACATAAGTTCCAGCATACTGCTAACATCTGCAGTATGCTGGGTTTTTTTCCCGCTACTTATCGTTTTATGAGCCCTTGTTATCCGGCTCCGAGCGAGGATCGCTTCCGGGTATAGGCGTTCCTAAGCGAAGAGGAGTTGATTGACGGTCGGCTAAAGCGCGTCACGGCTTCCGAAAATACCCGAAGTGACACTCGGGTGTTTACGGCGCCTGCGCAGTCAGCTCTACACGGCAGGCGCCGTTTAGCGCCGTAAACACCCGAGTGTCACTTCGGGTATTTTCGGAAGCCGTGACGCGCTTTAGCAGCCCGTCAATCAACTCCTCTTCGCTTAGGAACGCCTACTCTCCGCAGGATTCCCCGCTCGGAGCCGGATAACAAGGGCTCATAAAACGATAAGTAGCGAAAAAAAATAGCATACTGCAGATGTTAGCAGTATGCTGGAACTAATGTCAGAAAGTTGATTTGGGGGTGAACTCCCGCTTTAAGATGGAATTTATATATTGAATACTATTATATTTATTAAAGCGGACCTTCAGTCATTTTTACAACTTTCCATCTATTAAATCTTCTGCCCTTGTTTTTTTAACTTTAAAATGGCTGCAGCCAGACTCAGTTGAGGGAGATTTCTGCAAGATATTTGGCAAGTACAGAATCACAGTATATATAAAATATGCAAGGTGGTTGGAGGGAAGCTTCAGAATGGCAAAGATGTTTTTGATTACAGATTATGTGAGCAGACTGCAGTTTCTCTTTAACATACAGTTATCAGGTTAGAGTATTTTTTACAATAATAACCCTTTAACTAAACCATTCAGCTTTATCTCTTCATTGTTTAAAGTAATTATCTGTCCTTTTCTATGGTAAAAATAATAATAGCAATATTGATTTGTAGGATAAAACCTTGTGTCGTTTCTGTGGAACTGGAAATCCCATAAATCTAAAACACTGTGTGACTTGTGAAGCCAAACTACCGGAAACCCAAACGGTACAAATTGTTTTTTTTTTCTGTATGCAATCAGAATGCTATGATGGCTGGTATGACGATTCCAAAGTAAAGATTTAGTGAGGTGGCACTCTGGGCTTGATCATGTGGCACAGAATGTTTTTTTACCTTAAAGTCTTACTAAACCCACAACAGTAAAATCTGTCTGTATCAGTATACATATCCAATAAAGCATGCTTGTTATACTCAATGTGGAACCTAAGGAGTTATTCCTCTGCATCGTGTAAAAAGGCTGTTTGGTTCTGTATGCATAGATCCTCCCCTTCTTGCACTGTCTCCAAAATATGTCAGGATAAGACAGATTTACTAGAGTCAGGCTGCACATGCTCAGTTTGGTGATTATTGGTAGAGAGTTTTAATTTTTTTTCTCGAGAGAGTGCATGTGATCAGCACAAGGCCAATCAGCACTGTCCAGACAGAGGGTCAGGGGTCCTGCATCCTGATAGGTCAGCCAGTGCAATATGAAAGCTCCTAAAACAAGCTTTAACCAGGCACTGTTAGGCCCCATACACACCATAGAATCTATCCGCAGATAAATCCCATCGAATGGGTTTCAGCGGATAGATTCTATGGTGTGTACACTCCGGCGGATATTTATCCGCGGATAAATCTCCCCTGGGATGGATTTCCAGCAGATGAATATTTGCTGACATGCTCAACAAATCCATCTGCTGAAGTCCATCCCAAAGGATGGATCCGCTCGTCTGTACAGACTCACCGGATCCATCCGTCCAAAGGGATTCCCCGCACGCGTCGTAATGATTTGACGCATGCGTGGAATTCCTTATATGACAGCGTCGCGCCCGTCGCCGCGTCATAATCGCGGCGACGGCGCGACACGTCATCGCCAGAGGATTTCGGCGCGGATTTCAATGCGATGGTGTGTACACGCCATCGCATAGAAATCTGCTGAAATCCTCGAGAGCGGACCGTATCCGCGGATAAATCCTCTCGTGTGTATGGGGCCTTAGAAGTCACAAGACTGCTATATATTGCTGATGAGAAAAGGTATTTAGCGGTTTATATTTACTAAATTGATTGCATTTCCATGTTCTTTGTACTGTGGGAGACCAGGCATAGTAAATGCAGGGCCCTGGGTTTAGTAACACGTTAATGCATAGAACTCATAGTAAAAATAGTAAAAAAAAAACTTAAGGCTTTGAACCTACATTGATGCCATCAAGCTGTGTCCCTCAATAGACTTTACAGTGAGTACAAAAATGAATATTTTGTGCCCAGAGATCAATGAGGACTAATGCCGCGTACACATGTTAAAAATTACATTTGTTTTTCATGTCATTAAAAACGATCGTGTGTGGGCTCCAGAGCATTTTTCGCAACGTTAAAAATGGGCATTAAAAATTTAGAACATGCTCTAAATTTTCGCTTAGTTTTTTTCACGTTGGCATTTTTAACGTCGTAAAAAATGGTCGTGTGTGTGCTTTAACGACGTGAAAATAATGCACATGCTCAGAAGCAAGTTAAGAGATGGGAGCGCTCGTTCTGGTAAAACTAACGTTCGTAATGGACACAGTACATTCGTCACACTGTAACAGACTGAAAAGCGCGTAACGTCTCTCACCAAACTTTTACTAACACGAAATCAGCAAAAGCAGCCCCAGGGGTGGCGCCATCCGAATGGAACTTACCCTTTGTAGTGCCGTCGTACGTGTTGTACGTCACCGCGATTTGCTAGAGCATTTTTTTTTTAACGATCGTGTGTAGGCAAGGCAGGCATAACAATAATCGGGTTTAAAAAAACTTTGGGCTAGATTCAGGAACACTTACGACGGCGTATCAGTAGATACGCCGTCGTAAGTCCGAATGCGGCGCCGTTTAAGCGTATTCTCAAAATGAGATACGCTTCTCTGTTGCTAAGATACGACCGGCGTAAGTCTCCTACGCCGTCGTATCTTAGCTGCATATTTACGCTGGCCGCTAGGGGCGTGTATGTCGATTTACGCTGAGAATATGTAAATGAGCAAGATACGCCTATTCACGAACGTATGTACGCCCGTCGCAGTAAGATACGCCGTTTACGTAAGACATACGCCGGCGTAAAGATAAACCACCAAAAAGATGGCGCAGCCAATGTTAAGTATGGACCTCGGGACAGCCGTCGAATTTCACGTCGTTTGCGTAAGCCGATTCAGAATGGGGCTGGGCGTAGGTTACGTTCACGTCGAAAGCAAGGAGTATTTGCGACGTGATACTGAGCATGCGCACGCATGCGCCGTACGATCGGCGCTTCATTTACATGTATGGTAATGAATCATGAATTCATTACCATACAACACGCCCCCTACCTGCCTATTTTGAATTAGGCGGGGTTACGCCGGGCCATTTGCGCTACGCCAACGTAACTTAGGAGGCAAGTGCTTTGTGAATACAGTACTTGCCTCACTATCTTACGTCGGCGTAGTGCAAAGGGGATGCGCTACGCCGACCTAAAGAAGCGCCGCCGTACCTAAATCTACCTGTTTGTTTTTTCTAGACCATTAAAAATGGTCGTGTGTACGCGGCATAAGTGTTCAGGCCAAACCTAGCAGTTTCAATATGTGTCAATTAACTTGACTATATCTCTGTGAATAATTTTTACACTTTTTAAGTTTCAGTCTCTCAAGGATTTAATTTAGTACATTTCTAATTATAAAAAACTCCTGCTTTTATTATAGGATGACAAGTCAAAGAACATGTAATACATTAATAAATACATACGTTAAAGCGGTGGTTCACCCTCCTTAACATCAGTCTAGCATTACATTCGGCATAGTAGCGCGAGCTACAGTATGCCTATCTGTATTTTTTTATCCCCGTACTCACTGCGCTATTGCACATTGAAGATTCCGACTCCCGCGGGGAATGGGCGTGCCTATGGAGAGGGAGGATGATTGACGGCCGGCTCTGGCACGTCACGCTCCCCGAAGACAGCCGGAGTAGGTCTCGACTCTTCACGGCGCCTGCGCACAGGCTATGCGCAGGCGCCGTGAAGAGCCAAGCCTATTTCGGCTATTTCCGGAGAAGCGTGACGTGCCAGGGCCGGCCGTCAATCACCTTCTCTCTCCATAGGAACGCCCATTCCCCGGAATCTTCAATGTACAATAGCGCAGTGAGTACGGGGATAAAAAAATACAGATAGGCATACTGTAGCTCGCGCTACTATGCCGAATTTAATGCTAGAGGAAAAAATTTTTTTTTTTTTTTTTATATAGGGTGAACCCCCGCTTTAAGTTAAAAAAGATTTACAGAATTATTAATACTGTATCTGTATCAGACAATTACAATATTAATCAGATGCATGCTTCACTATGAGGGTTATTTACTAAAGGCAAACTACAAATGCAAAGTGCACTAGAAATTGCACTGAAAGTGCACTTGGAAGTGCAGTTGCTGTAGATCTGAGGGGTAGATCTGAAATGAGGGGAAGCTCTGCTGATTTTATTATACAATCTTTTGTAAGCTAAAATGCTGTTTTTTATTTTCCTTATATGGCCCCCTCGGATCTACAGCGACTGCACTTCCAAGTGCACATTAAGTGCAATTTCAAGTGCACTTTGCACTTGTAGTTTGCACTTGTAGTGCAAAGTGGATTTGCCTTTAGTAAATAACCCCTATGTCTTTTTTTTTTTCTTTTTTTTATGTCAGCCAATATACAGCGGAGATTCTGCACCTCCTTTACCTAACCAGGTGGGAAAAATGCAGGCTTGTTCCAAGTGTAGCCGTGTGAACTTGGCGGATGCTCGTTTCTGTGACTGGTGCGGGGCAAAGGTAATACCACACTTTCATAATAACCAATGGCCATTTTTATTTGGTTTTATAGGCTTATAAGCTCTAGCAATTTTTATTTTCTTATTTTTTTAGCCAGGCCTTTCTGTGAGTTATCTGACTTGCTCTAAGTGCGCGGCCAGCAACCATCCTTATGCCCACTTCTGTGCAACCTGTGGAGTTTACCTGGAGCCTCCGGGACGATTCTCAGCCCAGCAGAGCAGGATGGTAACCAGTACAAACCGCATGACCCAATCTGTAGTAAGCTAACCTGTATATTTACCTTTTTTCATCCTTTTCTATCCTTATCTATAAACATGTTGCTGCCTTTACACAGCAAAAGCAACTTTTTTGTGTGCAGAATTACTGTTAGTTGAGGATGATTTGCATGCTTTTTGTATTTCATTGCTTCCTGGAATCCCAGATCTGGATCTGCTCTATTCTGGTTAAAGTGTTACTAAACCCACAACAGTAAAATCAGTCTGTATATGCAGTAACGCATGCTTTTTATACTCACTGTGGAACCTAAGGGGTTAATTCTCTGCATTGTGTAAAAAGGCTGTTTTATCCTGTCTTCTCTGATCCTCCCCTTCTTCCACTGTCCCCAATATATCTCCCGATAGAACAGAGGCCAGGGGACAAGCTGCACATGTTCAGTTTGGTGTGTATTGTTAGAGAGTTGGGAGGGTGCATGTGATCATCACAGGGCCAATCGGCACTGTCCAGAGGGTCAGGGGTCCTGCATTCTCATAGGACAATCAAGGGAGGATGAAAACTCCTCAAGCTTTAACCATACACTGATAGAAGTCACAAGACTGCTATATACTGCTGATGAGAAAAAATATTTCACTGTTTATAATTACTAAAATAATTGCATTTCCATGTTCTGTGTACTGTAGGAGGCCAGATATAGTGAATGCCAGGTCCTGGGTTTAGTGACACTTTAAATATGGGTGCCTGGCAGCCATAAGGTGCCAATTACATCCCTGTAACACAATGCAAAATCCTTGTGTTGCACTGTGCTGATACAGCATGCTTTTATTAAACTCTCTATAGCAGGATTGAAAAGCCAAAAGCTGAATTGGAAGGCAGTGGTTTCAGCAATGAACCCAAGCTGGACTGACCAAGGCTACAGGGACAGGGTGCCATTTTAAAGCAATGCTGAGCCAGATTTTTGCCAATGCAGTGCCATTTTTATTTTCACCCTGCAAATCTGATAAAAAGGGTTTTTCAGAGGCAAAGAATGGGCACTGTGCCCAAGACTGCACTTGACTTAGTCATAGCAAAGTTATGGGTTTACTAGATAGATGAGCTCTTCCAGTTACCAGCCATGCCTCTCTGAGGTTCACCAGATGAAGCCCAGAGAAAACGTCATGGGTAAGCACAGTTCGGTCTGGGTTTGAACTCACACTGGGCACTTGTGACAGGGATCGGACCTGGTGATTGGCTGCACAGTCAGCAACTGCTGCATAGTGGGGGTAGAGAGAGATTCACACGCCCCCAACACCTAGAAGAATCATATATTCCAAGGGGTTCCAGCAGGTGACCAGGGCAGTGGGGGAGGGCAGGACTGTAAGTATTGGTAGTGAAGGGGCTTGGCTATCGGTGGTCTCTTTGCCCCCAAATATACAAAATGCAGGTTGCGTAATCAGGCAGTCTTGACTTGCATATACCATTCTGTAAGCTACCACTCTTTCTGATGGCACAAAGGGTTTGCTTTGCTAAAGTGCGATGTGCCATTGATGGAAATAAGATCATATGAATTTCAAACAACCGATTCATAAGCTTTTTTTCTAATTCCTTTATACATAATTAAATATTTAAAGCACATTGGTTTACTTCCAGTTCTAGTAATTATGTATACTCATGCAATACATATTTTTTAGCTTTGATTGCAGACACAAGGAGCGTTAAAAAGTGAAAAGTGGGTGGGGCATGTCCCTATTGGAAATGTTGGCGGGGCTTGTCACTAATGGTAATATGTAGTGGTGCAACGGATCGTCACCGATCCGTGATCCGAATGGGTCACACTGTTCGGATTGGCACACCACGTGATCTGCGGAGCGCTCCGCAGCCTCGGCCATAGGCAAGCCCCCGGCTTCAGCCTAGCTTCGGAGCAGTGGCCATCTTGGTACACCCAGCGGCAGCTGTCTCGTTAGGAAGTGACGTTTCGTTGCCGCCATCTTGCTCCACCCCACACTCCTGCACAGTAATGCTAGTGAGAAGGGGGTAAGCGGACATCTTGTTACACTCAACAGAGTTTTAGATTTCACAGTTATTTTCAACACAAAACGGAGCTTATATGTTTAAATACAGTATTTTAAAATCCAACGGACTGTTTACATGTTTAAATTTTAAAAGCAGCAGCAAACCTTACATGCTTTCTAATGTGACAGAACACCTCTGATCTTCACATTTCATATTTAGTTAAATGTGAAAATAAGATGTGTTGTCACATTAGCAAGCATGTAAGGTCAGCAGGTTTGCTGCTGCTTTTAAAATTTAACATGTAAACAGTCCGTCAGATTTACAAATCCTGTATTTAAGCACATAAGCTCAGTTTTGTGTTGAAAATAACTGTAAAATCTAAAACTCCAGTGGGTGTAACAAGATTTGTATTTTTTTTTGCCGATCCGAATAATGATCAGATCTGTGACTCTGATCCGAGGATCGATCCGGTCCGTGAGTTTTTTTTTGATCCGTTGCACCCCTAGTAATATGGGTGGGGCCTGTCACTATTGGAAATGTGGGTGGGGCCTGTCACTATTGGAAATGTGTGTGGAGCCTGTCACTATTGGGAATGTGGGCGGGGGTTGTCACTATTGGAAATGTAGCCAAGGCTTGTCACTATTGAACGTGTAGATGAGGCTTGCCACTATTGTAAATGTAGATGGGGCCTGTCACTATTGGGAATGTTGGTGGGGCTTATCACTATTGGAGGTGTGGACCGGGGCTGTCACTATTAGAAATGTATGTGGAGTATGCCACTATTAGAAATGTGGGTGGAGCTTGCCACGATTAGAAATGTGGGTGGGGCCTGTCACTATTGAAATATGTCAGTGAGGAAATGTGGGAGTAAAACCTTTTGCCACTTTACACAAACAGAACTTTACAGGAGACGCACGTTGTGATTCAGGTAAAGGGGGGGACAGTTTGGATTTGGGGGGGGGGTTATTGTTGATAAATATAAAAAGTCTAATATGAAACAATGGTACACTAAGCCTTAAAGAAAAAAATATGGTTTTGACTGAAATTGGGCTTTAAAAAAATATCCTAGATTTAGAATTATTGAACATTTGTTTATATGAGATTTTAATGATTAGGTTTACTTTACCTACTTACCACCCGCCCATAGTCGGTGTACTGTGGATGGGTGGCACAGGCAGGCTTGACAAGCAGGGAGAAAAAACAGCCCAATCAGAAACTACAGGCAGCACACATTACATATAGTTTGGCACCCGATTAACCCCTTGATTGCCCCTAGATGGCAACCCCTTCCTAGCCAGTGTCAATAATACAGTGTCAGTGTACAGTATTATCACTGATCACTGTATTCGTGTCACTAGCCACGTCAGTGTCAGTTAGTGACTTTCCCAGATAGTGTCTGTTCGCACCAGATTGCCCACCACCCTACCACAGTTCTACTATAAGTCGCTGATCGCCACCATTAAAGCATAGCGTCTATTGCTGCGTAAATTCCAGTATATATACATTGGCCCAGATTCAAGAAGCTATTGCGCCCGCGCAACCATAGGTTGCGCGGCGCAATAGCTGTTTTGCTCCCGTGTAGCGAATGCTACCACCGATTCACAAAAGTTGCGCGGGCCCTGCGCACGCAAGGTACGGAGTTTCCGTACGGCGACTTTAGCGCAAGGTTGCTCCTGCTAATAGTAGGGGCAGCCAATGCTAAAGTATAGCCGCCCTTCCCGCTCGTGAAATTTAAATTTCACGTCGTTTACGTAAGTGATTCGTGAATGGCGCTGGACGCCATTCACATTCACTTAGAAGCAAATGACGTCCTTGCGACGTCATTTGCCGCAATGCACGTCGGGAAAGTTTCCCGACGGAGCATGCGCTGTTCGCTCGGCGCGGGAGCGCGCCTAATTTAAATGATTCCCGCCCCCGGCGGGATCATTTACATTAGGCGCCCTTACGCCGGGCTAATTAGCATAGCGCCCGCGCAATTTACGGAGCTACTGCTCCGTGAATCGCGGGCAAATCGAAATATTTGCGTGGGCGCAGAGCAAAAATCGTTGCCCTTTGCCCACGCAAATATTGCGCGGATCTACCTGAATCTGGGCCATTGGTTGTAGACGCTATAACTTTTGCACAAACCAATTAATATACACTTACTGGGATTTTTTTAACCAAAGACATGTAGCAGAATACATTTGGTCTAAATGAATATGCTTTTGTTTGTTTTTTTATTTTATTGGATATGTTTTTTAACAGAAAGTAGAAAATATTGTTTTGTGTTTTTCAAAATTTTCGGTCTATTTTTTTTTTATATAATAAAAAATAAAAGACCCAGTTTGTGATCAAATATCTCTAAGGCCGCGTAGAACGGTCTGATGGACCGTTTTCATCGGTCCAAACCGATCGTGTGTGGGCGCCATTGGTTATTTCTCCATCGGTTAAAAAAAAGCCAACTTGTTTTAAATTTAATTTAAAACGCATGCTCAGAATCAAGTCGACGCATGCTTGGAAGCATTGAGCTTCGTTTTTTTCAGCACGTCGTTGTGTTTTACGTCACCGCGTTCTGACACAATTGTTTTTTTAACCGATGGTGTGTAGGCGCGACTGACCATCAGTCAGCTTCATCGGTTAACTGATGAAAACGGTCCATCAGACCGTTCTCATCGGATGGACCGATCGTGTGTACAGGGCTTAAATTTAATTTGCGTACAGTGTTGCATGATCGAGCAACTGCCAGTTAAAGTAGCACGGTGCTGAATAGCAAAAAATACCCTTCCAGAGGTTTAGGATCACTTGACCCTTAGTAAATCTAACCTATTTTAACCGCTTCCATACCGGGCACTTACGCACCTTCCTGCCCAAGCCAATTTTCAGCTTTCAGCACTGTCGTACTTTGAATGACAATTGCACGGTCGTGCTACACTGTACCCAAACAATTTTTTTATCATTTTGTTCCCACAAATAGAGCTTTCTTTTGGTGGTATTTGATCACCTCTGCGGTTTTTATTTTTTGCGCTATAAACAAAAGAAGAGCGACAATTTAAAAAAAAAAACACAATTTTTTACTTTTTTATTTAATATTTTTAATAAAAACTTATTTTTTTCCTCAGTTTTGGCCGATACGTATTCTTCTACATATTTTTGGTAAAAAAAATCGCAATAATCATATATTGATTGGAATGCGCAAAAGTTATAGCGTCTACAAAATAGGTGATAGATTTATGGCATTTTTATTTTATTAATTTTTTTTACTAGTATTGGCGGCGATTTGCGATTTTTTTACTATCACCGTGACATTGCGGCGGACACTTTTGACACGTTTTTGGGACCATTCACATTTATACAGCGATTAATGCTATAAATATGCATTGATTACTGTGTAAATGTGACTGGCAGGGAAGGGGTTAACCACTAGGGGGCGTTGAAGGGGTTAATATGTGTCCCTAAGTTGTGTTATAACTGTAGGGGGGAGGGGACTCTCAAGGGGAGGAGACCGATATGTGTTCCTCTGTACTGGGAACACACATTGGTCACCTCACCGCTGACAGGAGGTGGATCTGTGTGTTTACACACACAGATCCACACTCCTGCCGTAATTACCGACAATCGCGGGCACCCGGCGGCAATCGCGGCCGCCGGGCACCCGCGCCGGGTCACGAGCGTCGCTGCGGGCGCGCGCCCTAGATCGCCGGGAACGCAGGACGTCATATGACGTCCACCCGGATCGAGGAGGGGTTCCTGCCGCCGTCATTTCACAATGAGGCGGTAGGGAAGTGGTTAATAGTATTGTTACATAATAAGAACCTTGCTCCATTAAATGTTAGAATGTGTAAACTAAACATCTGCTTCTATATTATGACACCTTTTCTTGCTGATGTAAAATAGGGTTGAAATTTATAAAATATGTTATCTAACCTTCTGTTTTAGGATTTAGATGGTCGTGCTTCCTGGCAACCATTATCGGTCTCATTGCCGGACCCTAGGCTAGGTACAGAAAAAATGGATATGGGGACCCAGACTGTAGGATTGTTTTACCCATCCAGCAAACTTATGGAGAAGAAGGAGCTGGAGCTGTTATCAGATAAGGAGAAGAAGGAAAAGATGAGTGATCGCAAACCGCTTCTCACCGCAGTCAGTCCAGGCCGAGGTTAGACATTTTATATAACACGGGATGATGGCTAAGCACATTCATACTGATGGTGTTGTGGATAAAATTGAGCTCAGAAGTACTGTACCTAAATTGTGAGCTATTTTACTATTCCAAAAATGGAGCCCATTTATAAAGTAGCGGTATGACCTAACTACACTGCTAAAAAAAAAAAAAAGCATCCTATAGCACTGTTGTGTTCTTTGAAAGTGTGTTTGCACTCCTTCTTCCTCCTCCTGGAATATTTATTGTTCCACAATCAAGAATAACCAGGTTTTTGATTTTTTATAAATGTGAATGGATGGGTTAAAAAGTTTGCCAGCAGGATAAGAAAACTTGTCACATGACCTGTAATGCCTCGTACGCACGATCGGAATTTCCGATGAAAAAAGTCAGACGGACTTTTTCCATCGGATATTCCGACTGTGTATGCCCATCGGAAATTCCGAGGAATTCCATCGGAGTTTACATAGAGAACCTGTTCTCTTTTCCTCCGATGGAATTCCATGCGCTCGTCACATTCGATGCCGTAGCCGCCATGTCGCTACACCCTACACTGCCTTTGGAAGCTGCCGTGCATGCGTCAAAGTCATTTCGAGCATGCACAGGTTTTCCATGGAGGCAGGTAAGTATAGACACACGCTCGGGTTTTTCGACAGGAAAACACTGCCGAAAATCCCGACGAGGAAAATAGAGCAGGATCTCTATTTTTCTCGTCGAGATTCCCGACGAGAAACCATACACACGCACGGTTTTCTCGGCAGAAAGCTTTTCCAGAAGCTTACTTGCCGAGAAAACCGTGCGTGTGTACAAGTCTTCAGCCTTGCAATGCCTCATGGGAATTGTAGTTCTGCAACAGCTGGAGGGCCATCAGTTTGACACCCCTGCTTTAGGATGTACTTTGTAGCTGCTACTATCCTGCTGGGGCGCAGACATGGCTGTATATGCTCATTCTGCTCATTCGAGGTTGCATTCTGTGTAGCAGGACAATATTGAGTTTTATTTATTTATAGATAAATACATTTAATGGCATCCCAGTCTTAGTCAGTAGGGTTCAATATTGAGATGGCCCACCCTTTGCAGCTATAACAGCTTCAACTCTTCTGTCCACAAGGTTTAGGAGTGTGTCTATGGGAACGTTTTACCATTCTTCCAGAAGCGCATTTGTGAGGCCAGGCACTGATGTGGACAAGAAGGCCTGGCTTGCAGTCTACGCTCTAATTCATCCCAAAGGTGTTCTGTTGGGTTGAGGTCTTGGGTTGACTCTTGCTTTTTATGGACCTTTCTTTGTGCACTAATCCAAATCATTTGGTGGAGGGAGGGGGGGGGGGTTATGGTGTAGGGTTGTCTTTTAGGGGTTGGGTTTGGCCCCTTAGTTCCAGTGAAGGGAACTCTTATGATGTCAGCATACCAATACAGTTTGGGGATGGTCCCTTCTGGATGCAGCATAACTGCACACCAGTGCACAAAGCAAGTTCCATAAAGACATTGATGAGCGAGTTTGGGGTGAAGGAACTTGACTGACTTGCACACAGTCCTGACCTCAACCCAATAGAACACCTTTGAGATGAATTAGAGCGGAGCCTGCGAGCCAGTACTCGTCCACATCAGTGTCTGACTTCACAAATGCGCTTCTGGAAGAATGGTCAAACATAGACACACTCTTTAACAGCCTTCCCAGAAGAGTTGAAACTGTTATAGCTGCAAAGGGTGGGCCAACTCGATATTGAACCCATAGGCGTGCGCACAGGGTGTGCCGGGTGTGCCTGGGCACAACCTAATCCTCCCCTGTGCCAGCCAAGGCTTTATTCTGGTGAAATTGCTGGGTTCACTAATTGACACTCACTGGCAGTGACAGTGCTGCCCGTGAGACAAGTTTGATTGATATGTATACTCCTAGAGAGACTGACCTATGAAAACAGCTGCGGAGTAAGCTGACAGCTGGCCGCATTTCCTGATGCTCCCTCTATAGTTCTGGCGGCGGAGTGATACAGCTGCACTCTGCCTGCCCTCCACTGCATCTTCTGTTGTCAAAGGATAGGAGATCAGTAGTATCTAGTGAGGAGCCTGGCTGAATCTAGCATGGCAGATTTCACTTCACTCAGCCAGAAGAAATCCCCCCCTTCCTCCCCCCACACTGCACATACAGGAGAGAGGTCTCCATCCTCTCTGGCTCCTCCAGCCCCCATCCCCTGTGTCTGCCCCGCCCACACTGCAATCCTTGGATGGAGCCTGTGTCTGAGAAATGAGATGTGTGGGCGGGAGATCCTAAGAACAGCATCTGGCAGATCCGTGGGGGCTGCTACACTTATTCCCCTGTGTGATCCTGCAGAAACCAGCCTCTGGTGAGTGAGCAATCCCCCATCTCCCTCCCCTCTCTCCCTCCATCTGTCCCGTCCCCCCCTTCCAGGAGCTGCCAAGTTGATTTCTTGTTCAGCTAGCACTTAGGGATGACTTAACTCTGATGTAGGGGCACTGTGCCAGTCTCTGATGTCGGGGCACTGTGCCAGGCTCTGATGTCAGGGGGCATTGTGCCAGTCTCTGATGTCAGGGTGTACTGTGCCATTCTCTGATGTAAGGGGCACTGTGCCATTCTCTGATGTCAGGGGGCACTGTGCCAGTCTCTGATGTCAGGGGGCAGTGTGCCAGTCTCTGATGTCAGGGTGTACTATGCCATTCTCTGATGTAAGGGGCACTGTGCCAGTCTCTGATGTCAGGGGGCACTGTGCCAGTCTCTGATGTCAGGGGGCACTGTGCCAGTCTCTGATGTCAGGGGGCACTGTGTCATGCTTTGATGTTAAGGGGCACTGTGTCATGCTTTGATGTCAAGGGGCACTGTGCCATTTTCTGATGTAAGGGACACTGTGCCATTCTCTGATGTAAGGAGTCTCCCCTCAGTGCATGTAAGGTACTGGTCGCAGTATGAAGTGCGATTGCTTTATTAAGGGAACAACCGAACCAGGAGTGGACAGCAGAGTTAAGCAGGCTGATCCAGGCAGAGATGCGGTTGGAGGAGAGCTACAGGGCCCTCTTGTGTTATTTAGCCCAAGTGTGCCCGTGGACAGCGGATGACAGCCCCACAGAAGGCTTTGACTACAGTGGCCTGGGATTGTTGTACTGGAGGCTGTCCAGGGACCCTGACTTTGGAAGTGATCTGGAGTGGTGTTTGGAGGATATAATGGAGCACAGAGAGCAAATACTGAATGTCTCAGAAGTGCTCTGGGCACAGGAAGATTTGGAGTTTTTGGGCGTTCAGGAATGGGAGCTGAAGATCACCTACAGACAGTTGCTAGACTCTGCTCAGCAGCAGGGCAGGGGCTCCCTTTGCCTGGGACTATCAAGAAATACCAGCAGACAGCTCTGAAATCCTGGCTGAAGAGTCGGCAAGGTGGCATAATAACAGTGTGCTTTTCCCACCTGCCCCTGCAGCTATGGAGGTGGAGGTCTTATGGCGGATGCAGCAAGTGCTGACTGACCTTGATGAACCTGTTTCTGCACAAAATGAGGTTGGATAAAGGAATGTGCCTGTCCAGTAGCATGCCAGAGAATCAGCAGTGGAAAATCTGGAGATTGCCATCCCCAAAACTGAAGTGCTGACAACAGGGCAGGGTTCTGCTAACCTCTGCCCAGCACAGATGGCATCTTCTGGGTTCCACGGACAGGAGATGGTGAACCCCAGACACCAGTTACAGAGACAGGGGATTTGATAGACTTTTCTGCTGAGGAAGAACAACCTGCAGCAGAAGAGCTGGTATCAGGGCCAAACTTCACTGTGCTCTGCCCAGCACCAACAGCAGTATCTGTGGAGTTACAAGGAACTTGCCCAACAGAAGCGATGGTCAACGGATAGAGGGTCCAAGACCTCTGCCCCACATCTGTGGCAGTTCCGGAGGCTCAGGGTGAGAGGGTGGCGGTCACTTCCCAGCAGCAGAGTAGGATACAGAGGGAGAAGGGAGAGGAGGTGTTCGTCGTCCCTCCCCAACAGTTGGCCAGGGTGGAGGAAGCGGTCTTTCCTCCCCAGCAAAGATCCATGCAGCTCTGAGACAGTACCACAGACATGTCGTCCCAGCAGCCACATGAGGGAATTGAAAAGGAAGCAGCCTGCTCCCCTCCCCAATGGCAGCTACACAGTTTGGGAGTGGAAGAAGCCAGCCTCCTGCCTCAACGGTTAGCCAGAGCGGAGGATGTGGAGTCACAAGCAGAAGTGCTGACAACAGGGCAGAGTGCTACTAAGTGCCCAGCATCGGCAACAACTGTGGAGTTCCAGGGAGCCGGGGCAGTCGGCCCCTCTCTCCAGTGACAAGCTGATGTAGTAAAGATGCTTCCCCCAGCTGAATCACTGGCAACAGGGCAGAGCACTGCTGGCCTCTGCCTAGCGCCTACAGTGTCTCTACAGATTTCAGGTAGCTGGGGCGATTGGCCTCTCTACCCAGCAGCAGACCGAGCCCCGGAATGTTAAAAACCACCCAGCTGAAGCGCTGGCAGCCGGACAGAGAGTCAATGACCTCTGCCCTACACTTACTGAGGTTAACTATTCCTTGTAGCCAAGAATGGAGATCATACAGACAGCAAATTTGAGTTCACTCTGCCCGACTAACGCATGTCCAGACCAGGTGGAGGTCTGGGACCTTGTTAGTCAACTTTTGATGGGGGAGAAAATGTGATAGACTCACCTGGGACAGAGGCTTTTGGATGGGACTGAATGCTAGCCTCTTGCCTACCGACTATGAGCCCGGGAATTTGAGGGAGCTACAAGCATTTAGGAAGATATTCTGTTATGTAATGCAAAAGGACATTATTAAGGAGGCCATGATGGTCTCTGCATGCTTGGGACTCATATAGCAGATGTATGTGAGAGGAATGCTGATTAATGAGATCTGGAAAGCCCAGGGTGTCCTGTTGTCTACTAGTGTGGCTTCTAAGGCCCCGTACACACGAGAGGATTTATCCGCGGATCGGTTTCAGCGGATAGATCCGCTGGTGTGTACGACCCAGCGGATATTTATCCGCGGATATATTTCGGGCCGATGGATTTCCAGCGGATAAAAATTTCTTAGCATGCTAAGAAATCTATCCGCTGGAATCCAGTCCAGCGGATTGATCCGCTGGTCTGTACAGACTCACCGGATCAATCCCTCCGATTCCCTCCCTCGCATGCGTCGTAATGATTCGACGCATGCGTGGAAGTCCTTATATTACAGCGT
This sequence comes from Rana temporaria, assembly GCF_905171775.1. Lineage (NCBI taxonomy): Eukaryota > Metazoa > Chordata > Amphibia > Anura > Ranidae > Rana > Rana temporaria. Next base: position 400,837,580 of record NC_053492.1, on the reverse strand, counting down.
CGCGCACGTCGCCGCGTCATCATCGCGGCGACGGCGCGACACGTCACCGCGGAGGGAATTCCGCGCGGATTTTGATCTGATGGTTAGTACAACCATCAGATCAAAATCCGCCAGAGGATTTATCCGCGGAAACGGTCCGGATGTGGGTTTTACGTTTCGGCGCTATTAAGTCGGCTGACTGTAATAGGGCTGTGTTTATGGTATCCAGCTTTTCTTCAGCCGTTTGATGCGGCTGAATTGTATTTATTTTTTTCCTTAACGTGGCTTTGAAGGGTTCCGAGTGGAGCTTCTTCTGACATCTAGTCCAGTGTGTTGTCACTAGATTTGATGTTTTAGTTAAGGGTGGGAAATCGGAAATAATGAATTTAATTGCATGGTGATCTGTCCATGGCAATGGTTAATTTTCCAAGATTTTTATTTCCAGATCTTGTCTGAAAATAAGATCGAGTGTGTGACCTGAAGCATGTGTGGGCCCACATACTAGTTGTTGTAGCCCTAATCCTTCGAAGTGATCAATGCAGGCGTCGGGAACGGGGTCTTGCGGGGAGTTGGTCCAGAGATTGAAGTCCCCGAGCAGCAAAAGGTGTTTGCTGTTAAGGCTATAGGTGGAGATAAAGTCCGTCAATAATGGGAGAAACTGCGATTTTGGGCCAGGTGGCCTATAGCAGAGTAGAATCCGGACGGTCTCCTGGGAGTTTGTTTGTAGTTGCAGGGTAAGGGTTTCCATAAATGGAAGAGGGTTTTGAAGGACAGGTTTAGTGATTGCAAGATGAGTCTTATGGATCACCGCCAGTCCTCCTCCTCTTTGCCCTATTCTGTTTTCAGTTATGATACAATAGTTTTCTGGCACCAGTTCTCCTAAAATGGTGTTGCAGTCGGCTGTAAGCCAGCTCTCTGTAATAAAGAGGCAGTCTAAATCATATTGTAGAATGAAAACATGGATTTCCAGTCTGTGTTTTACTGCCGATCTTGTGTTGATCAAAGCACATGATATATGCTTAGGCTGGGGTAAACGGCTGAGATTTTTGATAGTCGATCGACTATCAAAAATCTAATTGTTAAGTAGAAGGAAAATGATAAATGGTTTTCAACATTTCTTACAAATAAATATCTGAAAAGTGTGGCATGCATTTGTATTCAGACCCCTTAACTCTGATACCCCTAACTAAAATCTAGTGGAACCAAGTCACCTAAATAGTAAATAGAGTCCCTCTGTGTTATTTAATTTCAGTATAAATACTGCTGTTCTGTGAAGCACTCAGAGGTTGGTTGGAGAACCTTAGTGAACAAATGGCATCATGAAGGCCAAGGAACACACCAGACAGGTCAGGGATAAAGTTGTGGAGAAGTTTAAAACAGGGTTAGGTTATAAAAAAATATCCCAAGCTTTGAACATCTCACGAAGCACTGCTCAATCCATCATCTGAAAATGGAAAGAGTATCGCACAACAGCAAACCTACCAAGTCATGGCCGTCCACCTAAACTGACAGGCCAGGCAAGTAGAGCATTAATCAGAGAAGCAGCCAAGAGGCCCATGGTAACTCTGGAGGAGCTGCAGAGATCCACAGCTCAGGTGGGAGAATCTGTCCACAGGACAACTATTAGTTGGCCATTGTTGAAAGAAAGCCATAAAAAGTCCTGTTTCTAATTTGCGAGAAGCCATGTGGGGGACACTGCAAACATGTGGAAGAAGGTGCTCTGGTCAGATGAGACCAAAATTGAACTATTTGGCCTAAAAGCAAATGCTGTGTGTGGCAGAAAACGAATATTGCATATCACCCTGAACACACCATCCCCACTGTGAAACATGGTGGTGACAGCATCATGTTGTGGGGTGATTTTCTTCAGCCAGGACAGGGAAGCTGGTCATAGTTGATGGGATGATGGATGGAGCCAAATACTGGGCAATCTTAGAAGAACACCTGGTAGAGTCTGCAAAAGACTTGAGATTGGGGGCAGAGGTTCACCTTCCAACAGGACAACTAGCCTAAACAAACAGCCAGAGCTACAATAGAATGGTTTAGATCAGGGGTCTCCAAACTTTTCAAACAAAGGGACATTTTCTCTTTCGTTCATAGACGGACACAGCCTTCATTGACCTTAGGGGTTATGCTTCTTCCTACCAGGAGATTTAGGCAGAATTCTACAGCACTTAAGGTGTTAAAAACTTTCCTTCATGCTGCTCCTCCCAGGGGGCGTGGCTCCCCCAGGCATAACCCACACCCTGCTTTAGCAGCCTCAGTTTGTTTTCTGCCTAACGACAGGAGGTCAAGGCTATCTCTGGAGTTCCTGGACTCTGGAGTTTTTTTCTGGCGATTTTTCTCGCTTTTTTTATTTTGTTCCTGCATTTTTGAATCCTGCGATTCTTCTATCAACAGCCGACTGGGTGACAGGCTGGGTCCTCGACTCTTGTAGTCCCCCCATGTTCGGCCTTCGAGCGTGTGCCGGCCCTCAGCTCAGCTTTGGGACGTCCACGACAGGCCCCATTGCTCCAGGGGCGGCCGGGGAACTTCGGTTCTAGGGCACACATATGACCGGTCTCTATGGCTTTGTCACAGTGTGTCTGGCCGACAGCCATGCCGTTTACGGACGTTGGTTCTGTCTGGGATACCTCCAGCCGGGTAGTCGCAGGACAGGTAAGTAGTGGCCCCTTACTCAGGTAAGTGGTCTGGCTGGTGGTTTCCCTTGGGAGGTCGACTGAGGGTCCGCCCTGCTTTCCTCTCTCCCCTTCCTCTCCCTCCTTCCCCTGACTGGGTAGTGGCTGTGAAGGGGGGCCTCCTGGGTTTTCTTTGTTACCACCGGGGCCCGTGTGGTGTTAGGGGGACTGTGTTGTTACTCTGGGGGGTGCTGCTGTGTGCTGCTGTGTTCTATGTGGTAATTTTTACCTCAGACAGCGGCCGTCTTGGAAATCTCCTTGGTAACGCTGTGATTCTTTTCTGAGGTAACAGACAAAGCAGTCAGGGCTGCTGTGTTCTATGAGGTAATTTTTACCTCAGACAGCGGCCGTCTTGGAAATCTCCTTGGTAACGCTGTGATTCTTTTCTGAGGTAACAGACAAAGCAGTCAGGGCTGCTGTGTTCTATGAGGTAATTTTTACCTCAGACAGCGGCCGTCTTGGAAATCTCCTTGGTAACGCTGTGATTCTTTTCTGAGGTAACAAAGCAGTCAGTGCTGCTGTGTTCTATGAGGTAATTTTTACCTCAGACAGCGGCCATCTTGGAAATCTCCTTGGTAACGATGTGATTCTTCCCTGAGATGACTCGGCACAGCCTCTGGTCAGTTTTAGTGCTGTTACAGTTTTAGTGCTGTGAATCTTCCATGAGGTGAATACACATCACAGTCAGCACATCAGAGCACACCTGAGGTTTTTCAGCTCCCTCTGCAGCTGGGTGGGGTGGTGAATAACGGGGGCCCCCCATGCTCTGCAATAGCAGCAAGGAGGTGACCAGTGGGGTTTTTTTTGTCCTGCCTTGCAGGGTGGGTGACTCAGCGCTGACACTATGGAACTCAAGCTATGCCTGAGTTAACCCTTAACGCCCCTCCCCCTGCCACATCTGTTATGTTGGCTGTCCTGGGTTTCTTGCCAGGTTTGAAGCAGCTAGTGCCCGGATGGGGGGTAAAAAAGCGCCCCCTCCCTGAAGCCTGCTTCTGGGGATGACACAGAATCGCTGTTTTTTTCTGGTTCTGTTATGTCAGAGGCTGCAGGTTTTAACCCTTATGGATAGTGAGGATGACTCTGCTGCAGTCAGTTGCTGGCAAGAATTTGTTGGAGCTCTTGTTTCTGCGGTGCGTGAGGCTCTAAAAATTGAGGATGTGGCGGAGACACCTCCGTGTCAGTACCAGCACACTACCACGCATCGCTGAAGTGTTTCCTTGTGTTCCTTATTTGGACTATATGTTATACAAGGAATGGGATGCACCGCAAAAAGTTTGTCAAAAAACTTTGCAACCCGTTACCCCCTTGAGGGGGGCTTTAAAAAAAAAAAAAAAAAAAAGTAGGTCTCTCCTCCGCCAGTGGACCCCCCTGTGTCCAGACTGCGCAAGGCCACCACATTGCCTGTGGAAGGGGCTCCTGCATTTCAGGATCCCGCTGATAGGAGAGTGGAGGCCGTGGCCCGCTCCCTATTCATGGTGGTGGGTTCGGCGGTGAGGCCGGCTCTGGCCGGGGCCCTGGCAGGCCCCGACTAAAAGGGCGAAGCTCCTGCTGCAGGAGCTGGAAGAAGGACCTCTAAGGTGGCCTTGGTGATCACCGTTAAGGGTGAACGGTCCTTTTGGGTCTTCCCTGACTGGCATCATTGAGGATGCCACAGGTGGTAAGCGCATGCTGTTCCCACGGTTTGGGAAGGGCTAGGGACCTCGCCCTGTGCAAGGACCCTCCTTGCCTACCTCCGAGCGTTTTTTCGCTCGCCCTGTGCGGTGGGGGTAGGTCTACATGGTGCTTGAATCCCCGCTGCGGGGTAGCAGCGCACCGGATACCGCATGCCTAACAAGTCTGCGGACATACCTGCTTCCGCCTGAAGGTCTGCTCCCGCCCGTGTCTCGGGTGGGAGACTGGCTTCGCATTGCGAAGTGTTTTCCTTGGGGTACAAGATTGAGTTTCTCTCTTGTCTGCCAAACAGGTTTTTTCCCTCCGGCTTCTGGCCTCCTCCGGTTCGCCGGTTGACTCCGTCAGGGGCTGTCCAGGATCTTCTGGTCAGGGGAGTGATTGTGCCAGTTCCCTCGTTGGAACGGTCTCGGGGTTTTACTCCATTCTGTTTGTGTCCCCATGGAGGATGGGGCCCGGTCGATCCTGGGCCTCAAGTCCCTCGTTTTGTTTTGTCAGGTTTTTCTGGCATCCTTGGATGTCATGAACGTGTACCTGCATATCCTCAAACCACCAGAGATTCTGTGCTTTGCGGTCGGGGGGGACCATTTTCAATGGTGTCCTTCCCATTCGGCGGGTTTTCGCCAAGGTGCTCGTACCGATACTGGCCCGGCTGTGACAGCGGGGGTTTGTTATCATGGGATGTCTGGACGACATTCTCCTACGAGCTTCTTCGAGCTCTGCATTGGTGGAGCCGTGTCTATCAAGTGTCAGGCTCTCCGAGTGTTCGGCTGGTTTCTGGATTGTCCTGAAATCAGGGTTGATTCCGTCTCAGGGATACCTGAGACTGGTCCTGGATTCCTCCGGGGCGGGAGTGTTTTTCTCCTAGCGGAAAAACTTCAGACTCTGCTATCTGCTGTGCAGCAGTTGCCGACCCAGAAGCGGTCATCTCTGCGATTCTGCAGGAAGGTTCTGGGTCAGTTGGTAGCCTCTTTCGAGGCGGTTCCGTATGCCCAATTCCACGCCAAGGTACTACGGAGGGAACTGCTGTCACGATGGGACTAGCTTCCGTCATCTCTGGATTACCAGATTCAGTTGAGTCATCTGATCTTGTCTCCCCTGGTATGGTGGCTGGCGTTTCCGGTGCTTCGGGCCGGAAAGTCATTTTTCTGCAGGCCACTGGACAGTGGTCACGACGGATGCCAGCCTCTCCGGTTGGGGAGGGGCGCTTGGGGCACCCAGTCAGCCCAGGGGCACTGGACTCAGGTGGAGTCCTGCCTACTGATCAACGTTCTGGAGCTCCGAGCAATCAAGCTTTGCCTTACCAGGTGGTCCCTGGATCTACAGGGCCGACCGGTCAGGATCCTGTCCGATAACACCACGTCCGTGGCGTAGGTTGATCATCAGGGAGGCACACGGAGTTCTGTTGCAGCGACGGGGGTCGCGCGCATCCTTTCGGTGGGCCGAAGGGTCCGTTCCGGCTCTATCGGCCGGGTACATTCCGGGAATACGGAATTGGCTAGCCGACTACCTAAGTCGCACTGCACTGGGCCAAGGAGAGTGGTCTCTCCACCCGCAGGTGTTTCGGGGTCTGTGCCGAAAGTGGGGCACTCCGGACGTGGACCTTCTAGCGTCCCGTCTCTATATCGGTAGGTGCCACGGTTCGTGGCCAGGTTTAAGGACCCGTGGGCGGACGCGTCAGGCGCGTTGGTGGCTCCTTGGGGTCGCTGTCGCCTACTTTACACCTTCCCTCCTCGGAAGCTTCTTCCTCGCCTGCTGCGCAGAGTAGAAGCTGTAGGGATTCTATCGGTCCTGATTGCCCCAGATTGGCCGCGTCGCTTCTGGTACGCGGACCAGGTGCGTCTGCTGGCAGACGCCCCCTAGCGTCTTCCCCTGGGAATTGATTTTCTGTTACAGGGTCCAATCTTCCACCCTGTTTCACAGCCACCGGCCTTAGCGGCGTGGCTGTTGAGAGCCAGGGGCTTAAGGACCGAGGCCTATTGGGCTCGGTGGTCTCTACCGTGCTGCCTGCACGGAGGTCTACCTCACGTAGGTTTTTTCCTCATACATGGAAGGCCTACTTCTCTGTGTGTGGGGAGATGAACTGGCACTCTCGTACATGCGTTGTGTACAGGATTCTGCTGTCTTTGCAGCAGGGAGTGGTTCAGGCTCTCACCTTACGTACGGTTAGGAGCCAGATTTCTGCTCTGGCTGTTTTTTACTTGCAGCGACCCTTGGCATAGCACTCCTGGGTGCGTGCGTTGGGTCAGGGGGTCTGGCAGGTGGCCCCTCCGGTGCGCCCTCCATTACCCCCATGGGACTTGAATTTAGTCCTTTCAGTGCTTCGGGATGCTCCCTTTGAGGACATTCGGGAGGTTTTTTGTTTTATTGTCACAAAAGGTGATTTTATTTCTGGTAGCAATTACCTCGATCAGACGGGTGTCTGTCTGTTCTGGTGTCCTTGTCTTGCAAGGCTCCCTGCTTGGTCATCCGTAAGGATGAGGTGGTGCTGCGGCCGCAGCCGTTTTTCTCCCTAAGGTCGTTTCGGCTTTTCACTTGGATGTGGACATTGTTCTTCCATCCTTGTGTCCTCAGCCGAAGAACCCGAAGGAGGCCACTTTTACATTCTTTGGATGTGGTTCGGGCCCTTCGAGTTTACTTGTCGGCGACAGCTCCGTTCCGGAAGTCGGACTCGCTGTTCGTGTCTGTGTCCGGTCCCAGTAAGGGCCTGGCAGTTTCGTCGGCCACCATTTCCAGGTGGATCCGACGGATTGTGCTTCAGGCCTATGCCCTGAAGGGCGGGCGCCCCCCTTTCGGGTCATGGCGCATTCGACCAGGGCGATCGGGGCCTCTTGGGCTTTCCGACACCAAGCCTCTGTGTTACTGGTGTGTAAGGCTGCGACCTGGTCGTCGGTCCACGCTTTTTCAAAGTTTTATATGGTGGATGTGAGTGCATCTTCGGATGCCTCCATTGGCCGCAGGGTGTTACAGGCGGCAGTTTAAGGTTGGAGTTCCTCCGTTGAGTAACTCCGGTTTTTGTTTGGGGTGTAACCTGTTTTTGCTGTGTTATTTTTCCCACCCCTCGAATTTTTTTGACACTGCTTGGGGACGTCCCTAAGGTCAATGAAGGCTGTGTCCGTCTATGAACGAAAGAGAAAAAAGGATTTTTGTACTCACCGTAAAATCCATTTCTCTGAGTTCATAGACGGACACAGCACCCACCCCTCCTTTGTTTGTACTGCTTGTTACGAACTGAGGCTGCTAAAGCAGGGTGTGGGTTATGCCTGGGGGAGCCACGCCCCCTGGGAGGAGCAGCATGAAGGAAAGTTTTTAACACCTTAAGTGCTGTAGAATTCTGCCTAAATCTCCTGGTAGGAAGAAGCATAACCCCTAAGGTCAATGAAGGCTGTGTCCGTCTATGAACTCAGAGAAATGGATTTTACGGTGAGTACAAAAATCCTTTTTTTTTTCCTTTAGGAGGGCCAGATTGTGCCCAGTGGGGGCAGAAAGTATCCCGGGCCTGGCATCAGTGAGAATAAAAATGGCCTCAGGGTTGGTGGTCAATAGGAGGAGGAGTAGTGCCCTTTATTACTAAGAAGAATAGTATCCTATCATTGGTATTGGTAGAAGAAAATAGTGCTCCATTGTTGGTGTCAGTGAGAGGAATAGGGCCTCATATTAGTGGGAGGAATATTGGCCCAAGGGTCAGATAAAGGCTAGCCCTCGGGCCACAGTTTGGAGACCTCTGGTTTAGATCCAAGCATATTCATGTTAGAATGGCCCAGTCAAAGTCCAGACCTAAATCCAATGGAGAATCTGTGGCAAGACTTGAAAATTGCTTTTCACAGACGCTCTCCATCCAATCTGACAGAGCTTGAGCTATTTTGCAAAGAAAAATTGACAAAAATGTTATGGTTGTAACGTGACAAAATGTGGACAATGTCAAGGGGTATGAATACTTTATCAAGGCACTGTATGTTATGGAAGCTTAGAGAACCATACATTCCTATGTTAATTCTAGTCACTGACTGTATGATATACTGTATAGCATTTGATTTTGACCATAGTCTCATAGTTTTTACAAGCAGAAGAGTAGGAATCATATGTAGTAATAAATAAGTGTGTAAGGAAAGTGCAGAGCTAATAAGTGAACAATATTACATTTGTGTGAAGAAATTAAATATATGAAGTGACATTAAACTCAATAATTAGATCACATATAAATGTCCATGGATGAAACAATGTGAAAAAAAAGTCCTGTAAAGATGAACGTCTAGAACGTGTAAAAGTCCATGAGTCGTGTAAAAGCCCACGATGAGTCCTGTCTAGAACGTGTAAAAGTCCAATAATTAGTGACAATTAATCAAATCAAAATTGTGCATCAAAATCTAGTGAAAAACGTTGATAGACGATCCACCACCAATAGCACAAGTCTCTTACCAGAGAGATTGAACTCAAGTAGGTGTACACCTATTGAGTCAATCTGGCTTTGTAATATGATGTACCAAAGATGATTCAGGCTCACTATACGAACACGGCCTCCAGAGGGGTGATTTAAGATGATGGATGTCAAACTGTAATCAAAACCAACTCTCGGTCAAACCATTCAAATAAACAGAAGAAGGAAAAGGAAGGCACATAGTGTAATTCCATAAAATGTAGCAAAATATTTGTAGCATTACCCCCATTGGAGCTGCTGGATTTTTAGGCGGCGTGTTACCTCACGGCTCCTCTGAAATTCCTAGGGGTGAATGATGCGTATTGCAAGTAGTAGAAGTTAAGGAATGTCCAGACAGGTGCTCTTTGCTGTGCTCTTTATTACCCAGCCGGGTAAAAACAGTAAACTTGTGGTGAGGAAAGTAAAGCTGAAGAAGATAGGAGAATAGCAGATTCAGGCGTAATGATAGGAAACAGTCCTGCTCCCAAACGTAACACTTCTTTTCACCGCTCCCGCCGGAGTGGGTTTAATGTACCCGGACAGGCCTCTCTCACTGACCTGGCAGCCGGAGTATCACTCGGACAATTGTAGGAATAAGTCTTTGCCACAGACCCTCTTTGATGAACTTGGGAGAAAGTCTCTGCCACAGACCCCTCTCAATGAGCCTCAGAATATACCTCTGCCACAGGTCCCCTGTGTGGTCTGCCACAGGTCCGTGCGACCACACAGCGGCAAATTAAAGGGGACGTAAATATACGCCCATTTGCGCAGCCGTACCATTCCGTCAACGTAGAAACTTAATAGTCACCAAGTGCAGGATTTTTTTTTTACACAATCGACAAAGTCAGTGAGGCTCCGGATCGAGCACGCACACGTGCCCCATAGCAGGCAAGGGGAGGAGCCAGGAGCACCGACGGGGGACCTGAGAAGAGGAGGATCAGGGCTGCTCTGTGAAAACCATTACGCAGAACAGATAAGTATAACACGTTTATTATTTTAATGAACAAATTGTAAAGCTTTACAGTCACTTTAACTACTTGCCGACCTGCCGCCGTCGTTTTACGGCGGCAGGTTGGCTCCCCTGCGTGAGAGCCCATAGCTCTACGTCGGCTTTCTCGCAGGATACTAGGGGTGCGCGCGGGCCTCTGGAGGCACGCGTGCCCCCCGCTCGCCCCCGAGTGCGTGCCCGGCGGGTGCGATCTCCGCCGGGCACCCGCGATTGCTCGTTACAGAGCGGGGACCGGGAGCTGTGTGTAAACACACAGCTCCCGGGCCTGTCAGGGGGGGAAATGCTGATCTTCTGTTCATACAATGTATGAACAGAAGATCAGTGTTTCCCCTAGTGAGGCCACCCCCCCACAGTAAGAACACACCCAGGGACATACTTAACCCCTTCCCCGCCCCCTAGCGTTAACCCCTTTACTGCCAGTGGCATTTTTATAGTAATCCAATGCATTTTTATAGCACTGATCGCTAAAAAAATGCCAATGGTCCCAAAAATGTGTCAAAAGTGTCCGATGTGTCCACCATAATGTCGCAGTACCGAAAAAAAAATCGCTGATCGCCGCCATTACTAGTAAAAAAAAAAATATTAAGAAAAATTCATCAAATACCACCAAAATAAAGCTCTATTTGTGGGGAAAAAAATACGCCAATTTTGTTTGGGAGCCACGTCGCACGACCGCGCAATTGTCAGTTAAAGCGACGCGGTCCCGAATCGCAAAAAGTGCTCTGGTCTTTGGGCAGCAATATGGTCCGGGGGTTAAGTGGTTAAAGTGGAGTTCCACCCACAATTTCACTTTTTAAATATAAATACCCCTGTAATACACAAGCTTAATGTAGTCTAGTAAAGTTAGTCTGTAAACGAAGGTCCGTTTTGTTAGGTTGTTACAGGATTCAGATACTTTATAAAATAGAAATTGACTGGGGACATCTTAAGTGTGGGCATCATAAAGCCAGACTGTATGACTTCCTGGATTTCAGCCTTGCAGATCTCGCACATGCTCAGTGCTGCACAAGCAATGTAATAGGTTTCAGTCAAGTTTCCATAGCAACGGGAGTGTCAGACGAAGTTGCCGCCCCTTATGCAAACCTCTCCTGAAATAACCCATTAAAAGTTGATATGTGGAGGGGATAGGGATTACCGATCGCTGAAAGTAAATGACATCAAAAGTTGATAATAAAAAACAATGACATCTGCCGTCGATCGCTCAAAGTAAATGACAATCAATGACATTGCGCATTAAAAGGTTCACAAGCGCGGGGGGGGAGGGGGGTGCCGTTTATCGCATATATATGACAATGACATCGCAATTACAACTTATAAAACTTCATGCCGCCGATCGCTGAAAGTAAATTACATTCAATGACATTGCCGATCGCCGAGTATAAATGACACTGACATCGCACACTATAACTTGAGAAGCCGATCGCCCAACATAAAAGACAATAGACATGATGGGTGCCGCCGATCGCCCAACATACACTGCCATCGGACATAAACACTGAGAAGCAGGGGGGGTTCTGCCGATCGGCCATCATAGAAGACACTGAGGGGGGGGTGCTGCCAAGAAAAGCAGGGGGTGGGGGGAACCGCCGATCAACCATCATAGAAGACACTGAGAAGGGGGGGAGGGGGTGTTTGCCGCCGATCGCCCATCATAGAAGACACTGAGAAGGGGGGCTGCCGATCAGCCATCAGAGAAGATACTGAGAAGCGGGGGACGATCGCCCAACATACACTGGCATCGTCGGACATAAAAAGATACTAACTAGGGGAGGGTGCGGACATAAAAAATACTGAAGCGGGGGGGGGGGGGGGGGGGGGTGCGGCGCGTGCCACCGATTGATGGACATTAAAAAAATACTGAGAAGCGTGGGGGAGGCAGAGTGTGCCGCCGATCGCTGGACATTAAAAAAAATACTAAGAGGGTGGGGTGGGGTTTTGGGTGACGCGATCGCGGGACTTTTAAAAAACTACTGAGATCTGAGAAGGGGGGGCGTTAGTGCCGCGAATCGCGGAACTTTTAAAAAAAATACAGAGAACAGAGAAGGGGGAGGGGGGCGTTAGTGCCGCGATTGCAGGACATTAAAAAAATCTGAGAAGAGGGGGGGGGGGGGCGCTGCTGCCGCGAATTGCGGGACTTTTAAAAAAAATACAGAGAACAGAGAAGGGGGGGGCGTTAGTGCCGCGATTGAGTGACATTAAAAGAAGGGGGGGTGCCGCTAATCGCAGGACTTTTAGAAAAATACTAAGGGGTTGTGTGTGCTACTGTGAAGTGGCTAGTGGAGCTTCACTCACTAGCGTCCGGCTCCATGGTAACAGGGAGGACAGGACATGAGCCGCCCCTCTAGGAATGACTGGCCAATGAGAAAAACGGGAGGGCGTGGCTTAGGGAAATCGGCTGCCTTCTGGGATTCATGCCAAACATCTCCCAGGAGGCTTTGCGGAGGGGGGAGGACGAGTTCAGGGCTCCGCCGCGGCGGGAGGAGAATTATAAACCTAATAAAACTGTGAGTTTTTTTTTTTTTTTTAAATATATACACCAAATTCGTTTAAGGGGACTGAGCAGCAGGGGAGGGGGGTGCCGTTGATCGCATATATATGACAATGACAACTTATAAAATTTCATGCCGCCGATCGCTGAAAGTAAATTACATTCAATGACATTGCCGATCGCCGAATATAAATGACACTGACATCGCACACTATAACTTGAGAAGCGGGGGGGCGCCGATCGCCCAACATACACTGCGCGATCGGCGGCACCCATCATACACTGCTATCGGACATAAACACTGAGAAGCGGGGGGGGGGGGAGGTTCTGCCGATCGGCCATCATAGAAGACACTGATGGGGTGCTGCCGAGAAAAGCAGGGGGGAACCGCCGATCAACCATCATAGAAGACACTGAGAAGGGGGGGAGGGGGGTGTTTGCCGCCGATCGCTGGACATTAAAAAAATACTGAGAGGGGGGGTGGGGTTTTGGGTGCCGCGATCGCGGGACTTTAAAAAAAACTACTGAGATCTGAGAAGGGGGGGGGCGTTAGTGCCGCGAATCGCGGGACTTTTAAAAAAAATACAGAGAAGGGGGAGGGGGGCGTTAGTGCCGCGATTGCGGGACATTACAAAATCTGAGAAGCGCCGGGGGGGGTCCGCGGGTGCCGCGAATCGAATCGCAGTACTTTTGAAATAAAAAAACAGAGAAGGGGGAAGGGGGGGGCGTTAATGCCGCAATTGCAGGACATTAAAAAAATACTGAGAGGGGGGGTGGGGTTTTGGGTGCCGCGATCGCGGGACTTTAAAAAAAAATACTGAGATCTGAGAAGGGGGGGCGTTAGTGCCGCGAATCGCGGGACTTTTAAAAAAAATACAGAGAAGGGGGAGGGGGGCGTTAGTGCCGCGATTGCGGGACATTACAAAATCTGAGAAGCGCCGGGGGGGGGGGGTCCGCGGGTGCCGCGAATCGAATCGCAGTACTTTTGAAATAAAAAAACAGAGAAGGGGGAAGGGGGGGGCGTTAATGCCGCAATTGCAGGACATTAAAAAAATCGGAGAGGGGGGGGGGGGTCCGCGGCTGCCGCGAATTGCGGGACAAAATTGCGAGACAAAATACCGAGAACAGAGAAGGGGGGGGCGTTAGTGCCGCGATTGAGTGACATTAAAAGAGGGGTTGCTACTGTGAAGTAGCTAGTGGTGCTTCACTCACTAGCATCCGGCTCCATGGTAACAGGGAGGACAGGACATGAGCCGCCCCTCTAGGAATGACTGGCCAATGAGAAAAACGGGAGGGCGTGGCTTAGGGAAATCGGCTGCCTTCTGGGATTCATGCCAAACATCTCCCAGGAGGCATTGCAGAGGGGGGAGGACGAGTTCAGGGAGAATTATAAACCTAATAAAACAGTGAGGGTTTTTTTTTTTTTATATATACGCCAAATTTGTTTAAGGGGACTGAGCCGTAGGGGAGGAAGAGGAGTTGAAAAATAGGGTGGAACTCCACTTTAAGAAGCAAGAGATTTTTAAATTGAGAATTTTACAATTATATTGGAGACTAGAGAAAGGCTTAATACTAAAGTACAGATTGTGAGGGCAGAAAAACACTTTTTCTGAATAAAGCAGATCCTCTAGCCCTGGATAACAGGAAATAATTCCCTATATATTTTGTGAGGAGAATGTGTAGGAATATAACATTTATTAAAAATGTATATAAAATACCCTGAGAACTTGATATCTTTTCCTCGTTAAAACGGTGGTTCACCCTAAAAAACAAGTTTCTAGCATGCCATCCAGCATACTAGTGCGAGCTACAGTATGCCTTTATTTTTTTTTTTTTGGCGCCGTACTCACAGTTTAATCCCGTAGTTACGTTTCAGAGTCCCCGCGGGGAATGGGCGTTCCTATGCAGAGGGAACGTGATTCACGGTCGGCTATGGCGCATCACGCTTCTCGAAAATAGCCGGAGTAGGACTCGGCTCTTTACGGCGCTATACGGCGCCTGTGCACAGACATTGGAGCTGACTGCGCAGGCGCCGTGAAGAGCCAAGTCCTATTTCGGCTATTTTTGGGAAGCGTGACGCGCCATAGCCGGCCGTCAATCACGTTCCCTCTGCATAGGAATGACCATTCCCAGTGGGGAGTCTGAAACTTAACTACGGGATTAAACTGTGAGTACGGCGCCAAAAAATTAAATAAAGGCATACTGTAGCTCGCGCTAGTATGCTGGATGGCATGCTAGAAATGAACCCCCGCTTTAAGAGGAATGTTTCATTACAGGATTTAATTGTATATCCTGTTCTTGGGGTGAAGCTAGAAGATCCCTGATGTCTCCATTGAGAGGATCTTGTTGTCACTACTGTCACATAAGGGGCTTGTCAGTACATACATATATACATGGTTAGGACACATGTTAATACATAAACACCTATTAACCATTTCAGCCCTGGACCATATTGCTGGTCAATGACGGGGCCACTTTTTGCGATTCAGCACTGCATCCATTTAACTGACAATTGCGCGGTCATGTGACGTGGCTCCCAAACAAAATTGGCGTCCTTTTTTTGCCACAAATAGAGCTTTCTTTTGGTGGTATTTGATCACCTCTGCATTTGTATTTTTTGCGCTATAAACAAAAATAGAGCGACAATTTTGAAAAAAATGAATATTTTTTACTTTTTGCTGTAATAAATATCCCCCAAAAATATATCAAAAAACAATTTTTTTCCTCAGTTTAGGCCGATACGTATTCTTCTACATATTTTTCTTAAAAAAAAATCGGAATAGGCGTTTATTGATTGGTTTGCGCAAAAGTTATAGCGTCTACAAAATAGGGTATAGTTTTATGGCATTTTTATTATTATAATTTTTTTACTAGTAATGGCGGCGATCAGCGATTTTTATCGGTACTGCAAGCTTATGGCGGACACTTCGGACAATTTTGACACATTTTTGGGACCATTGGCATTTTTATAGCGATCAGTGCTATAAAAATGCATTGATTACTATTAAAAATGCCACTGGCAGGGAAGGGGATATCACTAGAGGGTGAGGAAGGGGTTAATTATGTTCCCTGTGTGTGTGTTCTAACTGAAGGGGGAGTCGCCACTATTGGCTGCAATGCGAAATGATGTATAGCTACGTGATTTCGCTCAGCCGAGCCGTCCTGCCGCCGTATAACTGCGGAGGCTGGTCGGCTAGTGGTTAAACATCCCTACACACACCAGAAGTGGAAGAAGTAGCCATAGAGCCCTTTCCAGCCTTACAAATGTGGCCTGTGCATCCAAGTGGTCATGAAAGGATTAAATAAAAGAGGAAGCAATTCAAATGTAAATATACCAATTTTTTAATGTGTGTTTTATGAAAGTATAATTATGGATCTATACACATATTTTTTCCTTTTCCAACTATATATACTCTGAATAAACCAAGAGTCCTTTGGTAAAATCAATTGGCCAGAAGTGAAGATCTAGTGATCCTCTCGCCCATTTGCTGACACACTTTTGAACAAGAGATTCCAAGCCTGCCCACCACGGCAAGGTAGACTCTTCTAGGGCAGGACCTACACTAACTACACTAAGCTACCCTACTGGATGCTAGTCATCATTTTTCTAATGTTGGATGTATGTTTGTAGTAGTCCTCTTCCTATAATCTGTGTGTGCGATCTACTCTCTCCTAATTTGGTTTTCTATCTGTGTGCATCTCTCTAAAGCATGGAGCGGTCAGTTTATGTACATCTGGACGTCCTCTGTTAGTGTAGGTCAGTGCATGCCAGTCCAGTGTGTGTCAGTAAATAAACGTTCATCAGTAATCAACAGAATTTTTTTTAATTAAGATTCCTTAATATGTACAACTGACACAAGCAAAGGATTGCAGGAAAGTCTTACTACCTACCTGCCAGGTATAGGTGAACATGTCAATGTCCCTTGTGTCTGCACCATCATACCGGCAGTAGTGCGGTCGCTTTATGGGGGCACCAGACCGATTTGTCTTGTGGCCCAGTCCACCTAATAAGCCGATGGGGACTCTTTTCATGCTGCCCCCCTGCAAAGTGCTGCCCTAGGCCTGGCCTTGTTGGCCTAGGCCAGTGCTTCTCAAATAGTGGGGCGCGCCCCCCAGGGGGGGCCCGAGGCTCCATAAAGGGGGGCTCGTTCCGGACCGCGGCGATCGCGCCATTTAGTATCCGCTTCTGTCCCCAGCCTCCTCCGCTAGTTAGAGGAGCGGACGGCGGGAGGAGGGACATTTTTTAACTGGGGGACGGGACCAGAGAGGTAGCAGGCTGTCATGTTGGACGGCAGGTGATTGGCTGCTAGGAGGCGGTCCTAGCAGCCAATGACCAGTTCGCCCAAAAGTCGCCCCGCCCAGTGCTGCTGCGGCTTCACTTGACGAATGTCCCGCCTCCTGCTCTCCGTGCTGAAAAGTTACAGGTAGGAGTGGAGAGGGAGGAAGGGAGTAAAAATATATGGAAATGTTAAGGACGAGGAGTGGGGGCTGTGCTGTGGGGGGAAAAGGGGGGTTATGTGATGGGGGAAACTGTGTGCAGGATATGTGATGGGGGTCATGTAAAGGGGGCAATACTTTGTGGGGGGGGTATGTGATGGGGTCATGTAAAGGGGGCAATTCTGTGTGGGGGGATATGTGATGGGGCAATACTGTGTGGGGGGGATATGTGAAGAAGGGCAATACTGTGTGTGGGGGGATATGTGAAGAAGGGCAATACTGTGTGTGGGGGGATATGTGAAGAAGGGCAATACTGTGTGTGGGGGGATATGTGAAGAAGGGCAATACTGTGTGTGGGGGGATATGTGAAGAAGGGCAATACTGTGTGGGGGGATATGTGGATACAGTGTTATGCAGAGGTGTACTTATAACAATTTTATAGACAAATGATACTATTTACAGTCGCGCGGGGGGGCGCGAAATGTTTTCTTCTTCCTAGGGGGGGCATGACAGAAAATAATTGAGAAGCACTGGCCTAGGCCAAGATACAGCGTTGGTCACGCCTATATCTGCGCTTTCTACAGACATGACATTTTCTTTGGGGGGCTCGTTGGGTACGGGTACTCTCGAGGACATATGGAAAATGCCTCTCATACAGTCGGCTTACTGCATTTGGTTGGGAATGGTGAGGTGCAGAACCGCCTGATTACAGGAGTTGTGTAACGATCTCATCCTGGAATTGAAGGAAGGATCCAGTCCTTCCTGAAGCTCTGTATAGCACATAAGCATTCAGCAAAGCCAATTGAAATAAGTATAGAGACACTTTTTTGTACCAGCGTCTCGCCGTACGGGCAATATGATACAGCGCCAACAACTGGTCGTTGAGGTCCACCCCTCCCATATTTTGATCATATTTGTGGACACAGAGGGGTTTCTCCATAACACCAGCCACCACACGAATTTGGACTGTCGTGCAGGGGTCAAGTCCTGGGGAAAAAAGTGTGGGAACTCCCACCCAAGATCCACTCCCCCACTAAAATATAAATAAAAATTATACGCTCATATGCATAATTACTAAACTGCATGTTTATTTTTTTCGATCCACTGTACCTTAGTAATCCTTTATGTTACTGGCCGCTTCCTGTATATGGATGGAAGCAAGTTCTTTCTAAATCCCATGATAACTCACGGGAGACCTCCGCAATGTCTCCTGGGAACAATGACAAAAGCTCCCAGGAGACATTGCGGCATCGAGGAAGTGACGGAATACCTGCACACTACCCGATGAATCCATATACAGGAAGCGGCCAGTAACAAAAAGGATTATTAAGGTTTGCCTGCCCCTGACAGTGACTCGAGCTGGGCATCGCCGCTTAGTGAAGGATTGGCTCGGGCGGCTCGGCTGCTCTAGTCCTGCAAAGGGAACTGAGTTCCTGCTGTGAAAAAAGTGCAGGAACTCCATTCCCACGTGTTCCCACACGACTTGAGCCCTGCTGTCGTGTCTGCGTGAAGGGAGGTAAGAACGAAAACATTCTTATTGTCCCTCCACTTCACAGCGAGCAAATTATTACACCTTAAGCAGTCTCTCTCCCCCAGCCTAAGACGGGATTCTACAAGCCACTAGGGAAAGCCCCGGCGATTAGGTCGCACGGTGCCACATGCTCCAATCTGATGATCAAACAAGTGACTAAAAAGTGGCACGCTTGTGTAATAATTGTCCACATACAAATAGTACCCCTTTCCAAATAAAGGTGACACCAAGTCCCACACAATCTTGCCAGCGCCCCCTATGTAATCTGACAGATGCGTGGCCTCCTCTTCACTATCTGTCATGCTCAGAAACTCGTAGGCCTCTTTACTACTGTACATTCGCTTTGCCATTTTGGGCTCTAAATTTTGTGATACACTAGTAAGGATTCACAGGTAAAAAAAGCACCTGACAGCAAATGTATAAAACGCTACCAAAAACAACTGTTAGTTCAGGGATCAGGCCTGTCTCTGCGAACGCTGCAGTTATGTGTGTTGTGTTTTGTAAGTGACAGTGATCGATCGATACTGCACTTGGGTGGGCTAGGCTGGGCTGGGCTGGGCGGAGAGGCAAAACGCAGGTGCTAGCAGGTATCTGGGCTGATCCCGCTAAGAATGCATTTTTTGGAACCATAAACTGCTGGGTACACTAGTATAGATCTGATCAGATATTGATATGTTCAGATACTATACCACTAAGGGAGGTGTATGCTTTGTGTGTGGGTGTGAGCGTTACTGGCACTTGATATCACCCGCCGGGCAATCAGGGGGTTAAACCTTTATTGGGTTATATACAGCGGGTGCCCTGATGCTATAAAAAGCAAACTAACCAACCAGCGTCACCGTAACACTTATACGGTGATCACTGGTGAAAGGGTTAAATCTAGGGGCAATCAGGGGGTTAAAACCTTTATTAGGTAATATATGGGGGAACCTGACGCTATATAAAAACCTGACAGGGAAACCTAAATAACTAACTGGCTAACCAGCGTCACCAGTGACACTTATACAGTGATCACTGATGAAAGGGTTAACTCTAGGGGCAATCAGGGGGTTAAAACCTTTATTAGATAATATATGGGGGATACCTGATGTTATAAAAACCTGGCGACGAACCTAAAAAACATAACTGGCTACCTAGCGGCACCAGCGGCACCACAGCGATCAGAAAAACGATCGCTTAGTGACACTAGCGATAGGGGGTGAAAGGGTTAACTGGGGGGGGTGATCAAGGGATTAAACCTTTATTAGAGGGGAAGGGGGCTACCCTGGACCTAAAGGGGGGTGATGGGGGGGGGGTGATCTGGGGGTGACTGGGGGGGGTGGATTGTGTGCCTATGTGTACTGGTGTCAGTGTAGTGCTTGTGTGCAACTTACTTGGATGTCTTCTCTCCTCGGCGATCCAGACGAAAAGACCGCCACAAGCATCTCATTCGCCAGGAGCGATCATGAGGAGGTGGGCAGAAACCAATGGCCGCCCCCTCATCCTGGGTCGCTACTGGACCGAAACGGAGCACCACAGGCACCGGGGGGGGCTTAGATCAGACCCCCCACCCGCGGGAAGGCAGGGACGTACATATACACCCATGTGCCCACCGGTGCCATTCTGTCTGCGTATATCGTCGTGCAGAGGTCCTCAAGTGGTTAAAGGTGTACTTGGCCTTTAACCACTTGTCACCCAGGCCAATTCTGACATTTCTCTCATGTAAAAATCATATTTTTTTGCTATAAATAATGCATAATGTGAAAGATGAATCTATGCAGAGTAAATAGATACCTAACATGTCACACTTCAAAATTGCACATGCTTATGGAATGGCGCCAAACTTCTGTACTTAAAAATCCCCATAAGCGATGCTTTAAAATTGTTTACTGGTTACATGTTTGAGTTATAGGTCTAGGGCTAGAATAATTGCTCTCGGTCTCACGTTTGCGGTGACACCTCACATGTGTGGTTTGAACACTGTTTATTATGTGACTTACATATGCATTCGCTTTTGCGTGCGAGCACATGGGGACAGGGGCATTTAAAAAAAATTAAAATGTTATTCCTATTACAAGGAATGCAGACGTCCATTGTAATAGGAATATTGGAATGATCGGTCCTCTTTAAAGTAAGATATGGGGTCATTAAGACCCCACATCTCACCTCTAGGCTGAGACAGCTGAAATAATAATAAAAAAACGATCTCAGCTTCCCAGCCGAGGTGGCGCCGTTTGTTTGAATGCAGAGGCCGAGCGTGACGTTATAACATTGTGCCCGGCCTCCTAATGATCATAGAGACTCCGGCGACCACCTGGTCCGCCGTAAACATCCAGGGCCGGCAGATCCGTTCTCACCGATGGCAGCGGTGAGTCGGTAGAAGTACCAGAGGGTGGCGGGAGGGGGGACATCCCCTCTCGCCGCCCATAAGAACGATCAACCTGATTGACCAGCCGATATGATTGATCTTATGGTGTAGGGCAGTGATGGCGAACTGTTTTGGAACTACATTTCCCTTGATGCTCAACTATACTGTAGAGTGCATGAGCAATATGGGAAATGTAGTTCCAAAACATCTGGGGTGCCAAGGTTCACCATCACTGGTGTAGGGAATCGCCGGCTGAAAGAGCCGATATCTGAATGATGAGAGAAGCAAATTGTTACCCCAACTCCACTGCAGTGATCCGGTGCTCTAGCCAGGAAGTTCAGGCCCCACAGATACGATGGAATCCCTGTTGAATTTTATATAAAATACGGGCAATTCTTGGCCCCAAAATTTGCAGAAATATTCACAAATAGGTTGTCAAAAGGGACTCTTCTAGATTCAATGAGACAGGCACATATAACCCTTAGGCCCCATACACACGATAGAATCCATCCGCTGAAAAATCCCAGCGAATGGGTTTCAGCGGATAGATCCTATGGTGTGTACACTCCAGCGGATCTGTTTCCGCGGATATTTATCCCCTGGGATGGATTTCCAGCAGATAAATATTTGCTGACATGCTAAACAAATCTATCTGCTGGAATCCATCCCAACGGATGGATCCGCTGGTCTGTATAGACTCACCGGATCCATCCGTCCAAAGGGATCCCCCGCATGCGTCGTAATGATTCGACGCATGCGTGGAATTCCTTATATGACAGCGTCGCGCACGTCGCCGCGTCATAATCGCGGCGACGGCGCGACACGTCATCGCCAGAGGATTTCGGCGCGGATTTCAATGCGATGGTGAGTACACTCCATCGCATGGAAATCCGCACAAATCCTCGAGAGGATTTATCCGCGGAAACGGTCCGCTGGACCGTATTCGCGGATAAATCCTCTCGCGTGTATGGGGCCTTATACATAAAGAAATGAAGGATCCAAAATTATGCTCTTCATACAGACCAATAGTATAATTAAATATAGACATTAAAATACTGACTAAAATATTAACATTGAGAATACAACCTTTGTTAACCACTTAAGACCCGGACCATTATGCAGGTTAAGGATCCTGAGGTGTTTTTACAATTTGGCACTGCACTGCTTTAACTGGTAATTGCGTGGTCATGCAATGTTGTACCCAAACGGAATTTGTGTTCTTTTTTTTCCCACAAATAGAGCTTTCGTTTGATGGTATTTGATTGCCTCTGCGATTTAAATTTTTTGCGTTATATACAGAAAAAGACTGAAAATTTGGAAACAAATTATATTTTCTACTTTTTTTTTTATAAGAAAAATCGAATAAACTCAATTTTAGTCATACATTTAGGCCAAAATGTATTCAGTCACATGTTTTTAGTAAAAAAAAAATGTCAATAAGCGTATATTTATTGGTTTTCGTAAAAGTTATAGCGTCTACAAACTAGGGTACATTTTCTGGAATTTACACAGCTCTTAATTTATGACTGCCTATCTCATTTCTTGAGGTGCTAAAATGGCAGGGCAGTACAACACCCCCCAAATGACCCCATTTTGGAATGTAGAAACCCCAAGGAAATTGCTGAGAGGCATGTTGAGCCCATTGAATATTTTTTTTTTTCCCAAGTGATTGAATAATGACAAAAAGTTTTTACAAAAAGTTGTCACTAAATGATATATTGCTCACACATGCCATGGTTATATGTGGAATTGCACCCCAAAATGCATTTTGCTGCTTCTCCTGAGTACGGGGATACCACATGTGTGGGACTTTTTGGGAGCCTAGCCGCGTATGGGGCCCCAAAAACCAAGCACCGCCTTCAGGATTTCTAAGGGCGAAAATTTTTGATTTCACTCCTCACTACCTATCACAGTTTCGAAGGCCATAAAATGCCCAAATAGCACAAAACCCCCCCAAATGACCCCATTTTGAAAAGTAGACACCCCAAGTTATTTGCTGAGAGGCATGTTGAGTCCATGGAATATTTTATATTTTGCACACAAGTTGCGGAAAAATTACAAACTTTTTTTTTTTTGCACAAAGTTGTCACTAAATGATATATTGCTCACACATGCCATTGGCATATGTGGAATTACACCCCAAAATGCATTTTGCTGCTTCTCCTGAGTATGGGGATACCACATGTGTGGGACTTTTTGGGAGCCTAGCCACGTACGGGACTCCGAAAACCAAGCACCGCCTTCAAGATTTCTAAGGGCATACATTTTTTATTTCACTCCTCACTGCCTATCACAACCTATCACATTTTTGAAGGCCATAAAATGCCAAGATGGCACAAAACCCCCCCAAATGACCCAATTTGGGGGAAAAAAAACACCCCAAGCTATTTGCTGAGAGGCATGCTGAGCCCATTGAATATTTTTTTCCCCCCAAGTGATTGAATAATGACAAAGAAAATAAAAAATTTACAAAAAGTTGTCACTAACTGATATATTGCTCACACATGCCATGGTTATATGTGGAATTGCACCCCAAAATAAATTTTG
Organism: Rana temporaria; assembly: GCF_905171775.1. Classification (NCBI taxonomy): domain Eukaryota; kingdom Metazoa; phylum Chordata; class Amphibia; order Anura; family Ranidae; genus Rana; species Rana temporaria. The sequence continues at coordinate 400,814,479 of NC_053492.1, read as the reverse complement.
CTGCTTCTCCTGAGTACGGGGATACCACATGTGTGGGACTTTTTGGGAGCCTAGCCACGAATGGGGCCCCAAAAACCAAGCACCGCCTTCAGGATTTCTAAGGGCGCAAATTTTTGATTTCACTTCTCACTACCTATCACAGTTTCGAAGGCCATAAAATGCCCAAATAGCACAACACCCCCCCAAATGACCCCATTTTGGAAAGTAGACACCCCAAGTTATTTGCTGAGAGGCATGTTGAGTCCATGGAATATTTTATGTTTTGCACACAAGTTGCGGGAAAATTACAAACTTTTTTTTTGCACAAAGTTGTCACTAAATGATATATTGCTCACACATGCCATGGGCATATGTGGAATTACACCCCAAAATACATTCTTCTGCTTCTCCTGGGTACGGGGATACCACATGTGTGGGACTTTTTGGGAGCCTAGCCACGTACGGGACCCCGAAAACCAAGCACCGCCTTCAAGATTTCTAAGGGCATACATTTTTGATTTCACTCCTCACTGCCTATCACAACCTATCACATTTTTGAAGGCCATAAAATGCCAAGATGGCACAAACCCCCCCCCCCCCAAAATGACCCCATTTTGGAAGAAAAAAAACACCCCAAGCTATTTGCTGAGAGGCACGCTGAGCCCATTGAATATTTTTTTTTTCCCACATGTGTGGGACCTTTTGGAAATTATACACCCCAAGCTTTTTGCTGAGAGGCATGGTGAGTATTTTACAGCTCTCATTTGTTTTTGAAAATTAAGAAAGTAAAGAATTTTTTTTTTTTCCCGCAACTTGTGTCAAAATATAAAATATTTCATGGACTCAACATGCCTCTCAGGAAATAGCTTGGGGGGTCTACTTTCCAAAATGGGGTCATTGGAGGGGGGGGGATTTGAACTGTCCTGGCATTTTATGCACAACATTTAGAAGCTTATGTCACACATCACCCACTCTTCAAACCACTTGAAGACAAAGCCCTTTCTGACACTTTTTGTTTACATGAAAACATTTTTTTTTGCAAGAAAATTAAGTTGAACCCCCAAACATTATATATTTTTTTAAAGCAAAGGCCCTACAGATTAAAATGGTGGGTGTTGCATTTTTTCTTCTTCCACACAGTATTTGCGCAGCGATTTTTCAAACAAATTTTTTTGGGGAAAAAATACACATTTCATTTTAATGCACTAAAACACACTATATTGCCCAAATGTTTGATGAAATAAAAAAGATGATCTAAGGGTGAGTACATGGATACCAAACACAACGTGCTTTAAAATTGCGCACAAACGTGCAGTGACGATAAACTATATACATTTTTAAAAGCCTTTACAAGTTACCACATTAGATTTACAGAGGAGGTCTACTGCTAAAATTACTGCCCTCGATCTGACCTTTGCGGTGATACCTCACATGCATGGTGCAATTGCTGTTTACATATGACTCCAGACCGATGCTTGCGTTCGCCTTTGTGCAAGAGCCCCCCTGCACAGGGGTGCTTTTTTTTTATTATTTATTTTTCTTTTTTCTTTTCTTTTTAAACTGTTCCTTGCATTTTGTTATGTTTTTTACCATTTTTTATTGTTATCTCAGGGAATGTAAATATCCCCTATGATAGCAATAGTTAGTGACAGGTACTCTTTTTTTGAAAAAATTGGGGTCTATTAGACCCTAGATCTTTCCTCTGCCCTCAAAGCATCTGACCACACCAAGATCGGTGTGATAAAATGCTTTCCCAATTTCCCAATATCGCTGTTTATATCCGGGGGGGGGTGGGGGGAATTCCCTCCCAATGCTTGTAAAAGCAGTCTAGAGGCTAGTTAGCTGCTAGGATTGCTTTTACATGAAACCTGACCGCTGGTGAAAAAGAATTATACCAAGATGATACCTAAACCCGCAGGCATCATTCTGGTATAATCATTCAAAGTCCAGCAACATACCAGTACGTTGATGGTCCTTGTTGGACATGTATTGTAATCTTTTTTTTCATGCAGCCTATTGGCTGAACAAAAAAAAGAGATTGATCGGTGGGTATGCCCACCATTATAATACTTCCCTTCATCCACCCACTTCTAATGATGGGCATACATGCACCATTTATATATGCCGAAGCATGGGGGCATCCTCCCGCAAAAAAAGTTATGCCGCATACACATGGTCTGACTTTTCCACGGGCAAGCCTCCGTCGGAATTTCGACCGTATGTACACGGCATAAAAAGTTATGCCGCGTACACACGGTCTGACTTTTCCACGGGCACGCCTTCGTCGGAATTTCAACCCTATGTACGCGGCATTAGGAGCAAAATCGCTCCTCCGCCCCTGCTGCCCCCATGATTCGGCATATATGCTCTTTCTTTTTTTCAACTGTGGTGGTGAAATCACCTTCTGCAGTGTTGGAGTCACGACTTTATGTATCGTGGGAGCAAACGCTGTTGCTGTCAAGATAAAAAAATACGCGCTGCAACTAAATGGCATACCTGCTAAATAAATGATGGTTAACATTAAAACAAAGTAACATTACAGTATAACAGTAAAACCTTACCATACCATACCTGCAAAGCAAATACCAAAAAAAAAAACATATTAAAAAATATATTTTTTTTTAACACAATCTGTGCCTAAAATATATATATGCCAAAGCATGGGGGCATCCTCCCGCAAAAAAGTTATGCCGCGAACACACGGTCGGACTTTTCCACGGGCAAGCCTCCGTCGGAATTTCGACCATATGTACGCGGCATAAAAAGTTATGCCGCGTACACACGGTCTGACTTTTCCACGAGCATGCCTTCATCAGAATTTCAACCCTATGTATGCGGCATTAGGAGCAAAATCGCTCCTCCGCCCCTGCTGCCCCCATGCTTTGGCATATATGCTTTTTCTTTTTTTCAACTGTGGTGGTGAAATCACTTTCTGCAGTGTTGGAGTCACGACTTTATGTATCGTGGGAGCAAACGCTGTTGCTGTCAAGATAAATAAATACGCGCTGCAACTAAATGGCATACCTGCTAAGTAAATGATGGTTAACATTAAAACAAAGAAACATTACAGTATAACAGTAAGACCTTACCATACCATACCTGCAAAGCAAATACCAAAAAAAAAAACATATTAAAAAATAAAACATTTTTTAACGCAATCTGTGCCTAAAATATATATATCCCGAAGCATGGGGGCATCCTCCCGCAAAAAAGTTATGCCGCGTACACACGGTCGGACTTTTCCACGGGCAAGCCTCCGTCGGAATTTCGACCGTATGTACGCGGCATTAGGAGCAAAATCGCTCCTCCGCCCCTGCTGCCCCCATGCTTCGGCATATATGCTCTTTTTTTAACTGTGGTGGTGAAATCACCTCCTACAGCGTCGGAGTCACGGCTTTATGTATCGTGGGAGCAAACGCTGTTGCTGTCAAGATAAATAAATCCATGCTGCAACTGAATGACGTACCTGCTAATCAAATGATGGTTAACATTAAAACAAAGTAACATTACAGTATAACAGTAAGATCATACCATACCTGCAAATCAAATACCAAAAAAAACATAGTAAAAAAAATAAAAAAATTTTTAACGCAAATTGTGCCTAACACATATATATGCCAAAGCATGGGGGCATCCTCCCGCAAAAAAAGTTATGCCACGAACACACGGTCTGACTTTTCCACGGGCAAGCCTTCGTCGGAATTTCGACCGTATGTACACGGCATTAGGAGCAAAATCCCTCCTCCGCCCCTGCTGCCCCCATGCTTCAGCATATATGCTCTTTTTTTACTGTGGTGGTGAAATCACCTCCTACAGCACTGGAGTCACGGCTTTATGTATCGTGGGAGCAAACGATGTTGCTGTCAAGATAAATAAATCTGTGCAACAGCTGAATGGCGTACCTGAAAACAGTAAAGTATAAAAAAATGACATGCCTGAAAAGCAAGCATGAAAAAACATAACAACAATACAACATTGCAGAATAGAATACAGTAAAAAAGAGCAGAACAATAGAGAGAGAATAGAGAGGGAGAGAACAATAAAACAACAACTAAAGAACCCTCACCTGCCCTATACCACCCCTATCTGCCCTATACCACTCCAATCTGCCCTAAAGCACCCTCACCTGCCCTATACCACCCCAAACTGCCCTATATTAACCCAACCTGCCCTATACCACCCCTACCTGCCCTATACCACCCCAACCTGGCCTATACCACCCCAATCTGCCCTATACGACCCTAACCTGCCCTATAGCACCCCAAACTACCCTAATACTCTAACCTGCCTCATACCACCCCAATCTGCCCTATACCACCCCAAACTGCCCTATATCACCCTAACCTGCCCTATATCACCCCAACCTGCCTTATATCACCCCAACCTGCCCTATATCACCCCAAACTGCCCTATATCACCCCAAACTGCCCTATACCACCCAAACTGACCTATATAACCCTAACCTGTCCCATATCACCCAAATCTGCCCTATACCACCCTAGTCTGCCCTATACCACCACATATATACCTTAAAGCACCCTAATCTGCTCTATACCACCCTAAACGGCCCTATATTACCCTAACCTGCCCCATACCACCCCAAACTGCTCTATACCACCCTAACCTGCCCTATACCACCCCAATCTGCCCCATATCATCCTAACCTACCCTATACCACCCCAAACTACCCTACATTACCCACCTGCCCCATACCACCCAATCTGCCCTTTACCACCCAAATCTGCCCTAAAGCACCCTCACCTGCCCTATACCACCCCAAACTGCCCTATATTAACCCAACCTGCCCTATACCACCCCAACCTGGCCTATACCACCCCAATCTGCCCTATACGACCCTAACCTGGCCTATAGCACCCCAAACTACCCTATAATACTCTAACCTGCCTCATACCACCCCAATCTGCCCTATACCACCCCAAACTGCCCTATACCACCCTAACCTACCCCATACCCCCCAATCTGCCCTAAAGCACCCTAACCTGCCCTATACCACCCCAAACTGCCCTATATTACCCTAACCTGCCCTATACCACCCCAATCTGTTCTATACATCCCTAACCTGTCCTATATTACCCTAACCTGCCTTATATCACCCCAACCTGCCCTATATCACCCCAAAAAAATAAATCCGTGCTGCAACTGAATGACGTACCTGCTAATCAAATGATGGTTAACATTAAAACAAAGTAACATTACAGTATAACAGTAAGATCATACCATACCTGCAAATCAAATACCAAAAAAAACATAGTAAAAAAAATAATAATAATTTAACGCAACCTGTGCCTAAAATATATATATATGCCAAAGCATGGGGGCATCCTCCCGCAAAAAAAGTTATGCCACGAACACACGGTCTGACTTTTCCACGGGCAAGCCTCCGTCGGAATTTCGACCGTATGTACACGGCATTAGGAGCAAAATCCCTCCTCCGCCCCTGCTGCCCCCATGCTTCAGCATATATGCTCTTTTTTTACTGTGGTGGTGAAATCACCTCCTACAGCACTGGAGTCACGGCTTTATGTATCGTGGGAGCAAACGATGTTGCTGTCAAGATAAATAAATCTGCGCAACAGCTGAATGGCGTACCTGAAAACAGTAAAGTATAAAAAAATGACATGCCTGAAAAGCAAGCATGAAAAAACATAACAACAATACAACATTGCAGAATAGAATACAGTAAAAAAGAGCAGAACAATAGAGAGAGAATAGAGAGGGAGAGAACAATAAAACAACATCTAAAGCACCCTCACCTGCCCTATACCACCCCTATCTGCCCTATACCACTCCAATCTGCCCTAAAGCACCCTCACCTGCCCTATACCACCCCAAACTGCCCTATATTAACCCAACCTGCCCTATACCACCCCTACCTGCCCTATACCACCCCAACCTGGCCTATACCACCCAATATGCCCTATACGACCCTAACCTGCCCTATAGCACCCCAAACTACCCTAATACTCTAACCTGCCTCATACCACCCCAATCTGCCCTATACCACCCCAAACTGCCCTATATCACCCCAACCTGCCTTATATCACCCCAACCTGCCTTATATCACCCCAAACTGCCCTATATCACCCCAAACTGCCCTATACCACCCAAACTGACCTATATAACCCTAACCTGCCCCATATCACCCAAATCTGCCCTATACCACCCTAGTCTGCCCTATACCACCACATATATACCTTAAAGCACCCTAATCTGCTCTATACCACCCCAAACGGCCCTATATTACCCTAACCTGCCCCATACCACCCCAAACTGCCCTATACCACCCAAACTGACCTATATAACCCTAACCTGCCCCATATCACCCTAGTCTGCCCTATACCACCACATATATACATTAAAGCACCCTAACCTGCTCTATACTGCCCTATATTACCCTAACCTGCCCCATACCACCCCAAACTGCTCTATACCACCCTAACCTACCCTATACCACCCCAATCTTCCCTAAAGCACCCTCACCTGCCCTATACCACCCCAATCTGCCCCATATCATCCTAACCTACCCTATACCACCCAAACTACCCTACATTACCCACCTGCCCCATACCACCCAATCTGCCCTTTACCACCCCAATCTGCCCTAAAGCACCCTCACCTGCCCTATACCACCCCAAACTTCCCTATATTAACCCAACCTGCCCTATACCACACCAACCTGCCCTATACCACCCCAACCTGGTCTATACCACCCCAATCTGCCCTATCCGACCCTAACCTGCCCTATAGCACCCCAAACTACCCTATAATACTCTAACCTGCCTCATACCACCCCAATCTGCCCTATACCACCCCAAACTGCCCTATACCACCCTAATCTACCCCATACCCCCCAATCTGCCCTAAAGCACCCTAACCTGCCCTATACCACCCCAAACTGCCCTATATTACCCTAACCTGCCCTATACCACCCCAATCTGTTCTATACATCCCTAACCTGTCCTATATTACCCTAACCTGCCCTATATCACCCCAACCTGCCTTATATCACCCCAACCTGCCCTATATCACCCCAGACTGCCCTATACCACCCAAACTGACCTATATAACCATAACCTGCCCCATATCACCCAAATCTGCCCTATACCACCCTAGTCTGCCCTATACCACCACATATATACCTTAAAGCACCCTAACCTGCTCTATACCACCCCAAACTGCCCTATATTACCCTAACCTGCCCCATACCACCCCAAACTGCTCTATACCAACCTAACCTACCCTATACCACCCCAATCTTCCCTAAAGCACCCTCACCTGCCCTATACCACCCCAATCTGCCCCATATCATCCTAACCTACCCTATACCACCCTAAACTACCCTACATTACCCACCTGCCCCATACCACCCAATCTGCCCTTTACCACCCCAATCTGCCCTAAAGCACCCTCACCTGCCCTATACCACCCCAAACTGCCCTATACCACCCCAACCTGCCCTATACCACCCCAACCTGCCCTATACCACCCCAACCTGCCCTATACCACCCCAATCTGCCCTATACATCCCTAACCTGCTCTATACCAACCCAACCTGCCCTATACTGCCCCAAACTGACCTATATAACCCTAACCTGCCCCATATCACCCCTATCTGCCCTATATCACCCTAGCCTGCCCTATACCACCACATAGATGCCCTAAATCACCCTAACCTGCCCTATACCACCCCAAACTGCCCTATATTACCCTAACCTGCCCTATAACACCCCAATCTGCCCTATATGACCCTAACTTGCCCCATACCACCCCAATTTGCCCTATATCACCCTAACCTGCCCTATACCACCCTAACCTGCCCTATACAGGCTCCCTAAGTCTAGATGGTAATGCCGGGGATCCGAAGACCAGCAAAGGACTGGCCCGGCTGAAGACAGTACAAGACTCTTGGACTAGTGAGCGTTTCTCAAAAGTCAGCCGCTTCATTCTTTCATTTCCTGTTCAGCATCTTTTTTCCATTTCCTGCTCATGAAGCTGAAGCCATCAAACAATCTCTGTTTCGAATTTGCAATTTTCTTCTCGTTCTTTCCTCTGTAGTAAATCAGTTCCTTTACTCCTATTTGCTCATTTGTGTCTTTTTCTGGGCACTGCAACAAGAAAATACATAAATCAGACCTATCATTCAATACAGGACATACCAACCAGGAGATGCATTTTCATATGTAACACTACACTACCTAATGTTACCATTATAACTGATATTTTGTTTCTTCTATGAACTTATAATGATATTTTATAATAATAAATAGCAGTGAAATGATCTCCTTGTATGTGCACACATAATATTAATTGTACTTCCAATGGACTTACCTCTGGCATCCACAATGGTGGGGTAACCTTTCCTTCCTCCAGCTTCTTCCACTCAATTGTTTTGAAGAAGGGGTGTTCTCGCAGTCTTTTTACTGCTGTCCCGCGAACTTTTGGATTCTTTTTAAGAAGCTGTAATGAAAAAGATATATTTAGCATTAGGTAGATTGTCACTAATAGAAAATGATAAATCAGTCAGTTTAGTTTCGGCCATTTAAAAAAAAAAAAATACTCAATAGTCATATTTTAATTTCTTAGTGTCGTTTTAAATTAAGATATGTCTTCTGGAAGGATCTAAGGTAGCATTCCTGAACCGGTCTAGGAGTTCCTCCAACAGCTCATGTTTTCAGGATGTCACATGGGTAGTTCAGATGTAATGCTGACCTGACCTCCTGTGTGGTGAATATCCTGCCATAAAATCTGTATTTCACACTTCCAGAAGTCAGATACCCTGTCTGTGCTTCCTGACTCGAACCCCTACATCACTATAGCAAATAGTAATGATGTGGGGGCTGGTGAAAGGAATCACAGAGCACAGTGGGGGACCAGGTAGCCGACATACAGGATCTGGTAATGTACTACATCAGCCGTCACTAAATGGCGGCCCGCGGTCCGAGTCCGGCCCGGGTGGCGCTTCTGCCCGGACCGCCATTATCATTTTAAATTTCAGCGTTGGTTTGCTGGGGCCGCGGGTTTCCCCAGCAACCAGTGACGCTGAGAGCGGAGAAGACAAGCTTACAGTCACGGGCCGCGAGTAGGGGCGTGACGTCACGTGCATGCCCCGCCCCCTGCTGCTTGCGGGTCCACTTCTGGCTCTCCTTGCGAGATTGGGGCGTGACGTCCCGTGCGCGCCCTGCCCCCCTGCTACTCGCATTTCCCGGGCTCTCCTTATCGCGCAGCTTCCGCCCATCTTGCATGCAAGGTATTTGACAAGTTAATTAGTTGTCACTAATGGGCAATTGTGCTGTCATTAATGGTCACGCTGATGGGCACCTTTTTTTTATGTTAAGGGGCACTCTGATGGACGAATTTTATTTTAAGGGGCACGCTGATGGGTATATTTTTAATGTGCACACTGATGAGCATATTTTGTTAAGGGGCACACTGATATACCCATCAGCGTACCCCTTAAAATAAAATGTGCCCATCAGAGTGCCCCTTAACAAAAACATTTCCCATCAGCATGCCCCTTAACATAAAATAAGGGTCACGCTGATGGGCACCTTTTATGTTAAGGGGCACTCTGATGGGCACATTTTATTTTAAGGGGTACGCTGATGGGTATATTTTATGTTAAGGGGCACTCTGATGGGCACAACAAAATGTGTCCATCAGTGAGCCCCTTAACAAAATATGCTCATCAGTGTGCACATTAAAAATATACCCATCAGCGTGCCCCTTAAAATAAAATGTGCCCATCAGAGTACCCCTTAACACAAAAGGTGCCCATCAGCGTAACCCTTATTTTATGTTAAGGGGCATGCTGATGGGAACATTTTTTGTTAAGGGGCACTCTGATGGGCATATTTTATTTTAAGGGGCACATTTTATTGTGCCCATCAGAGTGCCCCTTCATAGAAAATGTGCCCATCAGGATGTCCCTTAAGATAAAATGTGCCCATCAGTATGACCCTTATTTTATGTTGAGGGACACGCTGATGGGCACATTTTATGTTAAGGGAGACTCTGATGGGGACATCTGATGTAAGGAGGCACTCTGATGGGAATGCCTGATGTAAAGGGGCGCTGTGAGGGGGACCCCTGATTTAAAGGGGTGCTGTGATGGGGACCCCTGATGTAAAGGGGCACTGTGATGGGAACCTCTGATTTAAAGGGGTGCTGTGATGGGGACACCTAATGTAAAGGGGCACTGTGATGGGGACACCTGATGTAAAGGGGTTCTGTGATGGGGACACCTGATGTAAAGGAGTGCTGTGATAGGGACACCTGATGTAAAGGGGCACTGTGATGGGGACCCCTGATTAAAAGGAGTGCTGTGATATGGACACCTGATGTAAAGGAGCTCTGTGATGGGGACCCCTGATGTAAAGGGGCACTGTGATGGGGACCCCTGATTTAAAGGAGTGCTGTGATAGGGACACCTAATGTAAAGGGGCACTATGATGGGGACACCTGATGTAAAGGGATTCTGTGATGGGGACACCTGATGTAAAGGGGTGCTGTGATGGGGACACCTGATGTAAAGGGGTGCTGTGATGGGGACACCCGATGTAAAGGGATGCTGTGATGGGGACACCTGATGTAAAGGGGCGCTGTGATGGGGACACCTGATGTAAAGGGATGCTGTGATGGGGACACCTGATGTAAACGGGCGCTGTGATGGGGACACCTGATATAAAGGGGCGCTGTGATGGGGAAAAATGGGGACTTGAGATTCGGACCTCGGCCCAAAGAAAATTTTAGTGACCGGACCTCCTTGAATTTTAATTCAAGACCCCTGTACTACATGCTAGAGAACTTTCTGCAAGCTTCCCTCTTCAATGCAGAAGAGCCTTTTTAATAAACAACGCTCAGGGCCTATAGCTCTTGGATAATTCTAATTCTAGACTATCTATACTTACTTTCTCAATGACATCTCGAAGGTCAGGGTCAATGTTCTTTGGATAGAGTGATTTCCTGCATTTGGCTAATTCTGCTTCTTCTCCTGTGGCCATTTCAAACAGGATAACACCAAGTGCATAATAGTCGACCGTAGCATCGTAGGGTTTTCTTTGGTGAATCTGATAAAACAAAGAGTAAGGGTAACTTTAAAATAAAGCACATGATCAGCCATACACAGAGCAGTGATAATAGGTAATAAATAGTTGATAGAAATTACAGGTCACGGTGTGGCCCCTGTCTTTCTTTTAGGCTTCTTGTCATAAAATCATAAACATACTGGGGCAGATCCTCGTACCTTTTTGCCGGGCGCAGCGTATCTAAGATACGCTACGCCGCCGTAACTTATCTTTTTTTTTTCTTAATCCACAAAGAATCTGCGCCATAAGATACGGCGGCGTAGTGTATCTCTCGCGGTGTAAGGGCGCGGAATTCAAATGGATGTAATGGGGGCGTGTTTTATGTAAATACATTGTGACTCGATGTAAACAACGTTTTTTTTGTACTGCGCATGTGCCGTCCGTGGGGGTATCCCAGTGCGCATGCTCGAAATTAAACCAGAAACAGCCAATGCTTGCGACGGTGACGTCATTCTACGCAAATTCCTAGTCGCGAATGACTTACGCAAAAAATTCAAAATTGTACTCGGGAACGATGGCCATACTTAACATTGAGTACGCCTCATAATAGCAGCTTTAACTATACGCCGGAAAAAGCCGAACGCAAACAACGTAAAAAAATCCGACGGACGTACGTTCGTGGATTGCCTTAAATAGCGAATTTGCATACTCAACGCGGAATTCTACGGAAACACCACCTAGCGGCCGCCGAAAAATTGCAGCTTAGATCCGACGGCGTACTAAGATGTACGCCTGTCGGATCTAGCCGAGATGCCGTTGTATCTTGTTTTGAGGATTCAAAACAAAGATACGACGCAGGAATTTTGAAATTACGCCGGCGTATCAATAGATACGCCGGCATATTTTCTTTGTGGATCTGCCCCACTGTGTTTCCCCCGAAAATAAGACCGGGTCTTATATTAATTTTGGCTACAAAAATCACACTAGGGCTTATTTTCAGGGGATGTCTTATTTCTTTACGGCATGTACAATAATCTACATTTATTCAAATACAGTCATGTCATCATGACGATCTTAGAGTGGTTGTAACCCCAAAAAGAAAAAAAAATATCCTGATCCTTTAAAGCATGATAGCCAGCACAGTGACCCGCCGTAGCTCTTCTCCACTCTGAGCACTGCAGAGGAAGGGACCACTGACTTTGGAGAGAAGAAGATCTCCAGCCGGTCACGTGAGCACCCAGCGGCACTGTAAGTAAGGTATTTTACAAAACAAAGTTACAAAAAGTAGACACACTGCACATTATATAATCTTTTTACAAAACGGATTACGTTTTTACGACGACTTTAACTAAGGGTTTTTTTTTTCCGGGGTAGGACTTATATTGCAGCCATCCCCAAAAATAACGCTAGGTCTTATTTTCGGGGAAATAGGGTAATAATATAAAGATTGAAGTGTTAAAAGGGCAAATGAAGGGTGGTAGATACTTACCTCTGGTGCCATATAGTCTTCACTACCGCAATAACTATACACTTTCTTGGATCCAAACACATCAACTATAGAAAGGCCAAAGTCTGCGAGTTTTACATGGCCGGTGCCGTCAAGCAGTATGTTGTCGGGTTTCAAGTCTCTGTAAAAGAAAAGAGAGCATTATATTTACAGATCAATACATTTTTTATTTTATTAATTAAGAACATAAAAAAAAGTTGCTGCACATATTACACAAAATTGTAATACTGTACAGTAAACTGTGAAGGCATGTAGTATAGAATTTGTTTGGGCCTTGATGGCCTAGTCAAATTTTTAAAACCTAATAGGTCAGTATTAAATGGGTGCCAACGGGTTGGATCACCTACTAACTTTCTGCACCACTTTATGAATCTCAGCATGAACCTCATGGGCTCAGTTCCCAGCTTATTGCAGTTGAATAAACCATGTCATGTCCCAGTCTGTCATTCTGCAATACTTTAAAATCTTTATTGAAAACAAGGGAGCAGAAAAACTCCATAGGCTGTCTTCCTCTGTCACATTTTGCCCTTCTAGTGGGGCATGTTTAAGTCCCACTAGGGGGCGATACGCATTAGAATGAGACAACCTGGGGAGTGTTTCTATCCACATGTAATAATATAGTTATAGACACATTGTGAAATGACAAAGTGTGCCTGAATATTGTTTCTTCTATTGGTTCTATTGATGAGGCCCCGAGCAATCTTTACATCTGTGGCCAGTTTTGTGGGGCTGCTGAATGGGACGTGTTAGAAGGGAACATCTTTAATTACTGCAGTTATAATAAGAGAGATTCTTAGCTTGATGTTATATTTAATTAAAATATATGTAGTATGGGGAAGTGAGGCTTCCTTACTTACAGTAGATGCACAAAAGCTTCAGCAGCAGGGGACAGAACTGGCAGAGGGCAATTTAACCCTTGTACACCCATCCACATCTAGAGTACCAGTGTTGGGTGGTGTTGTCTTTTAATAAGAAATGGTGAATATGGATGTAAAATCATGATGGAAACACTTACCTATGAATGATACCACGTCCGTGCAGATCTTGCAGAGCGCAGATAAGTTCAGCAGCAATAAATCTGTAAAAAAAGAGAAAAGGTCTGTTAATATCACACATCTCACAGAATAAGTAAATAAATGATTAATAGATGATTTCTTCCAAGCCGTGCAAGTCAGAGGAACTGACTGAATGATGGGCACTGTTCAGTTTTTGGGGTAATAATACATTTGTTGGTCCTAAACCAGCCCATAGAGATTTGTCACTGTACGTGAAAAACGTGGCAAAATGCATATTACACTTGTGGTGCCATTAATTCTTAACCACGCGGGTATACTGCGGCAGGTTTGCTCGCCTGGGTATACGTTAGCCACTTTAAGACCACTTGGGGGGGCGTGACAAAGGAGTCGATTCTCGTGCCCGGCGGCTGCGATGTTCACCAGGCACCAGTGGGTCGCTCCTGAGAGACAGAATGGAGGTCTGTCAGTGTAAAAAGACAGATCTCCGCTCTGTCAGGGGGGAGGAGAGCGATCTATTGTTCATACTAAGTATGAACAACGATCGGTCTCCTCTTTCAGGCAGTCCCATCCCCCCACAGTTATAATCACTCCCTAGGACACACATTAAACCCCTTGATTGCCCCTAGTTTTAACCTCTTCCCTGCATGTGACATTTATACAGTAATCAGTGGCTATTTTTAGCTCTGATTGCTGTATAAATGTCAATGGTCGCAAAAAAAGTGTAAAAAATGTCTCATCTGTCCACCGCAATGTTGCATTTCCAATAAAAATCGCTGATCGCCACCATTAGTAGTAAAAAAAAATATAATAAAAATGACATAAATCTACCCCCTATTTTGCAGACTCTTTTGCGCAAACCAATCAATATACGCTTATTGCGATTTTTTTTTTTACCAAAAATATGTAGAATAATACATATCGATCTAAACTGAGGAAGAATTTTTATATTTTGGGGGGATATTTATTATAGCAAAAAGTAAAAAATATTGTTTTTTTTTTCTAAATTTACGCTCTTTTCTTGTTTATAGTAAAAACAAAAAAACGCAGAGGTGATCAAATACCACCAAAAGAAAGCTCGATTTGTGTAAAAAAAATGGACATTGATTTTGTTTGGGTACAACTTCGCATGATCGCGCAATTGTCAGTTAAAGCGTCACAGTGCCATATCGCAAAAAGTGGCCTGGTCAGGAAGGGGGCAAATCCTTCCGGGGCTGAAGTGGTTAATGGCATCTCAAACGCAGGTAGCAGTTACCTGAAAAAATGCACCAAAATTTACATTGCAAAAGGGCATGAGGCTCACTGCCCAAAAAAGTCCATGAGTTACTTTGGCACATTTAGCACAAGTAGGGCAGCTCATACAAATGAACATGTAAAAAAGGGAAAAATAAACACGTTGCGTGGCGCAGATGTGAATACATCCTTAGATCATACCTTTGTGATACTTACCTTATTGCAGCAGTTGATAATGGAGCAGAAGACTCGATCTTTTCGGATAGTTCTCCTCCTCTCATGTACTCCATAACGAAGAAAAGATTTTCCTGTAAAAGACAAAGAAATATATAAGTTCAAAAAGGGAAAGTGGATGTGAGGATTGTGTTTTGTCAGAAATGCAGAAATATAGGGCTTATGATAACAAAGGACAGCACTAGATTTCTGGCAGGATCAACAGGTATTTGTCTGCTCTTAATGAACAGATATAACAAAATACTTTGATTTGTATATTTATTAGACCAAGTGGGAACAAACAAGAGATGGTCACTGTTGGGTTTACATTTTCCACTTTAAAAGTAAGTTCACATTAAAGTCAGAATACAATTTTTTGGTAGGAACTTTAACCGCTTAACGACCGCCGCATGTAATTATACGTCGGCAAAATGGCACGGACAGGCAGAACGACGTTCCCGCACGTCGCTGCCTTGTCGGGGGTCGAATCAGGACCCCCCCGGTACATGCGGCGGTCGGTAAGCCTCAGGGAGCGATCCGGGATGAGGGCGCGGCTATTAGTTTCTAGCCGCCCCCTCGCGATCGCTCCCCGGAGCTGAAGAACGGGGAGAGCCGTATGTAAACACGGCTTCCCTGTGCTTCACTGTGGCGGCTGCATCGATCGAGTGATCCCTTTTATAGGGAGACACGATCGATGACGTCAGTCCTACAGCCACACCCCCCTACAGTTGTAAACACACACTAGGTGAAGCTGAACTCCTTCAGCGCCCCCCGTGGTTAACTCCCAAACTGCAACTGTCATTTTCACAATAAACAATGCAATTTAAATGCATGTTTTGCTGTGAAAATGACAATGGTCCCAAAAATGTGTCAAAATTGTCCGAAGTGTCCGCCATAATGTCGCAGTCACGAAAAAAATCGCTGATCGCCGCCATTAGTAGTAAAAAAATATATAATAATAAAAATGCAATAAAACTATCCCCTATTTTGTAAACGCTATAAATTTTGCGCAAACCAATCGATAAACGCTTATTGCGATTTTTTTACCAAAAATAGGTAGAATAATACGTATCGACCTAAACTGAGGGGAAAAAAAATTGTATATATGTTTTTGGGGGATATTTATTATAGCGAAAAGTAGAAATATTGAATTTTTTTCAAAATTGTCGCTCTATTTTTTTTTTTATAGCGCAAAAAATAAAAACCGCAGAGGTGATCAAATACCACCAATAGAAAGCTCTATTTGTGGGGAAAAAAAAGGACGTCAATTTTGTTTGGGAGCCACGTCGCACGACCGTGCAATTGTCTGTTAAAGCGACGCAGTGCCGAATCGCAAAACCTGGCCTGGGCATTTAGCTGCCTAAAGGTCCGGGGCTTAAGTGGTTAAATATATGCATCTTTCCTTATTGGGTAAGCAATATACAGAGCCACATAACATGCAAAAATGTTCTACCAGGCTACCATTACAGTGACTCTGTCATGAGAGAAGTACGGGGGCTAAACCTGATCCAAGTCAGTGACAGAAAAGCCAAAGTTAAGAGCAAGACAGGCAGGGAGAGAACTAGACTTTCCACCATTCTACAATGGCAGCCGCCATAATTCTCCCATGTCCGAGCCTCTGAGAAGCTGGACCATCTCTAATGTTTTTCTGGTTTGGGGATTTCTTTCTAGGTGTGTGCTGGACTTGGAGATCAAATGGATGTGATTTGATGAGTGATTGATAGAAATGTGACACTTACTTCTGATTGGAAGGTTCCATAGGCGTGTGTACAAAACAGACTCTCTCCAACTTCTTCAAGTATTTGTCTCTCTATAAGGACACTTTTAGGATCTTTTAGTAATTCCCTTTTCTTTACCACCTTGACTGCCAGTTTCTGGTCTGTGGCAGGATGGGATGCCAGGGCGACCTAAAATAATAAAAAAACATAGGACACAAATGATTAGAGATAATTCAGCACCAGGTTCTGAAAAGGTTACCTCTGGGTCCCCAGCAGCAACCCCCAGCCTGGCTACAATTGTTAGTCTTAGCTTGAAAACACAAGTATATAGAGCATGAACTCAGCAGGCTTTTAGCAAGTTGTAAGTGGTTTTGGCTGTTAGTCACTAACTTAGTGAGTGGAGATAGCTTTAAATAGGCTTTTAGCAAACCTAGCGAAAACTACAGCCAGCACTCGCACTTAAGTCTGTGTTCAGAATTCTTATATTGAGGGTAAAGGCTATGAAGCTCTGAAGCCAAACTCTTTACAATCTGCTAAATACAGTTTAAGTACACATTAGCTTATTGCCTTATCTACCAACGGATTTGTAATTGTGTCAAACTGCTTTTTGTGTATTACACCTCCGACAGGCAGTACACCACCAACATGATTTAGGCTAGATGCACTCCACTCGCTTTGCATTCATTTAATACACACTAAGCACATTTGAGATGATGTGCGTTGGCATGCAATTTTTTTAACAATGGTGTAAAATAACTTTATTGTTCCTTCTTTAAACACTTGCCGACCTGCTCACACAGATATACTGCGGCAGGTCGCCTCTCCTGCACGAACCGACGTACCTGTGCATCGGTCCGTGCAAGGAGGATAAGCGGGCGTGCCCACGGGTACTGCGGATTCTATGTCTGCTGGCAACCCGCGGTCGCAGTGAGGAGAGGCAGAGGGGGGAACTGTAAACAAGGCGGTTCCCCATTCTGCCAGATGACATGACAGAGATCTACTGTTCCCAGTGATCAGGAATGGCGATCTCTGTCATGTTCCAGCAAGCCCATCCCCACTACAATTAGAACATACCCAGGGAACACAGTTAACCCCTTGATTACCCCTAGTGTTAACCTCTTTCCTGACAGTGTCATTTTTACATTGATCTGTGCAAATCGTATAGCACTGATCAATGTAATAATGTCACTGGTCCCCAAAAAGTGTCATTTGGGGTCAGATTTGTCCGCCGCAATGTTGCAGTCCTGCTAAAAATCGTAGATTGACGCCATTACCATTGAAAGCTGTAAAAAGACCCTAAAGCTACCTCGTAGTTTGTAGAAGCAATAACTTTTGCGCAAACCAATCAATATATGCCTATTGCGATTTTTTGTTTATCAAAAATATGTAGAAGAATACATATCAGCCTAAACTGATGAATACATTTGTTTTTATATATATATTTTTTTGGTATGTGTTATAGCAGAAAGTTAAAAAAGTATAAATCTTTTCAATTGGTCTTTTTTTGTTTATAGCGCAAAAAATAAAAACCGCAGAGGTGATCAAATACCACCAAAACAAAGCTGTATTTGTGGGTAAAAAAGGACATCAATTTTGTTTGGGAACATGATCGCATGACCACGCAATTGTCAGCTAAAGATATAAATAATAAAAAAATAGATTTCCGTTTCTCATTGAGTATCACAGCTCAGTGTGTGTAGTGTAAATGGGAAGTGGTAAGGAATACAGTGGTGTGACCTCCACCTACAGCCTACTGTTAGACCACTGACAATATTAATAACCACCAACATGCAATACATTAAGCCTGCTGTTCATATATCTTTGATTACTTACTTTTCCGTAGTTACCTTGACCAAGAATCATATGAAAGATAAAGCTGTCAAGGTTAAGGTCGGCAGGTGGACTGCATCCCACGTTGGTTCCGGGCACATCCCTGACTGCCTTGTTGCCTCCCTCACTGACTGCCTTGTTGATTGGCTCGCTGACAGCCTGGTTGACTAGCTCACTGACATCCTCGTGGACTGTCTCACTGACTGCCTCGTGGACTGGCTCGCTGACTGACTCGTTGATTGGCTCACTGACTGCCTTGTTGATTGTCTTGCTGATTGCCTCGTTGACTACAAGATAAAAATAAATTATGACATGTTATTACCTTATAGCAATAGAACACCTACTTCACAAAACACTAAATGACAATGGTGGAAAACACATGGAAAAGAGATATTACTGTTTACTATGACTCCCAGGTGCGAAGTAGTTTGGCCAAATAAAGTGAAATAGCTTCATGTTACTAAATAGATTGCAGCATGTTTTAATTTGTGAAAGATTTATAATGTCAGTATCTACAGTAGATGACTTAACCCTATGACCTGCAAGGATATGACCTGTACATCATGGCAGTCGAAGGGTCAAACAAGTTCAAGACTCCAATAGAAGCAGTAAACTGGTTTTAAAATAATTCTGCCCGATTTGCTGCATATTGTACAAGAAATCAGGGTGGTTATAAAGAGGCCCAATCACTTCTATACCATCCAGATTCGGTAGATGTAAAACCACCCATCCACTACACCTTTCTAAATTGGGAAAACCTGCTCCTGGGAGCCCGGGACCATAAAACTTCCCTGCCATTAGATTCCAGCCAGCCATGGCTAGAAGAGACGGGTTGTCCCAGGGGCATTTTCTGAACAAAGTGGGCCAGTATGAAAGATCATAAGTTAAATCCTCACATATTACAGCCCCCCCCCCACATATTATAGCCCCCCTAACTCCAGAGAAATGCTAAATCTTTCTGGGTACTACTTGGGTGCAATTACTATTTCTAGATGTTCCCTATAATGTAACAAATCTTCACTTTTGAAGTACAGGTCCACTTTAATCCTTAGGCCCAAAAATGTGATTTACCATGTGTGAGAAAATTGTTGTGGCAGAAAAAGGGTTAAAGGAATATTATCATATCAGGGAGAAGTGCAGGGGTGGTCATACACATTCATATGCCTGATCCAATATAGGAGGACAGATCTATCTATAGCTGCAGCTCACCCAAACCCATTTATTCAGCTGAGTATAGCATTAGATTTTGTGCTTGAGCAATGAGAGGGTAACATTCCCTTTTCTAAAGGCAAGGTGGGGGTCCTACTCTACAGCTGTTGGCAGGGGACAGGCTTTTCTACTCAGCTTGTGGCTGCTTTCTAACAGAAACACACTCTAAGGGGCTCATTTATAACAGAAAGTGGATATGGTAATGCCCCCTGCACTGGCCTAACTATGGTTTTAGCCCTCATAAAATATCTAAACAGTGACAATTGTGTTATATTTTATGTAATTGTTTTCATCATTCTTACTTGTCTCATCTTCAATGGTCATCTGTTTCTTATTTGGAGGTGCAGGGGAAATCTCATCTGATGCTGGTCTCTTGTTGTTCCTCTTGGGCACTATAGCAGTATATCTTCCCTTTTTTGCCGTCCTTTCTTTATCAGCTGATTGGTCAGATTCATTATCTCTCTTCTTCTTCTTTCCTCTGGTCTTCTCACTCTTCTCTATTGTGTTATATTTTATTGTCTCATCTGCGATGGTCAACTGTTTCTTATTTGGAGGTGCAGGGGAAATCTCATCTGATGCTGGTCTCTTGTTGTTCCTCTTGGGCACTATAGCAGTATATCTTCCCTTTTTTGCCGTCCTTTCTTTATCAGCTGATTGGTCAGATTCATTATCTCTCTTATTCTTCTTTCCTCTGGTCTTCTCACTCTTCTCTATCGTGTTATATTTTATTGTCTCATCTGCGAAGGTCACCTGTTTCTTATTTGGAGGTGCAGGGGAAATCTCATCTGATGCTGGTCTCTTGTTGTTCCTCTTGGGCACTATAGCAGTATATCTTCCCTTTTTTGCCATCCTTTCTTTATCAGCTGATTGGTCAGATTCATTATCTCTCTTTTGCTTCTTTCCTCTGGTCTTATCACTCTCCTCTCTTGAACTCTTTCTCTCCCCAGAATTCTCATCAGAGTTCCCATCTTTGTTTTTCCTTTTTTTGGGGTGTTGACATGTCCCCACCCTTAACCCACCACCTAATAAAATGGGCTCATCCAAATCATCCACAGAAGGTCCCCCTTGGAGGATTTTACAAGTAACCTCATGTCTCCTCTGATATGGATGATATTTTAAATTTAGTTTTTGCCTTTTTCCTTTGGCATTCTCCTCTCTGGAACTCTTTCTCTCTTCAGAATCCCTCCCCTCATCAGAGTTCCTATGCTTAGTTTCCCCATTTTTGGGGTGTTGAGGTGTCTCCACCTTTAACCCACTATGTAATAAAGTGGGCTTATCCAAATCATCCATAGAATATTGCTCTTGGATGAATTTCCAAGTAATCTCATCCCTGATCTTATATGGATGAAATCTGAAAGTGTGTCTTCTCCTTTGCCACTTCATAATAATATATTGTAATGAAATGCACAGAGCACTAGAAAAGCGATGCGTTTACCACCTCTAGCAAAATCAAACTGACTCAATCCAGCTGCAGATTGCTTATATTGACTGAGCTGTGAGTGAGTGAGTGAGAAACGTGTATAGTGCTATGACATCATCGTTGCTAGGATACCATCAGATAAGCCAGATGTTGTTTACAAGAATACCAACTGCCAATTCCTCCCCTCAGCCAATCAGATTCAAACTGACGATTTCCACAGTGATTTTCAAATTTTCAAAATAAGAGAGCTTAGTATTCACTCTGCATGTATGAAATCCAATACATAGATAAATCTGTGGAGCTCCTAACACAGATGAGGCTTTTATATAAGCCTGATTTTGGGGTCATTTCCAATGACATAGACCATTGTCATTAGGGCTGCTCAAAACACATTGAGATGAATCAATCAGTAAATAGGGTTTTTTTTTTATCCACTTGCTGACCTTGGCTTTTTCTGACATTTGTTGTTTACAAGTTTAAATCAGTATTTTTTTCAAGACAATTACTTAGATCTCCCAAACACTAATAGCCAAATTCAGAAACACTTACGACGGCGTATCAGTAGATACGCTATCGTAAGTCCGAATGCGGCGTTGTCGTATCTATAAGCGTATTCTCAAACTGAGATACGCTTCTCTGTTGCTAAGATACGACCGGCGTAAGTCTCCTACGCCGTCGTATCTTAGCTACATATTTACGCTGGCCGCTAGGAGCGTGTACGCTGATTTACGCCTAGAATATGTAAATTAGCAAGATACGCCTATTCACGAACGTACTTGCGCCCGATACGCTGTTTACGTAAGGCGTTTTTCAGGCGTAAAGATAAACCACCAAAAATATGGCGCAGCCCATACAAGGTATAGACGACGGAACAGCCGTTGTTTTTTTTTACGTCGAACGCAAGAAGTCTTTGCGACGTGATTCTGAGCATGCGCACGCATGCGCCATACCAACGGCCCTCATTTACATGGGGTCACGGCGAATTTACATGGAGCACGCCCCCTACCTGCCTAATTTGAATTAGGCGGGGTTACGCCGGGCCATTTGCGCTACGCTGACGTAACTTAGGAGGCAAGTGCTTTGTGAATACAGTACTTGCCTCACTTTCTTACGTCGGCGTAGTGCAAATGGGATGAGCTAAGCCGACCTAAAGAAGCGCCGCTCTACCTGAATCCGGCTATATATATATATATATATATATATATATATATATATATATATATATATATATATATATATTTTATATATATATATATATATATATATATTGTACAGGACGCCAGGGTTGGGTCTTGGATGGACGCTATGTTGCGTCAATTTTTGGAGTCTGGTCCCTTTAAAGCAGTGGTGTAAGATTCAGGAGAGCCTCCCCTTCTGACCCCTGGCTTTCAGGCACACAGGGGGTTAAGAACTCCCAGGAAATCAGCTTAAAGGACAGGAAGTGCTGATAGAGGGTGTGAAGGAGGTTGGGAGTAAACCTGTCTGCAGAAGCTGTGCATTGCTGGGAAGGACTGGAAGTTCTACCTAAACTAGGGTGACCAGACATCCCCGGTTTCCGGGGACAGTCCCCGGATTGAGGACACTGTCCCCGGACCAAGTCTGTCCCCAGTTTTGTCCCTGGATTGGATTTGAACAATGACTGGGGAAATTTCAAAGACAGTGCAGAATAAAAAAAAAATGATTTTGTTTCCATCATCTGAGCCCTTTTCTGATGACCATGTGCTGGTTAGAGTGAAGGGACTATTTTTTCAGTTTCGGGTGCATGCCCATTCAGCTCAGCTTGCATGTTCTTCTGCCTTGGCTCAAGTCCTGGCCAGCCTGTTTATCTCCTTGTCTTCCCTGGCGGAGTGATCTTCCTCCGCTCCTCACCCTGTAG
The DNA here is from genome assembly GCF_905171775.1 of Rana temporaria. NCBI lineage: Eukaryota > Metazoa > Chordata > Amphibia > Anura > Ranidae > Rana > Rana temporaria. Next base: position 400,791,436 of record NC_053492.1, on the reverse strand, counting down.
TAGCTGGGGCCCAGAGAGTAAGACTTAACAGGCTGTGAGGCGGGCGGCGGCAACGACGGGCAGAGAGTCGCTTATTGCCGTCATTACTAGTAAAAAAAAAAAGATGTCCCCAGATTTAATTTTAAAAATCTGGTCACCGTAGTATAAGGCGGAGTGATATCAACTGCACTCCGCCTCTTATCCCTGCTAGTATTATCCAGAGTGGTTACTACCCCAAAAATGCACCTTTTTAGCTATAGTGGCCAGGGGTGTACACCTGTTGTAGCTGCTGCAGGAATTATATGCCCTTTCACGCTTGGCAGGTATAGCAAGCCAAGCGTGACCTATTCAAGTGTATGAGATAACTCTGCAAGCGCCCTGCAATCTTGTACAGTTCAGCGACCAAGGGATTAAAGTGGGGGGTTAGGAGGTGTTGCATCGCCTCCTCACCACCTGCTTTAACCCCTTGGACCCCACACAAGTATGTAGTTGCTGGGCGCTTGCAGAGTAGCCTTATTTACTTGAATAGGTTGCGTTTGGCGGGCGGTAGTGCCCACTGAAAGTGACAGGGAGTATAATTCCTGCTGCAGCATGTGTACACCCTAGGCTTTTGCAGCTGAAGGGGGTACAGCTTGAGGGCAGTAAAACTGCGGCTCAACTGCAGGATTTTACTGCCCTCCGACCATACGTGTGAATGAGCCCTAAAGGCTCCGCCACCAAATCCAACTAAGGGCTCTTTCACAAGTGTAGCAGGCACTGTTGCTCCACTGAAAAGCAATCCGGGTATGTTTTACAGCTAGTGAGGTGGTGATTGCGATGCGGTGGTACAACAATTCTAGGTTTAAATCAGGTGGTGAGTGGACGATATTGCACCCTGTGATCTCTGACTTCTCCCATGTTGTTAGGTAGATCTCCTTGTCTCTAAGGTTGTCTACCCCTGCCGTCTAGATAGTCCAATAAATGAATAAAGTGTAGCGTTCCAAATTTCACAATACCTGATAGCAGAGTTTGTTTTACACCCGGCTGCCCATAGAGCTGACAGGGGTCTTCTCCTGTGCACCTTCAGTTTCTGCCCGGTGGACAGATGTCAAAACACTGCCGACTTCACACCGTGTGAAAGGGGCCCAGAACATACATCGTTGTGTTTTCCATTAAAAAAAAAGTTTATTACAATAAACGTTTAGAAATGGTCATGGTTTCATAGGCAAATTGATCGCTCATCAGGTCTCCATATATCACTCTCTATATGACTAATACAGATTGAGTCTACCTCCTCGAACGCCTGGGAATGCGTCAACAGCTGCCAAAACCTGGATTTGAACCAGGGCCCTTTAGATCTTCAATCTAACGCTCTCCCAACTGAGCTATTTTGGCAAGTTAAGGGGCATATATTTTATTAATTAGACATTGAGTTTGCTTAGAGGTGGGATATTGTGGATTTTTGAGCGCTGCACTTTATTCATTTGTTTCATGAACTTGGAAATACATTTCTGGGTGCTTTCCTCTGCCGAAGGAGCTGCAGGTGCTGCATACAAGAAGGAAGAAAACAATTATTTGATCCCCTGCTGATTGTGTATGTTTGCCCACTGACAAAAAAATGATCAGTCTATAATTTTAATAGTTTATTTTATCAGTGAGAGACAGCATAACAACAAAAATATCCAGAAAAACGCATTTCAAAAAAGTTATAAATTGATTTGCATTTTAATGAGTGAAATACGTATTTAATCCCCTATCACTGTGTAGCACCTGTGTACTTATCAGTACAGGTGCTATGTTAAATTTAGTTAGATGAGAGACTTATTTGCTCTCATCTGTGTTGATTTATCTAAATTCGACTGTCGCCAGCCCTGAACTGTTCTCTGGGTCATTCTGTTCTCCGGAGATGCCGTTTCATCTCTGGACGGTAGGTGGCGCCAGAGGGTTCCAGGCGGAGCCGCTTCTCCCCAGCAGCCAATTAGAGGAGTTTTCCCTCACGGAGCATGCTGGGAGGAGTATTTCTGTGGCATAGGCCATTGCTCTGGGTTCTTTGCGGGTTCCTGGTTCCAGGTGCGGCACCCACCTTCAGGGTGTGCGCACATCACGGCCCCCGGCGATATGGCCTACCAGGCAGGGGCGTTCCTGACTCTGGGCTCTCATGGCTCGGAGCATTTGATGCCGTACAGTGGCCCCAGTGATTTACTGGGTCCCCCATGTCTATTGAGAAGATCCCAAGCGAGTTGTGCTGTTCGGTGGGGGATCGGTCTGAGGTGAACCCGGAGGCAGGTGATCCAACAGGGCTTGAACGAACCATCTTCCAGGAGCTGCCAAGTTGATTTCTTGTTCAGCTAGCACTTAGGGATGACTTAACTCTGATGTAGGGGCACTGTGCCAGTCTCTGATGTCAGGGGGCATTGTGCCAGTCTCTGATGTCAGGGGGCATTGTGCCAGTCTCTGATGTCAGGGTGTACTGTGCCATTCTCTGATGTAGGGGGCACTATGCCATTCTCTGATGTAAGGGGCACTGTGCCATGTTCTGATGTAATGGTGCACTGTGCCATGCTCTGATGTAAGGGGCACTGTGCCATGCTTTGATGTCAAGGGGCATTGTGCCATTCTCTGATGTAAGGGCCACAGTGCCAGTCTCTGATGTCAGGGGGCACTGTGCCATTCTCTGATTCAAGGGACACTGTGACAGTCTCTGATGTAAGGGGCACTGTGCCAGTCTCTGTTGTCAGGGGGTACTGTGCCATTATCTGATGTAAGGGGCACTGTGCCATGTTCTGGTGTAATGGTACACTGTGCCATGCTCTGATGTAAGGGGTAATGTGCCATTCTCTGATGTAAGGGGCACTGTGCCATGTTCTGATGTCAGGGGCACTGTGCCATTCTCTGATGTAAATGGGCACTGTGCCATTCTCTGATGTAAGGGGTACTGTGCCAGGATTCTGATGTAAAGGGGCACTGTGCCAGGATTCTGATGTAAGGGGGCTCTGTGCTATGCTCTGATGTAAAGGGGCAATGTGCCATGCTCTGATGTAAGGTGGCACTATGCCATGCTCTGTTGTAAGGGGCACTGTGTCAGAATTCTGATGTAAGGGGGCACTGTGCTTTGCTCTGATGTCAGGCGCACTGTGCCAGGATTCTGATGTAAATGGGGCACTTTGACATTCTCTGATGTCAGGGGACACTGTGCCATTCTCTGATGTAAGAGGGTACTGTGTCATGCTCTGATGTCAGGTGCACTAAGCCAGGATTCTGATGTCAGGGGCACTGTAACAGGATTCTGATGTCAGGGGCACTGTAACAGGATTCTGATGTCAGGGGCACTGTAACAGGATTCTGATGTCAGGGGTCACTGTGCCATGCTCTGATGTCAGGGGGCACTGTGCTATGCTTTGATGTAAGGGGGCACTGTGCCATGCCTTGATAGAAGGTGGCACTGTACCATTCTCTCATGTAAGGGGCACTGTGCCAGGATTCTGAGGTAAGGGAGCACTGTGCCATTCTCTGATGTCAGGGGGCATTGTGCCATTCTCTGATGTAAGGGGCACTGTGCCATTCTCTGATGTCAGGGGGTACTGTGCCATTCTCTGATGTAAGATGGTACTGTGCCATGCTCTGATGTCAGGGGCACTTTAACAGGATTCTGATGTCAGGGGCACTGTGCCATGCTCTGATGTAAGGGGGCACTGTGGCATGATTTTGATTTCAGGGGGCACTGTGGCAGGATTCTGATGTAAAGGGGCACTGTGGCAGGATTCTGATGTAAAGGGGCACTGTGTCAGAATACTGATATAAAGGTGCACTGTGGCAGGATTCTGATGTAAAGGGGCACTGTGGCAGGATTCTGATGTAAGGGGGCACTGTGCCCCTCTGTGAGCAATCTTGTACTAACTGATGCTGGGTGGCAGGGTCACAAACTGACATTGATGTCGCAGGGACACTACTAATACAGTGATCAGTGATAATACTGTACTAATGGGAAAGGGTTAACATCATGGGGCAATCAAGGGGTTAACTGTGTGTCTAACAATGTGTAAAGTGCACTGCTTTTACTTACTAATCTGGCTGTTTTTTCTCCCTGCTTTTCAGGGAGAAGAAAGGGCCAGATCACTATTCCTATATACACAGAGTTCTGTGTGTTTGTGTGTAATATATATTTAATATATAGGCATGTGTGTTTGAGCTTCTGTTTGGGGTGCACACCCTAATGCAATAGGCTGCGCACGCCTATGATTGAACCCTATGGACTAAGACTGGGATTCCAAGTTCATGTGTGTGTGTAAAGGCAGGCGTGCCAATACTTTTGGTAATATAGTGTACTTTTTGGATGACAATACTACAAAAAAAAAACAGGTATGTACAGTATCTCATCTGTCCTAAGTACGTACACGGTTATTGCCAAATTAGTGACTCATGTAAATGGCTTTGAAGCTTTACTGTTTAAGGCAGTTAGCCTCTGCTTCAGCAATATGTTTGAAGTAGAATTGTTTCATGCAGCCTGTGAACACTTGTCTGATAGTGTGTTCGATTTCTGATTGTTTACAAATGTGAATTGTATTTTTGTAGGCTATTGGAGGCAGCAGTTGGATCATATTTGTGCACATTTGCGCTGCTACACACAGAATGACTCTGAATTTAAGGCACTGATTGGTAAACCTCGGATGGGAAGAGTAAGTATGATGGGTAGCTGGAATGATGCTCGGTGGTTAGAAAATTGAATATGGCACAAAAATGATAACAAAGGAAGATAACAATGTTTTAATAATTACATTTTATTGCACCACTTCCAGACCAGGCCTTTTCTGACACTTTTTGTTTACATGATGTAACAATCAGTATTTTTGCTAGATGGCGACAAATGACGTAAATTTTACTATCCATAGGCAGACACGCCGGCTGCTTGCTCAGGTCTCCCAGAGGCACAGGACAGCCTGAGAAAGCCACAGAAGAGGGATGTCCCCTCCTGCTGCTAGTTAGCCACTAGGATTGCTTTTGTAGGAGAGCCAACCTCCAACTATAAACATTGTTAACGAGATGATGTCTGCAGATCTCAGATCTGTGCTATGCATTAGGCGATTACAGTACTTTAGTTGTCTTTCCTGATTGGTTTCACCGCTGTTACACTTTCTGGTTTCCTTCACATATCATAGTTCAGTTTTTTTTCTTTGACTATAATTTTTATTATACATTTTCATTAAATATCATTTTTCTTTTACATTTATCTTTCTTTATATACTTAGTAGGTAATGGTGTTCTTTTAACACTCTAATCACTATTGTCATTTTCTAGCAATCGTGCAGATTTGTGTATATTTATAGCTTTTTGATATAGTGAGCCGAGTAAATATTCTTTTTAATTTTATTTTTAAAGGTATTTGTTTTATTTGACCGGAATAAAATTGATATTATTTTACCTCCTTGGATTTAGATTTTTTATATCCTATTAACACTTGTTTTCTTTATAGAAGGGGGATTATTTTTCTAAAATTGCATTGGAGATTTGTGGTTTAGATGGAAAAGTACCTGGCAGGTTTCTTTAAAGTAAGGGTGGTCAGCCACAGTGGGCTGAACAAAAAAAAAAAAAAACGAATGTCCTCCAACTACACAATCAAGATGGATAGAGGAATCCTCCTTGCTGAGACTTAGGGCTCTTTCACACGGAGCGGATCCGTATTGATCCGCCCCGTGTGTGTCCGTCTGCTCAGCGGGGATCATCCGTAAATCCCCGCTGAGCTGTCGGCGGACAGGGCGGTCCCCGCACCCTGTGCAGAGACCGCCCTGTCTTTTCTCCGCTCTCCCCTATGGGGAATCGGATGAATACGGACCGTGTGTCCGTATTCATCCGATCCGTTCCGCCAGACGGAAGAAAAATCGGGTTTCTTCCGTCTGAAAAAGCGGATCTTTGCTGAGGCGGATCTTTACGGACGTTAGCGGATGCATCATTCGCTAACGTCTGCAATCCCATAGGGAAGCATTACAAGTCCGTAAACGGACTTGGAAATAACGGACCGTTCGTCCGCCCGTGTGAAAGGGCCCATAGGGGTTGATTTACTAAAGCTGGAGCAGCTCTGGTGCAGCTGTGCATGGTAATCAATCCGCCTCTAACTTCAGCTTATTCAATTAAGCTTTGACAGAAAAAAAAATGGAAGCTCATTGCTTTCTATGCAGAACTACACCAGATTTGCACTCTCCAGTTTTGGTAAATCACCCCCCCCCCCCCCGTATTCTGATAGTGGAGATCAAGAACATTTTTCCAACAAGCCCGATTGACTTCAGCGGAGAAGCCACAGGTGGATCGAACTTTGGACGATCCCTGCTGAATTGGACGAATTTCGATCCATCTATGGCCAGCTTAAGCCTATACTTTTCCCATGTCAGGGAAATCAGCAGGATCATTTTATTGTCATTCTCCCCAGCAGCCTATATCTACCTTTCCTTTGTTCCCCCACACATTCTGTTCAGTCACCAGGAGCAAAAAATGTAACCCCTGCTTAAAGGGTCACTAAAGGAAAAAAAATGTATTAGCTAGATACCTTCCTTTACCTTAGTGCAGTGCTGTTTTCATTTCCTGCTTGTTCGTTTTTGCTCTGAAGTTGATTTATCTCTTGTCCTTTCTCCCTACTTCCTGGTTGTCTATGTGAGAAAAAGTCAGTAGAGCGAGGATTTCACAGTGTGGTCACTAACGTGCTCGCTCTCTCTGCTGTAGACTACAGATCTGCGTCACGACGCTGTCTACGTCTTGCAGACTGGAAGGAGCTGTGACATAGTGGGTGTGTCTAACACCCCAGCACCTCCTCTCTTTCTAAAAGTTTTGTTATATTTAGCATTAATTTAAAATTATACAATTGCTGTCTATTTGAAACTTACCATTTCCGTGTGCTTCGTTTTTTTGCTGTTCAATTGCTCTGAATGGCTGTGTGGGTGGGTATGGGATCATGAATATCAATCGTTGGGCGGTATAGTGGGAGGTATAGTGGGCGATTTAGTTGATATACATGAACGAGCTGTCCTGCCCGTTTTTTTAAATTGCGCATGCGCGAGGCGCAATGGACACTGGGAAATGTAGTTCCTGGCGCTACGGCGACGTCAATCAGACGGACGAGCGCAGCAATACAGGAAGTGAAAACCAGAAACGAAAGTAGAAGCCCCAGGTAAATTACATCATTGGATTTAATAATTTTTAAAACGTTTTTAAAAGGCATCAATAAACTATTCTGTCTGTATTGCTTGCAGACATACATTTATAGCAAATAGCAAAAAAAAAAATCCTTTAGTGAACCTTTAAGTCTCGCTATTCAGAGCTTAAACAGGGCTGACAGTCTCCCTGCTAACACAAGTGCCACCATTGTTAAGGAATGTGAAATAATGGAATATTATATGTCTGACATTATCTACTCCATTTTAGATCTAGGATTCCATTTTATATAACATAGGTCTCTGTAGAGACATTTCAATATGTACTTTTTGTTTTGGCATATGTGTAAAGTCTATTTGTAAGTCTGTAAGAGGTCCTAATGGAGGGGGCAAATCATGTGCAGGGATAGTATCCGCTGCTTGTTTGGTTACTTTGTCAGCAAGTGCATTGCCAAGTGCTTCCGTGGTCCTACTCGTAGTATGAGCTTTCACTTTAATCACTGCAATTGCTTTAGGCAGGTGTATGGCATCTAGTAATGTTTCAATAAGGGTTTGCAAACAGCTGACAGGCACGTATTAAAGCAGTAAGTTCAGCCTCTTGCGCAGATTTTGCGACTAAGGGTTTTGATTCATGAATAATGTCAGGAAGTTGGACAACTGCATAACCAGTACGGTAGGTTTTATCATCGGGACGTGTACAGCTACCGTCCACATATATGTCAATGCCCCCTTCTAAGGGTTTCTCCTTTAAATCAGCTCTTGGGGAGGTTGTTTGGGAAATTAGGTCTTCGCAATTATGCTCGGGCACTGGCTCTGATTCAGGCATTAGTTTTAATGAGGGAGTGCAGAAACCGTACTATAGGAGTAGTGGATGGACAAGTTTTCATCTCTAAATTTTGTGTGTTTAAGAGAATTATCTCGTACCCACTTAACGTTTGAGCTGTCATATGTTGCGTGTTCATGTTTTGCATCAGTTGTGTGACACTGTGAGTTGTGAAAAGGGTCATGGGTGATGCCAGAACAAGTTTCTCTGCCGCCTGTACTGCTAAGGCACAGGCGGCCAGTGCTTGAAGACAAGCGGGCATACCCTGAACCTGAACAGGTAGTTTTTTTTTTTTTGAAATATACGTTACAGGTCTTTGCTTACCACCATGCTCCTGAGTCAGAACAGCAGCCATGGTATTCCCCACAACGAGACAATACAGTGAAAAGGCCCTACCATGTTGTATCAACCCCAAAGCGGGTGCATTACAAAGTGAACGCACCAGTGTGTCATAGGCAGTGACCATCTCATGGGTCCAGTTAATTTGTTTGGGGGCTGTGGCGAGTGTAGCCTTCCTAAGGACTGAGTCATGAAATGAACAGTCTGGAATCCATTGCCTACAGTACACTATTGAGCCTAGGAAAGACAGCAGTGAGCGCTTGTCGCTCGGTCTGCTCAGTGCCGATATGGCCTCTACTCTGGCAGGGGATACCAGCCTGGCACCTTCCGAGATGACCGCTCCCAAGTATTCCACCCGAGACGAGCACCACTGCACCTTCTTGAAAGACGCTAAGTGACCCTTGTCAGCGAGGTGGTCTAACAGATGCACAGAGTCATTACTACAGCCAATTTCTGTCCCATTTCCTATTAGAAGATCGTCCACGTATTGGATCAGAACTGAACCATGTTCAGGCACCCAGTCAGTCAGGGATTGATTTAACACCATGCTGAAGGCGGCCGGACTATCCACAAAGCCCTGCAGTAACCTGGTCCATGTCAGTCGGTCGCGTTTCCATGAAAAACTAAAGAGGGGCTGACTAGCAGCATCAACGGGCACACTAAAAAATACATTGGCAAGGTCTATCACCGTATACCATTTATGTTCTGGTGTCAGAGGAGCAAAGATGGTGCCAATATCTGCAATGAGGGGAGGTAGAGGTATAATGCATTTGTTCAAGGGTCTTAAATCTTGTACCAAGCGCCATGTTCCGTTTGCCTTTCTTACGGGGTTAATGGGTGTGTTCCAAGGACTGATGACTGGAGTCAGTATGCCCTTTTGTAAAAATAATTCTATCTGTGGGTCTATACCATTCAACTTCTCCTCAGGGGATATTGTTTCTGAAAAATGGGGAGACATCCCTGTCTGATTGTCGGCCGGTAGGGTGTGCAATTTAGGAAACCCACAGAATCTTTGGACTCTGCCCATATTTTATGCTGACCTATTGGTGGGGGTAGAGCCACAAAGAAAGATCTGATGTCCACCCGTTTCTGCACTGACACATCACAGTCTGGTGATTTAACTGACACGGTGCCATTGGGCTCAAAAATTATTTTGATCCGTAATTTGGACAGTAAGTCTCTACCAGCTAGAGAGACTGGGCAAGTAAGTAACAGAGCAAAACTGCATTTACATAGAAACTTGCCATCCTGGTTACATATTTCTAAGTCTGATGTTATGTCATGTGGTGTTGGTATCCCATTAATTCCCTGTGTCAACCGGAACGGAGGTGTCTTCCCCCTCTACAACAAGGTTTCAAGTAGGTAAAGCCTGCCAAATGCCAGAACAAGAGCAAAGAACTAAGGACGGGACTGAGATTGTGCCTGTTGGTTCCACTGTGGGTACTGGGCTATCTGTCTATTGTCATTCCAGTTAGGGTTTTGACCTCTATAAGCTCCCCTGTTTCCCTTTTTACCTCAATGACTTTGTCTCCCTTGTGGGCAGTTAGCCCTCCAGTGGCCAAAGCCACCACAATGGAAACATGCTTGATCATTTTGTGGGCCCTGGCGAGGGTATGGCACAGAGCGTGGAGGATACTGATTATCACTAGGATACTGATTCTGTTGTTGGTAGGGCATTTGTGCCGCCAACAGGGGTGTTTCCTCCAGCATGGGCTCTCCCGTTAAAGCTGGGAACAATCCTCCTTTTGCCTCAAAAAGACCTGTTAAAGTCTATGGGACTCGAACATTTGAAATCTAAAGTGCTAATATTTCCTCCTCATCCCTCCTAAGTTTTTTCCTAAGATTACTCATTTCCCGGGCTTGCTCATCAAGAGTTTGTTTATGCTCACTCATTTGTTCACGTTTTAATCTTATTTCTCTATGCTGTTCTTGGATGCGTCTCGATTCTTCTATCTCCTCTAAGTCCCTTTGCAACTCCCCAAGCTCTCTTAGTGTATCCGCTATTGTCTGGGCTTCTCTTATTTTCCTGTCTTCTTCAAATGCCCTCTTATCTGCCTCCTCTTTGGCTCTACCTTCCCATTGCCGTTTTTGCTGGTCAGTTGCAGAGCCATAGGCCATGATTGCAACTTGAGGATTTGAAAGAACGGGGTATAATTTTCTGCGAGGAGCTTCCTCTTTAACAAAAACATAGGATGGTGGAGTTGGCGCGGTTGGAACTGGGGGTGGGCGCCTGGTATAAGGTGGAGGAACCTCCCTAGGAAGGGCAGTACCTTGGTCCAACTCCGCATATTTCTTTTCATATTTTTCCACTAAAGGCCTCCACTTCTTACAACATTTTTTTTTCATATACTCCGTATCCCAGTCTCCTGGTGGATATATGTTCTTTCCTATTCCACACATCTTCTCTACCTCATACCCTATTCACAGGACCCACTGGACTGTATCCTGACATATGCAATTGATGGCTTAGTTTCATTATCAAATCCCAAAAAGGATCACAATATACAATTGGTATTTCATTCTTAACAAACTCTATAGGGGAGGGTTGCTTCAGCTCACCTTCTGAACACTCCTTCACAAATTTATTACCCATGTCGGTACTCTGTATTTCAAGTCCTCCTTAAAGCGGATGTGCCACTAAAACAATATATTAAAAGCTAGCAGCTACAAATACTGCAGCTGCTGACTTTTAATATAAGGACACTTACCTGTCCTGGAGTCCAGCGGTGATCGCAGCAGAGGATGAGCCGATCGCTCGTCACCCTGCTGCTCCCCCCTCCATCCACGGTGAGGGAACCAGGAAGTGAAGCGCTGCGGCTTCACTGCCCGGTTCCCTACGGCGCATGCGCGAGTCGCGCTGCGCCCGCCGATTGGCTCACACGCTGTGTGCTGGGAGCCGAGTGTTCCCAGCACACAACGGGCGACAGACGGGATGTGACGGAATGCCCGTCTTTCGCCCGTAGCGTGTGGCCGGAAGTGGGTGCAAATACCTGTCTTTAGACAGGTGTCTGCACCCCCCTCCCCCCTGAAAGGTGTCAAATGTGACACCGGAGGGGGGGAGGGTTCCGATCAGCGGGACTCCACTTTAGGGTGGAGGACCGCTTTAAAATATTTGGGACACTAGTAAAGAAAAGGGACAGACAACTAAAGTTTGTCCTGTCCTTTGCACAATCTCCTTCACTTCGTCCGGGGACAGGCCTTCTCTAAGACCTTCCTGTGGGGTGAACGGTATCTGATTGTGTATATATATTTACTCGGTGCACTCTAGTGCAGGGGGACTGTTTTTTTTTTGGGATTAAACAGGTAAAATCTCCTGTTGCCTAGTTGGGTTGGACTTCTATGTCCTCCCAGCCATACAGAGATTAGGGATAACTTTGACCCGTCTGCCAAGAAAGTTAAACCTGTTTTGCACTCACTACAGGAGGTCTTTGGCACAGAGTATGACATGCAATCACTTGTCACAAAAACAACAACCATCAATCTTATATTATACAATACATTGTGTTCTATATCAATCAAAAGGTTGTAACAGATTAAATCACATCAATTTCAGACAATACAAAACAAGAAATGAGCTCTTTTGTACTTGGGGCTCCACTCTGTCCGTCCTTCTTCAGGGAGCAATCTGCTGCTACCCTGAAATATTCTTACAATAGTTTATAGTCAGACAAACCCGTCGACTCTGTTAGTTTATAGTCAGACACTCCGTCGGACTCTCCCTATCCTTTATAACCGCAACCTCTGCAATACGCACAACAGAATTTTAAAACTAAAAATTAAAATTATCCGAGGTTCTACTGAGCCAGGCAAAGAACACAAAAACACCCAAATGTAAAATTCGAGAATAAGTGTGGCCTTACCTGGTCAATCAGTACCCCGCTTTCTGGTACCAGTTCTGTTAGGTTCGGTTCTGGTTCTGTTGCCTAGTCTGGACCTTGGACAGTTGGATATTTTAACCCCCACACCGGTCGGTCAATTATAACACAGACACGATATATGCTGTATTATAGATTGCAAATTGTCTATATTGTTCAGAGTATTTTATACAGATTCAGATGTTCCTCTTTTAACAAGTTTCATTCTAACAAGCTACTTGCACACAGGATGTCTGTGCCGGAACTAGCCATTTAGCATAATCTATTTGTATTTTATGAAAAACCGCAAAACTTAAATGATAGAATAAAAGCAAAACAAAAAGTACATATTGAAATGTCTCTACAGAGACCTATGTTATATAAAATGGAATCCTAGATCTAAAATGGAGTAGATAATGTCAGACATATAATATTCCATTATTTCACATTCCTTACACATATATTCTGCCTTATTTTCTGTTTCAGATCATATCAGCCACAATGCATGAAGATGGATATGAAGTCAGTCTGAGGTTGAACTATGTCCTAGTGACAGATAAGGTCAGTAACATGCATATAGTACTGCCTTCACTAAATAGCGGACTGTGGTCTGGATCCGGACCAACTGACAGTCCATCACAGGCCATCAGCCTGCCAGCCTGCAGCGCTGATGTTACATGTGTGCCCCACCCCATGCAGCATGCTTCTCCTCCCTGCTCCTGTCCCCTGCCTGCCCACCTATAGGAACATATCAGTAAGTTGCACTGGGCTCTACTGATATAGAGAGACTCTGATGGGGCATCTGATCTATGGGAGTCCTCTGATGGGGGCAACTGATCTATGGGGATACTCTGATGGGGCTAATGATATATGAGGACACCTTATGTAGGGGGGTACTGATGGGGGCATTTGATCTAGGGGGCACTCTGATTGGGCAACTGATCTAAGGGGGCATTCTAATGGATGCAGCTGATCTAAGGGGTACTGTGATGGGGGAAACCTGATGTAAGGGGGAACGCTGATGGGGACACCTGATGTAAGAAGGTACTCTGATGTGGAAGCCAACTGACAGCTGATGACTCATCCGTTGCTAAGGACATGACGGCCGGCTTTCCAACCCACTCCTTAGCAACCAGCTATATGCAGTAAATGTAAAAAAAAGAAACAAATTGCAAAATGCAAATCGCGGTAAAAACGCAGTTACAAAAACTCAGAAAGAACAGCAAAAAGCACTGCAGGAATGCTCAAAAGCAACATGCATAGATGTGAATCGAGCCTTAAACCTTCCCTTTTGTTAATTTATTTATAATGGCAGGACTTGGGATGATTTCTGATCATGCTAGAGATTACTACACTTTGCTCATTAACATTGCACTTTGTATTGCCATATACGCAAATTGTTCATGGACTCTTTACATATGAAGAATCCCACTACATGCATGCGGCAGTTTTTGTATGTAAGGAAACATAAAAAGGGAAAAAGAACATATATGAAAACATACAGTATATAAAAAAAAGTATAAATCTATGCATGACATTTTTTTTGTATGGATTATTCAGTGTTGCCAATAGCAATGCTAAAAAAATGTACCTAATGTATTACTTATTTCTACTGTATTACTATACAGCATGTAAACCTTAAACATTAGCTATGATCATTTTCTAGAATGTTGTGACTGGAAAGCCAATGAATTTGTCCAGCAATCACTTCCTGAGCAATGTGACAGAAGGCAGAGATGATATGGATGAGACACAATCCAGTGTGGGTAAGTTTTACATCTAAACTTGTATTTGAGCTTGTATGTCCTACACATTGAAAGCATAAGGCCTTGTTCTTCTTGCCTCTATACAGTATAAATGGATCAATGTAAATGACTGGGTTGTGTTCCTAGGAACAGAGATTCAATATATGACTAGGTGTAATGTTAGAGTGAAATCAGAACACCTGGTCTGCATATTTGTTTTGGATTAAAATAATTAAATCGGCTTTAAAGTAGAATGAGGCTAAAACCATTTTTTATATTTGGGTTACAGTAAGGGAGGGATATAATCCCTTTTTTTTTTTTTTTGCCATCTGTGTCCCATTAGGGAGATTTCCCTTCACTTCCTGTCCCATAACTACGACACAAAGTGAGAGAAAAACTCTCCCAAGTGAAAGAAATCCATAGTTCCCACCAGGGCTGCCAGATCTAGTGCCCCAAGATTTCACCTCTATTCCTGTTCTGATGACAACTTGAAATTCAGGATTTTCTTTCACTTTCACTCTCTGAGACATGGGTCAACAGGACAAATAGAAAGGGCAAATGCCCCTGAATGGGAACACATACAGCAATACAAATCATATTGAGATGCTAATTCCTTTCCACTTTATCCAAATTAAAGCTGGCCATGCACTAATAGATTTGTGTATGAATGTCTTTTCTTGCCTATGATTCAACTAATGAAGCTCGAAAGCCCCTACAGGGGTGTCAAACTCAAATTCATGGGAAGCCCCTCAGCTCCCAACACAGGGAAAATCATGGCCAGAGCTGCACCCTAGAGAATCCCCACATGGCTTCCACATCAGTCAACTGTAGTACTGAGAAAGGCCAATTACAGTTGGGTACTCCCAACACCCCGTTCACCTAGGCCAGATCCAATTGCTCCTCCTGCACCCACGCCGCCCTGCAAGCCTTGTTTGATCAAGGAGATGTTTGAGTTTTCTAGTCGGTAAACTAAAGAGTACATCATGCGAAATGCCAGGATCGACAAATAACAAGCCGGAAATAAGATCACAGGCAGAAATCTCAACAATGCAGACGATACAACACTAATGACAGAAAGTGAAGAATAACTAAAGAGTCTCTTTATGAAGGTGAAAAATGAGAGCACAAAAGATGGCCTGAAATTGAACGTAAGAAAACTAAGATCATGGCAAACGGTCCCATTCCTCCCTGGCAAATAGAAGGATAAGAAATGGAAACAGTGACAGGTTTTATCTTCCTAGTCTCCAAGATTACGGCAGACGGTGACTGTAGCCATTAAATTAAGAGACGCTTGCTTCTTGGGAGGAAAGCGAGGGCAAACCTAGACAACATTATAAAAAGCAGAGACATCACCCTACCGACAAAGTGCCGTATAGTCAAAGCTATGGTATTCCCAGTAGTAACTCATGGCTGTGAAAGTTGGACCAAAAGGAAGGCTGAACGCAGAAGAATTGATGCTTTTGAACGATGGTGTTGGAGAAGACTCTTGAAAGTCCCTTGGACGGCAAGAAGATGAAACCAGTCAATCCTGAAGGAAATCAACCCTAAATATTCACTGGAAGGTCAGATCTTGAAGCTGAAACTTGAATACTTTGGCCACCTAATGCGAAGAAAGGACTCATCGGAAAAGACTCTGATGCTGGGAAACATGGAAGGAAAAAGGAGAAGAGGACGACAGAAAATAAAATAAATAGATGGCGTCATCGAAACAATGGACATGAAGTTAAGCAAGTTCCTGGAGGCAGTGGAGGACAGGAAAGCCTGGTGCACTATGGTCCATGAGGTCATGAAGAGTCGGACACAACTAAACAACTGAACAACAACAAAACTAAGATGAATACAGTGGTCTTGTACAACTGCAATGAACAAGGTGAACTTTTACATATTGAACACTTTTGTGAGGGGTTCTAAGCACACTTGTAGCACTCCCATTGGGCTACAAAGGTCATCTCCTCTGGGCTTTTAAGGTGTAGAAGAGACTGATGCCCTAAGATCCAGGCTGGTAGATTCAGGTTGTGGGTGGGGGAGGGGAGGAAGTTGTACATCTTTCTGTCAAATGAAAAATTTGCTATTTCAATACATTTTAGTGTACTAGGAAACGTTGAAAATATTTTTTATGCCTGCTTTTTGCGCTTTAATTGCAATCATCACAGACCCATATCAGTGTAAAGATGGCTGTATTTATATTCAGCTTGTCTGTATTGTAATTAAAAAATAGCTGACAGATTGATGGAATGACACCAAAGGGGGTCATTTACGAAAGTGCACTTGGAAGTGCAGTCGCTGTAAATCTGAGGGGTAGATCTGAAATGAGGGGAAGCTCTGCTGATTTTATAATCCAATCATGTGCAAGCTAAAATTCTGATTTGTATTCTCCTTGTATGTCCCCCTCAGATCTATAGCTACTGCACTTCCAAGTGCACTTGCAGTGCAAAGTGGATTTTCCTTTAGTAAATAACCCCCAAAGTGAGGTGTTCTTCTTCAGAGTTTTTAATGGATGTTTTAATGTTGCTGTGATATGTAGAAGTAGGAATTCAGTCCAAGCAACAATCGGTGCATCCTTGCATGATCCTTTTTATATTGAATTGTATTGTAACTGTATTGCCTCCCTCCAGTTTGTAAAGGGCTGTGCAAACTGTTGGTGCTATATAAATCCTGTATTATGATGATAATAATGTATCATTGAAGCTAAAGGAGAAGTATGGGCTTATGAAAGAAAATAAATCAACATACTCTCCTCCATGTGGCATCATTGGTTTGATGCTACAGCTGTTCCACATGGGCTCAAAGACTGAGAACTGAGAGATCACATGACCACAGATCGCTTAGCTCTTGGTCTCCTCAGACCGGAGTGCGGTCACTTTCAATCACTGGCTCCCTGCTCTGATCCTCCGGTGCTCACTGGAGCGCCAGGCTGAGAAAGGGACAGACACAGCCAGGTGAATATTGTTGGGATCTTTCCAGAGCCTTGAGCAGTTCTGCCCCATCAGTCTGGGGCACAATAGAAGAAAAGTAAATGTACATTTGTAACTCACAAGAGAAGTGTTGCCAAAAAAACTCAGGCCATACATTCTTTTTGTAACCTGCCTCTGCCCTGGTGGTGTAGCAGTAGAGCACTTACCAGAGTTTCTGCGGTCCAGATGTCACATGTCACACTGCCGTACCTTCGCGTGACGTCTTCTTGTGTCTTTCTCCATATAGGCGGCCGTTAGACCAAGTTCACATATGTGCGGTCCGGTTTTGACAGCATTATTTCAGCCCCCTCCAATGAGACTTTGTTCAGTGGTTCAAGTGCGAATCAGGTGCGAATTGTCAAAGTGTGCGTCAATGGAAATCGCACCGAACTCTTTTTAAAAACGCATTGCGGCCAGCCCGTACATGTGTGAACCGGCTCCCTTGAAAAGGCTGCAGGTTCAGGCTGTCACGGAAGCATGAATCAGACGTACAACAACCGATAACTGAAATAGGAAGGCTTTATTAAAACCAAACAGCAAGGTTAAAGTCCAAACGGATGAACAAACAGTAAGCAGAGTCTTCCACCGGAGCCAGGGATCAGGAGCCAGAAGGATAGTCCGAACGAAGCCAGGGATCAGGAGCCAGAAGGGTAGTCCGAACGAAGCCAGGGATCGGGAGCCAGAAGGATTGTCCGTGGAAGCCGGGTCGGTAACCAGAAGCAGCAGCACAATCTCAGGAGCATGTGTATACAAGAGGACCAAGCAGGGAAATGAAGCAACAGACCTCCTATATATATGCAAGGCATCCAGCTCCTCCCAGTGGGAAGGAGGAGCCGCAGGGTGTGGTAAGTTATAAGAAGCCCAGAAACCAATATGGCCGCCAGCACATGTCAGATGAAAGAAGCCAGCAAGAGGTAAGACCATGACAGTACCTCCCCCTCAAGGGCCCCTCCTCCGCGGCGCAAAAAACGGTTTCTGAGGGAAGCGCGCGTGGAAGGCTCGGAGCAAGGCAGGAGCATGGACATCTGTGGAGGGAACCCAGGAACGCTCCTCTGGACCATAACCACACCAGTGGACCAAAAACTGCACCCGACTGCGGACCAAGCGTGAGTCCAGGATATTGCTCACCTCATACTCCTCATGATCGCCCACCTGGACCGGACGAGGCCGAGGAGGTGAAGCGATTGCACACCAGTGGTTTCAACAGGGAAACGTGAAACACATTGGAGACCCGCATGCCAGGTGGGAGCGCAAGGGCATAGGCAACCGGGTTCACCCTGCGAAACACTCGGAAGGGACCAACAAAGCGAGGAGCCAGCTTAGGAGTGGGCACTCGAAGGTTGAGGTTGCGAGTGGACAACCATACACGGTCTCCGACCTGGTAGGAAGGAGCAGGCGCCCGTCTGCGATCAGCCTGGAGTTTCTGGCGCTGCGCAGAGACCTCAAGGGACCTCTGGATCTGTACCCAAGAAGCACGTAGAGCGGAAAGGTGATCCTCCACAGCCGGAATATCTCTGGGAGAGAATGATTCCGGTAACACGGCAGGTTGGAACCCATAATTGGCCATGAAGGGAGACGTCCCAGAGGAAGAGTTAACCGCCGTGTTCCTGGCAAACTCAGCCCATGGCAGAAGGTCAACTCAATTGTCTTGATGATCGGAGACATAGCAGCGAAGAAATTGCTCCAGGGCCTGATTGGACCGTTCTGCGGCCCCATTGGACTGAGGGTGGTAGGCCGAGGAGAAGGAGAGTCGAATCCCCAACTGGGAACAAAAGGCGCGCCAGAACCTGGACACAAACTGACTTCCCCGATCCGACACTATCTCCTTGGGCAAACCGTGCAACCGGAAGACCTCTCTGGCGAAAACCGTGGCCAACTCTTGTGCAGAGGGTAATTTCTTGAGAGGAACACAGTGGCACATTTTGGAAAACCGATCCACAATCATGAGGATGACCGTATGGCCTCGGGATGCAGGAAGGTCCACAATGAAGTCCATCCCGAGGTGTGACCATGGGCGCTCCCCAGTGGCAATGGGTTGTAGGAGACCCAACGGAAGGTGCCAAGGGGACTTACTCTGGGCACAAACAGAGCATGCTGCTACATATGCGGCAATGTCAGCACGTAGAGAAGGCCACCAGAACAAACGTGAAACAGCCCAGGACAGCTGATTCTTACCAGGATGCCCCGCGGTCTTGGAGTTATGGTAGGTACGCAACAACCGAGTGCGCAACTCCTCAGGCACGAAACATCTGCCGTCGGGCCTCCCAGAGGGAGCACCAGATTGGGCCGCCAAAATCTGCTCTCCAAGGGGAGAGGTCAGGCTGGTGCGAATGGCGGCCAGGATCTGATTAGGAGGTATGACCGAAGTCGGTATCGATTCCTCCCTGGACAGCTCGGAGTATTGACGTGATAAGGCATCCGCCCTGACGTTCTTGGAACCAGGTAGATAGAAGACCACATAATTAAAACGTGACAGGAACAGAGCCCATCTGGCCTGACGGGGTGTCAATCTCTTGGCCTCAGAAAGGTAAGTCAGATTCTTGTGGTCCGTTAGGATGAGAACCGGAACCACCGAACCCTCGAGCAAGTGCCTCCACTCTTTGAGAGCCTGCACGATGGCCAACAACTCTCTGTCACCAATCTGGTAGTTGCACTCCGCGGGAGACAGTTTCCGGGAGTAAAACCCACAGGGAAGCAGAGGACCCTCTGGTGTCCGACGCTGAGACAGAAGGGCGCCTACTCCCGTCTCAGACGCGTCCACCTCGAGAACAAAGGGCAACCCAGGGTTGGGATGAGACAGTATTGGAGCCGACACAAAAGCAGATTTTAGAGCCTCAAAAGCCCGGATGGCCTCGGCCGGCCAGACCTGGGAATTACTGCCCTTCCTGGTCAGATCCGTGAGAGGTTTGGCCAGCATGGAGAAGTCCCTGATGAACTTCCGATAATAATTGGCGAAGCCCAAAAAGCGCTGCAGGGAACGAAGACCACTGGGCTGGGGCCACTTTAAGACTGCCGAAACCTTCTCAGGGTCCATAGAGAACCCCTCCGCAGAAATGATGTAACCTAAGAAGGTTACCTGGGACCGGTGAAATTCGCATTTCTCAAGCTTACCGAAAAGCTTGTTCTCTCGTAACCGTTGCAACACTCGCTTGACATCCAGAATGTGGGCCTTCATGGATCCAGAATATACCAAGATGTCATCCAAATAGACCACCACACACTGCTGCAACAGGTCACGGAAAACATCGTTGATGAATTCCTGAAAGACTGCGGGCGCATTGCACAACCCAAAAGGCATAACCAGGGATTCATAATGACCAATCCTGGTGTTGAACGCGGTCTTCCACTCGTCACCAGCCTTGATCCTTACAAGGTTATATGCCGCCCTCAGATCGAGTTTGGTAAAGACCGCGGCCCCTTTCAGGCGATCAAACAACTCGGAAATCAACGGTATTGGGTATGCGTTCTTGATCGTGATGCGATTAATGCCCCTATAGTCGATGCAAGGCCTCAACTCTCCGCCCTTCTTTTTTACAAAGAAAAATCCAGCCCCTGCCGGGGACGAGGATTTGCGAATGTGCCCACGGGAAAGCGCCTCCTTCACGTACTCCTCCATGGCCTCATTCTCTGCAACCGACAGTGGATAGACCCTGCCACGAGGAGGAATGGCACCAGGTTGTAAATCTATGGCACAATCGTATGGGCGGTGCGGAGGCAGGGCAACAGCGCGCACCTTATCGAATACATCCCGGTACCCCTCGTATTCAGGAGGCAACACAGAGTCCGAGGAGGTACACAACAACTTGACAGGCCCATGGATGCAACTAGCCCCACACTGTGGTGACCACGAGAGGATCTCGGCTGATCTCCAATCGAAAGTCGGATTATGCCTCTGGATCCAGGGGTACCCCAAGACCACCGAGTAGTGTGGAGACGAAATGACCTGAAGGTAGGCCGACTCCCTGTGAACGGCCCCAATGGCTATCCCCACCGGAAGGGTCTCATGAGTCACATGCGACGGCTGGAGGGGTCTGCCGTCTATCGCCTCGAGAACCAGCGGGGAAACTCGAGCCTGCAGAGGAATGGAGTTGGCGGCAGCGAACTTACTATCAATGAAAAATCCACCAGCACCAGAGTCCACCAACGCCTGGGTCGTCACCGAGCCCCCGACCCAGGAGAGAACAACGGTGATCAGTGGTTTATCAGCACGGGAAACCGGGGACGAAGAGACTCCACCCAAGATCTGCCCCCGACAGGATCTCAGGTGCGAGCGTTTTCCTGGACGGTTCGGACATGCCAACCGAAAATGCCCACCGAGACCACAGTACATGCATCGGCCCTCGCGTCTCCGGAGTGCCCTCTCCCCCTCGGACAGGCGCGCAAACCCCAGCTGCATGGGTCCACCCCCAGACAAGTCAACCCCAGGAGGCGTGGGAGGAGAGGGAGGCACGGGTGGGACAGCAAACGTAGGCGCCAATCTGTTAGGAGGCCTCCGCAGACTCTCCTTAAAGGAAGGTCTCTCCCTGAGTCTGGTGTCAATCAATATCAGGAAAGAAATAAGAGCCTCGAGCTCCACTGGTAGGTCCTTAGCCGCAACCTCATCCTTCAAGGCATCCGAGAGACCATGGAAGAAGGCAGCGACCAGAGCCTCATTATTCCAGCCCACCTCTGCTGCCAGGGTACGAAACTCAATGGCGTATTCGGCTACCGATCGTGAACCCTGTCTGGCGGACATCAGGAGCCTCGCAGCAGAGGCAGAGCGAGCCGGTACATCGAACACCTTCCGAAGAGAAGCAACAAAACCGGAAAACTCGGCAACCACCGGATTGTTGTTCTCCCATAAGGGGCTTGCCCAGGCCAAGGCCTTGTCCGAGAGCAGCGAGATCAAGAAGCCCACCTTTGATCTCTCAGTGGGAAAGGCATGTGGCAGCAACTCGAAATAAATGCCCACTTGGTTGAGGAAACCTCGGCACTGAGTTGGCTCTCCCCCGAAGCGCTGCGGAAGGGGGGCAGAACCGGTCATACCCCGAAACACCGCAGGCGCAACAACAGGTGTTGGGGTAGACTCTGGCGCAACAACCGGAGCAGCAGTAGGAGCGGACCCAGGAGCGACAACCGGCCTATCGGCAATGGGAGCGAGATGAGCCGTGCGTGCATGCAGGGTTTGCAACGCCTGAGCGAACTGACCCAGCAGGTGATCCTGCTGATCCAATCTGGCAACCAGCATGGGTAGCGAAGGTGGCCCTGTACAGTCAGAATTCATGGCTTGGTCCTAATGTCACGGAAGCATGAATCAGACGTACAACAACCGATAACTGAAATAGGAAGGCTTTATTAAAACCAAACAGCAAGGTTAAAGTTCAAACGGATGAACAAACAGTAAGCAGAGTCTTCCACCGGAGCCAGGGATCAGGAGCCAGAAGGATAGTCCGAACGAAGCCAGGGATCAGGAGCCAGAAGGGTAGTCCGAACGAAGCCAGGGATCGGGAGCCAGAAGGATTGTCCGTGGAAGCCGGGTCGGTAACCAGAAGCAGCAGCACAATCTCAAGAGCATGTGTATACAAGAGGACCAAGCAGGGAAATGAAGCAACAGACCTCCTATATATATATATGCAAGGCATCCAGCTCCTCCCAGTGGGAAGGAGGAGCCACAGGGTGTGGTAAGTTATAAGAAGCCCAGAAACCAATATGGCCGCCAGCACATGTCAGATGAAAGAAGCCAGCAAGAGGTAAGACCATGACACAGGCGTCATGCCAATCGGATGCATTCAGTTCATATATGTGAACTGGGTCTTACGGTCTACGGACTTGAAGGTATCAGCTTTAGTATCTAAGTATTTACATGAGTACTTGTGCAAATGCTTGGTATCGGTGCAACACTTTTCAAAATTTTGCAAAACGAACCTGATGATCTGATAGTATAGCAGGAACCACATTGTACCTTTTAAAGGTACACCCCGATCAAAATTTAAAATAAATCTTTAGGTGCATACAGAGAGCATAGCCTATATGCTGAGTAGTTCAGTGTTTCATTGAGACATTGCTGTTCTGTACCTGTTCACCCCACTCCCCCTTATGTGTAATCTGGTGATCCTGGAACACACCTGCCTGTAATGGTGGAGCTTAATCTCATTTACAGAATATCTAAGCTAAAAAATGCCTAAAAGACGTCCCTCATAGCGCTCAGTATGATTCGGACACTTTCATGTAGTTTGTTAATTTTCAGAAAAGGTGACCCATCTATATCCCACAGTGTAATGCCGACTATTTATTAGAGGTGCCGCATTACATTGCTGGATGTGGTGTAGGCATGCAGGTGCTCAACATTTTGAAAGGTCACAATTTATTTACAAGTTCAGGGAACTTCTGATCCTGGACCTTACTGCTTGCAGTTGTTAGTAGTGATACAGGAAGATGATCTTGTCTTTTAGCAAAGTGCAGGAGATGCAAATAGCCAACCTTAATGTACATCTGTACCATGACTATGAACACAGCTATTTGCATATTCTTAACAAGCAATACAGGAGCTTTAAAACAAGTCCCCCCGATCACCTTTCTAGCTGCTAGTACTTTGAAATATTTAATTCTCATAGACCCTTAAAGATCACAACAAAGATTCTAAAGTTTTGTTTTAAAGTCTAACAGTTTAGAAACACCTACTGTATGCTTACATCAGAGGGATGGCAGGCTGTCAAGTTTCTACTTTCTCTAGAAAAAAATGAGATTTGTGTGCCTCCTTGTGAACTTTAAAAGTGAATTTCTCCAGAATGCATATAGCTACAGAGGTGAACACATGCTTGTTTTAAAGGGTAAGTGCACTCCAAGACAATGTGCACTTATCCCTTTTGCTTTGATATTACTTAACCCACCCTACTCGTTCACTGAGGCATACTTGCGTACCTCAATCAGACTTCCAGTGTTTGTTTTGCATCCAGCACTGCAAGTCTCACTGTGCCACCAGCAGGGGTCAAGTCCTGGGGAAAAAAGTGTGGGAACTCCCACCCAAGATCCACTCCCCCACCAGAAAAAAAAATGATACGCTCATATGCAAAATTACTAAACCGCATGTTTTTTCAAGCAAGTTCTTTCTAAATCCCGCGATAACTCGCGGCAGACCTCCGGAATGTCTCCTGGGAACAATGACAAAAGCTCCCAGGAGACATTGCGGCATCGAGGAAGTGACGGAATACCCGCACACTACCCAATGAATCCATATACAGGAAGCGGCCAGTAACATAAAGGATTACTAAGGTTCGCCTGCCCCTGACATTGACTCGAGCTGGGCATCGCCGCTTAGTGAAGGATTGGCTCGGGCGGCTCGGCTGCTCTCGGCTGCTCTAGTCCTGCAAAGGGAACTGCGTTCCTGCTGTGAAAAAGGTGCAGGAACTCTGTTCCCACGCATTCCCGCAGGACTAGAGCCCTGGCCACCAGGACACTCCTGTGCATTACAGTTCCATAGACTTCTATGGGGCTATTTCCCAATACCAGAAATGAATGTAAACAGCCCTATAGAATTTTAAAGGGCTGCGATGTTTAGGCACGGCCAGAAGAGTTAAAGTGCCACTAAACCCACAACAGTAAAATCAGTCTGTATACGCAGTAAAGCATGCTTGTTATACTCACTGTGGAACCTAGGGGGTTAATCATCTGCATTGTGTAAAAAGGCTACTTGATCCTGTATGCACAGATCCTTCTCTTCTTCCACTGACTCAAAGACAGGTCCGCATAATACAGAGTCTATGGAGTCAGGCTGCACATGCTCAGTTTGGTGTATATTGCTAGAAAGTTTTTTTTTTTTTTTTTTGGGAGAGTGCATGGGATCAGCACTGTCCAGACAGAGGGTCAGGGGTCCTGATCCTGATAGGACAGCTCAGTGCAGTATAAAAAATCCTCCTATAAGCTTTAACCAGGAACTGATAGAAGCCAAAAGACTGTTTTTATATACTGCTGATCAGAAAAGGTATTTAGCAGTTTATATTTACTTAAAGGATTGCATTTTCATGTTATGTGTACTGTGGGAGACCAGATATAGTAAATGCAGGGTCTTGGGTTTAGTAAAACTTTAAGCTGGCAGCAGGTTGAATGAAAAAAAAATGAACTGATTCCCCCATCTGCACATTTGAGGTGGATAAGGGGACACTCCCCCCATTGTCATTATACACATATCTGCACTGTAGCCACTGATCGAGTGGCTTTTTTCTGACAGGGCAGTTGAATGGAAGTCAATCTGTGGATCAAATTCTGTTCAACTGCAGTAGGCACACATGGTTCAAAATTCAGCTGGTCCTTGCTGAACCAGCTGAATTCTGATACGTCTATGGCCACCTTGCGATGTGGTCAAATATCGATGTAAATAGACATCGTAAGATGGGATGGGTTAGATAATGGCATAGATGCAAAAAGGATAAGTACAGGTTGTCCTAAAGTGCACTTATTCTTTAAAAGAAGTTAAAAACGAGCCATTTTTTCACCTCTGTAGCTAGAAGTATTGTGGAGAAAATTATTCTCCAGGTTCACAAGAGGCACAGAAGTTTCCATTTTTTTTTCTAAAGCCTATATTAATAGACTTTGTGCATGAACAAAAAAATTATAGATTTTTTAATGTAAGAAACCGAGTTGGGCATGAATCCATCAGGCCAAATAAAGTAATCCAGAAAAATGGAAATACTCACTTTTGTACTAGTTTATTATTTAAATACTATTGAGTACCGAGGGCAAATGTACAACAGTGTTTGGTGTTTATTGGTGTACAGCATTAAATTCAATGGAAAAGTACCGCACATTAGATAATACTGTGCATGTATAATCCAGAACATTCCTATTAACAAATAGTATTCGGGTGACCTTGTAAAACTTCCTGGCATTCCTCTTTATATAACTCTTATTTACCCCTGCAGCAAGTGAAGATGGGCTGAGCGCCAGAAGCAACAACTTTAAAAACAAACGATCCAAGAAGAAAAATAGGAAGCCGATACAGAAAGAAGACCGACTTCCTGTATGTATCTAATATCACAGCTGATCTGTAGTGCATTACACTTTATTTTGTCAGAGGCTTAGGCCCCTGATCTCAGTATGGGGTGGTAGTACAATTTTGCTTTTATGCCCTAATAAGTATTAGATGAAGAGGAACACATCCGGTACATTTTGTTCATGTTAAGTGCAGGTATGTTGTATACCTATAAAAGTACAGTCCTCCCCTGATGATGCCTTCATCTCCATAAGGATAGACCCTTCATTGTTCAGGCTTCATGCAGGGATGGCATCTTTTTTGTGGCCTGAAATGCTGGGCCAGAGATGGTATATTTGTGTAAATGTATGTTCTTTGCAGTGTTCTGTGCAGTGTTCACAAATGTCTGACACAGATTAGCCCCCCAGCAGGGCCGGATTCCCATTAGGCACTGTAGGAATGTGCTAGGAGGAATGGGGGGGGGGGATTTGTGCTGGGAAGGGTAATTTGAGGGTAAATATTTACGCCCGACGCTCGTGCCGCTGGAGGGGCGAATTTACATTGTTGTCTATGAGATGGTTCACATCTCACGCGAAACGCCGTACGCCTGCCGCCTGAAAACAAGTCCCGGACCCTTTTTTTCAGGCGGCTTTCGGCGTTCGGCATAGACATCAATGTTAAAATGTTTTGTAAAAAAAAAAAAAAAAAAAAGTTTACAAATCGCGGCAAAATACGCCGCGTTATAGTGTGAATGCAGCCTTAAAGTGGTTCTAAAGGCTGAAGGTTTTTTACCTTCATGCGTTCTATGAAGATAAACCCCCCCCCCCCCCCCAATACTTACCTGAGCTCTTCCTTGATTCAGCGATGTGCATGAGATCATCGTCTCTCTTCTGGAGCTCTCCCTCCTCATTGGCTGAGAGTGAGACAGCAGCGATTGGCAGCAGCTTTCCCTGGCATCGGCTTCCTCCCTCCATCTCCCCCGTGTCCCAGCTGTCTCTTCTCCTCCCAGCCAATGGGTTCTTTGGACTCCCGGCCAATGGTGTCTCAGGACCCGCTTCATGATTGGTCGAGAAACAGGAAGGCATCAGGGAATATTAATTCTCTAATGTCACACAACAGAGTGGACTCAGGGCACAGTTCTCTGCGCCCCAAGCCCACCTTATTTTTAAGCCAATTAGCTTAAAAAAAAAAAAAGAACCTCATTGGAATCAATGCGTCGGGCGTCGTGCATATAGATTAGGATTAGGGGCCGGGTGCATAGATTATGATGGTGAAGCCCCTGCTCCCCTAATGAGTGGCCACCACTGTCCAGGAATATATAATGGGTTTAGAAATACTAGAGAAATGCTTAAATAATGCATTACAATTTAACTAAACCCATTAGATTTAAATTGACTAAAATATACTGGAGATTAAATAATGACTAAAACAAAAATGATTCAGATCACTAAAATACAATTAAAACTTAAATACTATTTTAGTCAAAAGCCTATGACTAAAACTAAATTGAAATGTGGTGTCAAAATGAACACTGCTTGTAACTTTATGTAGAGGTTCACTTTAAGGTTTAGGGCTGTAGATTCAGATTAAAGGGAATTATTTTGCAAAGGTATAAATCCCTCCCAATGATCTTTAAATAAGGCAGGGTGCAGAGGGCTACAGTATGTACCAATCATGCATCATATAATTCAGCGGGCATCATTTTAAATTTAGCTTTCAGCGCCATCTGTAGGTGTGTTCTGGTAGTTTGACTGTACTACTTTCCTATAATGATGCAGTATGTGTGCTGTTATAGCTCAGAGCTCCGATTTTATCTGCTGAGTATAAAAGTCTTTTTTGAATTTACAAATAGGCTACAATTTGATTTGCCCCTAAAAGTTTCTATGCAGTGAGATCTTTAGCAAAAATCCAATTTTAGTCTGCTCTTTTAACCACTTGCTTACTGGGCACATATACCCCCCTCCTGCCCAGGTAAAATTTCAGCTTCCGGCACTGCGTCGCTTTAACTGACAATTGCACGGTCGTGCGACGTGGCTCCCAAACAAAATTGACGTCCTTTTTTTACCCACAAGTAGAGCTTTATTTTGGTGGTATTTTATCACCTCTGCGTTTTTTTTTGTTTTTTGCATTATAAACAAAAAAAGAGCGTCTATATTGAAAAACAAAAATCAATATTTTTTACTTGTTGCTATAATAAATAGCCCAATTTTTTTAAAAAAACATTTTTTTTCTCAGTCTAAACCGATACGTATTCTTCTACATATTTTTGTTAAAAAAAAAAAAATCGCAATAAGCGACTGGTTTGCGCAAAAGTTATAGCGCCTACAAAATAGGGAACAGAATTATTATTATTATTTTTTTTACTAGTAATGGCGGCGATCTGCGATTTTTATTGGGACTGCGACATTGTGGCGGACACATCGGACACTTTTGACACATTTTTGGCACCATTCACATTTATACTGCGATCAGTGCTATAAATATGCACTAATTACTGTATAAATGTGACTGGCAGGGAGGGGGTTAACACTAGGGGGCGAGGAAGGGGTTAAATGTGTAGCCTAGTGAATGTTCTAACTGTAGGGGGAGGGGACTGACTGGGGGAGGTGACCGATCTGTGTCCCTATGTACAAGGGACACAGCATCAGTCTCCTCTCTCCCTGACAGGACGTGGATCTGTGTGTTTACACACACACAGATCCACATCCTTGTCTGTGTAACCGCCGATCCCGGGTGCCTGGCGGACATCGCGGCCGCCAGGCACGCGCATCGGCATCTCAGTGACGGCCTTCCGGAGATTGGCAACCACACTGCGGCCGTATATAGTCGTACGGCCGGCAGGAAGTGATTAAAGCAGTGGTCATTAACCCTATCCTCCAGGACCCACTAACAGGCCAGGTTTTATGTATTACTAGAATATTAGAATACTGCAATCACTGAGCAGCAAATGATATCACCTGTATTTCGGTTATATTGCAAACCTGGCCTGTTAGTGGCCCATGAGAACAGGGTCGATGACCACTGTTTTAAAGGGATATTCATTCTCTGTAGACAAAACATATATCCTCTTTCTGACTAGCCAGTGTTCAAATATGCTGCATGGGAAATCAGGTTTACTGAATCTGTTCTAAAACAACCTTTTCTTGATTTGCAGCCTGAAGATCGGAAGCTTCTCAAGGAAGTTGGACCCAAAGGTGAAGGCAGGATTTCTACTGTTGAGGAACTCTTGGATGAGGTATTTTGAAGGAAGAAAAGTATAAATTTCCATAATGAACCAATTACAAAGATACATCAGATCATTGTAATAAAAATGTTTTTATACTTTTATACTCCTGCCTCTTCCAAAATGTTCCCCTTGTCAAAATGTTTTTCTTTGTTTTGAGTATAATGAAGAACGGCTTATCCACTTGCCGACCGCGCACTGTAGCTTTACTGCTACAGTGCGGACCGGCTAAGCAGAATCACGTATATGTACGTGATTCTGCTTCTCCGGGTAAGGGGGCGTGCACGAGCGCCTTCTGCGCGCCAGCTGTGTTGTGATTAGTCACACCACAAGCCGATCAGGGGGTGCCAGTCAATGGATGATCACCGTACCCGCTGATCGGTAAAGGAGGAAGACAGGACAGAGCTCTGTCTGTGTAAAAAATGCAGAACTCTGTCCCATCAGCGGGTACCTGCCTTTTTTTTTTTTTTTTGCAGGGGATAAAAACCATCACATCCCTTAGTGCAAGCACCTCACAGTACACACATAAACAGTGGTTAGGCACACATTTAACCCTTTGATCATCCTAGATGTTTACCCCCTTCCCAGCCCAGGGGTGGATCCAGAGTCTAGTCTCGGGAGGGGCACTGCCAGAAAATTTTGAGGGCAATTTGTCGGGGCAATGGCTGTTGTTGGCGCTTCAATCATCACGGCGCCATGGTTAATAAGGTGTCAGGATGATTGAAGCGCATTATTACTATTATTACATTGTAATATAAAATTAAATAGTTAACTCACCATAATGCAGAATCAGTGGGAGCCCTGAGCGTGTCACTTGCCACCGTTGCCTGCCACCAGATGTGGATTGTCACTTGCCATGTCACTTGCCACATCCCCTGCCACCAGATGTGCATTGTCATTTGCCAATGTCGCCTGCCACAAGATGCGGTTTGTCACTTGCCAGTGGCTGTGTCCCAGAGTGAGGGCTGGCAGGGAGAGATGATGTCAGAAAGCCACTACCCATCAGAATATGCAACCAAAGTGATGTTGCATTGCGGCCATCTTGGTACACCCACACTTGTCCACAGTAAGCCTAGGGTTAGAAGTCTGCAAGCAGATATCTTTATACACCCACCGGAGTCTTGCTTTTTAAAGCTATTTTTAACAGTAAACTCAGCATATATAGTGAAATATAAGTTGAGTTTACTGTTAAAAATAACTGTTAAAAGCAAGACTCCGATGGGTGTATAAAGATGTCCGCTTGCCGACTTCTAACTCTAGGTTTACTGTGGACAAGTGCGGGTGTACCAAGATGGCAGTGACACAATGTCCCTTCAGTTGCATATTCATATGGGTAGCAGCGGCTTCCTGACAGAACACCTGCCTGCTTACCAGCCTTACTGCCTGGCATGATTGCTCACTCGCCAGCCTGCCCGTCCTCTAGCTCACCCGCCGGTGCTCACCCGCTCATTATTTTCTCAGGTAGAGCAATTGCCCTGTTGCCCCCCCCCCCCTGGATCCGCGCCTGGCCCAGCCAGTGTCACCAGTACAGTGACAGTTCATATTATTAGCACTGATCACTGTATTAGTGTCACTGGTTCCCACAAAGTGTCAGTGCCAGATTGTCCGTTTTACTGTCACTGATCGCCGCCATACTAGTATAAAAAAATACAATTTTAGTATATATCCCATAGTTTGTAGACGCTATAATTTTTGCACATACCAATCAATCAACGCTTATTGGGATTTTTTACAAAACACATGTAGCAGAATACATATTGCCCTAAATTTATGAAGAAATTAGATCTTTTCAAATTTTTTATTGGATATGTTTTATAGCAGAAAGTAAAAAATATTGTTTTTTCTTTTCAAATTTCTTTTTTTTGTTTACAGCGCAAAAAATAAAAACCCAGTGGTGATCAAATACCACCAAAAGAAAGCTCTATTTGTGGGGGGGAAAAAACAATATAAATTTAATTTGCGTACAGCTACAGCGTTGCATGACCACGCGATTGTCAGTTAACCACTTGCCGACCGCCGCACACCGATGTACGTCGGCAGAATGGCACGGGCAGGCGGATTGGCTTACAGGTACGTCCACTTGAATCTGCCACCCAACGGGCGCGCGCGCCGCGTGCCTCTTGAGTGCGGCCGCGGGTCCCAAGAACTCCCAAGTCCCCTATTCTGCCTAGTGACACTGTCACTGATGACCGTTCCCCGTGATCGGGAACAGTCATCAGTGACGTGCCACGCCCCCAAACAGTTAGAATCACTTCTTAGGGAACACTTAACCCCTGCAGCGCCACTTAGTGGTTAACCCCTTCACTACCAGTGTCATTTTTACAATAACCAGTGCATTTTTATAGCGCTGATCGCTGTAAAAATGTCAATGGTCCCAAAATGGTGTCAAAAGTGTCCGATGTGTCCGCCATAATGTCGCAGTCATGATAAAAATCGCTGATCGCCGCCATAACTAGTAACAAAAATAATTATTAATAAAAATGCCATAAAACAGTCCCCTATTTTGTAGAAGCTATATTTTTTGCGCAAACCAATTAATAAACGCTTATTGCGTTTTTTTTGTGTTTTACCGAAAATATGTAGAACAATACGTATCGGACTAAACTGTGGAGAATTTTTTTTTTTATATAAATATTTTTTGGGGGATATTTATTATAGCAAAAAGTAAAAAATATTGTTTTTCTTTTCAAAATTGTCGCTCTTTTTTTGTTTATAGCGCAAAAAAAAAAAATCGCAGAGGTGATCAAATACCACCAAAAGAAAGCTCTATTTGTTGAAAAAAGGACGTCAATTTTGTTTGGGAGCCATGTCGAACGGCCGCGCAATTGTCAGTTAAAGCGACGCAGTGCCAAATCGCAAAAAGTGGCCCGGTCTTTAACCACCAAAATGGTCCGGGGCTTAAGCAGTTAAAGTAACACAGTGCCGTAGAGCAAAAAATTACCTGATCACGAAAGAGGGTAAATCTTCTGGAGGTCAAGTGGTTAATGCCTCACTGGGTCTTCATGCTCCCTAGGTGGATTACCAGGAGTTATAGCTTATTAAAAGCCGGAAGCCAAGCTACGTTGTCACAGGCTTGTGCATTACCTTATAGAGAATACATTAGGGGGGCACAAGGCAGCAGTTAAGGCATAACAGATAATCAATATGAATTGTGCTTCCGAAATTGGAGAAAACATTATAGATGGAGTTGCTGTTACTGAGTACATATTATTACATATATTTTGTTCCAGTAATAATGATTTAAATGCCTATTCTGTTTTGCCCCGGGATTAAAA
This sequence comes from Rana temporaria, assembly GCF_905171775.1. Classification (NCBI taxonomy): domain Eukaryota; kingdom Metazoa; phylum Chordata; class Amphibia; order Anura; family Ranidae; genus Rana; species Rana temporaria. The sequence continues at coordinate 400,759,179 of NC_053492.1, read as the reverse complement.
CAGTCACATTTTTCTGTAGCTGTACTTAGCAGAAGGATAGATAATATTAAAATATTCTTTGTATACTGTTTTTAACCCTTGTTTATAGGGAGCAGATCCAAACTGTAGCAACAATGAAGATCGTCCAGCGCTGACAGTGGCAGTTCTCAATGGACATTACAAAGTCATACCTGTCCTAGTGCAGAAGGGAGCTGATATTGACCAGCAGTCTGGACCGTACGTACCTATATGTTAATACATTTCTTGGAACCACATAATAAGAACAGGATTAAATACATTCAGTACATTCTCAGTTCTGTTCACAGTGATTCTATACTTGCCTCATCTGTAAGAACTGTCTGTATTCTCATAGCAGACAGTCCGTTTCTCCCTTTAACCACTTAAGGACCTTGCCTGTTTTTCAGATTTGGCGTTTACAAGACTAAAACAGTTTTTTTTTGCTAGAAAATTACTTAAAACCCCCAAACATTATATATATTTTTTTTTAACACCCTAGAGAATAAAATGGCGGTCATTGCAATACTTTTTGTCACACCGTATTTGCGCAGCGGTCTTACAAGCTCACTTTTTTTGGAAAAAATTCTCTTTTTTTAATAAAAAAATAAGACAACCGTAAAGTTAGCCCAATTTTTTTATATATTGTGAAAGATAATGTTACGCCGAGTAAAATGATACCCAACATGTCACGCTTCAAAATTGCGCCCGCTCGTGGAATGGCGTCAAACTTTTACTTTACTTTACTTTGACGTTTAAAAAATTCTATAGGTTGCATCTTTTGAGCTACAGAGGAGGTCTAGGGCTAGAATTATTGCTCTCGCTCTAACGATCGCGGTGATACCTCACTTGTGTAGTTTGAACACCGTTTTCATATGCAGGCGCTACTCACGTATGCGTTTACTTCTGCGTGCGAGCTCGTCGGGACGGGGCGCTTTAAAAAATATTTTTTTTTGTTTTCTTATTTATTTTTATTTTATTTTTTTACACTGAAAAAAAAATGGATCACTTTTATTCCTATTACAAGGAATTTAAACATCCCTTGTAATAGAAAAAAGCATGAGAGGTCCTCTTAAATATGAGATCTGGGGTCAAAAAGACCTCAGATCTAATATTTAGACTTAAATGCAAAAAAAAAAAAAAAAAAAATGACATTTAGAAAATATTGCTTTAAGAAGCATGGGCGGAAGTGACGTCACTTCCGCCCTGCTATGCTATGGGGACGGGTGGGGGCCATCTTGCCCTCACTCGTATCCCAACTGAAGAGAGGAAAGGACCCGTTCGCCTCCGCCGCTACCGACGGCTCCGGTAAGCGACAGAAGGCGCGGGAGAGCGGCGGGAGCCCTCTCCTGCCACGGAAAACGGTGATCTTGCGGCGAATCCACCGCGGAGACCACCGTTATCGTTTACAGGACCGCTCACAGTAAAGATAGATATCTCGGTTGTGGCAGAAGCTGCTGCCATTACCGAGCTATCCATCTTTAAAAAAAGGACGTATATATACATGAGCGGGTCCTTAAGTGGTTAATTGTCCCACCTGCTCTAAACATACAAGGGAGTTTGATAGCTTGCTAAAAGCACACAGTCCCTTTAACTCGGGGGTGCCCAACCTTTTGAAGAGCAAGGGCCACTTAAGCGACTTGGTAACCGGTCGCGGGCCACAATAAGCAAAGCAGATGGATGGCAGCCCACTCTACTCTATAGAGCCCACTCTATTCTTTTTTTTTTTTGCGGATCGGATTGGAGGTAGGCGTTTGTAAACGGACTGTTGTTTACCCGCACCGCGGGTGCAGCACAGTTCACCTGTGGCTTTTATTCAGGTTAGCTGTACTTTGCCATAGACTTCTATTATACCCTGTAGGTGTAGTGCACTTTCAGAAAGCTCATCAAACTTGTAGGTAATAGAAGGCTATGGCTCAGTGCAGGTAACCCGCAGGTACACTGCTCTGCACCTGCGGATCAGTTTGAAAGCAGCCCAGTAACAACTGAAGAACACATACAGTATATACACTGTGATTTTGATGATAAACTTACCTTTAATAACAGTATTCTATTCCATCCCAGAGCAGGAGGTCGCGGGCCACATCAGAGGGCTCCGCGGGCCACTGGTTGGACACCCCTGCTTTAACTTATTGGCCCAGATTCACGTAGATCAGCGGATCTATAGATCCGCTCGATCTACGTGATTTAAGATCCGCTCCCGCAAGTTTGAGAGGCAAGTGGCTAATTCACAAACCACTTACCTCCAAACTTGCGGCGGCGGATCCTAAATCCCCCGGCGGAATTCAAATTCCGCGGCTAGGGGGAGTGTACTATTTAAATCAGGCGCGTTCCCGCGCCGATTTAAATGCGCATGCGCCGTCCGGGGAATTTCCCGGCGTGCATTGCTCCCACTGACGTCGCTAGGACGTCAGTGGTTTCGACGCTTACGTAAACGACGTCCATCCGTATTCTAGAACGACTTATGCAAACAACGTTAAAAAAATCAAATTCGACGCGGGAACGCCGGCTATACTTAACATTGGCTGCACCTGATAAAAGCAGGGGTAAGTATACGACGGGTACGCCGCTACGGAAACATCGTAAGAAGACTGCGTCGGGTCCGCGTACGTTCGTGAATTTGCGTATCTCGCTGATTTACATATTATTCAAGGTAAATCAGCGGGAACGCCCCCGGCGCCATTTTTAAATTGAAAAAAGATCCGACAGTGTAACACCTGTCAGATCTTAGCCCTATCTATGCGTATCTGATTATATGAATCAGGCGCATAGATAGGACCAGTGTAAGTCAGAGATACGATGGTGTATCTGTAGATACACCGTCGTATCTCTTTGTGAATCTGGCCCATTGAGTTTATGATTCAAATGTTTTTCTTTGCTTTTGAAGTCGGTTGCTCTGTTTAGCTCCTCATCAGCTGTATGTCAAACGGTGGTCTTCCCTGGTTTTGTCCCACAGGCAGAATAACACTGCTCTCCATGAGGCCGTCCAGCTTGGCATGGAAGGGAAGATGTGCACTGAAGTCTTGCTAGGGTAAGAAAAATTGCGATCATGGCAAACCAATACATAATCTGGAATACAGGCATATGAATGTTTAGAATATCTGTAAAAGAGGTCTAGAGTTCATTAAATAGGAGATTCTGTAGGGCAGGGGTCTCCAAACTTTCTAAACATAGGGTCAGTTTACTGTCCTTCAGACTTTAGGGGGGCCAGTTGAAGTAGAAAATGCCTCAGGCTTGGTGGTCAATGGGAGCAAAAAAATTGCATAGCACCTGTGGTCAGTAGGAGGAGGTATAGCGCCTCATGATGGGTGTTAGTGGGAGGAATAATTACCCCATCATTGGCGTTAGTGGGAGGAATTATGCCCCACCATTGGTATTAAAGGAGAAATTTTGCCATTTTGCCTCATTGTTAGTATTAGTGGCAGAAAAAAACATTCCATTATTGGTGTCAGTGGGACGTCATCGCAACTTGGCCATTCAAGTGGCCAGAGCCTGTGAACCTGTAAGGAAGACCGGGTGAAGATGGAAGACCTACATACTAGCACATTATGACTTTATCTTGCAGGGAGAAGATTTTTTATTTATTTTTTTATTTCACTTTACTTCTGCTGTAATGTCAGTGGAGGAATGGTGCTCCATCATTGATGTTACTGGGAGGAATAATGCTCCATCATTGGTATCAGTGGGAGAAACAATGTTCCATCAATAGACGGTATTATGCCTCATTGTTGGTATCAGTGGGAGAAACAATGTTCCATCAGTAGACGGACTTATGCCTCATTGTTGGTATCAGTGGAAAGAATTATGTTCCATTGATTGTATCATTGGGAGGGATTATGCACAACTGACTGGTGTCAGTGGGAGGAATAGAGCCCCAAGGGCCAGATAAAGGCAAGCAATGAGCTGCATCCATCACAGGGGCCACAGGTTGGACACCACTGCAGTTGGGGATCAGTAGATAAATGAAACAATAGTCTCTGTTAAATACGGGTTTGTATAGTATAAAAAAGCAATGACGATACCCGGAGATATAAGCCAATCGCTGAACTGTAAAAACATTATTACACTACAGTTGGTGCCGAGGTTTCCTAGTGACATTGATGTAATGGACTGGCACGCAGAAGGTACAATGTTTATGGTCGTCTTATGGTGCCTGTTCTTGCACGAGTAAATTGGGTTATAAACATTTAACTAACTACAGGTGAGTAATGAGCTATTCAATAGTACATAAATGTTAGCATACTTGGGATAAACAAGTCTAATAAAAAAGAAAGCATAAAAGAAAGGAAAAAAAGGCAGATTTATAGGACCACTGGTCCTGTGGGTTGGACCAACCAAAACGTATGCTGCCTTGGCATCAGGGAAAAGTACTGTGAAACTTACTACATACTCATAATCCAACATCTAAATGTGTTAAATGTGCTTTTCTTGTTTTAGATGCAATGCAAGCATAAAAAAGAAAAACAATAAAGGGATCACTGCGTATGATTTAGCTTTAAAGAGTGGAAATGAACAGATCTCCTCACTCTTTGCCTCCAAACTGGGACAAGGCATGCTGGATAAACTCACCAAACCAAAAAACATCAGCCTGGATGTGTTCTAAGCAGATATATTGCTTACTTATTATTATATTATTATTACTTATTGTCTCTACTCATCAAGAAAGACGGTGTGAAAAATCCAGAACTACAAAATGGTGTTCTAAACAAAATATTATTGCTGTGATTTGATGTCTGATTAAGGATGCCATAAAAAATGATGGAATGAATTACTTGGGCAGCTTGGACGGTCTTTAGGATCTCTCAGGAATTTTGTGATCTTCTCTCTGTATAAACAGGTTACCTGTGATATATGGCCATAGTGTTCTTCCCCCTACCCAGAGCTTTCCCCCATTTTTTTCCTTTTCTACCTAAACATCTTTTACCTATCGCCTTCCCCCACCCTTACCGTATGTTCACACCTATGCGCTTTTTGATGCATTTTGCAATTTGCAGAACACATTGACAGTCCATTTAACATGGTTTCCTATGTTGCCCGTTAAGATTTTTGCATTTTTCAGCCGCTTTTGGAAAGGGTTGGGGAAATTTTTTCCAACAGCAGATTGCGTTTTGCCTGTAATAGACTTCAACGGAGTCACCCCAGAAATGCAAGTGTTGCATTTTTTTATGCATTTTTTCCCCCATTAAAAACACTGTATATAGCTGGTTGCTAAGGCGCGTCCGGGAATCTGGCCACCACATCCTTAACAACCGATGAGTCAGCTGACAGGTGAATGTAAAAAAAAAACAGCTAGGGGTCTCCCCCCAGATCCATACCAGGCCCTTATCTGAGCATGCAGCCCGGCAGGTCAGGAAAGCAAGGGGACGCGCAAGGCCCCCCCCCCCCCCCGCTCCATAAACACGGCATCTGCCGATCCCCCAAAAAAAAGTTCCACATTCTTCAAAGGCTAAGCCTTTCCCTTTCTGACAGCTCTTAAATAGGTAAAAGGGGCGGTGATGTTACAAGGGGTGGGGCCACCCAGTGATGTCACTCTGATGGCCCCGCCCCTTACCTATTTAGGAACTGTCACAGAGGAGTAGGCAGTCAACGGTAAGCCTTTGACAAGTGCAAAGCTTTTTTTTCTGTTTTCAGGTCCGGTGGGCAACTTGATTGACGATGTATCTAAATCAGGGGACATTATTATCATTATTTTTGTATTTTTAAAGCGGAGCTCCACCCTAAAGTGGAACTCACGCTGATCGGAACCCTCCCCCACTCCGGTGTCACATTTGACACCTTTCCGGGGGGAGGGGGGTGCAGATACCTGTCTAAAGACAGGTATTTGCACCCACTTCCGGCCACAGAGCTTTGGGTTTTCTCCGGGCATGACTTCACCTCCCGTTGTGCTCTGGGAACACTCGGCTCCCAGAGCACAGCGGGAACCAATCAGCGGCGCAGCGCAACTCGCGCATGCGCCGTAGGGAACCGGGTAGTGAAGCCAGAGCGCTTCACTTCCTGGTTCCCTCACTGAGGATGGCGGGGGGAGCAGCAGGGAGACGAGCGATCGCTCGTCCTCTGCTGCGGACGGCGCTGGACTCCAGGACAGGTAAGTGTCCTAATATTAAAAGTCAGCAGCTGCAGTATTTGTAGCTGCTGGCTTTTAATATTTTTTTTTTAGTGACACATCCGCTTTAATAAAGGAATTCTCAAAAACTGTGTTTGTTTGTTTGGGGGGGCAGGATCTGGGGACTCCCTTGTTAAAAAGGGTTTCCACATTCTGATAAGCCCCCGCCTGCAGACCCCAACAGGCCAGGGTTGTGGGGAAGAGTCCCCACTGTCCCAAAGGGCTTGCTCGTCCACTCCCTTGCCTGACCTGCCTGGGGGTGCACGCCATTTATTTATTTATTTTTTGTCAGGTTCCTCCCCAAGTCCATATCAGACCTGAAGGGCCTGCTATGGATCTAGGGAGGACCCCACGCTGTTTTTTCACAATTTTGTTTTTTCCCTAAAATGTTTTCTTTTTACATTCAGCTGTCGGTGGGGAACCCCGCTGACTGCTCATGACTCATCACTGGCTCCCCGGCCCGCTCCTTAGCAACCAACTACAGTATATGCAGTGTTTTTAAAGGGAAAACAAAACGCGAAATGCATAAAAACGCGGTTTTAAAAACGCAAAACGTGCCTGAAAAACGCAATAAGCACAGACGCATAGATGTGAATGTTGACTAGACCATACATGCTCAAACCGCCCCCTTGGTTGCAAAGACATACCCTTTAATTTCCCATTTCCTTTCCACAGTTTTATTATATGTTATTTACTGTGTTTTTTCCAATCTAAAAGATATCAATCAGTTTATGTATCATTCACATGCTGCATTCCACAAATGACAGCGACACTAATCTGTGAAAAAACACTGAGATATACCTTGTACAAGTCAATAAAATCAGATTATACAAAAAGTCCAGGAATGAAAATCACAATCCGAGCAGACCTTATTGCTTACTAACATCTCTAGCAACCAAATGAATGATTATTGAAGAAAAAAAAAATGAATGAAAAGTCCATCATCCAAAAATATAAGCTTTGACTGAAGTGAAAACATAAAGGTAATTCTTCTATACTACATTTTTCTTTAACCTTATTCATGCAGATAGGGATCTGTATTATAAGAGGGCTTTTAGGTTTAGACCAGAGTCAATTTAGCTGGAAACCAATGAACTATATCCGGTCATTTCCTCTTGGGTCTTGATCAAGGGAAGGCAGTGCAGGGGATTGATTACAGCGCAGCCTCTTCTTGGTTAATTGATCGTGTGAAGTAAATACATTGTCTTGGTAAACCTGAATGTCGGAGACTGTAGTTAACCCCAATTTCCTCTACATTGGTACTTCCTACTCATTAAAAGCAAAACACTTGGTCATTTTCATTTTGGCTTATTTCCTGTCAATGCGGATCATAAATCTCATCTCGGATTCTAGAAGATACATGCTGACAGCAGGACATAAAGATTTACATATAATTTGCCTTTATGTCATCCAATACAATGCACAGTGCTTTCCACCTCTGCTTCCAACAAGATTTCGCCTCACTTTTTGTCCCTATGACAACTGGATTTTAAACATTTTGGGTTGTTGTGGAAACAAGGGTTAGTGATAAAGCATCAGTGGAGATAACTTCTTCCCATGAAAATTCTTAAAGGGTTTGTAAAGGAATTTTTTTTTTTTTTAATCTTAACCACTTAAGCCCCGGACCTTTAGGCAGCTAAATGCCCAGGCCAGGTTTTGCGATTCGGCACTGCGTCGCTTTAACAGACAATTGCGCGGTCGTGCGACGTGGCTCCCAAACAAAATTGGCGTCCTTTTTTCCCCACAAATAGAGCTTTCTTTTGGTGGTATTTGATCACCTCTGCGGTTTTTATTTTTTGCGCTATAAACAAAAATAGTCTCAAAAATATTCCGATTGCACACCTTCCGGCAAAATGGCCAAGTAGTAAAAGGGTGCTGAAACGATCACCGGCTGGGAACCGGAAAGCAAATCATATATATATATACTCGCCAGCACACCAGGAATCATAACGTCCAAAGATTTAATGCATATCTATTATGTCAAAAAGAGCAACGTTTCGAGGCCACGCAGGACCTCTTCGTCAGGCAAAAAGATGCCTGACGAAGAGGTCCTGCGTGGCCTCGAAACGTTGCTCTTTTTGACATAATAGATATGCATTAAATCTTTGGACGTTATGATTCCTGGTGTGCTGGCGAGTATATATATATAAACAAAAATAGAGCGGCAATTTTGAAAAAAAAACTATATTTTTTTTCCTCAGTTTAGGCCGATACGTATTCTTCTACCTATTTTTGGTAAAAAAAATCGCAATAGGCGTTTATCGATTGGTTTGCGCAAAATTTATAGCGTTTACAAAATAGGGAATAGTTTTATTGCATTTTTATAAAAAAAAAAATTTTTTACTACTAATGGCGGCGATCAACGATTTTTTTTTCGTGACTTTGACATTATGGCGGATACTTCGGACAATTTTGACACATTTTTGGGACCATTGTAATTTTCACAGCAAAAAATGCATTTAAATTGCATTGTTTATTGTGAAAATGACAGTTGCAGTTTTGGAGTTAACCACAGGGGGCGCTGTAGGAGTTAGTGTTGACTTAGTGTGTGTTTACAACTGTAGGGGGGTGTGGCTGTAGGACTGACGTCATCGATCGAGTCTCCCTATAAAAGGGATCACTCGATCGATGCAGCGCCATAGTGAAGCACGGGGAAGCCATGTTTACATACGGCTCTCCCCGTTCTTCAGCTCCGAGGCGGCTATAAACGAATAGCCGCGCCGTCGTCCCGGATCGCTCCCCGCGGGAATCCGACCGCCGCATGTAGTGGGGGGGGGGTCACGATCGGACACCCCACCCGCTAGAAGGCAAGGACGTACATGTACGCCCATTTGCCTGTACGTGCCATTCTGTGGACGTACATATACATGCGGCGGTCGGGAAGTGGTTAATAGCTTCCTTTACCTTAATGCAGTCCTGGTTTCATGTCCTCATTGTTCGTTTTTGCTCTCAAGTTGCTGTAATTCTTCTCTGATCTCCACACTTCCTGGTTGTCCGTTTCCTGATCACCACAGTGCTGGGAGCTTTCTCTCTGTGGTCACTAATCAAGGAGGTGTGATTACTGTGTGTCTAAAACCCCTCAGCACCAATCAGTTTCGTTTTCCAAACCATCACTGCCCTGTATTGGCTCTGTGGCTCTGTGGCTCTGTACAGCAGAGAGGTAGAAAACAACATGCAAAAACGAAACTAGAAACTACAGGTACATTATATGATTGATTTTTATCTATTTTTAATAGTTTTTAAAAGAAATTAGTTAACTATTATGTCTCTATACCCTGTAAACAGTCATTTCCGCAAAAATACATTTTTTATTTACAACTCCTTTAAGGCCCGTACACACGATCAGATATTCCGACAACAAATGTTGGATAGCCATGCTCTCAAATTGTCCGGCAACAAATGTGTTACGTCGGATCATCTGATCGTGTGTACACAAATCCAAAGTACAAACATGCATGCTCGGAAGCAATGCTAACCATAATACATTAGCAGAAGTTGCCCAAAGGATGCCGGTAAAGAGCTGAAAAACCACGTAGTAAGTCTAGTACTTTGCTGTTTACGTGTTTTTTTAACTGTGTAACACAGGGTTCGACAAACCCTGGGCGCCAGGTCGCAATTGCGACTAGAATTGGCGACCTGGCGCGGCACAGCTGGGGTATCCTGTGTCTCCGTGCGACCCCCCCCCCCTCCCCCGCAGCGCGATCACGTCGGGCTGGCTGGTAATTGAGGCTGCAGCTTTCCGGCATTCTGCAGGCCTAGGCTTCCTTCTGTGATCTGAATTTCCCTTCCTAGGGGTAGATTTCCTCTCGTTTCCTGCTGTCTCCCTCTGTTTGTAACTAGGAGACCGCCTGTAACTGTAATTCTGTGAAGAAATCTGAAAAACTGAACCCGTGCACGAGTGTTAAGGACTGTTTTTTTTTTTAAATATAGAGTGATAGGCAGATTCAGAGCGAGTTACGCCGGCGTATCAGTAGATACACGATCGTAACTCTGAATCTGCGCCGTCGTAAATTTAAGCGTATTCTGGAAACCAGATACGCTTAAATTTGGCTAAGATACGAGCGGCGTAAGTCTCCTACGCCGTCGTATCTTAAAGTGTAATTTTTAGGCTGGCCGCTAGGTGGCGCTTCCGTTGAGTTTGGCGTAGAATATGTAAATGACTAGATACGCCGATTCACTAACGTACGTGTGCCCGTCGCAGTAAAGATACGCAGTTTCTGTAAGAGATACGCTGCGTAAAGATAAAGCTGCCCCTAGGAGGCATAGTCAATGTTAAGTATGGCCGTCGTTCCCGCGACGAAATTTGAAAGTTTTACGTTGTTTGCGTAAGTCGTCCGTGAATGGGGCTGGACGTAATTTACGTTCACGTCGAAACCAATACGTCCTTGCGGCGTACTTTGGAGCAATGCACACTGGGATATGTACACGGACGGTGCATGCGCCGTTCGTAAAAAACGTCAATCACTTCGGGTCACGAGTAATTAACATAAAACACGCCCCCCATCCTCATTTGAATTAGGCGCGCTTACGCCAGCTGCATTTACGCTACACCGCCGTAAGTTAGGAGGCAAGTACTTTGTGAATACAGAACTTGCCTCTCTGACTTAAGGCGGCGTAGCCTAAATACGATACGCTACGCCGCCTTAAAGTTGCGGCGGCGTCTTTGAACCTAGGTATAAGGAAGGGTTATAACCCCTGTTAGTTTTTTTTTGCTGAAGAAGTAAAACAGCAGAGCATCCTGGTGGGGTTAGTACTCCAGTCTGATGTAACACCTCTTGAGGTAGCTACCAAGCACGCGATGGGCCCATAAGTGGCCCATTGGCATAATGTCTCATCAGCTTGATGGAGAAGTTCCTCTGGAAACCCTGAAACTTGTTGGCTGTTTTTTGCAAGAAAATAATTAAAAGCTTCTAGTGTTCCCCTACTGTACAAAAAATAAAGAAAGAAAGAAAAGTATTTTATGGTCTTTGCTCCTCTTGGTGATTTTTCCTCATTTAATGTCCTCCCTCTTTCTGAAACATTGGCCCGGATTCAAAGAGATTTGCGCTTTATTTGCGGAGGCGCAGGGCAACGATTTTGCCCTGCGCCCCCGCAAATTTGCTCCGCTGCCCTCGATTCACGGAGCAGTAGCTCCGTAAATTGCCAGGGCGCGCCAGCAAAATTGCCCGGCGCTAGAGCATGCAATTTAAATGATCCCGTAGGGGGCGGGAATCATTTAAATTAGGCGCGCTGAGCGTAGAGCGCATGCTCCGTCGGGAAACTTTCCCGACGTGCATTGCGGCAAATGACGTCGCAAGGACGTCATTTGCTTCCAAGTGAACGTGAATGGCGTCCAGCGCCATTCCCCACGAATGATGGGGGCAAGCTTACTGAGGAGAAACAGGAAGTGAGAAATTCAGACAAAGAAAAAAAAAACATTTAGAAGGGAAATCAAAGGAAAAGGTAAGTGAACCACCAATGCACTAGCTTAAAGGAACATTTACAACCCCTTTAATGACAGTATCCAAGTATGTAACATCAATAAAAAGTATTGTCTGTTAAGAAGCTGAACTCCCAGTCTGACCACAGTGTGGATGTGAATATGGAAGGCCTTAGACAGCGTTCCTTGGAAGGCACACCCCTGACATGTTTTGCCCCAACCCACTGGGGCTTAGTCATAGAGGTCTTGTATGACAAAGTCCCGGTGGTTGGGGCAAAACATGTCAGTAGGCGTGGCCTACTAAGGAGAGCTGCCTGAGGCTGTTCCATATCCACATTGTGGTCAGGCTGGGAGTGCAGCTTCTTGACAGACAATACATTCATCACTGATCTCTAAAGGACCAGAGGGAATCAGATCACCTCTTAGCTTTGACGGGGGCTCTCAGTTTCATTGCAGGTTACAATCAATGATAAGCGTTTCACATATTTTATTATGTAGCTCAGCTTTCTCAACCTTTTTAACATGAAGGAACATGTGAAATACCTGTCAGTTCTCAAGAGAACTTCTGCTAATAATTACTATATCCACAGCTCACAATATATTACTGTGATGGTCATCGGGAAGAATAGCTAAAATAAATTATTGGTTTCAGCGGTTACTTATCTAAAAAAGGTAGACATTGCTCAAGAAAACCATAGAAAGCTCTGGAGGATTTCCCGGATGTGAGGGGATTGCCAAGGCCTTGTGGCCAGCTCTTCCTGGGGCCATGGAACGCAAGGGTAACTGGTCCTGTCATCACTTCCCAGATGTGAGGGGATTGCCAAGGCCTTGTGGCTGGTGCTTCCTGGGGCCAAGGAACACAGGTGCAACTGGTCCTATCGTTACTTCCCGGAAGTGAGGGGATTGCCAAGGCCTTGTGGCTGGTGCTTCCTGGGGCCAAGGATTACAAGTGCAACTGGTCCTATCGTTACTTCCCAGAAGTGAGGGGATTGCCAATGCCTTGCAGTAAACTTTTCCTGGGGCTGTGGAAGCAAGGGCAACTGGTCTTGTAGTCACTTACCAGATGTGAGGGGATTGCCAAGGCCTTGCGGCTGGTGTTTTCTGGGGCCAAGGAACGTAATCACAACTGGTCCTGTCATCCTGCGCTGGCCGCAAGGCCTTGGCAATCCCTTCAGTCATCCGGTAAGTGAAGAAAGGACCAGTTGCCCTTGCGTTCCACGGCCCGAGGAAGTGCCGGAATCCACCTGCTGCATCTCTTGGGGCCCACAGCTGCTAAGGACTCTCTGGACTCGCCGCTCCATGGATGGGGAACCTTTCAGTGCTACATGCTGTTTCATTTTTCACCTTTGGAACATTTGGTTTCATTAAATGACGAAAAATGCTACTTGGCGCTTGTGTTTTCTCCTTAGTCCACTAAAAGTTGCTTCTTGCTTGCCCACGGAGCTGCCACACAGAGTGGATCGGCCAACAGATTTTATGGACTCTATGGACAATTCATTGTTTTTGTTTGCTTTTATTGGCTATTAAGTCATTTGGGTTAGTTCATTATACCCACCGCATTCCTGTGACACTTTGGCTCTTACTTTGCGCCAGTTTTCCACCACTTTGTTCCATTCATTTTAATGGGCTTCCAGTGTAACAAAAAAAATTAAATAAAAAAAATGTGGAGTGGTACTATTTTAGAACTTTTGCCATGCTTTTATTACTTGGAATACATCAACCCACATGGCACAAACCTTATATAACACATCTATGGGGGTAAGTGTTTTCCTGAAAGGTGACCCCTTGCTAATTCAAACAGAGAAAAAAAAAAAAAGAACACTCGACAGAACTTCCAAGTAGATAGTTACTGAAGTCCTATATTGGAAGGGCTTCTGCTAATATGGGACAGTAAAAACAGTCATCTTGGAAGTTCAGTTAGAGTTGGCTTCCCCCCCCCCCCCCTGTTTAGGTTTTTATTGCGGTCCTTGTTTCCCTGTCCAGTGACACTCATTCCCCCAATTTCCTACTTGTGGTGTCACAAGTAGGAACAGAAAGGGATAATAACCCCCCCCCCCCCCTCTATTTCGGATACAGTTAAGCTCATTGATGGATCAAAATTCAGCCAGTTCCGCAGGGGCTGGACAAATTTCAAAACCTCTATGGCCATTCCCATGCAACAGAAGTTGATTTATCAATCAATATGTCAAATGGGAATGTTGGAAAATATTAATTTGATTTGCAGCTGCAGCGCTGATCAGTTTATTCTGATGCCGCGTACACACGATCGGATTTTCCGTTGGAAAAACCTTGGATGTTTTTCCCTGACGGAATTCCGCTCAAGCTCGGCTTCCATACACATGGTCACACAAAAGTTCTCTGAACTTTCGCCCATCAAGAACGCGGTGGCGTACAACAAGCCGAGAAAATTAAAGCAGGAGTTCAGCCTAAAAAAAAATTCTAACATTACATCCAGCATACTAACGACATTTACAGTATGCAGGTCTTTTTTTTTTTTTTTTTGCCGTACATACCGATATAGTGTGATTTTCTCCCGGGCTTCCGGGTTCTGATTCCCGCGGGACTGGGGTTCCTATTCCTGGGTTAGATGATTGACGTGTTGTGAAAAAGTTCCCAAGGTGCGTCACCAGTTTTCCGTAATTAGCCGTGCTGCGAGTCGGCGCTATACAGCGCCTGCGCAGTCAGCTCTACACGGCGGGTGCAGGCGCCGTATAGCGCCAACTCGCAGCACGGCTAATTACGGAAAACTGGTGACGCGCCTTGTGTGACATGGGAACTTTTTCACAACACGTCAATCATCTAACCCAGGGATAGGAACGCCCAGTCCCGCGGGAATCAGAACCCGGAAGCCAGGGAGAAAATGACAATATAACGGTATGTACGACGAAAAAAAAAAAAGACCTGCATACTGTAAATGTCGTTAGTATGCTGGATGTAATGTTAGAATTTTTTTTTAGGATGAACCCCCGCTTTAAGTTCAATGCTTCCGAGCATGCTCAAATTTTTTCCGAGCATGCGTCGGAATTTTGCAAGTCGGAATTGCTACAGATGATTGGATTTTCCGGGGTTTTTTTCCCGGAAAATTTGAGAACCAGCTCTCAATCTTTTGTTGGCGGAAATTTCGACAGCAAAAGTCAGATGGAGCATACACAGTCACACGGTCATAATTTCCATCCAAGAGCTCACATCGGACTTTTCTTGTCGGAATTTCCTATCGTGTGTACGGGGCATGATGGTGGAGAAGTCCCTACCGTCTGACTACAATAGCACAGCCAGGAGGATTTCTCCATCCACTTCACTTGGATAGGGAAGTCTATTTTTTTTCTGATCAGCCTGCTGGATGATCGAAAAAAAAAAAAAAAAAAAAAAAAAAAGACGATCCATCCATGGTCGGCCTTGGCAATGAAAACATGACAGCAGATGTGACTCTTTCCTACTCTATCCAACACCTAAAAAAAAACTCACAAAAAAGGGTGTTGCAGACTAATAAGTACACATGATGATAACCACAGATAGAATTATAAAAAGGAGACAATAAAATGTAAACTTTTCATTTATTAAAAAGGCACCAGCACCTGTTCTATATATAAAAGAATGCAATAAAAAAAAAAAAAACCCTAGTAGTTTACAAAGTAAATATAAATCTCGTTTTTACAAGAGCAGTTACAGAGGCACTTAGAGTTACAGCATAGATTTTTTGTTTATTTCATGAGTCTCTGGATTCATCTTCCCAGGAATTCTGTAGCCCTTATTAGTAGAACGAACAATCAGTAGTTTGCTGTGTCCAGTAATCCATTATATTATACAATAAAAATCCCTCTGCCTTTGTCAAAGTAATAAAATAAGCAATATACAAAATTTAGAAAAGTTCACACGCCATGTAAACATTTCTGTACACGAGGTCTATTTCCCTTTCACTGATTATCTTCTTCTTCTTCGTCGTCGTCTTCTTCCTCCTCTTCTTCATTTGTGGGACTGACCTGCAGCACCGATGTAATTTTGTGTTGCAAAAGGGCTGCCAGTTTTTTGGTGGTTTTCTTAAGAAAGGCGCTGCCAGGGTGGCCGTTGTAAACATGTAGGTATAAATCCTCCTGGGAGGGGCCGGTGTAGCCACACTCCTCACAAACAAATAACTTGTCCCTCCTCTGCTTGTACGCAAAGCCTTGCTGCACACCGTGAATTTTTTTAAGGTGAGATTCCAGAGAACAACGTTGGGTAAAGGCTTTGTTACAGATCTCACATTTGTAAGGACGAATTCCTGTAAAACAAAACAAAAAAAAAACACAGTAAAATATGTGTAATATTCTTCAAAGCAGCCATTTTGAAGGACTTATGAAAATAGAAATATGATTTTGATACAGTTGTATGGGATCAAAACTACAAATCTCCCTTCACTTCGCCAGATGCAACAGAAGTGAGAGAAAATCTCTACAAAATTCCCTCCATAGAAAGTTATCAGGTGTCCTCATGGAAAAAATTACCCCCACTTCTTGCTCTGGTGACCCTAAAAAATGTGGTCTTGGTGACAAAAAAAATAAATAAAATAATAATAATCTCTCTAATGGGAAAACATACAGTAAACAAAAAAAAAAAACTAATGACCAGGCTAACTATATCTTCTTGAATTTGCAAGAAGCTCCAAAGTACTATTTGTTCAAATTTGTTACAACTTTACAACTGTATGTAGGCCGACATACAATACTTTAGAGGGGGGGGGGGGTAAATTACAAGGGGCATATACACTATATTGTCAAAAGTATTGGGACACCTGCCTTCAAATGCACATGAACTTTAATGACATCCCAGTCTTAGTCCGTAGGCTTCAATATTGAGTTGGCCCACCATTTGCTGCTATAACCGCTTCAACTCTTCTGGGAAGACTGTCCACAAGGTTTAGGAGTGTGTCTATGGGAATATTTGACCATTCTTCCAGAAGCGCATTTGTGAGGTCAGGCACTGATGTGGAAGAGAAGTCCTGGCTATATATATATATATATATATATATATATATATATATATATATATATATAAAAATAATAATTAGGAGTCCATCTTTGTCGATTTTAAGAATGGTTAACGCAATTGTGGATTTTCTATAGATTTGCGTGTGTCTATTTTCATTTCCTACTAGTGATTCACTAGGATTGAGTAGCAGCACTCTCAGCTGAAATCCATAATTATTCAGCAGGTTCTGTGGCGCCAATTCCCTTTTTTTCCTTTTGTACTCTAAAATATTTGTCTACAGATACACTTATCTAACAAATATAGCCAAAAGGAAGGCAATCAAGAATCACAATAAAGATTATGTAAATCCAGCATTTCATATTCCAGATATATGCCTGCTGTACCATTTACTTGTATAGAAAAAGTACCCTGTTCTTTGTATTGCTTCCTTTGTTTGAAATCCCTGGTGTTTCTGTTAGTCCCTCTGCTTTCCTAATAAAAACTGACAGCACTAGGCATGAGAGCACAGCGTGGTCAGTCTTCTGGCTATGCTAGGAACTCAGATGGTCCGCTACAGATGACGTCTTGAAGATGAAACGTGTAGGGCGGAGCTTCTAGCATCTTTGCGTCACTTCTGGTTTTAAGCCGCGGAACACAAATCGTCCTGGCTTCCTGGTTTTTAAACATTTTAAACATACAGAGTTGATCTGAGTATTTTTTCAACTGTATACACTTCTTAAAAATTTGGGCAAACGGTATTATTCTATGGAAACATCTTTTCTCTGCATGTGGATTAAACAAAGGATTATTTAAAAGAGCAAGGCAAGGAGAGGTCTCTAAAAGGCGTGGAACTGCAACCTGCCGGAGTGAATATCTCCGGTGAGTGCAACACCTATAGGGCAGCCTTGTAAGAAGCACCAGCACAAAGGCATACACGATTGAAGAGCACCTGTCACTTTTTACAAAAAAAGACTCTGGCCCGGATTCACATAGAATGGCGTATCTTTGTGCGGGCGTAACGTATCCTATTTACGTTACGCCTCCGCAACTTTTACATGCAAGTGCCGTATTCTCAAACGAAAGTTGTGGCGGTGTAGCGTAAATAGGCCGGCGTAAGCCCGCCTAATTCAGATGTGGGCGTGTGTTATGTAAATTTTATGTGACCCCACGTAAATGACGCTTTTCGCGAACGGCGCATGCGCCGTCCGTGAAAGTATCCCAGTGCGCATGCTCCAAATTAACCCGCAAGAAGCCAATGCTTTCGACGTGAAAGTAAATGACGCCCAGCCCTATTCGCGAACTACTTACGCAAACGATGTTTAATTTTTTTAAATTAGACGCGGGAACGACGTCCATACTTAACATTGGTACGCCGCATCTACGCCTCATATGGCAGGGGTAACTTTACGCCGGGAAAAGCCTAACGTAAATGGCGTATCTGTACTGCGTCGGCCGGGTGTAAGTTCGTGAATTCGCGTATCTAGCTGATTTACATATTTCTAGGCGTAAATCAGCGTACACGCCCCTAGCGGCCAGCGTAAATATGCAGTTAAGATACGACGGCGTAAGAGACTTACGCCGGTCGGATCTAATACAAATCTATGCGTAACTGATTCTAAGAATCAGGTGCATAGATACGACGGCTCGGACTCAGAGTTACGACGGCGTTTCTGGAGATGCGCCGGCGTAACTCGTTTGAGAATCCGGGCCAGTGTGTTTATATAAAAGGACTGTGTATATCAATTTGTTCACTTAAGCGCTAGTCACTTTTTTTTATGGTTGCGCTTATGTCACAATATGTATATGTATGCATATTAATCAATCTGCTAGACCAGGGATCTCTAAACTATGGCCCTCCAGCTGTTCCGGAACTACACATCCCATGGTGCATTGTAGAACTCTGACATGACCAGGTATGATTTTAATTGTAGTTCCTGAACAACTGGAGAGCCTTCGTTTGGAGAGCCCTGTGCTAGCAGATTGATTAATATGCATACATATACATATTGTGACATAAGCGCAACCATAAAAAAGTGACTAGTGCTTAAGTGAACACTAGCTGTATTTAAAGCACCAGTCGGTTTATAATTTATTTGCACCAAGGATTGTTTTATTTGGTCACATATAAGTCACTGATTGGAGTGCAATAGTGGAGCACTCAGATTCCTGGTATTGGATTGTTTAACAACTTAAGACCCGAACCAATATGCTGCCTAAAGACCCAAGGGTTTTTTACAGTTCGGGACTGCGTCGCTTTAACAGACAATTGCGCGCTCGTGCGACGTGGCTCCCAAACAAAATTGGCATCCTTTTTTCCCCACAAATAGAGCTTTCTTTTGGTGGTATTTGATCACCTCTGCGGTTTTTATTTTTTGCGCTATAAACAAAAATAGAGCGACAATTTTGAAAAAAATTCAATATTTTTTACTTTTTGTTATAATAAATATCCCCCAAAAACATATATATTAAAAAAAATGTCCTCAGTTTAGGCCGATACGTATTCTTCTACCCATTTTTGGTAAAAAAAAAAATCGCAATAATCAATTATCGGTTGGTTTGCCCAAAATTTATAGCGTTTACAAAATAGGAGATAGTTTTATTGCATTTTTATTTTTTTTACTACTAATGGCGGCGATCAGCGATTTTTTTCGTGACTGCGACATTATGGCGGACACTTCGGACCCCCGACCCAAGTCAAGCAGAGCATGTACATGTGCCTGTCCGTGCCATTCTGCTGACGTATATGTACATGAGGAGGTTGGCAAGTGGTTAAAGCGGTCCTCCACCCTAAAGTGGAGTCCCGCTGATCGGAACCCTCCCCCCCTCCGGTGTCACATTTGACACCTTTCAGGGGGGAGGGGGGTGCAGACACCTGTCTAAAGACAGGTATTTGCACCCACTTCCGGCCACACGCTACGGGCGAAAGACGGGCATTCCGTCACATCCCGTCTGTCGCCCGTTGTGTGCTGGGAACACTCGGCTCCCAGCACACAGCGTGTGAGCCAATCGGCGGGCGCAGCGCGACTCGCGCATGCGCCGTAGGGAACCGGGCAGTGAAGCCGCAGCGCTTCACTTCCTGGTTCCCTCAGCGTGGATGGCGGGGGGAGCAGCAGAGTGACGAGCGATCGCTCGTGCTCTGCTGCGATCGGCGCTGGACTCCAGGACAGGTAAGTGTCCTAATATTAAAAGTCAGCAGCTGCAGTATTTGTAGCTGCTGTCTTTTAATATTTTGTTCCCGTGGCACATCCGCTTTAAAGCACCAGTCGGTTTATAATTTATTTGCACCAAGGATTGTTTTATTTGGTCACATATAAGTCACTGATTGGAGTGCGCTAGTGGAGCACTCAGATTCCTGGTATTGGATTGTTTAAGAACAGCGCCACACCTCCTGCTTCAATCTATCACATGCTAGGAACTCAGCCTGCTCTCCTCCAATGATCAGACTTGTACTGACACGCCACCCCCTCCCCTGCATAGCCATCTACCGGGAAGACCAGTGTGCTGCCGTTTCTCATTCTCCAGCTCTCTGAAGAATGAGAATGTTATGTATAATGTTTTTTTATAGCTATACACAAATGTTTTGCATTTCTATTTTAAACTGATTGGGTTGTTTTACAAGGTGAGGGTTTACATATACCGGTACTTTAAGATCAGTTAGAAGATCACATTGGAATTTATTGGGAAACATACCAGAAGTAACCTTTGCAATGCTGTGCCTGGCAATACACTGTGCTATCAGTATTATGACCAGGACGGGATCGTTTACTGGAGTGCAGCCATTTAGCATTTAATACACCTTGAGCTGCAAGATAAAAAGAGAGCAAGGGTTGCCTTTCCTCACTTTTCAAGGAAGTTCATCTAATTGGCTGGCTTTATGTTTTTTTTTTTTTTTTTACTGCCGGTGTCTGTGAGCAAATCTCTAAAACAAATCTGTCACATGCAAGGCGCGATCACAGTGGGAGTGATTTACAAACAATAGAACAAAGAAGACGGATATATTCCAGTCTTAAAGCAGCATGAAACCCAAGAGCAAACATTTCATATATTGCAGCCTGCCAATTCTTAGATGAGGTGGCTTTCTTTCTTACATTTTCATCTGATAATCCAGCCAGTAAGTCTGTTGTTTTTTTTAACAGAAAAGCTCTCCTACAGGTACGGGGATGAGGGAAACCATTTAAAACTAGCATGGATGCCTAAAACGATCAGCTTTTTTTAAATTGATGTCAAACCTTTATCCCAAAAAAGGCAAAAATGGTTTGCTGTAACTGATTATAAAGCATTGGCTGGAGTTTTGATTCAATTTGTTAGTGAATCGAAAATCTGCTAGAACTAACGCTTCACTGCCCCCCAGACTGATGCTGCTGCTGACCAAAGGTGCCCCTGTACTCCTTAACCACTTAAGCCCTGGACCATTTGGCTGGCCAAAGACCAGAGCACTTCTTGCGATTTGGCACTGCGTCGCTTTAACTGACAATTGCGCGGTTGTTCAAGGTGGCTCCCAAACAAAATTGATGTCTTTTTTTTCCCTACAAATACAGCTTTATTTTGGTGGTATTTGATCACCTCTGCGTTTTTTTTATTTTTTGCGCTATAAACAAACAGAGTGACAATCTGCGATTTTTATCGTGACTGCGACTTTATGGCAGACACATCGGACCATTTTGACCATTGTAATTTTTACAGTAATCAGTGCTTAAAAAAAAAATGCACTGATTACTGTGAAAATGACACTGGCAGTGAAGAGGTTAGCCACTAGGTGCCGCTGAAGGGGTTAAAGGGTCACTAAAGGAAAAAAAATGTTTTTCTGAAATGACTGTTTACAGGGTATAGAGACATAAAAGTTAACGGATTCCTTTTTAAAATGATTAAAAATAGATTAAATTCAATCATATAATGTGCCTCTAGTTTCACTTTCGGTTTTAAACTGGTTTCATGTTTCTGTGAAGTAAAGAGACCCACAGAACAAAAACAAACAAATCCAGGGCAGTGTTTTGTTTTTAAAATGAATCGGATTGGTTCTGTTAAGTTTTAGACACACAGTAATGACAGCTTAGACCATTGTGAAAAGCTCCCAGTACTGTGGTTATAAGGAGCCAGACAACCAGGAAGTGTGGAGATCACAGCAGAATTACAGCTACTTCAAAGCAAAAACGAACAATGAGGACATGAAACCAGGACTGCAGTAAGGTAAAGGAAGCTATTTAGCTAAAAAAAAAAATTCCTTTAGTGATCCTTTAAGTGTGTCCTAGGGAGTGATTCTAACTGTTAGGGGGAGGAGCTACCAGTGACATGTCAGAGATCACAGGGAACAGTAGATCCCCGACGTGTCACTTGGTAGAACAGGTGAATGCCTTTTTAACAAAGGCATCCCCTGTTCTGCCTTTGCCGACCGCAATCGAGTTCCCGGGACCCGCTGGCACACTCACGAGGTGGGCACACCTTTGGAGGCGCGCGTGCGCCCGCTGGGCGGCAAATTTAAAGGGACGTACAATGTACGCCCATTTGCCTGCCTGTGCTATTGTGTAGACGTAAATGTGCGTGCGCTGGTCGTCAGGTGGTTAATTTAGAGTGGAGACACTAATACTGGAGGTGTGTTATTGGCCAGACCACCAGGGGGAAACCAAAGGGCAAAAACACTAAAAAAAGAAAATGAATGCAGCCACCACATGTAATGACTGGTAAGCTAAAATACTCTGCTCAAAAATTTTAAAGGAACACTTTGAAAACACATGAGATCTCGTTGGGGAAAAATCTCATGCTGGATATCTATACTGATATGGACCGGGTAATGTGTTAGGAATGAAAGGATGCCACATTGTTTGATGGAAATGAGAATTTTCCACCTACAGAGGGCTGAATTCAGAGACACCCCGAAAATCAAAGTGAGAAAATGATGCAGCAGGCACCCCTTCTATCCATGCATCTGGCCCCTTTCAGGATTCCGGATGCATGAATTCCATGTTTTTTTTGGAAGCACCTGATTAGAGTCAGAGGCTCTAATAGGCTTTAAAATAGGGTGGGCTCAAGGCGCAGATCATTGTGCTATGAGCCCACCCAGGTGTGTTACAATAGCAAATGAATATTCGCTATTGAAACACTGATCCTCCTCCCGGCCAATCAGGAAGCTGGTATGAGACATCTCCTGATTGGCCAAACAGAGAAGCATCCCAATTGGCCACTAAGGAGGAGGGAGGAAACAGAAGCCGCACAGGGCAGGGGGAAGGGGAAGCCGCCACTGCCGTGATACCCCTGGGGATCAGGAGAAGCCCACTGCCCACCAATAGATGGGATAAGTGCCCCGGACCCGACCGACGGGGGAGGGGGATGGTGGTGCCACTGTTTGACGTCCCCCCCCAAAAAATTACCACCGGCCGCCACTGGTCTGAAGCCAAAAACAGCAGCTGTAAAAACGTCCAGTGTGCATGAGGCCTTACTGTTAGGAAAGTTCCTCTCACTTCCTGTTTGGTATAAGGTTAACATGACAGGAAGTGAAGGTAATTCTCTTTAATGGAGCTCCATATATCTGTAAAAACCTGGGGGGGGGGGGGGCAATCACTTTCATTCAATGGGCCAGCTTTACCGTATATTGTAATAACTGAAAGCCCAAAATCCCTTCTTTTTATGAAAAAGTTTGCTATGTGTATGGCCCCATGCACACTGCCTTATACTATTGCAGCCCTATTTTACACGGCAAGTAAAATGTGGTCTGTACTTCATTTCAACTCACGTGGACACATAGGTGTGCGCAGCCTATTGCATTAGGGTGTGCACCCTAAAGATCAAACGCATAGTACCGATCACTCACGATGAAAGGGAAGGGGCCGGTAAGTTACATATTTACCGACCCCTTCCCCCACTCATCCTAAAACATCCCCACAGCAACAGCTGGAGGGAGAGGAGAGTAGGGAAGCTGGAAGCGCTGCGGGGGGAATGAGGAGGGAGCCAGGGCAGTAGGGGGATCTGTGCTGCACAGGGTGATTAGGGTGTGCCTGGGCACACCTGGCACACCCTGTGCGCACACCTATGCGTTCTGAGCATCTTATTCTTAAAAGAGAATGGTTAAAGTGGAGTTCCACCCATAAATATAACATTACATCAGTAGTTTTAAAAAAATGTCATTAGTCCTTTAAGAAAATTTTTTTTTTTTTAGATGCCTTCAAAGTGTTGTTGCTAGGCAGAATAGTTAATCTTCCCTCTTCCTGCACCTAGGTGCTTAATGCTTCCTAACCTACACCGCACAGACTCCTGGGAATGTAGTGGGTGTAACTTTCCAGGAGTCTGTGCACTCCCCAGTCTCGAAGAATCATGTGACTTGGACAGTACAGGTTCTGAAACCTATTACACTGCTTGTGCAGCACTGAGCATGTGCGAGATCTGCAAGGCTGAAATCCAGAAGTCATACAGTCTGGCTTCATGATGCCCACACTTAAGATGGCCCCAGTCAATTTCTATTTTATAAAGTGTCTAAATGCTGTAACAACCTAACAAAACGGACCTTGGTTTACAGACTAACTTTACTAGAATACATTAAGCTTGTGTATTACAGGGGTATTTATATTTAAAAAGTGAAATTGTGGCCGGAAATCCGCTTTAAAGATTTTTTGGTCATACTTCTCTTTGGGGTCAAAGGGGCCCTTACTTTTGCACTCCCGTGACCCAGAATTAGTCGATAGTGGGTCTGTGACGTCTGTTTGTTGACGTCACAGACCCACTCCAGGATCTCAGTAGATCTCTACCATATTGCCGGGATCCACCCAAAAGCCTGATCGGCAGCTGGCTCAGTCTCTCAGCGAACCACTGAGAGTCGGAGACAGCCACTCCCCCTCCCTGCCCAATACTACAGTGAGCGCTGGAAATATATGAGTGGAGAGCGGTGACTAACAGTTACTACTCTTTGCTCAGAGCTGACCGAGAACTGCGCAATCAGCGATCTTGTGATTGCTCAGTTCTTGAGCTTAGAGCCTGATGCTGCAGCCTGGAGGCCAGAACAGCTGTTTGGTTTTTCCCATACTTCTATGTTTAAGGCTGATGTCACGCTGAACCTGTGCCATTGTATGAATAACTCATTCAGGGCGAGACGTACACATCAATTTGTATTCAGCAGCAGTGGCGCAGGTGCAAAATGACCTCGGCCTTCAGCCACTGAGATTGACTGAAGGCCGACAACTACGCATTACATTTCAGACCAGGCCGAGATGCATACGGATTATTTATGTTGTATGCATTGCATGTAAACATTTGCATACATTGTAAAATACGGTCAAAATCAGATTGGGGGGGGGGCTGAATTTTCCTGTTTTGGTTTACGAAGCTAAACACTGAAACAGAGATCTGTTAATGAGCCCATAACATGCAATACTGTTCCATTCAGATCTGTATAAATGACAGAAGGCAGCATAGTGTACACCTGTGTGCGTGAGCCCTAGGAGTGTGCAGAGGGTTAATGGAGAACAGTGTATGTCATTCCCTGTGTGACCTGCAGAGGGCAGCAAATAGAAAAGTGCAGTGCTAGAATGTGCTTACCTGTATGAGTCCTTACATGTCTCTTCAGATCGAAGGTGTCATTGAACCCTTTGCCACAGAAGGTGCAGAGGTGTCTTTTAACCTGGTTATGGCACTTGAGATGACGGTTAAGCATGCGCTGCAAGCGGAAACCTTTACCACAGATGTCACAGCTATAAATATCCTCGCTGAGTGTTCCGCTGGTGACCTAAAACAATGGACAAGTAAATAGGACTGGATCAAAACACAATGGCGTCCTATAGAAGGCAGCAAAGGTTATCTGGGTTATTCCTTGATTTCCATCATTAGAAACATAGTCCTGGTGGATTTTTTTAAATGTATAGGTATCCCTTATGACAAATATTTACCTTAACCCCTTCATGACCAGAGGACATTGATGCATAGACCAGATTTAGTAGCATATGTCAGTTAGGGCTCGTTATGTTTGGCAGCCCTCTGAAAAGTGATTTGTGGTGGATCACTTTTCAGAAAAATGTTTGACAAACAAAGAGGCGATACACTATATTCATAGGCGTACGCACAGGGTGTGCCGGGTGTGCCTGGGCACACCCTAATCACCTAGTGCACATTAGCATTATCACTCTGTGTAGCAGCAGGGAAATGGGAAACATCTCCCTTTTACCGTCTCTGCCATAAGAGAAGAGCTTACGTGCTTCTCTTTCACTGGAGGTCAATGTGCCAGGGCCATATATATAGTATATAGACACACACACGCACGCATGTGTGTTTGAGCTTTGGGGTGCACACCCTAATGCAATGGGCTGCGCACACCTTCGACTATATTACCAAAAGCACTGGAACACCTGCCTTTACACGCACATAAACTTTAATGGCATCCCAGTCTTAGTCCGTAGGGTTCAATATTGAGTTGGCTCACCCTATGCAGCTATAACAGCTTCAACTCTTCTGGGAAGGCCGTCCACAAGGTTTAGGAGTGTGTCTATGGGAATGTTTGACCTTTCTTCCAGTGGCACTGACATTGGATGAGAAGGCCTGGCTCACATTCTCCTCTCCAGTTCATCCCAAAGGTGTTCTATTGGGTTGACCAGCCAAGTTCCTCCACCCCAAACTCGCTCATCCATGTCTTTAAGGACCTTGCTTTGTGCACTGGTGCTCAGTCATGTTGGAATCGAAAGGACCCATCCCCAAATTGTTCCCACAAAGTTGGGAGCATGAAATTGTCCAAAATGTCTTGGTATGCTGACGCCTTAAAGAGTTCCCTTCACTGGAACTAAGGGGCCAAATCCAACCCCTGAAAAACAAACCCACACCATAATCCCCCTTCAACCAAATGATTTGGGAGAGTGCACAAAGCAAAGATAATTTTTTTATCAGTGTCAATGTGCTGAATGATCTTTTTCCCAAACAACTAGTGACCATCATGCTAAAATATACTCTATGGAGCTACTTTAATACCTGTAATGTTATCAAGCTTTTCATCATGTATGTCTGTCTCGAGATGGAGTGAGAGATGATCTGAGCTTGGATAAGGCTGTTTCCTCACACTACTGAAGCCTCAAGGGAAAAGAAGCAGGGGGGCCCGGGGCGATTGTCCCTTTTGCCCCCTTATAAATCTGGCACTGGTTGTGTGCCTAGAGCGCATTCGCAGCACATTGACCGAGCTGACTCCAGAAGCTGTGACTGAGGGCTGTTCATCGGGAGCCAGTGAGACAACCTCTTGATTATGTGACCACCGCGAGATCCAATCACAGTAGTCGTGTGATTGGGAATCCACTCTGCCACCCTACTAGACATGTGCAGAATGAAAAAATGGATTTGGTTTTGTTTTTATTTGTTATTTGCATAAATTTGTTTCATTCACTTAATTTGTTTTCTGGATTTGTTTTTTCGTTTTCAAATCGATGAGAAAAGTTTTCAAATTAATTTTGAATAGTTTTCCAATTTCCAAACAGAATAAAATAGAATAGAAAATAAAAGGAATAGAATTATTTTTTTATTTTTTCTATTCTATTCCTTCATTTTCTATTTTATTTTATTCTCTTTGGAAATTGAAAAACTAGTCGAATTTGAAAAGCTTTTGAATTTGAAAACAATTCAAATTTGAATTTCTTCCGAATTCGAATTTCATCGTTTAAATTCGGTACTATTCTAGATTCTGATTTGAATTCGGAAAGAACCGCACATGTCTACACCCTCCGTTAAAGCCCATATCAGGGGGTTATCTATTACAGTTTTAATAAATACCCCATTTAGATGTTTGGAGTTTTTTGTCTTTTTAATTACAGGATGCTAAATTAACTTTTTTTATCTTCTTATCAGCCCCGGCACTCCTGGCTCCTCCTCTTCTTGAGTGCCCCCCCCCCCACGGAAAGACGCATTCCATGGGAACCCTCGTGTGGGCGCACTCCCGAGTCCTGTTGCTGCATCCATTTGCACAGACAGCAGGACTTGGCCCTGCCCCCCAGCTCCTGTGTCACTGGATTTGATTGACAGCAGTGGGATCCAATGGCTCCCGCTGCTATCAATCTATCCAATGAGGACGCAAGAGAGCCACTGGAGCTGCTGTGCTTGTCCCCGTCGAGGGAACGATCGGGTTTAGGTAAGTAAAAGGGGGGCTGCTGCACTACAGAAAGTTTTTCACCTTAATGCATAAAGTTAAAAAAACTCAAGGGTTTACAACCCATTCAAGTATTGCAGAACTCTTTTTTTCCCTGAATGGGAGACCATAGTTCCATCCTAAAGTGATTCTAAAGTTAAATCTTTTTTGCCTTCAGGCTCGGTTCACACTGGAACCAGCTGCGGATCGCACTATGCGTCCCCATTCTCTGGTTCGGGGCCGAATCTTTGCCTGAATTCGGACCTGAAACTGAGCTAATGATGCATAGCTTTTCTGTGCAGTGCCCTCCGCAGTCGCCCTGGAGATATGTGAACCGGCTCCATAGAGAAAGAGAGCCGGTCACATTCTCCTGCTATGCGAATTGGATGCGGAGAAACCACCAACCAATTCGCATAGGTGTGAACCCAGCCTAATGCCATCCCTGCATTAAAGTAAAAAATGGTTTAGTGGTTTTTTTTTGTTTTGGAAAGAAGGATTAGAACGCTTGTCAGTTTTTATTGCTGTCTGTGCCCCCATTAAAAGAGTAGTATGGGTTTGGCGGTTTTACAACCATAGTTCCCTAGGTGGATGCAGCATCTGTCCCCCGGCGCCTCTACACTGAGAACCGAGCAATCGAACATCACCAATGGCTCGGTTTTCCCGAGCAGAGAGCTGCTGACTGTGAATCAGCATCTCTCCGCTCTGCTCCTTCATGCTCACTGGAGCGCTGAGCTGTGGAGGGCGGGGAACAGAAAAGTAATAGAGGGGAAATATTTCAATTGAGACACAAGGGTGAGTTGGGGGTCGCCATTCAATTTGCAGGGATTTCCTCTTACTTCCTCTTTGGTTATGGGACAGGAAGTGAAGGAAAATCTCTGCAACACAGATGGCAAAAAAAAAAAATCTGACAGAGGCTATAACACTCTCTTGCTCTATCCAAAATGAAGAAGAAAAAAAAAAGCTTTGCCTATACATTAACCCCCTGAGCGGTATTACCGAGTCTGGCTCGGGGTGGAATTTCAGGACCAAAAGCGGTAACCCCGAGCCAGACTCGGGATCGCCTCGCAGTGTCCACAGGCAGGGAATTACTTACCTTGTCCCTGGATCCTGCAATGCCTCCCCGCTGTGTGATCGAGCTGTGTCCTCGCTCGATTCACACAGTGCCCGTGTGCCGCCGAGCTCCATTCCCAGCGACGTTACGACGCACGGGGGCGGAGATCGGCGCCAAAATTTAAAAAAGTAAATAAAAAACACAAAACATACAGTATACTGTAATCTTGAAGATTACAGTACTTTATGAAAAATACACACCCCCTTTGTCCCTAGTGGTCTGCCCAGTGTCCTACATGCACTTTTATAAAATAAAAACTGTTCTTTCTGTCTGGAAACTGTAGATTGTCCATAGCAACCAAAAAGTGTCCCTTTATGTCAAAAGTGGTTTTAGACCAGCTAGAAAACAGCGATAATAAATTAGAATCACTTGCAGAATTGAGCGATAGTGATTTGTGGGGAAATTATTCATCAAAAAATTTAAAGCATTAATTTTTATTATTATTATATTATTTGTTATAAATATTTGCATTTATTTATTATATTATAATTTTGTGTTTCTAATTTTATCATACCCGGGATGTCTACTAGACTCTTGTTTGGACAGATTTAAGTGAGTTATTCCTAAGAATTGCAGGCCTACAATATAAAAACGCCAAATTTCCATGCAAAATAATGGTACCGCTTTCAGCACCTAAAATCTGAAATAATCATACCAGGGAGGTTAAGTATTTTGTAAAGCACTTGGCAAAAAAAAAAAAAAAAAAAAAAAAAAAATCTGTGATATATCAATCAACTACCTAAAAATAATTTATTTTAATTTGAGCATTTTTTAATACACAACCATGTTCTACAGTTGTATATATTTTATTGATAAAAGGCTAAATAAAAAAAATAGTATTGTCTTTTATTTGTAAACTAAACATGCATTTTTTTTTATTCCTTCTGTACTTTTTATCTATTTATTCAATTTGGGCGTTTTTGTACAAGTAGTTTTTAAATATTACCTGCTGAAAACGATGTACAAAACAGTTCATTTTTAACTGATCATTGAATTGTAAAAGGAAAACAAATCTGTCACAAAGATCAAAGGCTTTAGTGTTCATCCGCCAACACCAATCCCCTGAAGAGAAGTGCTGGATACTTTGTAATAAATTAGAAAGAAAAGGTTTCTGTATACATAACATTTTACCAACACTGTATCTAATGACATCCAACTCTTCAAAAACATCAATGCTATAATATTGTACATGTAGCACTTTCACATTGATTCTCCTGATCAACAAATAGATGAATAAATTAACTAGTGACTGACTATCCATTTTTTTACCTCCTCCACAAAACGGTTTTAACTGTATAAAATGACACATTTGGCACCCTAACATCTAAGCAACAACAATTTCCTGACACTATAAAAACTACTAAAGCAACTAGTAATACAAATCACTCTAAATATCAACTGATTGGAACAAGGCACCAATATTAATATAGATGTATTAAAATGTGTTATAGATACCACTACAATAGTGTGTCAATCATTTCTTGACCACATCATAGAATCCCAAAGCGAATGTCTATGAAAACAAAACAAAATGGACTCAAAGGGAATTATTAATAACCCTTCAAGCATGGCTGCTGATAGAAATTGCGGGGCCCCATACACACTACCTGACAAGGCCCCTTCCCCACCCCCAAGAAAATATTAAAGCTATATTTCGCTAAAAATACATAAAAATCCTTATTAGACACAAATACAACATAACTCACAGAATCCCTGCTAAATCTAAAAGATAAAACTAAGTTAACCACCTGAGGCCCGCGCTATAGCCGAATGACGGCTACAGCGCGGACCTGAAAATCCAACTGGACGTCAATTGACGTTCGCCCCTTTTGGCGTTCCCCGAGCACGCAGCAGGGAAACTCTGTGTTGGCCGTGTCCCTTGGACACAACCAATCACAGATCGCGGCGAACGGCCAATCAGAGTGGCCGTTTGCTATGCGATCTGTGCGGCCAATGAGAGATGATCTCAAATGTAAAACATTTGAGATCATCTCTCATTGCCGGCTCACACAGAGACAGCGTCCTGTCAGGGAGAGAGGAGCCCGATCTGTGTCTCTTGTACATAGGGACACAGATCGGTCACCTCCCCCAGGCACCCCCCTCCCCCCACAGTTAGAACACTATACAGGGAACATATTTAACCCCTTCCTCACCCCCTAGTGTTAACCCCTTCAATGCCAGTCACATTTATACAGTAATTAGTGCATATTTATAGCACTGATCGCAGTATAAAATGTGAATGGCGCCAAAAATGTGTCCGCCATAATGTCGCCGTCCCAAAAAAAAACAAAAAAAAAAAAAAAAAACACAATTCTGTCCCCTATTTTGTAGGCGCTATAACTTTTGGGCGAACCAGATGCTTATTGCGATTTTTTTTTTTTTTTTTTACAAAAATATGTAGAATACGTATCGGCCTAAACTGAGAATTTTTTTTTATTTTTTTTTTTAAATTTTTATAAAATATTTATTATAGCAACAAGTAAAAAATATTGTATTTTTTTTTTCAAAATTGTCGCTCTTTTTTGTTTATAGCGCAAAAAATAAAAACCGCACAGGCGATCAAATACCACCAAAAGAAAGCTCTACTTGTGGGGAAAAAGGGACGTAAATTTTGTTTGGGAGCCACGTCGCACGACCGCGCAATTGTCAGTTAAAGCGACGCAGTGCCGGAAGCTGAAATTTCACCTGGACAGGAGGGGGGTATATGTGCCCAGTAAGCAAGTGGTTAAGAAATAAAAATGAAGATGAGATGAAAACAATATACAGGCTGGGCTGTTGGAGTTCCGACACCAGAGAGACAATGGAGGGGGAGGGAGAGAAACAAAGTTACAGAGGTAAAAAACTCAAGAGCAGAGCTAAGCTTAGAGCCAGTGCTGAGAGAGAGGGAACCCGGCACATGGAGGGGGATTAGACAGGGACGAGTGTCTCTTTCTCAGCAGATAAAAGCTGGCAGCAGGGAGACGGGGAGAGACCAGCTTTCAGAGAGAGTTCTGAAATTGTTGTCCATTACTAATCCTCCTCCTTGTGTGGGCCTCCCTGTGTGCTCGGGCCCCCTACATGAGGACTGGTGGTCCCCTCCTATGAGCGGCCCTGTCTTCAAGTATCAGAAACAGAGTGTGATGCCGCGTACACACGACCGGTTTTAATGTCATGGAAAAAACAATGTTTTTCCTCGACGTGAGTCTTGTCAAGCCTGCCTTGCATACACACCATCGTGAAAAAAAAAATGCTGGAGCAAAGCACGGTGACGTACAACACATATGACAGGACAATATAAAGGGGAAGTTCCATTCGAATGGCCCCACCCTTTGGGCTTGATTATGCAAATTTCACTCACTGTGCTCATTCATAAATGAAGCATAGTACACTGTGTTTACTATGCTTCAAGTGTGGGGATGATCAGGAAGCCACTCAGCACAGAGCACTTCCCATTCATTCCCTGTCCATTGAAGCTGAGACTGCAGGGAAACACATGTGTTTGAGATTTAGGGTGTACACCCTAATGCATAAGGCTGCACACACCTATGGTTATATTCCTTTACATACCAGACATTGAGAGATTTGACTCCCTTAGTTAAAAAGTGCAAGAGGGTTTAGGTTGTCATTCACGAAAGTAAACCTCCATTAGCCTCAAACTACTAATTGTATGCAAAAAACAGGAATTTCTTCACATGAGTGGCTGTTAGGAGCAAGCTTCAATTCACTGTTATAAATCACCCCTTATTGTATGCTGCAGATGTTGTTCAGCAATAGCAATCAAAAACCATATTGGTGGAATCCTGGACCCCCGATAGGTGACCTGATTGGGCGTAAAAAAAGGATGACAGCGCCAAAGGTTTGTATCATCAGCATAACGTGCATCTGCCTGCTAAGCGGGGGGGTCTCTCCGCTGATCCCCACTGAGCAGGTGGAGGACAGGTCAGTGTCCGCTCCGCTATGCAGAGCAGACACGGTCCCACTGTTCTCTATGGGCATGGGCGTCCGCTCCATAGGGCAAGGGGAGAGGGCAATTGACCCCCCCCCCCCTGGAAAATCAAGGTGGTGTTGAAGAGTATCGTGGCCGCGGGCTGTCTGAGCAGTCCCGGGCCAGATGTCACACAGACACAGCGAGCAGAGTGAAGCCGCATCCCCCTCCAGTGTTTATGTGTACACAGGGGGAGGATACCTGCTGTGACCCGCCGTGCTGATGGCTTATCTGAGGTACTGAATGGGATGGGGGGGAGGGGAGGTCCATCTGTGCTGAAGGGGGAGTCTGTGCTGAATGGAGGGGTCTGTGCTGAATGGGGGGGGGGTCTGTGCTGAAGGGGGGGGGGGTCTGTGCTGAAGGGGGGGGGGTCTGTGCTGAAGGGGGGGGGGGGTCTGTGCATTCTCTAGGCTATATTTATATGGGCATGGAGTGAAGCTGAATTATCTCAAGAGCTATTTCACACTGCCAACTGTCCGCGTTATCAGTAAAGCGCCGCTAAAAAGTGCCGCTTTAACATTGTTTTAGCTGCGCTATTTGGCCGCTAGCGGGGCACTTTTAACCCCTGCTAGCGTTTGAAGAAAGGGTTAAATGTGTATCGCCGCTGCGGGAGCGCCCCCCCCCCTGAAAAAATTTCAGCGGACGCCCATGGACTGTCAAATGGAATCAGACTGCCTGCCCATTCCCACCCAACTGTCATCCAATCCGAATCTCCAGACGGATGGGGAAAGGATCCCCCATTCATCTGTTTTTGGCAGACAAGATCAGATGTCCACTGACATCCGCCGCTCCATAGAGAACAATGGGTGGTCCGATCAGGTCCGCCTGGAAAACTAATAGGTGGACCTAATCAGATCGCTCGTGTGAAACCAGCCTAAGTCTATTTATCTTGAACACAGGTCTGATGCTGTGGCCATACATGGGTAGAATTTCATTAGAAAAAAATAATTATTTTAGAACATTCGTTAAATTTTCCAATAATTAATGGAGTCAAATCAATTATCCTTTTCAACTATAGTAACAAAACAAGAAGCAGGTGGTAAATTTTTCTTGGACAACTAAAATTCTAACGCTGGCCATAGACAAATCAAAATTCCGCTTGTTCAGCAGGTGCTGAATTTCGATCGATCTATGGGCAGGCTGTTTGTACTAAAGTCGATCTATCCCAACCAGCCTGTCAGTTTTTTTTCGTTCGATTACTGCTGGTGGCTAAAGCCGCTGGCAGTGATCATTTTATTCTGCGAGTGGAAACCCTGCAGCGGGAGGGATTCCCGCCATCAACACTGACTGTGTTGATGGAGAAAATCAACCCATGGTTGAAGAAAATAAAACTGCATAATGTTTGGCCTGCGTGTATGTGTTTTTTGTTTGAAAAAGTCCATTCATTCCAAAAATCGAATGTTAAAAGCAAATGGAATTTTGAAGCACTTTCAAACCCACATTCGCCAAGTCTCTGATGGCATTATCAAATGTACTGACAAGATTTATGATACGAATATCGGTACCAGTGTATGGCCAGCCTAAGGCTATCGCCAATGCATTTCGGGGCTCACAACTCATCTGGGCTGAAGGCCAATACAACATAAAACAATATAAATTGCAAAACAAAACCTATAGGAAAAGTACGATCTATTAACATAAACACAATATAGTATGATCTCTAAGCCTCCCTGTGTGTGAAACAGACATATCTAAATACAAATAAAAAAAACAAGGCGCTTGAAAATGATTTTACCCCAATAGGAAATCTAGTATTCAAATAATAGTAATATAAGAACATTAAATAAATCACTGTAATAAAAGGCCCATTGTGACTGTAGATGGGAATAGTTATTAGTCTTCTGTGGCATACACACTTTGATTTTTATTACCCGATTGTTGTGTAATTCGATTGATCAGTTTTCATTTGCAAACCATAAAGTATGGATAATTTGCCCTCCAATTGATTTAGACTCAATTTAGATTGAAGTCGATCAACTAGAGTGGTAAATTATTGATCACATTGTATTGATGAGCAGCACTGAGGTGCTTCAACAGTGTTTTGATCAATTGGATCAGTGGTCTCCAAACCATGGCGCAGGGGCCAGATGCGGCCCTTTGCTTGCCTTTTTCTGGGGCTCTTCCTCTCACTGATACAAGGCACTATTCCTACAACAGACACCAACTATGGGGTACTATTCTTTGTACGGAAGCCAAAGATGGAGCTCTATTCCTCCTACTGACACCAATGATGGGGTACCATTCCTTCTACTGACACCATTGATGGACTACTATTGCTCCCACTACCAATGATTGGGTACTATTCCTCCCACTGACACCAATAATAGAGCACTGTTCTTCCCATTGACACCAATGACGGGGCACCGTTCTTCCCAATGACACCAATGACGGGGCACCGTTCTTCCCATTGACACCAATAACGGGGCACCGTTCTTCCCATTGACACCAATAACGGGGCACCGTTCTTCCCATTGACACCAATAACGGGGCACTGTTCTTCCCGCTGACACCAATAACGGGGCACTGTTCTTCCCATTGACACCAATAACGGGGCACCGTTCTTCCCAATGACACCAATAACGGGGCACCGTTCTTCCCAATGACACCAATAACGGGGCACCGTTCTTCCCATTGACACCAATAACGGGGCACCGTTCTTCCCATTGACACCAATAACGGGGCACTGTTTTTCCCATTCACACCAATAACGGGGCACTGTTCTTCCCATTGACACCAATAACGGGGCACCCTTCTTCCCATTGACACACATAACGGGGCACCCTTCTTCCCATTGACACACATAACGGGGTACCCTTCTTCCCAT
This sequence comes from Rana temporaria, assembly GCF_905171775.1. Lineage (NCBI taxonomy): Eukaryota > Metazoa > Chordata > Amphibia > Anura > Ranidae > Rana > Rana temporaria. Next base: position 400,723,740 of record NC_053492.1, on the reverse strand, counting down.
TGACACACATAACGGGGTACCCTTCTTCCCATTGACACACATAACGGGGCACCCTTCTTCCCATTGACACACATAACGGGGCACCCTTCTTCCCATTGACACACATAACGGGGCACCCTTCTTCCCATTGACCTTAAAGCGGAGGTTCACCCAAAAAATACATTTTTAACATTACATTCAGCCGAGTTGTCCTAATGACAATCGGCTGTTTTTTTTCCCCCCGTACATATCGTATTTTCACCGCCGCTTCCGGGTATGTCTTCTGCGGGACTGGACGTTCCTATCTAATTGACAGGCTTCCGACCGTCGCATACTGCGCGTCACGAGTTGCCGAAAGAAGCCGAACGTCGGTGTGCAGGCGCCGTATAGAGCCGCAACGGCGGTGAAAATACGGTATGTACAGGGGGAAAAAAAAAACAGCCGATTGTCATTAGGACAACTCGGCTGAATGTAATGTTAAAAATGTATTTTTGGGTGAACCCCCGCTTTAATGATGTGGTACTATAACTCATACTGACACCAACAATTGGGTATAATTCCTCCCACTATCACCAACATCCGGCCCTCCTAAAGTCTGAAGGACAGTAAACTGGCCCTTTGTTTGAAAAGTTTGGAGACCCCTGAATTCGATTATGAGGCTGCATGGTGAAAACAGAAATGCAATTGGTAACTTATGCTGGCCATACACTATACGAAAAATCAGCCGAACCCATTTTTGAAAAACGAACATTCGACCGTAAGCGCAAACGATGGTGCCATCATGTAATGACGGAGAAATCATTCAGAGGACATAAATAAAAAAAAAATAAAAAATGTGGTTCTTTTTTTTTACATATACCTAGTTCAGACAGTTCAGACGGGAGCACACATTAACCTTCCGATTTTTTATTTTTTCCGTTTTCCTTGTTATATTTATCTTTATAATTATTTTCTTTTTTTATTATTTCTTTTATTTTATTTCTTTACTTATTGTTTCTTATGTTTTTTTTTTTACTAAAACTCGGAAAAGAAACTTCCGATTTATCGTTCGTTGGGCCGAAAATTTCCAAACTTGTCCTTTTTTTGGGCTCAAAAACGTCCCAAACGATTATCGATTTTGTGCTCATTAACTGTCCAAAAAACGAACAAACTGTCTAAAATTGAATTTTTCGTATAGTGTATGGCCAGCATAACAATCGTATCTTCCATCTGTCGATCAAATTCCACATTGCTCATTTATCGAAGTGTGTATGGCCACCATTAGATCTATGGGCTGACAACACGTCATGCTGCTGACAACCTCCAGAGCTTCTTGTCTCTTTATAATTGCAGTGAAGAGTTTGGAAAACATATTTAGAAATACCTTTATTTTGGGTCTGGCAGGTGATCGCTTGAGGTCCAAAGCCTGTTCTTCAGCATTCTCTTGGCTGCTTCTTCCTTGTGCTTCAGGAGACAAGGCATCTCCACACTGGCCAAGGCTACTGGGGGTGGTGAGACTCCCATTACAGAGGCTGGAGGAGTCACTGCTGGCCCTCTCTGGACTGTCAGCTCTTGGGTCCCCTCCACTGCTGCTGTTACTCAAGCTGTCCTCAGTCACATACTTGAAGATGCAGTCTATGCTGTCTGCAGATAACACACAAAGGGGTTAGCATCACCGGCTGCAGGGAACAGTTACTCAAAGCTTTTTTTTTTTTCCTTCTTCTCAAATGAAAGGCAAATATGTAAAGCTGATCCCTTTTCCCCAAGAGCAACAATCAGCAGAGAGAGAGAGGGAGGGGGAGGGGAGGCAGGTGAGTCTCTTTTCCTCCCAGTGCAGTGTTTGAACTGAGGGTGTAACCTCGCCGTACAAGGCTCTCATTAACAAGTCAATGGCATAAAGCAAACATAGGACGTGCTCTGCAAGTGATGGCGTGGAGTTTTCCGTTAGATTAGAGGGAAGGCAGCTTGGTGCGCCAGTATAGCGCTGACTGGAGCAGGAGCGACGCTCACACCTGGCCGGGCTCACTGCTGGCGCTCAGGTCACAGCACAATACAAGGGTTATTATGGGCTAAATGGGCCTCATTGTTCCCAGGACAAAACACAGGACAGGAGAAGCCAACATGGCACCTGGGACAACTTCCAGAAAGTTTACATCTCATCTACGAAAAGTCTGCCAGAAATAATACAATTAGAAAAAGATACATTTTCTAAAGATTAGTGGGGGGATTTACTAAAACTAGAAACCAACCAGGTTTTATTTTCAAAGTTTAATTTATTAAGCTGAAGTTAGAAGCTGATAAGTTACTCAATTATTATTATTATTATTATTATTAGAAGCTGATAAGTTACTCAATTATTATTATTATTATTATTATTATTATTATTATTAAGTAACTTATTAATAATAATAATAAGTTACTAAATAATAATTATTATTATTATTAGAAGCTGATAAGTTACTCCTATTATTATTATTAGTATTATTATTAATAATTATTTAGTAACTTAATAATAATAAGTTACTAAATAATAATAATAATTATTATTATTATTATTATTATTATTATTAGAAGCTGATAAGTTACTCTATTATTATTATTATTATTATTATTATTATTATTTAATATTATTTAGTAGCTTATTAAATAATTATTATTATTATTATTAGAAGCTGATAAGTTACTCTAATAATAATAATAATAGAGTAACTTATCAGCTTATAATAATAATAATAATAATAATTATTATTATTATTTAGTAACTTATTATTATTAATACGTTACTAAATAATAATAAATAATAATAATAATGATTTAGTAACTTATTAATAATAATAAGTTACTAAATAATAACAATAATAATAATAATAATAATAATTATTATTATTATTATTATTAGAAGCTGATAAGTTACTCAATTATTAATAATAATAGAGTAACTTATCATCTTATAATAATAACAATAATTATTATTATTATTATTATTATTATTATTAATAATTATTATTTAGCAACTTAATAATAATAAGTTACTAAATAATTATTATTAATAAATAATAATAATAAGCATGGTTGCACCAGACTCTGTTCACCAGTTTTAGTAACCCCCCCCCCCATAGTTAGTCAGGTTGAAC